>NW_024543278.1:600000-1181711 GCF_018167655.1 Microtus oregoni
GGTGCTCAGTGCTCAGGGTGCTCGGTGCTCAGTACTCATGGTGCTGGGTACTCAGTGCTCAGGGTGCTCATTCTCGGGGTGCTGGGTGCTCAGTACTCAGGGTGCTGGGTGCTCAGTACTCAGGGTGCTGGGTTCTCAGTGCTCAGGGTGCTGGGTGCTCAGTACTCAGGGTGCTGGGTGCTCAGTACTCAGGGTGCTCGGTGCTCAGTACTCAGGGTGCTGGGTGCTCAGTGCTCAGGGTGCTGGGTAATCAGTACTCAGGGTGCTGGGTGCTCAGAACTCAGGGTGCTGGGTGCTCAGTGCTCAGGGTGCTGGGTGCTCAGTACTCAGGGTGCTGGGTGCTCAGTACTCAGGGTGCTCGGTGCTCAGTACTCAGGGTGCTGGGTGCTCAGTGCTCAGGGTGCTGGGTAATCAGTACTCAGGGTGCTGGGTGCTCAGAACTCAGGGTGCTCAGTGCTCAGTACTCAGGGTGCTCAGTGCTCAGTTCTCAGGTTGCTCAGTGCTCTGGGTGCTGGGTGCTCAATACTCAGGGTGCTGGGTGCTCAGTGCTCCGGGTGATCGGTGCTCAGTACTCAGGTTGCTCAGTACTCAGGGTGCTGGGTGCTCAGTGCTCAGGGTGCTGGGTGCTCAGTGCTCAGGGTGATCGGTGCTCAGTACTCAGGGTGCTGGGTGCTCAGTGCTCAGGGTGCTGGGTGCTCAGTCCTCAGGGTGCTCAGTGCTCAGGGTGCTGGGTGCTCAGTGCTCGGGGTGCTGGGTGCTCAGTCCTCAGGTTTCTCAGTGCTCAGGGTGCTGGGTGCTCAGTACTCAGGGTGCTGGGTGCTCAGTACTAAGGGGGCTGGGTGCTCAGTGCTCAGGGTGCTGGGTGCTCAGTGCTCAGGGCGCTGTGTGCTCAGTGCTCGGGGTGCTGGGTGCTCAGTGCTCGGGGTGCTGGGTGCTCAGTGCTCAGTGCTCAGGGTGCTGGGTGCTCAGTGCTCAGTGCTCAGGGTGCTGGGTGCTCAGTACTCAGGGTGCTGGGTGCTCAGTACTCAGGGTACTGGGTGCTCAGTTCTCAGGGTGCTGGGTGCTCATTACTCTGGGTGTTGGGTGCTCAGTACTCAGGGTGCTGGGTGCTCAGTGCTCAGGGTGCTGGGTGCTCAGTCCTCTGGGTGCTCTGTGCTCAGGGTGCTGGGTGCTCAGTGCTCGGGGTGCTCGGTGCTCAGTACTCAGGGTGCTGAGTGCTCAGTACTCAGGGTGCTGGGTGCTCAGTACTCAGGGTGCTGGGTCCTCAGTGCTCAGGGTGCTGGGTGCTCTGTTTCTCAGGGTGCTGGGTGCTCAGTGCTCGGGGTGCTGGGTGCTCAGGGCTGTGGTGCTGGGTGCTCAGTGCTCAGTGCTCAGGGTGGTGGGTGCTCAGTGCTCAGTGCTCAGGGTGCTGGTTGCTCAGTACTCAGGGTGCTGGGTGCTCAGTACTCAGGGTGCTGGGTGCTCAGTGCTCAGGGTGCTCTGTGCTCAGTACTCAGGATGCTGGGTGCTCAGTGCTCGGTGTGCTGGGTGCTCAGTGCTCAGGGTGCTCGGTGCTCAGTGCTCGGGGTGCTGGGTGCTCAGTGCTCGGGGCGCTGGGTGCTCAGTGCTCGGGGTGCTGGGTGCTCAGTACTCAAGGTGCTGGGTGCTCAGTGCTCAGGGTGCTGGGTGCTCAGTCCTCGGGGTGCTCCGTGCTCAGTGATCAGGGTGCTCAGTGCTCAGTACTCGGGGTGCTGGGTGCTCAGTACTCAGGGTGCTCAGTGCTCAGTACTCGGGGTGCTGGGTGCTCAGTGCTCAGGGTGCTCAGTGCTCAGTGCTCGGTGTGCTGGGTGCTCAGTGCTCGGGGTGCTGGGTGCTCAGTGCTCAGAGTGCTGGGTGCTCAGTACTCAGGTTGCTGGGTGCTCAGTGCTCAGGGTGCTGGGTGCTCAGTACTCAGGGTGCTGGGTGCTCAGTACTCAGGGTGCTGGGTGCTCAGTGCTCAGGGTGCTCGGTGCTCAGTACTCATGGTGCTGGGTACTCTGTGCTCAGGGTGCTCATTCTCGGGGTGCTGGGTGCTCAGTACTCAGGGTGCTGGGTGCTCAGTACTCAGGGTGCTGGGTTCTCAGTGCTCAGGGTGCTGGGTGCTCAGTACTCAGGGTGCTGGGTGCTCAGTACTCAGGGTGCTCGGTGCTCAGTACTCAGGGTGCTGGGTGCTCAGTGCTCAGGGTGCACAGTGCTCAGTGCTCGGGGTGCTGGGTGCTCAGTTCTCGGGGTGCTCGGTGCTCAGTACTCGGGGTGCTGGGTGCTCAGTGCTCAGGGTGCTGGGTGCTCAGTACTCAGGGTGCTCAGTGCTCAAGGTGCTGGGTGCTCAGTGCTCGGGGTGTTCGGTTCTCAGTACTCAGAGTGCTGGGTGCTCAGTGCTCAGGGTGCTGGATGCTCAGTGCTCAGAGTGCTGGATGCTCAGTACTCAGGGTGCTGGGTGCTAAGTGCTCGGGGTGCTGGGTGCACAGTACTCAGGGTGCTCCGTGCTCAGTACTCAGGGTGCTGGGTGCTCAGTGCTCGGGGTGCTCGGTGCTCAGTACTCAGGGTGCTGGGTGCTCAGTGCTTGGGGTGCTCCGTGCTCAGTACTCAGGGTGCTGGGTTCTCAGTGCTCAGGGTGCTTGGTGCTCAGTGCTCGGGGTGCTCGGTGCTCAGTACTCAGGGTGCTGGGTGCTCAGTGCTCGGGGTGCTGGGTGCTCAGTACTCAGGGTCCTGGGTGCTCAGTGCTCAGGGTGCTGGGTGCTCTGTGCTCGGGGTGCTGGGTGCTCAGTACTCAGGGTGCTGCGTGCTCAGTACTCCGGGTGCTGGGTGCTCAGTGCAAGGGGTGCTGCGTGCTCAGTGCTCAGGGTGCTGGGTGCTCAGTGCTTGGGCTGCTCAGTACTCAGTGCTCAGGATGCTGGGTGCTCAGTACTCAGGGTGCTGGGTGCTCAGTTCTCAGGCTGCTGGGTGCACAGTGCTCGTGGGTTCTCGTTGCTCAGTGCTCGGGGTGCTGGGTGCTCAGAGCTCGGGGTGCTGGGTGCTCAGTGCTCGGGGTGCTGGGTGCTCAGTACTCAGGGTGCTGGGTGTTCAGTGCTCGGGGTGCTGGGTGCACAGTGCTCGGGCTGCTGGGTGCTCAGTGCTCAGGGTGCTGGGTCTCAGTGCACGGGGTACTGGGTACTCAGTGCTCAGTACACAGCGTGCTGAGTGCTCAGTGCTCGGGGTGCTGGGTGCTCAGTGCTCAGTACTCAGGGTGCTGGGTGCTCAGTGCTCGGGGTGCTGGGTGCTCAGTGCTCAGGTTGCTGGGTGCTCAGTACTCAGGGTGCTGGGTGCTCAGTACTCAGGGTGCTAAGAGCTCAGGGTGCTCAGTGCTCGGGGTGCTGGGTGCTCAGTTCTCTGGGTGCTCGGTGCTCAGTACTCAGGGTTCTCAGTGCTCAGTGCTCAGGGTGCTGGGTGCTCAGTACTCAGGGTGCTCAGTGCTCAGTACTCGGGGTGCTGGGTGCTCAGTACTCAGGGTGCTCAGTGCTCAGTACTCGGGGTGCTGGGTGCTCAGTGCTCAGGGTGCTCAGTGCTCAGTGCTCGGTGTGCTGGGTGCTCAGTGCTCGGGGTGCTGGGTGCTCAGTGCTCAGAGTGCTGGGTGCTCAGTACTCAGGTTGCTGGGTGCTCAGTGCTCAGGGTGCTGGGTGCTCAGTACTCAGGGTGCTGGGTGCTCAGTACTCAGGGTGCTGGGTGCTCAGTGCTCAGGGTGCTCGGTGCTCAGTACTCATGGTGCTGGGTACTCAGTGCTCAGGGTGCTCATTCTCGGGGTGCTGGGTGCTCAGTACTCAGGGTGCTGGGTGCTCAGTACTCAGGGTGCTGGGTTCTCAGTGCTCAGGGTGCTGGGTGCTCAGTACTCAGGGTGCTGGGTGCTCAGTACTCAGGGTGCTCGGTGCTCAGTACTCAGGGTGCTGGGTGCTCAGTGCTCAGGGTGCTGGGTAATCAGTACTCAGGGTGCTGGGTGCTCAGAACTCAGGGTGCTGGGTGCTCAGTGCTCAGGGTGCTGGGTGCTCAGTACTCAGGGTGCTGGGTGCTCAGTACTCAGGGTGCTCGGTGCTCAGTACTCAGGGTGCTGGGTGCTCAGTGCTCAGGGTGCTGGGTAATCAGTACTCAGGGTGCTGGGTGCTCAGAACTCAGGGTGCTCAGTGCTCAGTACTCAGGGTGCTCAGTGCTCAGTTCTCAGGTTGCTCAGTGCTCTGGGTGCTGGGTGCTCAATACTCAGGGTGCTGGGTGCTCAGTGCTCCGGGTGATCGGTGCTCAGTACTCAGGTTGCTCAGTACTCAGGGTGCTGGGTGCTCAGTGCTCAGGGTGCTGGGTGCTCAGTGCTCAGGGTGATCGGTGCTCAGTACTCAGGGTGCTGGGTGCTCAGTGCTCAGGGTGCTGGGTGCTCAGTCCTCAGGGTGCTCAGTGCTCAGGGTGCTGGGTGCTCAGTGCTCGGGGTGCTGGGTGCTCAGTCCTCAGGTTTCTCAGTGCTCAGGGTGCTGGGTGCTCAGTACTCAGGGTGCTGGGTGCTCAGTACTAAGGGGGCTGGGTGCTCAGTGCTCAGGGTGCTGGGTGCTCAGTGCTCAGGGCGCTGTGTGCTCAGTGCTCGGGGTGCTGGGTGCTCAGTGCTCGGGGTGCTGGGTGCTCAGTGCTCAGTGCTCAGGGTGCTGGGTGCTCAGTGCTCAGTGCTCAGGGTGCTGGGTGCTCAGTACTCAGGGTGCTGGGTGCTCAGTACTCAGGGTACTGGGTGCTCAGTTCTCAGGGTGCTGGGTGCTCATTACTCTGGGTGTTGGGTGCTCAGTACTCAGGGTGCTGGGTGCTCAGTGCTCAGGGTGCTGGGTGCTCAGTCCTCTGGGTGCTCTGTGCTCAGGGTGCTGGGTGCTCAGTGCTCGGGGTGCTCGGTGCTCAGTACTCAGGGTGCTGAGTGCTCAGTACTCAGGGTGCTGGGTGCTCAGTACTCAGGGTGCTGGGTCCTCAGTGCTCAGGGTGCTGGGTGCTCTGTTTCTCAGGGTGCTGGGTGCTCAGTGCTCGGGGTGCTGGGTGCTCAGGGCTGTGGTGCTGGGTGCTCAGTGCTCAGTGCTCAGGGTGGTGGGTGCTCAGTGCTCAGTGCTCAGGGTGCTGGTTGCTCAGTACTCAGGGTGCTGGGTGCTCAGTACTCAGGGTGCTGGGTGCTCAGTGCTCAGGGTGCTCTGTGCTCAGTACTCAGGATGCTGGGTGCTCAGTGCTCGGTGTGCTGGGTGCTCAGTGCTCAGGGTGCTCGGTGCTCAGTGCTCGGGGTGCTGGGTGCTCAGTGCTCGGGGCGCTGGGTGCTCAGTGCTCGGGGTGCTGGGTGCTCAGTACTCAAGGTGCTGGGTGCTCAGTGCTCAGGGTGCTGGGTGCTCAGTCCTCGGGGTGCTCCGTGCTCAGTGATCAGGGTGCTCAGTGCTCAGTACTCGGGGTGCTGGGTGCTCAGTACTCAGGGTGCTCAGTGCTCAGTACTCGGGGTGCTGGGTGCTCAGTGCTCAGGGTGCTCAGTGCTCAGTGCTCGGTGTGCTGGGTGCTCAGTGCTCGGGGTGCTGGGTGCTCAGTGCTCAGAGTGCTGGGTGCTCAGTACTCAGGTTGCTGGGTGCTCAGTGCTCAGGGTGCTGGGTGCTCAGTACTCAGGGTGCTGGGTGCTCAGTACTCAGGGTGCTGGGTGCTCAGTGCTCAGGGTGCTCGGTGCTCAGTACTCATGGTGCTGGGTACTCTGTGCTCAGGGTGCTCATTCTCGGGGTGCTGGGTGCTCAGTACTCAGGGTGCTGGGTGCTCAGTACTCAGGGTGCTGGGTTCTCAGTGCTCAGGGTGCTGGGTGCTCAGTACTCAGGGTGCTGGGTGCTCAGTACTCAGGGTGCTCGGTGCTCAGTACTCAGGGTGCTGGGTGCTCAGTGCTCAGGGTGCTGGGTAATCAGTACTCAGGGTGCTGGGTGCTCAGAACTCAGGGTGCTGGGTGCTCAGTGCTCAGGGTGCTGGGTGCTCAGTACTCAGGGTGCTGGGTGCTCAGTACTCAGGGTGCTCGGTGCTCAGTACTCAGGGTGCTGGGTGCTCAGTGCTCAGGGTGCTGGGTAATCAGTACTCAGTGTGCTGGGTGCTCAGAACTCAGGGTGCTCAGTGCTCAGTACTCAGGGTGCTCAGTGCTCAGTTCTCAGGTTGCTCAGTGCTCTGGGTGCTGGGTGCTCAATACTCAGGGTGCTGGGTGCTCAGTGCTCCGGGTGATCGGTGCTCAGTACTCAGGTTGCTCAGTACTCAGGGTGCTGGGTGCTCAGTGCTCAGGGTGCTGGGTGCTCAGTGCTCAGGGTGATCGGTGCTCAGTACTCAGGGTGCTGGGTGCTCAGTGCTCAGGGTGCTGGGTGCTCAGTCCTCAGGGTGCTCAGTGCTCAGGGTGCTGGGTGCTCAGTGCTCGGGGTGCTGGGTGCTCAGTCCTCAGGTTTCTCAGTGCTCAGGGTGCTGGGTGCTCAGTACTCAGGGTGCTGGGTGCTCAGTACTAAGGGGGCTGGGTGCTCAGTGCTCAGGGTGCTGGGTGCTCAGTGCTCAGGGCGCTGTGTGCTCAGTGCTCGGGGTGCTGGGTGCTCAGTGCTCGGGGTGCTGGGTGCTCAGTGCTCAGTGCTCAGGGTGCTGGGTGCTCAGTGCTCAGTGCTCAGAGTGCTGGGTGCTCAGTACTCAGGGTGCTGGGTGCTCAGTACTCAGGGTACTGGGTGCTCAGTTCTCAGGGTGCTGGGTGCTCATTACTCTGGGTGTTGGGTGCTCAGTACTCAGGGTGCTGGGTGCTCAGTGCTCGGGGTGCTGGGTGCTCAGTGCTCAGGGTGCTGGGTGCTCAGTGCTCAGGGTGCTGGGTGCTCAGTACTCTGGGTGCTCGGTGCTCTGTACTCGGGGTGCTCGGTGCTCAGTACTCAAGGTGCTGGGTGTTCAGTGCTCAGGGTGCTGGGTGCTCAGTCCTCGGGGTGCTCTGTGCTCAGTGCTCAGGGTGCTGGGTGCTCAGTACTCAGGGTGCTCGGTGCTCAGTACTCAGGGTTCTCAGTGCTCAGGGTGCTGGGTGCTCAGTACTCAGGGTGCTCAGTGCTCAGTCCTCGGGGTGCTGGGTGCTCAGTGCTCGGGGTGCTGGGTGCTCAGTGCTCGGGGCGCTGGGTGCTCAGTGCTCGGGGTGCTGGGTGCTCAGTACTCAGGGTGCTGTGTGCTCAGTGCTCAGTACTCTGCGTGCTGGGTGCTCAGTGCTCAGAGTGTTGGGTGCTCAGTACTCAGGGTGCTGGGTGCTCAGTGCTCAGTGCTCAGGGTGCTCAGTGCTCAGGGTGCTCAGTGCTCAGGGTGCTGGGTGCTCAGTACTCGGGGTGCTGGGTGCTCAGTGCTCAGTGCTCAGGGTGCTGGGTGCTCAGTGCTCGGGGTGGTGGGTGCTCAGTGCTCAGGGTGATCAGTGCTCAGTACTCAGGGTGCTGGGTGCTCACTGCTCAGGGTGCTGGGTGCTCAGTCCTCAGTGTGCTCAGTACTCAGGATGCTCGGTGCTCAGTGCTCAGTAATCAGGGTGCTCAGTACTCAGGGTGCTGGGTGCTCAGTGCTCGGGGTGCTGGGTGCTCAGTACTCAGGGTGCTGGGTGCTCAGTACTCGGGGTGCTGGGTGCTTAGTGCTCAGGGTGATCGGTGCAAAGTGCTCATGGTGCTGGGTGCTCAGTCCTCCGGGTGCTCTGTGCTCAGGGTGCTGGGTGCTCAGTGCTCGGGGTGCTCGGTGCTCAGTACTCAGGGTGCTGAGTGCTCAGTACTCAGGGTGCTGGGTGCTCAGTACTCAGGGTGCTGGGTCCTCAGTGCTCAGGGTGCTGGGTGCTCTGTTTCTCAGGGTGCTGGGTGCTCAGTGCTCGGGGTGCTGGGTGCTCAGGGCTGTGGGGCTGGGTGCTCAGTGCTCAGTGCTCAGGGTGCTGGGTGCTCAGTGCTCAGTGCTCAGGGTGCTGGTTGCTCAGTACTCAGGGTGCTGGGTGCTCAGTACTCAGGGTGCTGGGTGCTCAGTGCTCAGGGTGCTCTGTGCTCAGTACTCAGGATGCTGGGTGCTCAGTGCTCGGTGTGCTGCGTGCTCAGTGCTCAGGGTGCTGGGTGCTCAGTGCTCAGGGTGCAGGGTGCTCAGTACTCAGGGTGCTGGGTGCTCAGTGCTCGCGGTGCTCGGTGCTCAGTACTCAAGGTGCTGGGTGCTCAGTGCTCAGGGTGCTGGGTGCTCAGTCCTCGGGGTGCTCCGTGCTCAGTGATCAGGGTGCTGGGTGCTCAGTACTAAGGGTGCTCGGTGCTCAGTACTCAGGGTTCTCAGTGCTCAGTACTCAGGGTGCTGGGTGCTCAGTGCTCAGGGTGGTGGGTGCTCAGTACTCAGTGTGCTCAGTGCTCAGTAATCGGGTTGCATGCTGCTCAGTACTCAGGGTGCTCAGTGCTCAGTACTCGGGGTGCTGGGTGCTCAGTGCTCAGGGTGCTCAGTGCTCAGTGCTCGGTGTGCTGGGTGCTCAGTGCTCGGGGCGCTGGGTGATCAGTGCTCGGGGTGCTGGGTGCTCAGTACTCGGGGTGCTGGGTGCTCAGTGCTCAGGGTGCTCATTGCCCAGTACTCAGTGCTCAGGGTGCTCAGTGCTCAGTGCTCAGGGTGCTGGGTGTTCAGTACTCAGGGTGCTGGGTGCTCAGTACTCAGGGTGCTGGGTGCTCAGTGCTCAGGGTGCTGGGTGCTCAGTACTCTGGGTATTGGGTGCTCAGTACTCAGGGTGCTTTGTGCTCCGTGCTCAGGGTGCTGGGTGCTCAGTGCTCAGGGTGCTGGGTGCTCAGTGCTCAGGGTGCTGAGTGCTCAGTACTCAGGGTGCTTTGTGCTCCGTGCTCAGGGTGCTGGGTGCTCAGTGCTCAGGGTGCTGGGTGCTCAGTGCTCAGGGTGCTGGGTGCTCAGTGCTCGTTGTGCTGGGTGCTCAGTGCTCAGGGTGATCGGTGCTCAGTACTCAGGTTGCTGGGTGATCAGTACTCAGGGTGCTAGGTGCTCAGTCCTCAGGGTGCTCAGTGCTCAGGGTGCTGGGTGCTCAGTACTCAGGGTGCTCAGTGCTCAGTCCTCGGGGTGCTGGGTGCTCAGTACTCAGGGTGGTCAGTGCTCAGTACTCGGGGTGCTGGGTGCTCAGTGCTCAGTGTGCTCAGTGCTCAGTGCTCGGGGTGCTGGGTGCTCAGTGCTCGGGGCGCTGGGTGCTCAGTGCTCGGGGTGCTGGGTGCTCAGTACTCAGGGTGCTGTGTGCTCAGTGCTCAGTACTCTGCGTGCTGGGTGCTCAGTGCTCAGAGTGTTGGGTGCTCAGTACTCAGGGTGCTGGGTGCTCAGTGCTCTGTGCTCAGGGTGCTCAGTGCTCAGGGTGCTCAGGGCTCAGGGTGCTGGGTGCTCAGTACTCGGGGTGCTGGGTGCTCAGTGCTCAGTGCTCAGGGTGCTGGGTGCTCAGTGCTCAGTACTCAGCGTGCTGGGTGCTCTTTGCTCAGAGTGTTGGCTGCTCAGTACTCAGGGTGCTGGGTGCTCAGTGCTCAGTGCTCAGGGTGCTCAGTGCTCAGGGTGCTGGGGGCTCAGGGTGCTGGGTACTCAGTGCTCGGGGTGCTGGGTACTCAGTGCTCAGGGGGCTGGGTGCTCAGTGCTCAGTGCTCAGGGTGCTGGGTGCTCAGTGCTCAGTGCTAAGGGTGCTGGGTGTTCAGTACTCAGGGTGCTGGGTGCTCAGTACTCAGGGTGCTGGGTGCTCAATGTTCAGGGTGCTGGGTCGTCAGTGCTTAGGGTGCTGGGTGCTCAGTACTCAGGTTGCTGGGTGCTCAGTGCTCAGGGTGCTCATTCTCGGGGTGCTGGGTGCTCAGTACTAAGGGTGCTGGGTGCTCAGTACTCAGGGTGCTCAGTGCTCGGGGAGCTCGGTGCTCAGTACTCAGGGTGCTGGGTGCTCAGTGCTCGGGGTGCTCGGTGCTCAGTACTCAGGGTCCTCAGTGCTCAGTGCTCAGGGTGCTGGGTGCTCAGTACTCATGGTGCTCAGTGCTCAGTACTCGGGGTGCTGGGTGCTCAGTACTCGGGGTGCTGGGTGCTCAGTGCTCAGGGTGCACAGTGCTCAGTGCTCGGGGTGCTGGGTGCTCAGTTCTCGGGGTGCTTGGTGCTCAGTACTCGGTGTGCTGGGTGCTCAGTGCTCAGGGTGCTGGGTGCTCAGTACTCAGGGTGCTCAGTGCTCAAGGTGCTGGGTGCTCAGTGCTCGGGGTGCTCGGTTCTCAGTACTCGGGGTGCTGGGTGCTCAGTTCTTAGGGTGGTCAGTGCTCAGTACTCGGGGTGCTGGGTGCTCAGTGCCCAGGGTGCACAGTGCTCAGTGCTCGGGGTGCTGGGTGCTCAGTTCTCGGGGTGCTCGGTGCTCAGTACTCGGGGTGCTGGGTGCTCAGTGCTCAGGGTGCTGGGTGCTCAGTACTCAGGGTGCTCAGTGCTCAAGGTGCTGGGTGCTCAGTGCTCGGGGTGTTCGGTTCTCAGTACTCAGAGTGCTGGGTGCTCAGTGCTCAGGGTGCTGGATGCTCAGTGCTCAGAGTGCTGGATGCTCAGTACTCAGGGTGCTGGGTGCTAAGTGCTCGGGGTGCTGGGTGCACAGTACTCATGGTGCTCCGTGCTCAGTACTCAGGGTGCTGGGTGCTCAGTGCTCGGGGTGCTCGGTGCTCAGTACTCAGGGTGCTGGGTGCTCAGTGCTTGGGGTGCTCCGTGCTCAGTACTCAGGGTGCTGGGTTCTCAGTGCTCAGGGTGCTTGGTGCTCAGTGCTCGGGGTGCTCGGTGCTCAGTACTCAGGGTGCTGGGTGCTCAGTGCTCGGGGTGCTGGGTGCTCAGTACTCAGGGTCCTGGGTGCTCAGTGCTCAGGGTGCTGGGTGCTCAGTGCTCGGGGTGCTGGGTGCTCAGTACTCAGGGTGCTGCGTGCTCAGTACTCCGGGTGCTGGGTGCTCAGTGCAAGGGGTGCTGCGTGCTCAGTGCTCAGGGTGCTGGGTGCTCAGTGCTTGGGCTGCTCAGTACTCAGTGCTCAGGATGCTGGGTGCTCAGTACTCAGGGTGCTGGGTGCTCAGTTCTCAGGCTGCTGGGTGCACAGTGCTCGTGGGTTCTCGTTGCTCAGTGCTCGGGGTGCTGGGTGCTCAGAGCTCGGGGTGCTGGGTGCTCAGTGCTCGGGGTGCTGGGTGCTCAGTACTCAGGGTGCTGGGTGTTCAGTGCTCGGGGTGCTGGGTGCACAGTGCTCGGGCTGCTGGGTGCTCAGTACTCGGGGTGCTGGGTGCTCAGTGCTCAGGGTGCTGGGTCTCAGTGCACGGGGTACTGGGTACTCAGTGCTCAGTACACAGCGTGCTGAGTGCTCAGTGCTCGGGGTGCTGGGTGCTCAGTGCTCAGTACTCAGGGTGCTGGGTGCTCAGTGCTCGGGGTGCTGGGTGCTCAGTGCTCAGGTTGCTGGGTGCTCAGTACTCAGGGTGCTGGGTGCTCAGTACTCAGGGTGCTAAGAGCTCAGGGTGCTCAGTGCTCGGGGTGCTGGGTGCTCAGTTCTCTGGGTGCTCGGTGCTCAGTACTCAGGGTTCTCAGTGCTCAGTGCTCAGGGTGCTGGGTGCTCAGTACTCAGGGTGCTCAGTGCTCAGTACTCGGGGTGCTGGGTGCTCAGTACTCAGGGTGCTCAGTGCTCAGTACTCGGGGTGCTGGGTGCTCAGTGCTCAGGGTGCTCAGTGCTCAGTGCTCGGTGTGCTGGGTGCTCAGTGCTCGGGGTGCTGGGTGCTCAGTGCTCAGAGTGCTGGGTGCTCAGTACTCAGGTTGCTGGGTGCTCAGTGCTCAGGGTGCTGGGTGCTCAGTACTCAGGGTGCTGGGTGCTCAGTACTCAGGGTGCTGGGTGCTCAGTGCTCAGGGTGCTCGGTGCTCAGTACTCATGGTGCTGGGTACTCAGTGCTCAGGGTGCTCATTCTCGGGGTGCTGGGTGCTCAGTACTCAGGGTGCTGGGTGCTCAGTACTCAGGGTGCTCAGTGCTCGGGGAGCTCGGTGCTCTGTACTCAGGGTGCTGGGTGCTCAGTGCTCGGGGTGCTCGTTGCTCAGTACTCAGGGTTCTCAGTGCTCAGTGCTCAGGGTGCTGGGTGCTCAGGACTCATGGTGCTCAGTGCTCAGTACTCGGGGTGCTGGGTGCTCAGTACTCATGGTGCTCAGTGCTCAGTGCTCGGGGTGCTGGGTGCTCAGTGCTCAGGGTGCTGGGTGCTCAGTGCTCGGGGTGCTCGGTGCTCAGTACTCAGGGTGCTGGGTGCTCAGTACTCAGGGTGCTGGGTGCTCAGTGCTCAGGGTGCTGGGTGCTCCGTACTCAGGGTGCTGGGTGCTCAGTACTCTGGGTGCTAAGAGCTCAGGGTGCTCAGTGCTCGGGGTGCTGGATGCTCAGTGCTCAGTGCACAGGGTGCTGGGTGCTCAGTCCTCGGGGTGCTGGGTGCTCAGTTCTCTGGGTGCTCAGTGCTCAGTACTCAGGGTGCTGGGTGCTCAGTGCTCAGGGTGCTGGGTGCTCAGTACTCAGGGAGCTCAGTGCTCGGGGTGCAGGGTGCTCAGTACTCAGGTTGCTGGGTGCTCAGTACTCAGGGTGCTCAGTACTCAGGGTGCTGGGTGCTCAGTGCTCGGGGTGCTGGGTGCTCAGTACTCAGGGTGCTGGGTGCTCAGTGCTCAGGGTGCTGTTTGCTCAGTGCTCGGGGTGCTGGGTGCTCATTCTCGGCGTGCTGGGTGCTCAGTACTCAGGGTGCTGGGTGCTCAGTGCTCGGGGTGCTCGGTGCTCAGTACACAGGGTGCTGGGTGCTCAGTGCTCGGGGTGCTGGGTGCTCAGTACTCAGCGTGCAGGGTGCTCAGTGCTCAGAGTGTTGGGTGCTCAGTACTCAGGGTGCTGGGTGCTCATTGCTCAGTGCTCAGGGTTCTCAGTGCTCAGGGTGCTGGGTGCTCAGGGTGCTGGGTGCTCAGTGCTCAGTGCTCAGGGTGCTGGGTGCTCAGTCCTCAGTGCTGTGGGTGCTGGGTGTTCAGTACTCAGGGTGCTGGGTGCTCAGTATTCGGGGTGCTGGGTGCTCAGTGCTCAGGGTGCTGGGTCTCAGTGCACGGGGTACTGGGTACTCAGTGCTCAGTACACAGGGTGCTGAGTGCTCAGTGCTCGGGGTGCTGGGTGCTCAGTGCTCAGTACTCAGGGTGCTGGGTGCTCAGTGCTCGGGGTGCTGGGTGCTCAGTGCTCAGGGTGCTGGGTGCTCAGTACTCAGGGTGCTGGGTGCTCAGTACTCAGGGTGCTAAGAGCTCAGGGTGTTCAGTGCTCGGGGTGCTGGGTGCTCAGTTCTCTGGGTGCTCGGTGCTCAGTACTCAGGGTTCTCAGTGCTCAGTGCTCAGGGTGCTGGGTGCTCAGTACTCAGGGTGCTCAGTGCTCAGTACTCGGGGTGCTGGGTGCTCAGTACTCAGGGTGCTCAGTGCTCAGTACTCGGGGTGCTGGGTGCTCAGTGCTCAGGGTGCTCAGTGCTCAGTGCTCGGGGTGCTGGGTGCTCAGTGCTCGGGGTGCTGGGTGCTCAGTGCTCAGAGTGCTGTTTGCTCAGTACGCAGGTTGCTGGGTGCTCAGTGCTCAGGGTGCTGGGTGCTCAGTACTCAGGGTGCTGGGTGCTCAGTACTCAGGGTGCTGTGTGCTCAGTACTCAGGGTGCTGGGTGCTCAGTACTAAGGGTGCTGGGTGCTAAGTGCTCGGGGTGCTGGGTGCACAGTACTCAGGGTGCTCCGTGCTCAGTACTCAGGGTGCTGGGTGCTCAGTGCTCGGGGTGCTCGGTGCTCAGTACTCAGGGTGCTGGGTGCTCAGTGCTCGGGGTGCTCCGTGCTCAGTACGCAGGGTGCTGGGTTCTCAGTGCTCGGGGTGCTGGGTGCTCAGTGCTCAGTACTCAGGGTGCTGGGTGCTCAGTGCTCGGGGTGCTGGGTGCTCAGTGCTCAGGTTGCTGGGTGCTCAGTACTCAGGGTGCTGGGTGCTCAGTACTCAGGGTGCTAAGAGCTCAGGGTGCTCAGTGCTCGGGGTGCTGGGTGCTCAGTTCTCTGGGTGCTCGGTGCTCAGTACTCAGGGTTCTCAGTGCTCAGTGCTCAGGGTGCTGGGTGCTCAGTACTCAGGGTGCTCAGTGCTCAGTACTCGGGGTGCTGGGTGCTCAGTACTCAGGGTGCTCAGTGCTCAGTACTCGGGGTGCTGGGTGCTCAGTGCTCAGGGTGCTCAGTGCTCAGTGCTCGGTGTGCTGGGTGCTCAGTGCTCGGGGTGCTGGGTGCTCAGTGCTCAGAGTGCTGGGTGCTCAGTACTCAGGTTGCTGGGTGCTCAGTGCTCAGGGTGCTGGGTGCTGAGTACTCAGGGTGCTGGGTGCTCAGTACTCAGGGTGCTGGGTGCTCAGTTCTCAGGGTGCTCGGTGCTCAGTACTCATGGTGCTGGGTACTCAGTGCTCAGGGTGCTCATTCTCGGGGTGCTGGGTGCTCAGTACTCAGGGTGCTGGGTGCTCAGTACTCAGGGTGCTCAGTGCTCGGGGAGCTCGGTGCTCTGTACTCAGGGTGCTGGGTGCTCAGTGCTCGGGGTGCTCGTTGCTCAGTACTCAGGGTTCTCAGTGCTCAGTGCTCAGGGTGCTGGGTGCTCAGTACTCATGGTGCTCAGTGCTCAGTACTCGGGGTGCTGGGTGCTCAGTACTCATGGTGCTCAGTGCTCAGTGCTCGGGGTGCTGGGTGCTCAGTGCTCAGGGTGCTGGGTGCTCAGTGCTCGGGGTGCTGGGTGCTCAGTGCTCAGGGTGCTGGGTGCTCAGTGCTCGGGGTGCTGTGTGCTCAGTGCTCAGGGTGCTGGGTGCTCAGTGCTCAGGGTGCTGGGTGCTCCGTACTCAGGGTGCTGGGTGCTCAGTACTCTGGGTGCTAAGAGCTCAGGGTGCTCAGTGCTCGGGGTGCTGGATGCTCAGTGCTCAGTGCACAGGGTGCTGGGTGCTCAGTCCTCGGGGTGCTGGGTGCTCAGTTCTCTGGGTGCTCAGTGCTCAGTACTCAGGGTGCTGGGTGCTCAGTGCTCAGGGTGCTGGGTGCTCAGTACTCAGGGAGCTCAGTGCTCGGGGTGCAGGGTGCTCAGTACTCAGGTTGCTGGGTGCTCAGTACTCAGGGTGCTCAGTACTCAGGGTGCTGGGTGCTCAGTGCTCGGGGTGCTGGGTGCTCAGTACTCAGGGTGCTGGGTGCTCAGTGCTCAGGGTGCTGGGTGCTCAGTGCTCGGGGTGCTGGGTGCTCATTCTCGGGGTGCTGGGTGCTCAGTACTCAGGGTGCTGGGTGCTCAGTGCTCGGGGTGCTCGGTGCTCAGTACACAGGGTGCTGGGTGCTCAGTGCTCGGGGTGCTGGGTGCTCAGTACTCAGCGTGCAGGGTGCTCAGTGCTCAGAGTGTTGGGTGCTCAGTACTCAGGGTGCTGGGTGCTCATTGCTCAGTGCTCAGGGTTCTCAGTGCTCAGGGTGCTGGGTGCTCAGTGCTCAGGGTGCTGGTTGCTCAGTGCTCAGTGCTCAGGGTGCTGGGTGCTCAGTGCTCAGTGCTCTGGGTGCTGGGTGTTCAGTACTCAGGGTGCTGGGTGCTCAGTATTCGTTGTGCTGGGTGCTCAGTGCTCAGGGTGCTGGGTCTCAGTGCACGGGGTACTGGGTACTCAGTGCTCAGTACACAGGGTACTGAGTGCTCAGTGCTCGGGGTGCTGGGTGCTCAGTGCTCAGTACTCAGGGTGCTGGGTGCTCAGTGCTCGGGGTGCTGGGTGCTCAGTGCTCAGGGTGCTGGGTGCTCAGTACTCAGGGTGCTGGGTGCTCAGTACTCAGGGTGCTAAGAGCTCAGGGTGTTCAGTGCTCGGGGTGCTGGGTGCTCAGTTCTCTGGGTGGTCGGTGCTCAGTACTCAGGGTTCTCAGTGCTCAGTGCTCAGGGTGCTGGGTGCTCAGTACTCAGGGTGCTCAGTGCTCAGTACTCGGGGTGCTGGGTGCTCAGTACTCAGGGTGCTCAGTGCTCAGTACTCGGGGTGCTGGGTGCTCAGTGCTCGGGGTGCTGGGTGCTCAGTGCTCAGAGTGCTGGGTGCTCAGTACGCAGGTTGCTGGGTGCTCAGTGCTCAGGGTGCTGGGTGCTCAGTACTCAGGGTGCTGGGTGCTCAGTACTCAGGGTGCTGGGTGCTCAGTACTCAGGGTGCTGGGTGCTCAGTACTAAGGGTGCTGGGTGCTAAGTGCTCGGGGTGCTGGGTGCACAGTACTCAGGGTGCTCCGTGCTCAGTACTCAGGGTGCTGGGTGCTCAGTGCTCGGGGTGCTCGGTGCTCAGTACTCAGGGTGCTGGGTGCTCAGTGCTCGGGGTGCTCCGTGCTCAGTACGCAGGGTGCTGGGTTCTCAGTGCTCGGGGTGCTTGGTGCTCAGTGCTCGGGGTGCTCGGTGCTCAGTACTCAGGGTGCTGGGTGCTCAGTGCTCGGGGTGCTGGGTGCTCAGTACTCAGGGTCCTGGGTGCTCAGTGCTCAGGGTGCTGGGTACTCAGTGCTCGGGGTGCTGGGTGCTCAGTACTCAGGGTGCTGCGTGCTCAGTACTCCGGGTGCTGGGTGCTCAGTGCAAGGGGTGCTGGGTGCTCAGTGCTCAGGGTGCTGGGTGCTCAGTTCTCAGGGTGCTGGGTGCACAGTGCTCGGGGTTCTCGTTTCTCAGTGCTCGGGGTGCTGGGTGCTCAGAGCTCGGGGTGCTGGGTGCTCAGTGCTCGGGGTGCTGGGTGCTCAGTACTCAGGGTGCTGGGTGCTCAGTGCTCGGGGTGCTGGGTGCACAGTGCTCGGGCTGCTGGGTGCTCAGTACTCGGGGTGCTGGGTGCTCAGTGCTCAGGGTGCTGGGTCTCAGTGCACGGGGTACTGGGTACTCAGTGCTCAGTACACAGGGTGCTGAGTGCTCAGTGCTCGGGGTGCTGGGTGCTCAGTGTTCAGTACTCAGGGTGCTCAGTGCTCAGGGTGCTGGGTGCTCAGTACTCAGGGTGCTCAGTGCTCAGTCCTCGGGGTGCTGGGTGCTCAGTGCTCGGGGTGCTGGGTGCTCAGTGCTCGGGGCGCTGGGTGCTCAGTGCTCGGGGTGCTGGGTGCTCAGTACTCAGGGTGCTGTGTGCTCAGTGCTCAGTACTCTGCGTGCTGGGTGCTCAGTGCTCAGAGTGTTGGGTGCTCAGTACTCTGGGTGCTGGGTGCTCAGTGCTCAGTGCTCAGGGTGCTCAGTGCTCAGGGTGCTCAGTGCTCTGGGTGCTGGGTGCTCAGTACTCGGGGTGCTGGGTGCTCAGTGCTCAGTGCTCAGGGTGCTGGGTGCTCAGTGCTCGGGGAGCTGGGTGCTCAGTGCTCAGGGTGATCAGTGCTCAGTACTCAGGGTGCTGGGTGCTCAGTGCTCAGGGTGCTGGGTGCTCAGTCCTCAGTGTGCTCAGTACTCAGGATGCTCGGTGCTCAGTGCTCAGTAATCAGGGTGCTCAGTACTCAGGGTGCTGGGTGCTCAGTGCTCGGGGTGCTGGGTGCTCAGTACTCAGGGTGCTGGGTGCTCAGTACTCGGGGTGCTGGGTTCTCAGTACTCAGGGTGCTGGGTGCTCAGTGCTCGGGGTGCTGGGTGCTTAGTGCTCAGGGTGATCGGTGCAAAGTGCTCATGGTGCTGGGTGCTCAGTCCTCCGGGTGCTCTGTGCTCAGGGTGCTGGGTGCTCAGTGCTCGGGGTGCTCGGTGCTCAGTACTCAGGGTGCTGAGTGCTCAGTACTCAGGGTGCTGGGTGCTCAGTACTCAGGGTGCTGGGTCCTCAGTGCTCAGGGTGCTGGGTGCTCTGTTTCTCAGGGTGCTGGGTGCTCAGTGCTCGGGGTGCTGGGTGCTCAGGGCTGTGGTGCTGGGTGCTCAGTGCTCAGTGCTCAGGGTGCTGGGTGCTCAGTGCTCAGTGCTCAGGGTGCTGGTTGCTCAGTACTCAGGGTGCTGGGTGCTCAGTACTCAGGGTGCTGGGTGCTCAGTGCTCAGGGTGCTCTGTGCTCAGTACTCAGGATGCTGGGTGCTCAGTGCTCGGTGTGCTGCGTGCTCAGTGCTCAGGGTGCAGGGTGCTCAGTACTCAGGGTGCTGGGTGCTCAGTGCTCGGGGTGCTCGGTGCTCAGTACTCAAGGTGCTGGGTGCTCAGTGCTCAGGGTGCTGGGTGCTCAGTCCTCGGGGTGCTCCGTGCTCAGTGATCAGGGTGCTGGGTGCTCAGTACTCAGGGTGCTCGGTGCTCAATACTCAGGGTTCTCAGTGCTCAGTACTCAGGGTGCTGGGTGCTCAGTGCTCAGGGTGGTGGGTGCTCAGTACTCAGAGTGCTCAGTGCTCAGTAATCGGGTTGCTTGCTGCTCAGTACTCAGGGTGCTCAGTGCTCAGTACTCGGGGTGCTGGGTGCTCAGTTCTCAGGGTGCTCAGTGCTCAGTGCTCGGGGTGCTGGGTGCTCAGTGCTCGGGGCGCTGGGTGATCAGTGCTCGGGGTGCTGGGTGCTCAGTACTCGGGGTGCTGGGTGCTCAGTGCTCAGGGTGCTCATTGCCCAGTACTCAGTGCTCAGGGTGCTCAGTGCTCAGTGCTCAGGGTGCTGGGTGTTCAGTACTCAGGGTGCTGGGTGCTCAGTACTCAGGGTGCTGGGTGCTCAGTGCTCAGGGTGCTGGGTGCTCAGTACTCTGGGTGTTGGGTGCTCAGTACTCAGGGTGCTTTGTGCTCCGTGCTCAGGGTGCTGGGTGCTCAGTGCTCAGGGTGCTGGGTGCTCAGTGCTCAGGGTGCTGAGTGCTCAGTACTCAGGGTGCTTTGTGCTCCGTGCTCAGGGTGCTGGGTGCTCAGTGCTCAGGGTGCTGGGTGCTCAGTGCTCAGGGTGCTGGGTGCTCAGTGCTCGGGGTGCTGGGTGCTCAGTGCTCAGGGTGATCGGTGCTCAGTACTCAGGGTGCTGGGTGATCAGTACTCAGGGTGCTAGGTGCTCAGTCCTCAGGGTGCTCAGTGCTCAGGGTGCTGGGTGCTCAGTACTCAGGGTGCTCAGTGCTCAGTCCTCGGGGTGCTGGGTGCTCAGTACTCAGGGTGGTCAGTGCTCAGTACTCGGGGTGCTGGGTGCTCAGTGCTCAGTGTGCTCAGTGCTCAGTGCTCGGGGTGCTGGGTGCTCAGTGCTCGGGGCGCTGGGTGCTCAGTGCTCGGGGTGCTGGGTGCTCAGTACTCAGGGTGCTGTGTGCTCAGTGCTCAGTACTCTGCGTGCTGGGTGCTCAGTGCTCGGGGTGCTGGGTGCTCAGTACTCAGGGTGCTGTGTGCTCAGTGCTCAGTACTCTGCGTGCTGGGTGCTCAGTGCTCAGAGTGTTGGGTGCTCAGTACTCAGGGTGCTGGGTGCTCAGTGCTCAGTGCTCAGGGTGCTCAGTGCTCAGGGTGCTCAGGGCTCAGGGTGCTGGGTGCTCAGTACTCGGGGTGCTGGGTGCTCAGTGCTCAATGCTCAGGGTGCTGGGTGCTCAGTGCTCAGTACTCAGCGTGCTGGGTGCTCTTTGCTCAGAGTGTTGGCTGCTCAGTATTCAGGGTGCTGGGTGCTCAGTGCTCAGTGCTCAGGGTGCTCAGTGCTCAGGGTGCTGGGGGCTCAGGGTGCTGGGTACTCAGTGCTCGGGGTGCTGGGTACTCAGTGCTCAGGGGGCTGGGTGCTCAGTGCTCAGTGCTCAGGGTGCTGGGTCCTCAGTGCTCAGTGCTAAGGGTGCTGGGTGTTCAGTACTCAGGGTGCTGGGTGCTCAGTACTCAGGGTGCTGGGTGCTCAATGTTCAGGGTGCTGGGTCGTCAGTGCTTAGGGTGCTGGGTACTCAGTACTCAGGGTGCTGGGTGCTCAGTGCTCAGGGTGCTCATTCTCGGGGTGCTGGGTGCTCAGTACTAAGGGTGCTGGGTGCTCAGTACTCAGGGTGCTCAGTGCTCGGGGAGCTCGGTGCTCAGTACTCAGGGTGCTGGGTGCTCAGTGCTCGGGGTGCTCGGTGCTCAGTACTCAGGGTCCTCAGTGCTCAGTGCTCAGGGTGCTGGGTGCTCAGTACTCATGGTGCTCAGTGCTCAGTACTCGGGGTGCTGGGTGCTCAGTACTTAGGGTGGTCAGTGCTCAGTACTCGGGTTGCTGGGTGCTCAGTGCTCAGGGTGCACAGTGCTCAGTGCTCGGGGTGCTGGGTGCTCAGTTCTCGGGGTGCTCGGTGCTCAGTACTCGGGGTGCTGGGTGCTCAGTGCTCAGGGTGCTGGGTGCTCAGTACTCAGTGTGCTCAGTGCTCAAGGTGCTGGGTGCTCAGTGCTCGGGGTGCTCGGTTCTCAGTACTCGGGGTGCTGGGTGCTCAGTTCTTAGGGTGGTCAGTGCTCAGTACTCGGGGTGCTGGGTGCTCAGTGCTCAGGGTGCACAGTGCTCAGTGCTCGGGGTGCTGGGTGCTCAGTTCTCGGGGTGCTCGGTGCTCAGTACTCGGGGTGCTGGGTGCTCAGTGCTCAGGGTGCTGGGTGCTCAGTACTCAGGGTGCTCAGTGCTCAAGGTGCTGGGTGCTCAGTGCTCGGGGTGTTCGGTTCTCAGTACTCAGAATGCTGGGTGCTCAGTGCTCAGGGTGCTGGATGCTCAGTGCTCAGAGTGCTGGATGCTCAGTACTCAGGGTGCTGGGTGCTAAGTGCTCGGGGTGCTGGGTGCACAGTACTCAGGGTGCTCCGTGCTCAGTACTCAGGGTGCTGGGTGCTCAGTGCTCGGGGTGCTCGGTGCTCAGTACTCAGGGTGCTGGGTGCTCAGTGCTCGGGGTGCTCCGTGCTCAGTACTCAGGGTGCTGGGTTCTCAGTGCTCAGGGTGCTTGGTGCTCAGTGCTCAGGGTGCTCGGTGCTCAGTACTCAGGGTGCTGGGTGCTCAGTGCTCGGGGTGCTGGGTGCTCAGTACTCAGGGTCCTGGGTGCTCAGTGCTCAGGGTGCTGGGTGCTCAGTGCTCGGGGTGCTGGGTGCTCAGTACTCAGGGTGCTGCGTGCTCAGTACTCCGGGTGCTGGGTGCTCAGTGCAAGGGGTGCTGCGTGCTCAGTGCTCAGGGTGCTGGGTGCTCAGTGCTTGGGCTGCTCAGTACTCAGTGCTCAGGATGCTGGGTGCTCAGTACTCAGGGTGCTGGGTGCTCAGTTCTCAGGGTGCTGGGTGCACAGTGCTCGTGGGTTCTCGTTGCTCAGTGCTCGGGGTGCTGGGTGCTCAGAGCTCGGGGTGCTGGGTGCTCAGTGCTCGGGGTGCTGGGTGCTCAGTACTCAGGGTGCTGGGTGTTCAGTGCTCGGGGTGCTGGGTGCACAGTGCTCGGGCTGCTGGGGGCTCAGTACTCGGGGTGCTGGGTGCTCAGTGCTCAGGGTGCTGGGTCTCAGTGCACGGGGTACTGGGTACTCAGTGCTCAGTACACAGCGTGCTGAGTGCTCAGTGCTCGGGGTGCTGGGTGCTCAGTGCTCAGTACTCAGGGTGCTGGGTGCTCAGTGCTCGGGGTGCTGGGTGCTCAGTGCTCAGGTTGCTGGGTGCTCAGTACTCAGGGTGCTGGGTGCTCAGTACTCAGGGTGCTAAGAGCTCAGGGTGCTCAGTGCTCGGGGTGCTGGGTGCTCAGTTCTCTGGGTGCTCGGTGCTCAGTACTCAGGGTTCTCAGTGCTCAGTGCTCAGGGTGCTGGGTGCTCAGTACTCAGGGTGCTCAGTGCTCAGTACTCGGGGTGCTGGGTGCTCAGTACTCAGGGTGCTCAGTGCTCAGTACTCGGGGTGCTGGGTGCTCAGTGCTCAGGGTGCTCAGTGCTCAGTGCTCGGTGTGCTGGGTGCTCAGTGCTCGGGGTGCTGGGTGCTCAGTGCTCAGGGTGCTGGGTGCTCAGTGCTCGGGGTGCTGGGTGCTCAGTGCTCAGGGTGATCAGTGCTCAGTACTCAGGGTGCTGGGTGCTCAGTGCTCAGGGTGCTGGGTGCTCAGTCCTCAGTGTGCTCAGTACTCAGGATGCTCGGTGCTCAGTGCTCAGTAATCAGGGTGCTCAGTACTCAGGGTGCTGGGTGCTCAGTGCTCAGGGTGCTGGGTGCTCAGTGCTCGGGGTGCTGGGTGCTCAGTGCTCAGGGTGCTGGGTGCTCAGTGCTCGGGGTGCTGTGTGCTCAGTGCTCAGGGTGCTGGGTGCTCAGTGCTCAGGGTGCTGGGTGCTCCGTACTCAGGGTGCTGGGTGCTCAGTACTCTGGGTGCTAAGAGCTCAGGGTGCTCAGTGCTCGGGGTGCTGGATGCTCAGTGCTCAGTGCACAGGGTGCTGGGTGCTCAGTCCTCGGGGTGCTGGGTGCTCAGTTCTCTGGGTGCTCAGTGCTCAGTACTCAGGGTGCTGGGTGCTCAGTGCTCAGGGTGCTGGGTGCTCAGTACTCAGGGAGCTCAGTGCTCGGGGTGCAGGGTGCTCAGTACTCAGGTTGCTGGGTGCTCAGTACTCAGGGTGCTCAGTACTCAGGGTGCTGGGTGCTCAGTGCTCGGGGTGCTGGGTGCTCAGTACTCAGGGTGCTGGGTGCTCAGTGCTCAGGGTGCTGGGTGCTCAGTGCTCGGGGTGCTGGGTGCTCATTCTCGGGGTGCTGGGTGCTCAGTACTCAGGGTGCTGGGTGCTCAGTGCTCGGGGTGCTCGGTGCTCAGTACACAGGGTGCTGGGTGCTCAGTGCTCGGGGTGCTGGGTGCTCAGTACTCAGCGTGCAGGGTGCTCAGTGCTCAGAGTGTTGGGTGCTCAGTACTCAGGGTGCTGGGTGCTCATTGCTCAGTGCTCAGGGTTCTCAGTGCTCAGGGTGCTGGGTGCTCAGTGCTCAGGGTGCAGGTTGCTCAGTGCTCAGTGCTCAGGGTGCTGGGTGCTCAGTGCTCAGTGCTCTGGGTGCTGGGTGTTCAGTACTCAGGGTGCTGGGTGCTCAGTATTCGTTGTGCTGGGTGCTCAGTGCTCAGGGTGCTGGGTCTCAGTGCACGGGGTACTGGGTACTCAGTGCTCAGTACACAGGGTACTGAGTGCTCAGTGCTCGGGGTGCTGGGTGCTCAGTGCTCAGTACTCAGGGTGCTGGGTGCTCAGTGCTCGGGGTGCTGGGTGCTCAGTGCTCAGGGTGCTGGGTGCTCAGTACTCAGGGTGCTGGGTGCTCAGTACTCAGGGTGCTAAGAGCTCAGGGTGTTCAGTGCTCGGGGTGCTGGGTGCTCAGTTCTCTGGGTGGTCGGTGCTCAGTACTCAGGGTTCTCAGTGCTCAGTGCTCAGGGTGCTGGGTGCTCAGTACTCAGGGTGCTCAGTGCTCAGTACTCGGGGTGCTGGGTGCTCAGTACTCAGGGTGCTCAGTGCTCAGTACTCGGGGTGCTGGGTGCTCAGTGCTCAGGGTGCTCAGTGCTCAGTGCTCGGGGTGCTGGGTGCTCAGTGCTCGGGGTGCTGGGTGCTCAGTGCTCAGAGTGCTGGGTGCTCAGTACGTAGGTTGCTGGGTGCTCAGTGCTCAGGGTGCTGGGTGCTCAGTACTCAGGGTGCTGGGTGCTCAGTACTCAGGGTGCTGGGTGCTCAGTACTCAGGGTGCTGGGTGCTCAGTACTAAGGGTGCTGGGTGCTAAGTGCTCGGGGTGCTGGGTGCACAGTACTCAGGGTGCTCCGTGCTCAGTACTCAGGGTGCTGGGTGCTCAGTGCTCGGGGTGCTCGGTGCTCAGTACTCAGGGTGCTGGGTGCTCAGTGCTCGGGGTGCTCCGTGCTCAGTACGCAGGGTGCTGGGTTCTCAGTGCTCGGGGTGCTTGGTGCTCAGTGCTCGGGGTGCTCGGTGCTCAGTACTCAGGGTGCTGGGTGCTCAGTGCTCGGGGTGCTGGGTGCTCAGTACTCAGGGTCCTGGGTGCTCAGTGCTCAGGGTGCTGGGTGCTCAGTGCTCGGGGTGCTGGGTGCTCAGTACTCAGGGTGCTGCGTGCTCAGTACTCCGGGTGCTGGGTGCTCAGTGCAAGGGGTGCTGGGTGCTCAGTGCTCAGGGTGCTGGGTGCTCAGTTCTCAGGGTGCTGGGTGCACAGTGCTCGGGGTTCTCGTTTCTCAGTGCTCGGGGTGCTGGGTGCTCAGAGCTCGGGGTGCTGGGTGCTCAGTGCTCGGGGTGCTGGGTGCTCAGTACTCAGGGTGCTGGGTGCTCAGTGCTCGGGGTGCTGGGTGCACAGTGCTCGGGCTGCTGGGTGCTCAGTACTCGGGGTGCTGGGAGCTCAGTGCTCAGGGTGCTGGGTCTCAGTGCACGGGGTACTGGGTACTCAGTGCTCAGTACACAGGGTGCTGAGTGCTCAGTGCTCGGGGTGCTGGGTGCTCAGTGTTCAGTACTCAGGGTGCTCAGTGCTCAGGGTGCTGGGTGCTCAGTACTCAGGGTGCTCAGTGCTCAGTCCTCGGGGTGCTGGGTGCTCAGTGCTCGGGGTGCTGGGTGCTCAGTGCTCGGGGCGCTGGGTGCTCAGTGCTCGGGGTGCTGGGTGCTCAGTACTCAGGGTGCTGTGTGCTCAGTGCTCAGTACTCTGCGTGCTGGGTGCTCAGTGCTCAGAGTGTTGGGTGCTCAGTACTCTGGGTGCTGGGTGCTCAGTGCTCAGTGCTCAGGGTGCTCAGTGCTCAGGGTGCTCAGTGCTCTGGGTGCTGGGTGCTCAGCACTCGGGGTGCTGGGTGCTCAGTGCTCAGTGCTCAGGGTGCTGGGTGCTCAGTGCTCGGGGTGCTGGGTGCTCAGCGCTCAGGGTGATCAGTGCTCAGTACTCAGGGTGCTGGGTGCTCAGTGCTCAGGGTGCTGGGTGCTCAGTCCTCAGTGTGCTCAGTACTCAGGATGCTCGGTGCTCAGTGCTCAGTAATCAGGGTGCTCAGTACTCAGGGTGCTGGGTGCTCAGTGCTCGGGGTGCTGGGTGCTCAGTACTCAGGGTGCTGGGTGCTCAGTACTCGGGGTGCTGGGTTCTCAGTACTCAGGGTGCTGGGTGCTCAGTGCTCGGGGTGCTGGGTGCTTAGTGCTCAGGGTGATCGGTGCAAAGTGCTCATGGTGCTGGGTGCTCAGTCCTCCGGGTGCTCTGTGCTCAGGGTGCTGGGTGCTCAGTGCTCGGGGTGCTCGGTGCTCAGTACTCAGGGTGCTGAGTGCTCAGTACTCAGGGTGCTGGGTGCTCAGTACTCAGGGTGCTGGGTCCTCAGTGCTCAGGGTGCTGGGTGCTCTGTTTCTCAGGGTGCTGGGTGCTCAGTGCTCGGGGTGCTGGGTGCTCAGGGCTGTGGTGCTGGGTGCTCAGTGCTCAGTGCTCAGGGTGCTGGGTGCTCAGTGCTCAGTGCTCAGGGTGCTGGTTGCTCAGTACTCAGGGTGCTGGGTGCTCAGTACTCAGGGTGCTGGGTGCTCAGTGCTCAGGGTGCTCTGTGCTCAGTACTCAGGATGCTGGGTGCTCAGTGCTCGGTGTGCTGCGTGCTCAGTGCTCAGGGTGCAGGGTGCTCAGTACTCAGGGTGCTGGGTGCTCAGTGCTCGGGGTGCTCGGTGCTCAGTACTCAAGGTGCTGGGTGCTCAGTGCTCAGGGTGCTGGGTGCTCAGTCCTCGGGGTGCTCCGTGCTCAGTGATCAGGGTGCTGGGTGCTCAGTACTCAGGGTGCTCGGTGCTCAGTACTCAGGGTTCTCAGTGCTCAGTACTCAGGGTGCTGGGTGCTCAGTGCTCAGGGTGGTGGGTGCTCAGTACTCAGAGTGCTCAGTGCTCAGTAATCGGGTTGCTTGCTGCTCAGTACTCAGGGTGCTCAGTGCTCAGTACTCGGGGTGCTGGGTGCTCAGTTCTCAGGGTGCTCAGTGCTCAGTGCTCGGGGTGCTGGGTGCTCAGTGCTCGGGGCGCTGGGTGATCAGTGCTCGGGGTGCTGGGTGCTCAGTACTCGGGGTGCTGGGTGCTCAGTGCTCAGGGTGCTCATTGCCCAGTACTCAGTGCTCAGGGTGCTCAGTGCTCAGTGCTCAGGGTGCTGGGTGTTCAGTACTCAGGGTGCTGGGTGCTCAGTACTCAGGGTGCTGGGTGCTCAGTGCTCAGGGTGCTGGGTGCTCAGTACTCTGGGTTTTGGGTGCTCAGTACTCAGGGTGCTTTGTGCTCCGTGCTCAGGGTGCTGGGTGCTCAGTGCTCAGGGTGCTGGGTGCTCAGTGCTCAGGGTGCTGAGTGCTCAGTACTCAGGGTGCTTTGTGCTCCGTGCTCAGGGTGCTGGGTGCTCAGTGCTCAGGGTGCTGGGTGCTCAGTGCTCAGGGTGCTGGGTGCTCAGTGCTCGGGGTGCTGGGTGCTCAGTGCTCAGGGTGATCGGTGCTCAGTACTCAGGGTGCTGGGTGATCAGTACTCAGGGTGCTAGGTGCTCAGTCCTCAGGGTGCTCAGTGCTCAGGGTGCTGGGTGCTCAGTACTCAGGGTGCTCAGTGCTCAGTCCTCGGGGTGCTGGGTGCTCAGTACTCAGGGTGGTCAGTGCTCAGTACTCGGGGTGCTGGGTGCTCAGTGCTCAGTGTGCTCAGTGCTCAGTGCTCGGGGTGCTGGGTGCTCAGTGCTCGGGGCGCTGGGTGCTCAGTGCTCGGGGTGCTGGGTGCTCAGTACTCAGGGTGCTGTGTGCTCAGTGCTCAGTACTCTGCGTGCTGGGTGCTCAGGGCTCGGGGTGCTGGGTGCTCAGTACTCAGGGTGCTGTGTGCTCAGTGCTCAGTACTCTGCGTGCTGGGTGCTCAGTGCTCAGAGTGTTGGGTGCTCAGTACTCAGGGTGCTGGGTGCTCAGTGCTCAGTGCTCAGGGTGCTGGGTGCTCAGTCCTCAGTACTCAGCGTGCTGGGTGCTCTTTGCTCAGAGTGTTGGCTGCTCAGTACTCAGGGTGCTGGGTGCTCAGTGCTCAGTGCTCAGGGTGCTCAATGCTCAGGGTGCTGGGGGCTCAGGGTGCTGGGTACTCAGTGCTCGGGGTGCTGGGTACTCAGTGCTCAGGGGGCTGGGTGCTCAGTGCTCAGTGCTCAGGGTGCTGGGTCCTCAGTGCTCAGTGCTAAGGGTGCTGGGTGTTCAGTACTCAGGGTGCTGGGTGCTCAGTACTCAGGGTGCTGGGTGCTCAATGTTCAGGGTGCTGGGTCGTCAGTGCTTAGGGTGCTGGGTACTCAGTACTCAGGGTGCTGGGTGCTCAGTGCTCAGGGTGCTCATTCTCGGGGTGCTGGGTGCTCAGTACTAAGGGTGCTGGGTGCTCAGTACTCAGGGTGCTCAGTGCTCGGGGAGCTCGGTGCTCAGTACTCAGGGTGCTGGGTGCTCAGTGCTCGGGGTGCTCGGTGCTCAGTACTCAGGGTCCTCAGTGCTCAGTGCTCAGGGTGCTGGGTGCTCAGTACTCATGGTGCTCAGTGCTCAGTACTCGGGGTGCTGGGTGCTCAGTACTTAGGGTGGTCAGTGCTCAGTACTCGGGTTGCTGGGTGCTCAGTGCTCAGGGTGCACAGTGCTCAGTGCTCGGGGTGCTGGGTGCTCAGTTCTCGGGGTGCTCGGTGCTCAGTACTCGGGGTGCTGGGTGCTCAGTGCTCAGGGTGCTGGGTGCTCAGTACTCAGGGTGCTCAGTGCTCAAGGTGCTGGGTGCTCAGTGCTCGGGGTGCTCGGTTCTCAGTACTCGGGGTGCTGGGTGCTCAGTTCTTAGGGTGGTCAGTGCTCAGTACTCGGGGTGCTGGGTGCTCAGTGCTCAGGGTGCACAGTGCTCAGTGCTCGGGGTGCTGGGTGCTCAGTTCTCGGGGTGCTCGGTGCTCAGTACTCGGGGTGCTGGGTGCTCAGTGCTCAGGGTGCTGGGTGCTCAGTACTCAGGGTGCTCAGTGCTCAAGGTGCTGGGTGCTCAGTGCTCGGGGTGTTCGGTTCTCAGTACTCAGAATGCTGGGTGCTCAGTGCTCAGGGTGCTGGATGCTCAGTGCTCAGAGTGCTGGATGCTCAGTACTCAGGGTGCTGGGTGCTAAGTGCTCGGGGTGCTGGGTGCACAGTACTCAGGGTGCAGGGTGCTCAGTACTCAGGGTGCTGGGTGCTCAGTGCTCGGGGTGCTCGGTGCTCAGTACTCAGGGTGCTGGGTGCTCAGTGCTCGGGGTGCTCCGTGCTCAGTACTCAGGGTGCTGGGTTCTCAGTGCTCAGGGTGCTTGGTGCTCAGTGCTCAGGGTGCTCGGTGCTCAGTACTCAGGGTGCTGGGTGCTCAGTGCTCGGGGTGCTGGGTGCTCAGTACTCAGGGTCCTGGGTGCTCAGTGCTCAGGGTGCTGGGTGCTCAGTGCTCGGGGTGCTGGGTGCTCAGTACTCAGGGTGCTGCGTGCTCAGTACTCCGGGTGCTGGGTGCTCAGTGCAAGGGGTGCTGCGTGCTCAGTGCTCAGGGTGCTGGGTGCTCAGTGCTTGGGCTGCTCAGTACTCAGTGCTCAGGATGCTGGGTGCTCAGTACTCAGGGTGCTGGGTGCTCAGTTCTCAGGGTGCTGGGTGCACAGTGCTCGTGGGTTCTCGTTGCTCAGTGCTCGGGGTGCTGGGTGCTCAGAGCTCGGGGTGCTGGGTGCTCAGTGCTCGGGGTGCTGGGTGCTCAGTACTCAGGGTGCTGGGTGTTCAGTGCTCGGGGTGCTGGGTGCACAGTGCTCGGGCTGCTGGGGGCTCAGTACTCGGGGTGCTGGGTGCTCAGTGCTCAGGGTGCTGGGTCTCAGTGCACGGGGTACTGGGTACTCAGTGCTCAGTACACAGCGTGCTGAGTGCTCAGTGCTCGGGGTGCTGGGTGCTCAGTGCTCAGTACTCAGGGTGCTGGGTGCTCAGTGCTCGGGGTGCTGGGTGCTCAGTGCTCAGGTTGCTGGGTGCTCAGTACTCAGGGTGCTGGGTGCTCAGTACTCAGGGTGCTAAGAGCTCAGGGTGCTCAGTGCTCGGGGTGCTGGGTGCTCAGTTCTCTGGGTGCTCGGTGCTCAGTACTCAGGGTTCTCAGTGCTCAGTGCTCAGGGTGCTGGGTGCTCAGTACTCAGGGTGCTCAGTGCTCAGTACTCGGGGTGCTGGGTGCTCAGTACTCAGGGTGCTCAGTGCTCAGTACTCGGGGTGCTGGGTGCTCAGTGCTCAGGGTGCTCAGTGCTCAGTGCTCGGTGTGCTGGGTGCTCAGTGCTCGGGGTGCTGGGTGCTCAGTGCTCAGGGTGCTGGGTGCTCAGTGCTCGGGGTGCTGGGTGCTCAGTGCTCAGGGTGATCAGTGCTCAGTACTCAGGGTGCTGGGTGCTCAGTGCTCAGGGTGCTGGGTGCTCAGTCCTCAGTGTGCTCAGTACTCAGGATGCTCGGTGCTCAGTGCTCAGTAATCAGGGTGCTCAGTACTCAGGGTGCTGGGTGCTCAGTGCTCGGGGTGCTGGGTGCTCAGTACTCAGGGTGCTGGGTGCTCAGTACTCGGGGTGCTGGGTTCTCAGTACTCAGGGTGCTGGGTGCTCAGTGCTCGGGGTGCTGGGTGCTTAGTGCTCAGGGTGATCGGTGCAAAGTGCTCATGGTGCTGGGTGCTCAGTCCTCCGGGTGCTCTGTGCTCAGGGTGCTGGGTGCTCAGTGCTCGGGGTGCTCGGTGCTCAGTACTCAGGGTGCTGAGTGCTCAGTACTCAGGGTGCTGGGTGCTCAGTACTCAGGGTGCTGGGTCCTCAGTGCTCAGGGTGCTGGGTGCTCTGTTTCTCAGGGTGCTGGGTGCTCAGTGCTCGGGGTGCTGGGTGCTCAGGGCTGTGGTGCTGGGTGCTCAGTGCTCAGTGCTCAGGGTGCTGGGTGCTCAGTGCTCAGTGCTCAGGGTGCTGGTTGCTCAGTACTCAGGGTGCTGGGTGCTCAGTACTCAGGGTGCTGGGTGCTCAGTGCTCAGGGTGCTCTGTGCTCAGTACTCAGGATGCTGGGTGCTCAGTGCTCGGTGTGCTGCGTGCTCAGTGCTCAGGGTGCAGGGTGCTCAGTACTCAGGGTGCTGGGTGCTCAGTGCTCGGGGTGCTCGGTGCTCAGTACTCAAGGTGCTGGGTGCTCAGTGCTCAGGGTGCTGGGTGCTCAGTCCTCGGGGTGCTCCGTGCTCAGTGATCAGGGTGCTGGGTGCTCAGTACTCAGGGTGCTCGGTGCTCAGTACTCAGGGTTCTCAGTGCTCAGTACTCAGGGTGCTGGGTGCTCAGTGCTCAGGGTGGTGGGTGCTCAGTACTCAGAGTGCTCAGTGCTCAGTAATCGGGTTGCTTGCTGCTCAGTACTCAGGGTGCTCAGTGCTCAGTACTCGGGGTGCTGGGTGCTCAGTGCTCAGGGTGCTCAGTGCTCAGTGCTCGAGGTGGTGGGTGCTCAGTGCTCGGGGCGCTGGGTGATCAGTGCTCGGGGTGCTGGGTGCTCAGTACTCGGGGTGCTGGGTGCTCAGTGCTCAGGGTGCTCATTGCCCAGTACTCAGTGCTCAGGGTCCTCAGTGCTCAGTGCTCAGGGTGCTGGGTGTTCAGTACTCAGGGTGCTGGGTGCTCAGTACTCAGGGTGCTGGGTGCTCAGTGCTCAGGGTGCTGGGTGCTCAGTACTCTGGGTGTTGGTTGCTCAGTACTCAGGGTGCTTTGTGCTCCGTGCTCAGGGTGCTGGGTGCTCAGTGCTCAGGGTGCTGGGTGCTCAGTGCTCAGGGTGCTGGGTGCTCAGTGCTCAGGGTGCTGGGTGCTCAGTGCTCGGGGTGCTGGGTGCTCATTCTCGGGGTGCTGGGTGCTCAGTACTCAGGGTGCTGGGTGCTCAGTGCTCGGGGTGCTCGGTGCTCAGTACACAGGGTGCTGGGTGCTCAGTGCTCGGGGTGCTGGGTGCTCAGTACTCAGCGTGCAGGGTGCTCAGTGCTCAGAGTGTTGGGTGCTCAGTACTCAGGGTGCTGGGTGCTCATTGCTCAGTGCTCAGGGTTCTCAGTGCTCAGGGTGCTGGGTGCTCAGTGCTCAGGGTGCTGGTTGCTCAGTGCTCAGTGCTCAGGGTGCTGGGTACTCAGTGCTCAGTGCTCTGGGTGCGGGGTGTTCAGTACTCAGGGTGCTGGGTGCTCAGTATTCGTTGTGCTGGGTGCTCAGTGCTCAGGGTGCTGGGTCTCAGTGCACGGGGTACTGGGTACTCAGTGCTCAGTACACAGGGTACTGAGTGCTCAGTGCTCGGGGTGCTGGGTGCTCAGTGCTCAGTACTCAGGGTGCTGGGTGCTCAGTGCTCGGGGTGCTGGGTGCTCAGTGCTCAGGGTGCTGGGTGCTCAGTACTCAGGGTGCTGGGTGCTCAGTACTCAGGGTGCTAAGAGCTCAGGGTGTTCAGTGCTCGGGGTGCTGGGTGCTCAGTTCTCTGGGTGGTCGGTGCTCAGTACTCAGGGTTCTCAGTGCTCAGTGCTCAGGGTGCTGGGTGCTCAGTACTCAGGGTGCTCAGTGCTCAGTACTCGGGGTGCTGGGTGCTCAGTACTCAGGGTGCTCAGTGCTCAGTACTCGGGGTGCTGGGTGCTCAGTGCTCAGGGTGCTCAGTGCTCAGTGCTCGGGGTGCTGGGTGCTCAGTGCTCAGGGTGCTCAGTGCTCAGTGCTCGGGGTGCTGGGTGCTCAGTGCTCGGGGTGCTGGGTGCTCAGTGCTCAGAGTGCTGGGTGCTCAGTACGTAGGTTGCTGGGTGCTCAGTGCTCAGGGTGCTGGGTGCTCAGTACTCAGGGTGCTGGGTGCTCAGTACTCAGGGTGCTGGGTGCTCAGTACTCAGGGTGCTGGGTGCTCAGTACTAAGGGTGCTGGGTGCTAAGTGCTCGGGGTGCTGGGTGCACAGTACTCAGGGTGCTCCGTGCTCAGTACTCAGGGTGCTGGGTGCTCAGTGCTCGGGGTGCTCCGTGCTCAGTACTCAGGGTGCTGGGTGCTCAGTGCTCGGGGTGCTCCGTGCTCAGTACGCAGGGTGCTGGGTTCTCAGTGCTCGGGGTGCTTGGTGCTCAGTGCTCGGGGTGCTCGGTGCTCAGTACTCAGGGTGCTGGGTGCTCAGTGCTCGGGGTGCTGGGTGCTCAGTACTCAGGGTCCTGGGTGCTCAGTGCTCAGGGTGCTGGGTGCTCAGTGCTCGGGGTGCTGGGTGCTCAGTACTCAGGGTGCTGCGTGCTCAGTACTCCGGGTGCTGGGTGCTCAGTGCAAGGGGTGCTGGGTGCTCAGTGCTCAGGGTGCTGGGTGCTCAGTTCTCAGGGTGCTGGGTGCACAGTGCTCGGGGTTCTCGTTTCTCAGTGCTCGGGGTGCTGGGTGCTCAGAGCTCGGGGTGCTGGGTGCTCAGTGCTCGGGGTGCTGGGTGCTCAGTACTCAGGGTGCTGGGTGCTCAGTGCTCGGGGTGCTGGGTGCACAGTGCTCGGGCTGCTGGGTGCTCAGTACTCGGGGTGCTGGGAGCTCAGTGCTCAGGGTGCTGGGTCTCAGTGCACGGGGTACTGGGTACTCAGTGCTCAGTACTCAGGGTGCTGGGTGCTCAGTACTCAGGGTGCTGTGTGCTCAGTGCTCAGTACTCTGCGTGCTGGGTGCTCAGTGCTCAGAGTGTTGGGTGCTCAGTACTCTGGGTGCTGGGTGCTCAGTGCTCAGTGCTCAGGGTGCTCAGTGCTCAGGGTGCTCAGTGCTCTGGGTGCTGGGTGCTCAGCACTCGGGGTGCTGGGTGCTCAGTGCTCAGTGCTCAGGGTGCTGGGTGCTCAGTGCTCGGGGTGCTGGGTGCTCAGCGCTCAGGGTGATCAGTGCTCAGTACTCAGGGTGCTGGGTGCTCAGTGCTCAGGGTGCTGGGTGCTCAGTCCTCAGTGTGCTCAGTACTCAGGATGCTCGGTGCTCAGTGCTCAGTAATCAGGGTGCTCAGTACTCAGGGTGCTGGGTGCTCAGTGCTCGGGGTGCTGGGTGCTCAGTACTCAGGGTGCTGGGTGCTCAGTACTCGGGGTGCTGGGTTCTCAGTACTCAGGGTGCTGGGTGCTCAGTGCTCGGGGTGCTGGGTGCTTAGTGCTCAGGGTGATCGGTGCAAAGTGCTCATGGTGCTGGGTGCTCAGTCCTCCGGGTGCTCTGTGCTCAGGGTGCTGGGTGCTCAGTGCTCGGGGTGCTCGGTGCTCAGTACTCAGGGTGCTGAGTGCTCAGTACTCAGGGTGCTGGGTGCTCAGTACTCAGGGTGCTGGGTCCTCAGTGCTCAGGGTGCTGGGTGCTCTGTTTCTCAGGGTGCTGGGTGCTCAGTGCTCGGGGTGCTGGGTGCTCAGGGCTGTGGTGCTGGGTGCTCAGTGCTCAGTGCTCAGGGTGCTGGGTGCTCAGTGCTCAGTGCTCAGGGTGCTGGTTGCTCAGTACTCAGGGTGCTGGGTGCTCAGTACTCAGGGTGCTGGGTGCTCAGTGCTCAGGGTGCTCTGTGCTCAGTACTCAGGATGCTGGGTGCTCAGTGCTCGGTGTGCTGCGTGCTCAGTGCTCAGGGTGCAGGGTGCTCAGTACTCAGGGTGCTGGGTGCTCAGTGCTCGGGGTGCTCGGTGCTCAGTACTCAAGGTGCTGGGTGCTCAGTGCTCAGGGTGCTGGGTGCTCAGTCCTCGGGGTGCTCCGTGCTCAGTGATCAGGGTGCTGGGTGCTCAGTACTCAGGGTGCTCGGTGCTCAGTACTCAGGGTTCTCAGTGCTCAGTACTCAGGGTGCTGGGTGCTCAGTGCTCAGGGTGGTGGGTGCTCAGTACTCAGAGTGCTCAGTGCTCAGTAATCGGGTTGCTTGCTGCACAGTACTCAGGGTGCTCAGTGCTCAGTACTCGGGGTGCTGGGTGCTCAGTTCTCAGGGTGCTCAGTGCTCAGTGCTCGGGGTGCTGGGTGCTCAGTGCTCGGGGCGCTGGGTGATCAGTGCTCGGGGTGCTGGGTGCTCAGTACTCGGGGTGCTGGGTGCTCAGTGCTCAGGGTGCTCATTGCCCAGTACTCAGTGCTCAGGGTGCTCAGTGCTCAGTGCTCAGGGTGCTGGGTGTTCAGTACTCAGGGTGCTGGGTGCTCAGTACTCAGGGTGCTGGGTGCTCAGTGCTCAGGGTGCTGGGTGCTCAGTACTCTGGGTGTTGGGTGCTCAGTACTCAGGGTGCTTTGTGCTCCGTGCTCAGGGTGCTGGGTGCTCAGTGCTCAGGGTGCTGGGTGCTCAGTGCTCAGGGTGCTGAGTGCTCAGTACTCAGGGTGCTTTGTGCTCCGTGCTCAGGGTGCTGGGTGATCAGTGCTCAGGGTGCTGGGTGCTCAGTGCTCAGGGTGCTGGGTGCTCAGTGCTCGGGGTGCTGGGTGCTCAGTGCTCAGGGTGATCGGTGCTCAGTACTCAGGGTGCTGGGTGATCAGTACTCAGGGTGCTAGGTGCTCAGTCCTCAGGGTGCTCAGTGCTCAGGGTGCTGGGTGCTCAGTACTCAGGGTGCTCAGTGCTCAGTCCTCGGGGTGCTGGGTGCTCAGTACTCAGGGTGGTCAGTGCTCAGTACTCGGGGTGCTGGGTGCTCAGTGCTCAGTGTGCTCAGTGCTCAGTGCTCGGGGTGCTGGGTGCTCAGTGCTCGGGGCGCTGGGTGCTCAGTGCTCGGGGTGCTGGGTGCTCAGTACTCAGGGTGCTGTGTGCTCAGTGCTCAGTACTCTGCGTGCTGGGTGCTCAGTGCTCGGGGTGCTGGGTGCTCAGTACTCAGGGTGCTGTGTGCTCAGTGCTCAGTACTCTGCGTGCTGGGTGCTCAGTGCTCAGAGTGTTGGGTGCTCAGTACTCAGGGTGCTGGGTGCTCAGTGCTCAGTGCTCAGGGTGCTCAGTGCTCAGGGTGCTCAGGGCTCAGGGTGCTGGGTGCTCAGTACTCGGGGTGCTGGGTGCTCAGTGCTCAGTGCTCAGGGTGCTGGGTGCTCAGTCCTCAGTACTCAGCGTGCTGGGTGCTCTTTGCTCAGAGTGTTGGCTGCTCAGTACTCAGGGTGCTGGGTGCTCAGTGCTCAGTGCTCAGGGTGCTCAGTGCTCAGGGTGCTGGGGGCTCAGGGTGCTGGGTACTCAGTGCTCGGGGTGCTGGGTACTCAGTGCTCAGGGGGCTGGGTGCTCAGTGCTCAGTGCTCAGGGTGCTGGGTCCTCAGTGCTCAGTGCTAAGGGTGCTGGGTGTTCAGTACTCAGGGTGCTGGGTGCTCAGTACTCAGGGTGCTGGGTGCTCAATGTTCAGGGTGCTGGGTCGTCAGTGCTTAGGGTGCTGGGTACTCAGTACTCAGGGTGCTGGGTGCTCAGTGCTCAGGGTGCTCATTCTCGGGGTGCTGGGTGCTCAGTACTAAGGGTGCTGGGTGCTCAGTACTCAGGGTGCTCAGTGCTCGGGGAGCTCGGTGCTCAGTACTCAGGGTGCTGGGTGCTCAGTACTCGGGGTGCTCGGTGCTCAGTACTCAGGGTCCTCAGTGCTCAGTGCTCAGGGTGCTGGGTGCTCAGTACTCATGGTGCTCAGTGCTCAGTACTCGGGGTGCTGGGTGCTCAGTACTTAGGGTGGTCAGTGCTCAGTACTCGGGTTGCTGGGTGCTCAGTGCTCAGGGTGCACAGTGCTCAGTGCTCGGGGTGCTGGGTGCTCAGTTCTCGGGGTGTTCGGTGCTCAGTACTCGGGGTGCTGGGTGCTCAGTGCTCAGGGTGCTGGGTGCTCAGTACTCAGGGTGCTCAGTGCTCAAGGTGCTGGGTGCTCAGTGCTCGGGGTGCTCGGTTCTCAGTACTCGGGGTGCTGGGTGCTCAGTTCTTAGGGTGGTCAGTGCTCAGTACTCGGGGTGCTGGGTGCTCAGTGCTCAGGGTGCACAGTGCTCAGTGCTCGGGGTGCTGGGTGCTCAGTTCTCGGGGTGCTCGGTGCTCAGTACTCGGGGTGCTGGGTGCTCAGTGCTCAGGGTGCTGGGTGCTCAGTACTCAGGGTGCTCAGTGCTCAAGGTGCTGGGTGCTCAGTGCTCGGGGTGTTCGGTTCTCAGTACTCAGAATGCTGGGTGCTCAGTGCTCAGGGTGCTGGATGCTCAGTGCTCAGAGTGCTGGATGCTCAGTACTCAGGGTGCTGGGTGCTAAGTGCTCGGGGTGCTCGGTGCTCAGTACTCAGGGTGCTGGGTGCTCAGTGCTCGGGGTGCTCCGTGCTCAGTACTCAGGGTGCTGGGTTCTCAGTGCTCAGGGTGCTTGGTGCTCAGTGCTCAGGGTGCTCGGTGCTCAGTACTCAGGGTGCTGGGTGCTCAGTGCTCGGGGTGCTGGGTGCTCAGTACTCAGGGTCCTGGGTGCTCAGTGCTCAGGGTGCTGGGTGCTCAGTGCTCGGGGTGCTGGGTGCTCAGTACTCAGGGTGCTGCGTGCTCAGTACTCCGGGTGCTGGGTGCTCAGTGCAAGGGGTGCTGCGTGCTCAGTGCTCAGGGTGCTGGGTGCTCAGTGCTTGGGCTGCTCAGTACTCAGTGCTCAGGATGCTGGGTGCTCAGTACTCAGGGTGCTGGGTGCTCAGTTCTCAGGGTGCTGGGTGCACAGTGCTCGTGGGTTCTCGTTGCTCAGTGCTCGGGGTGCTGGGTGCTCAGAGCTCGGGGTGCTGGGTGCTCAGTGCTCGGGGTGCTGGGTGCTCAGTACTCAGGGTGCTGGGTGTTCAGTGCTCGGGGTGCTGGGTGCACAGTGCTCGGGCTGCTGGGGGCTCAGTACTCGGGGTGCTGGGTGCTCAGTGCTCAGGGTGCTGGGTCTCAGTGCACGGGGTACTGGGTACTCAGTGCTCAGTACACAGCGTGCTGAGTGCTCAGTGCTCGGGGTGCTGGGTGCTCAGTGCCCAGTACTCAGGGTGCTGGGTGCTCAGTGCTCGGGGTGCTGGGTGCTCAGTGCTCAGGTTGCTGGGTGCTCAGTACTCAGGGTGCTGGGTGCTCAGTACTCAGGGTGCTAAGAGCTCAGGGTGCTCAGTGCTCGGGGTGCTGGGTGCTCAGTTCTCTGGGTACTCGGTGCTCAGTACTCAGGGTTCTCAGTGCTCAGTGCTCAGGGTGCTGGGTGCTCAGTACTCAGGGTGCTCAGTGCTCAGTACTCGGGGTGCTGGGTGCTCAGTACTCAGGGTGCTCAGTGCTCAGTACTCGGGGTGCTGGGTGCTCAGTGCTCAGGGTGCTCAGTGCTCAGTGCTCGGTGTGCTGGGTGCTCAGTGCTCGGGGTGCTGGGTGCTCAGTGCTCAGGGTGCTGGGTGCTCAGTGCTCGGGGTGCTGGGTGCTCAGTGCTCAGGGTGATCAGTGCTCAGTACTCAGGGTGCTGGGTGCTCAGTGCTCAGGGTGCTGGGTGCTCAGTCCTCAGTGTGCTCAGTACTCAGGATGCTCGGTGCTCAGTGCTCAGTAATCAGGGTGCTCAGTACTCAGGGTGCTGGGTGCTCAGTGCTCGGGGTGCTGGGTGCTCAGTACTCAGGGTGCTGGGTGCTCAGTACTCGGGGTGCTGGGTTCTCAGTACTCAGGGTGCTGGGTGCTCAGTGCTCGGGGTGCTGGGTGCTTAGTGCTCAGGGTGATCGGTGCAAAGTGCTCATGGTGCTGGGTGCTCAGTCCTCCGGGTGCTCTGTGCTCAGGGTGCTGGGTGCTCAGTGCTCGGGGTGCTCGGTGCTCAGTACTCAGGGTGCTGAGTGCTCAGTACTCAGGGTGCTGGGTGCTCAGTACTCAGGGTGCTGGGTCCTCAGTGCTCAGGGTGCTGGGTGCTCTGTTTCTCAGGGTGCTGGGTGCTCAGTGCTCGGGGTGCTGGGTGCTCAGGGCTGTGGTGCTGGGTGCTCAGTGCTCAGTGCTCAGGGTGCTGGGTGCTCAGTGCTCAGTGCTCAGGGTGCTGGTTGCTCAGTACTCAGGGTGCTGGGTGCTCAGTACTCAGGGTGCTGGGTGCTCAGTGCTCAGGGTGCTCTGTGCTCAGTACTCAGGATGCTGGGTGCTCAGTGCTCGGTGTGCTGCGTGCTCAGTGCTCAGGGTGCAGGGTGCTCAGTACTCAGGGTGCTGGGTGCTCAGTGCTCGGGGTGCTCGGTGCTCAGTACTCAAGGTGCTGGGTGCTCAGTGCTCAGGGTGCTGGGTGCTCAGTCCTCGGGGTGCTCCGTGCTCAGTGATCAGGGTGCTGGGTGCTCAGTACTCAGGGTGCTCGGTGCTCAGTACTCAGGGTTCTCAGTGCTCAGTACTCAGGGTGCTGGGTGCTCAGTGCTCAGGGTGGTGGGTGCTCAGTACTCAGAGTGCTCAGTGCTCAGTAATCGGGTTGCTTGCTGCTCAGTACTCAGGGTGCTCAGTGCTCAGTACTCGGGGTGCTGGGTGCTCAGTGCTCAGGGTGCTCAGTGCTCAGTGCTCGAGGTGCTGGGTGCTCAGTGCTCGGGGCGCTGGGTGATCAGTGCTCGGGGTGCTGGGTGCTCAGTACTCGGGGTGCTGGGTGCTCAGTGCTCAGGGTGCTCATTGCCCAGTACTCAGTGCTCAGGGTCCTCAGTGCTCAGTGCTCAGGGTGCTGGGTGTTCAGTACTCAGGGTGCTGGGTGCTCAGTACTCAGGGTGCTGGGTGCTCAGTGCTCAGGGTGCTGGGTGCTCAGTACTCTGGGTGTTGGGTGCTCAGTACTCAGGGTGCTTTGTGCTCCGTGCTCAGGGTGCTGGGTGCTCAGTGCTGAGGGTGCTGGGTGCTCAGTGCTCAGGGTGCTGAGTGCTCAGTACTCAGGGTGCTTTGTGCTCCGTGCTCAGGGTGCTGGGTGCTCAGTGCTCAGGGTGCTGGGTGCTCAGTGCTCAGGGTGCTGGGTGCTCAGTGCTCGGGGTGCTGGGTGCTCAGTGCTCAGGGTGATCGGTGCTCAGTACTCAGGGTGCTGGGTGATCAGTACTCAGGGTGCTAGGTGCTCAGTCCTCAGGGTGCTCAGTGCTCAGGGTGCTGGGTGCTCAGTACTCAGGGTGCTCAGTGCTCAGTCCTCGGGGTGCTGGGTGCTCAGTACTCAGGGTGGTCAGTGCTCAGTACTCGGGGTGCTGGGTGCTCAGTGCTCAGTGTGCTCAGTGCTCAGTGCTCGGGGTGCTGGGTGCTCAGTGCTCGGGGCGCTGGGTGCTCAGTGCTCGGGGTGCTGGGTGCTCAGTACTCAGGGTGCTGTGTGCTCAGTGCTCAGTACTCTGCGTGCTGGGTGCTCAGTGCTCGGGGTGCTGGGTGCTCAGTACTCAGGGTGCTGTGTGCTCAGTGCTCAGTACTCTGCGTGCTGGGTGCTCAGTGCTCAGAGTGTTGGGTGCTCAGTACTCAGGGTGCTGGGTGCTCAGTGCTCAGTGCTCAGGGTGCTCAGTGCTCAGGGTGCTCAGGGCTCAGGGTGCTGGGTGCTCAGTACTCGGGGTGCTGGGTGCTCAGTGCTCAGTGCTCAGGGTGCTGGGTGCTCAGTGCTCAGTACTCAGCGTGCTGGGTGCTCTTTGCTCAGAGTGTTGGCTCCTCAGTACTCAGGGTGCTGGGTGCTCAGTGCTCAGTGCTCAGGGTGCTCAGTGCTCAGGGTGCTGGGGGCTCAGGGTGCTGGGTACTCAGTGCTCGGGGTGCTGGGTACTCAGTGCTCAGGGGGCTGGGTGCTCAGTGCTCAGTGCTCAGGGTGCTGGGTCCTCAGTGCTCAGTGCTAAGGGTGCTGGGTGTTCAGTACTCAGGGTGCTGGGTGCTCAGTACTCAGGGTGCTGGGTGCTCAATGTTCAGGGTGCTGGGTCGTCAGTGCTTAGGGTGCTGGGTACTCAGTACTCAGGGTGCTGGGTGCTCAGTGCTCAGGGTGCTCATTCTCGGGGTGCTGGGTGCTCAGTACTAAGGGTGCTGGGTGCTCAGTACTCAGGGTGCTCAGTGCTCGGGGAGCTCGGTGCTCAGTACTCAGGGTGCTGGGTGCTCAGTGCTCAGGGTGCTCGGTGCTCAGTACTCAGGGTCCTCAGTGCTCAGTGCTCAGGGTGCTGGGTGCTCAGTACTCATGGTGCTCAGTGCTCAGTACTCGGGGTGCTGGGTGCTCAGTACTTAGGGTGGTCAGTGCTCAGTACTCAGGTTGCTGGGTGCTCAGTGCTCAGGGTGCACAGTGCTCAGTGCTCGGGGTGCTGGGTGCTCAGTTCTCGGGGTGCTCGGTGCTCAGTACTCGGGGTGCTGGGTGCTCAGTGCTCATGGTGCTGGGTGCTCAGTACTCAGGGTGCTCAGTGCTCAAGGTGCTGGGTGCTCAGTGCTCGGGGTGCTCGGTTCTCAGTACTCGGGGTGCTGGGTGCTCAGTTCTTAGGGTGGTCAGTGCTCAGTACTCGGGGTGCTGGGTGCTCAGTGCTCAGGGTGCACAGTGCTCAGTGCTCGGGGTGCTGGGTGCTCAGTTCTCGGGGAGCTCGCTGCTCAGTACTCGGGGTGCTGGGTGCTCAGTGCTCAGGGTGCTGGGTGCTCAGTACTCAGGGTGCTCAGTGCTCAAGGTGCTGGGTGCTCAGTGCTCGGGGTGTTCGGTTCTCAGTACTCAGAATGCTGGGTGCTCAGTGCTCAGGGTGCTGGATGCTCAGTGCTCAGAGTGCTGGATGCTCAGTACTCAGGGTGCTGGGTGCTCAGTACTCAGGGTGCTGGGTGCTCAGTACTCAGGGTGCTGGGTCCTCAGTGCTCAGGGTGCTGGGTGCTCTGTTTCTCAGGGTGCTGGGTGCTCAGTGCTCGGGGTGCTGGGTGCTCAGGGCTGTGGTGCTGGGTGCTCAGTGCTCAGTGCTCAGGGTGCTGGGTGCTCAGTGCTCAGTGCTCAGGGTGCTGGTTGCTCAGTACTCAGGGTGCTGGGTGCTCAGTACTCAGGGTGCTGGGTGCTCAGTGCTCGGGGTGCTCCGTGCTCAGTACTCAGGGTGCTGGGTTCTCAGTGCTCAGGGTGCTTGGTGCTCAGTGCTCAGGGTGCTCGGTGCTCAGTACTCAGGGTGCTGGGTGCTCAGTGCTCGGGGTGCTGGGTGCTCAGTACTCAGGGTCCTGGGTGCTCAGTGCTCAGGGTGCTGGGTGCTCAGTGCTCGGGGTGCTGGGTGCTCAGTACTCAGGGTGCTGCGTGCTCAGTACTCCGGGTGCTGGGTGCTCAGTGCAAGGGGTGCTGCGTGCTCAGTGCTCAGGGTGCTGGGTGCTCAGTGCTTGGGCTGCTCAGTACTCAGTGCTCAGGATGCTGGGTGCTCAGTACTCAGGGTGCTGGGTGCTCAGTTCTCAGGGTGCTGGGTAAACAGTGCTCGTGGGTTCTCGTTGCTCAGTGCTCGGGGTGCTGGGTGCTCAGAGCTCGGGGTGCTGGGTGCTCAGTGCTCGGGGTGCTGGGTGCTCAGTACTCAGGGTGCTGGGTGTTCAGTGCTCGGGGTGCTGGGTGCACAGTGCTCGGGCTGCTGGGTGCTCAGTACTCGGGGTGCTGGGTGCTCAGTGCTCAGGGTGCTGGGTCTCAGTGCACGGGGTACTGGGTACTCAGTGCTCAGTACACAGCGTGCTGAGTGCTCAGTGCTCGGGGTGCTGGGTGCTCAGTGCTCAGTACTCAGGGTGCTGGGTGCTCAGTGCTCGGGGTGCTGGGTGCTCAGTGCTCAGGTTGCTGGGTGCTCAGTACTCAGGGTGCTGGGTGCTCAGTACTCAGGGTGCTAAGAGCTCAGGGTGCTCAGTGCTCGGGGTGCTGGGTGCTCAGTTCTCTGGGTGCTCGGTGCTCAGTACTCAGGGTTCTCAGTGCTCAGTGCTCAGGGTGCTGGGTGCTCAGTACTCAGGGTGCTCAGTGCTCAGTACTCGGGGTGCTGGGTGCTCAGTACTCAGGGTGCTCAGTGCTCAGTACTCGGGGTGCTGGGTGCTCAGTGCTCAGGGTGCTCAGTGCTCAGTGCTCGGTGTGCTGGGTGCTCAGTGCTCGGGGTGCTGGGTGCTCAGTGCTCAGGGTGCTGGGTGCTCAGTGCTCGGGGTGCTGGGTGCTCAGTGCTCAGGGTGATCAGTGCTCAGTACTCAGGGTGCTGGGTGCTCAGTGCTCAGGGTGCTGGGTGCTCAGTCCTCAGTGTGCTCAGTACTCAGGATGCTCGGGGCTCAGTGCTCAGTAATCAGGGTGCTCAGTACTCAGGGTGCTGGGTGCTCAGTGCTCGGGGTGCTGGGTGCTCAGTGCTCGGGGTGCTCGGTGCTCAGTACTCAGGGTGCTGAGTGCTCAGTACTCAGGGTGCTGGGTGCTCAGTACTCAGGGTGCTGGGTCCTCAGTGCTCAGGGTGCTGGGTGCTCTGTTTCTCAGGGTGCTGGGTGCTCAGTGCTCGGGGTGCTGGGTGCTCAGGGCTGTGGTGCTGGGTGCTCAGTGCTCAGTGCTCAGGGTGCTGGGTGCTCAGTGCTCAGTGCTCAGGGTGCTGGTTGCTCAGTACTCAGGGTGCTGGGTGCTCAGTACTCAGGGTGCTGGGTGCTCAGTGCTCAGGGTGCTCTGTGCTCAGTACTCAGGATGCTGGGTGCTCAGTGCTCGGTGTGCTGCGTGCTCAGTGCTCAGGGTGCAGGGTGCTCAGTACTCAGGGTGCTGGGTGCTCAGTGCTCGGGGTGCTCGGTGCTCAGTACTCAAGGTGCTGGGTGCTCAGTGCTCAGGGTGCTGGGTGCTCAGTCCTCGGGGTGCTCCGTGCTCAGTGATCAGGGTGCTGGGTGCTCAGTACTCAGGGTGCTCGGTGCTCAGTACTCAGGGTTCTCAGTGCTCAGTACTCAGGGTGCTGGGTGCTCAGTGCTCAGGGTGGTGGGTGCTCAGTACTCAGAGTGCTCAGTGCTCAGTAATCGGGTTGCTTGCTGCTCAGTACTCAGGGTGCTCAGTGCTCAGTACTCGGGGTGCTGGGTGCTCAGTGCTCAGGGTGCTCAGTGCTCAGTGCTCGAGGTGCTGGGTGCTCAGTGCTCGGGGCGCTGGGTGATCAGTGCTCGGGGTGCTGGGTGCTCAGTACTCGGGGTGCTGGGTGCTCAGTGCTCAGGGTGCTCATTGCCCAGTACTCAGTGCTCAGGGTGCTCAGTGCTCAGTGCTCAGGGTGCTGGGTGTTCAGTACTCAGGGTGCTGGGTGCTCAGTACTCAGGGTGCTGGGTGCTCAGTGCTCAGGGTGCTGGGTGCTCAGTACTCTGGGTGTTGGGTGCTCAGTACTCAGGGTGCTTTGTGCTCCGTGCTCAGGGTGCTGGGTGCTCAGTGCTCAGGGTGCTGGGTGCTCAGTGCTCAGGGTGCTGAGTGCTCAGTACTCAGGGTGCTTTGTGCTCCGTGCTCAGGGTGCTGGGTGCTCAGTGCTCAGGGTGCTGGGTGCTCAGTGCTCAGGGTGCTGGGTGCTCAGTGCTCGGGGTGCTGGGTGCTCAGTGCTCAGGGTGATCGGTGCTCAGTACTCAGGGTGCTGGGTGATCAGTACTCAGGGTGCTAGGTGCTCAGTCCTCAGGGTGCTCAGTGCTCAGGGTGCTGGGTGCTCAGTACTCAGGGTGCTCAGTGCTCAGTCCTCGGGGTGCTGGGTGCTCAGTACTCAGGGTGGTCAGTGCTCAGTACTCGGGGTGCTGGGTGCTCAGTGCTCAGTGTGCTCAGTGCTCAGTGCTCGGGGTGCTGGGTGCTCAGTGCTCGGGACGCTGGGTGCTCAGTGCTCGGGGTGCTGGGTGCTCAGTACTCAGGGTGCTGTGTGCTCAGTGCTCAGTACTCTGCGTGCTGGGTGCTCAGTGCTCGGGGTGCTGGGTGCTCAGTACTCAGGGTGCTGTGTGCTCAGTGCTCAGTACTCTGCGTGCTGGGTGCTCAGTGCTCAGAGTGTTGGGTGCTCAGTACTCAGGGTGCTGGGTGCTCAGTGCTCAGTGCTCAGGGTGCTCAGTGCTCAGGGTGCTCAGGGCTCAGGGTGCTGGGTGCTCAGTACTCGGGGTGCTGGGTGCTCAGTGCTCAGTGCTCAGGGTGCTGGGTGCTCAGTGCTCAGTACTCAGCGTGCTGGGTGCTCTTTGCTCAGAGTGTTGGCTGCTCAGTACTCAGGGTGCTGGGTGCTCAGTGCTCAGTGCTCAGGGTGCTCAGTGCTCAGGGTGCTGGGGGCTCAGGGTGCTGGGTACTCAGTGCTCGGGGTGCTGGGTACTCAGTGCTCAGGGGGCTGGGTGCTCAGTGCTCAGTGCTCAGGGTGCTGGGTCCTCAGTGCTCAGTGCTAAGGGTGTTGGGTGTTCAGTACTCAGGGTGCTGGGTGCTCAGTACTCAGGGTGCTGGGTGCTCAATGTTCAGGGTGCTGGGTCGTCAGTGCTTAGGGTGCTGGGTACTCAGTACTCAGGGTGCTGGGTGCTCAGTGCTCAGGGTGCTCATTCTCGGGGTGCTGGGTGCTCAGTACTAAGGGTGCTGGGTGCTCAGTACTCAGGGTGCTCAGTGCTCGGGGAGCTCGGTGCTCAGTACTCAGGGTGCTGGGTGCTCAGTGCTCGGGGTGCTCGGTGCTCAGTACTCAGGGTCCTCAGTGCTCAGTGCTCAGGGTGCTGGGTGCTCAGTACTCATGGTGCTCAGTGCTCAGTACTCGGGGTGCTGGGTGCTCAGTACTTAGGGTGGTCAGTGCTCAGTACTCGGGTTGCTGGGTGCTCAGTGCTCAGGGTGCACAGTGCTCAGTGCTCGGGGTGCTGGGTGCTCAGTTCTCGGGGTGCTCGGTGCTCAGTACTCGGGGTGCTGGGTGCTCAGTGCTCAGGGTGCTGGGTGCTCAGTACTCAGGGTGCTCAGTGCTCAAGGTGCTGGGTGCTCAGTGCTCGGGGTGCTCGGTTCTCAGTACTCGGGGTGCTGGGTGCTCAGTTCTTAGGGTGGTCAGTGCTCAGTACTCGGGGTGCTGGGTGCTCAGTGCTCAGGGTGCACAGTGCTCAGTGCTCGGGGTGCTGGGTGCTCAGTTCTCGGGGTGCTCGGTGCTCAGTACTCGGGGTGCTGGGTGCTCAGTGCTCAGGGTGCTCGGTGCTCAGTACTCAGGGTGCTCAGTGCTCAAGGTGCTGGGTGCTCAGTGCTCGGGGTGTTCGGTTCTCAGTACTCAGAGTGCTGGGTGCTCAGTGCTCAGGGTGCTGGATGCTCAGTGCTCAGAGTGCTGGATGCTCAGTACTCAGGGTGCTGGGTGCTAAGTGCTCGGGGTGCTGGGTGCACAGTACTCAGGGTGCTCCGTGCTCAGTACTCAGGATGCTGGGTGCTCAGTGCTCGGGGTGCTCGGTGCTCAGTACTCAGGGTGCTGGGTGCTCAGTGCTCGGGGTGCTCCGTGCTCAGTACTCAGGGTGCTGGGTTCTCAGTGCTCAGGGTGCTTGGTGCTCAGTGCTCAGGGTGCTCGGTGCTCAGTACTCAGGGTGCTGGGTGCTCAGTGCTCGGGGTGCTGGGTGCTCAGTACTCAGGGTCCTGGGTGCTCAGTGCTCAGGGTGCTGGGTGCTCAGTGCTCGGGGTGCTGGGTGCTCAGTACTCAGGGTGCTGCGTGCTCAGTACTCCGGGTGCTGGGTGCTCAGTGCAAGGGGTGCTGCTTGCTCAGTGCTCAGGGTGCTGGGTGCTCAGTGCTTGGGCTGCTCAGTACTCAGTGCTCAGGAGGCTGGGTGCTCAGTACTCAGGGTGCTGGGTGCTCAGTACTCAGGGTGCTGGGTGCTCAGTGCTCGGGGTGCTGGGTGCTTAGTGCTCAGGGTGATCGGTGCAAAGTGCTCATGGTGCTGGGTGCTCAGTCCTCCGGGTGCTCTGTGCTCAGGGTGATGGGTGCTCAGTGCTCGGGGTGCTCGGTGCTCAGTACTCAGGGTGCTGAGTGCTCAGTACTCAGGGTGCTGGGTGCTCAGTACTCAGGGTGCTGGGTCCTCAGTGCTCAGGGTGCTGGGTGCTCTGTTTCTCAGGGTGCTGGGTGCTCAGTGCTCGGGGTGCTGGGTGCTCAGGGCTGTGGTGCTGGGTGCTCAGTGCTCAGTGCTCAGGGTGCTGGGTGCTCAGTGCTCAGTGCTCAGGGTGCTGGTTGCTCAGTACTCAGGGTGCTGGGTGCTCAGTACTCAGGGTGCTGGGTGCTCAGTGCTCAGGGTGCTCTGTGCTCAGTACTCAGGATGCTGGGTGCTCAGTGCTCGGTGTGCTGCGTGCTCAGTGCTCAGGGTGCAGGGTGCTCAGTACTCAGGGTGCTGGGTGCTCAGTGCTCGGGGTGCTCGGTGCTCAGTACTCAAGGTGCTGGGTGCTCAGTGCTCAGGGTGCTGGGTGCTCAGTCCTCGGGGTGCTCCGTGCTCAGTGATCAGGGTGCTGGGTGCTCAGTACTCAGGGTGCTCGGTGCTCAGTACTCAGGGTTCTCAGTGCTCAGTACTCAGGGTGCTGGGTGCTCAGTGCTCAGGGTGGTGGGTGCTCAGTACTCAGAGTGCTCAGTGCTCAGTAATCGGGTTGCTTGCTGCTCAGTACTCAGGGTGCTCAGTGCTCAGTACTCGGGGTGCTGGGTGCTCAGTGCTCAGGGTGCTCAGTGCTCAGTGCTCGAGGTGCTGGGTGCTCAGTGCTCGGGGCGCTGGGTGATCAGTGCTCGGGGTGCTGGGTGCTCAGTACTCGGGGTGCTGGGTGCTCAGTGCTCAGGGTGCTCATTGCCCAGTACTCAGTGCTCAGGGTGCTCAGTGCTCAGTGCTCAGGGTGCTGGGTGTTCAGTACTCAGGGTGCTGGGTGCTCAGTACTCAGGGTGCTGGGTGCTCAGTGCTCAGGGTGCTGGGTGCTCAGTACTCTGGGTGTTGGGTGCTCAGTACTCAGGGTGCTTTGTGCTCCGTGCTCAGGGTGCTGGGTGCTCAGTGCTCAGGGTGCTGGGTGCTCAGTGCTCAGGGTGCTGAGTGCTCAGTACTCAGGGTGCTTTGTGCTCCGTGCTCAGGGTGCTGGGTGCTCAGTGCTCAGGGTGCTGGGTGCTCAGTGCTCAGGGTGCTGGGTGCTCAGTGCTCGGGGTGCTGGGTGCTCAGTGCTCAGGGTGATCGGTGCTCAGTACTCAGGGTGCTGGGTGATCAGTACTCAGGGTGCTAGGTGCTCAGTCCTCAGGGTGCTCAGTGCTCAGGGTGCTGGGTGCTCAGTACTCAGGGTGCTCAGTGCTCAGTCCTCGGGGTGCTGGGTGCTCAGTACTCAGGGTGGTCAGTGCTCAGTACTCGGGGTGCTGGGTGCTCAGTGCTCAGTGTGCTCAGTGCTCAGTGCTCGGGGTGCTGGGTGCTCAGTGCTCGGGGCGCTGGGTGCTCAGTGCTCGGGGTGCTGGGTGCTCAGTACTCAGGGTGCTGTGTGCTCAGTGCTCAGTACTCTGCGTGCTGGGTGCTCAGTGCTCGGGGTGCTGGGTGCTCAGTACTCAGGGTGCTGTGTGCTCAGTGCTCAGTACTCTGCGTGCTGGGTGCTCAGTGCTCAGAGTGTTGGGTGCTCAGTACTCAGGGTGCTGGGTGCTCAGTGCTCAGTGCTCAGGGTGCTCAGTGCTCAGGGTGCTCAGGGCTCAGGGTGCTGGGTGCTCAGTACTCGGGGTGCTGGGTGCTCAGTGCTCAGTGCTCAGGGTGCTGGGTGCTCAGTGCTCAGTACTCAGCGTGCTGGGTGCTCTTTGCTCAGAGTGTTGGCTGCTCAGTACTCAGGGTGCTGGGTGCTCAGTGCTCAGTGCTCAGGGTGCTCAGTGCTCAGGGTGCTGGGGGCTCAGGGTGCTGGGTACTCAGTGCTCGGGGTGCTGGGTACTCAGTGCTCAGGGGGCTGGGTGCTCAGTGCTCAGTGCTCAGTGTGCTGGGTCCTCAGTGCTCAGTGCTAAGGGTGCTGGGTGTTCAGTACTCAGGGTGCTGGGTGCTCAGTACTCAGGGTGCTGGGTGCTCAATGTTCAGGGTGCTGGGTCGTCAGTGCTTAGGGTGCTGGGTACTCAGTACTCAGGGTGCTGGGTGCTCAGTGCTCAGGGTGCTCATTCTCGGGGTGCGGGGTGCTCAGTACTAAGGGTGCTGGGTGCTCAGTACTCAGGGTGCTCAGTGCTCGGGGAGCTCGGTGCTCAGTACTCAGGGTGCTGGGTGCTCAGTGCTAGGGGTGCTCGGTGCTCAGTACTCAGGGTCCTCAGTGCTCAGTGCTCAGGGTGCTGGGTGCTCAGTACTCATGGTGCTCAGTGCTCAGTACTCGGGGTGCTGGGTGCTCAGTACTTAGGGTGGTCAGTGCTCAGTACTCGGGTTGCTGGGTGCTCAGTGCTCAGGGTGCACAGTGCTCAGTGCTCGGGGTGCTGGGTGCTCAGTTCTCGGGGTGCTCGGTGCTCAGTACTCGGGGTGCTGGGTGCTCAGTGCTCAGGGTGCTGGGTGCTCAGTACTCAGGGTGCTCAGTGCTCAAGGTGCTGGGTGCTCAGTGCTCGGGGTGCTCGGTTCTCAGTACTCGGGGTGCTGGGTGCTCAGTTCTTAGGGTGGTCAGTGCTCAGTACTCGGGGTGCTGGGTGCTCAGTGCTCAGGGTGCACAGTGCTCAGTGCTCGGGGTGCTGGGTGCTCAGTTCTCGGGGTGCTCGGTGCTCAGTACTCGGGGTGCTGGGTGCTCAGTGCTCAGGGTGCGGGGTGCTCAGTACTCAGGGTGCTCAGTGCTCAAGGTGCTGGGTGCTCAGTGCTCGGGGTGTTCGGTTCTCAGTACTCAGAGTGCTGGGTGCTCAGTGCTCAGGGTGCTGGATGCTCAGTGCTCAGAGTGCTGGATGCTCAGTACTCAGGGTGCTGGGTGCTAAGTGCTCGGGGTGCTGGGTGCACAGTACTCAGGGTGCTCCGTGCTCAGTACTCAGGGTGCTGGGTGCTCAGTGCTCGGGGTGCTCGGTGCTCAGTACTCAGGGTGCTGGGTGCTCAGTGCTCGGGGTGCTCCGTGCTCAGTACTCAGGGTGCTGGGTTCTCAGTGCTCAGGGTGCTTGGTGCTCAGTGCTCAGGGTGCTCGGTGCTCAGTACTCAGGGTGCTGGGTGCTCAGTGCTCGGGGTGCTGGGTTCTCAGTACTCAGGGTCCTGGGTGCTCAGTGCTCAGGGTGCTGGGTGCTCAGTGCTCGGGGTGCTGGGTGCTCAGTACTCAGGGTGCTGCGTGCTCAGTACTCCGGGTGCTGGGTGCTCAGTGCAAGGGGTGCTGCTTGCTCAGTGCTCAGGGTGCTGGGTGCTCAGTGCTTGGGCTGCTCAGTACTCAGTGCTCAGGATGCTGGGTGCTCAGTACTCAGGGTGCTGGGTGCTCAGTTCTCAGGGTGCTGGGTGCACAGTGCTCGTGGGTTCTCGTTGCTCAGTGCTCAGGGTGCTGGGTGCACAGTGCTCGTGGGTTCTCGTTGCTCAGTGCTCGGGGTGCTGGGTGCTCAGAGCTCGGGGTGCTGGGTGCTCAGTGCTCGGGGTGCTGGGTGCTCAGTACTCAGGGTGCTGGGTGTTCAGTGCTCGGGGTGCTGGGTGCACAGTGCTCGGGCTGCTGGGTGCTCAGTACTCGGGGTGCTGGGTGCTCAGTGCTCAGGGTGCTGGGTCTCAGTGCACGGGGTACTGGGTACTCAGTGCTCAGTACACAGCGTGCTGAGTGCTCAGTGCTCGGGGTGCTGGGTGCTCAGTGCTCAGTACTCAGGGTGCTGGGTGCTCAGTGCTCGGGGTGCTGGGTGCTCAGTGCTCAGGTTGCTGGGTGCTCAGTACTCAGGGTGCTGGGTGCTCAGTACTCAGGGTGCTAAGAGCTCAGGGTGCTCAGTGCTCGGGGTGCTGGGTGCTCAGTTCTCTGGGTGCTCGGTGCTCAGTACTCAGGGTTCTCAGTGCTCAGTGCTCAGGGTGCTGGGTGCTCAGTACTCAGGGTTCTCAGTGCTCAGTACTCGGGGTGCTGGGTGCTCAGTACTCAGGGTGCTCAGTGCTCAGTACTCGGGGTGCTGGGTGCTCAGTGCTCGGGGTGCTGGGTGCTCAGTACTCAGGGTGCTGTGTGCTCAGTGCTCAGTACTCTGCGTGCTGGGTGCTCAGTGCTCAGAGTGTTGGGTGCTCAGTACTCAGGGTGCTGGGTGCTCAGTGCTCAGTGCTCAGGGTGCTCAGTGCTCAGGGTGCTCAGGGCTCAGGGTGCTGGGTGCTCAGTACTCGGGGTGCTGGGTGCTCAGTGCTCAGTGCTCAGGGTGCTGGGTGCTCAGTGCTCAGTACTCAGCGTGCTGGGTGCTCTTTGCTCAGAGTGTTGGCTGCTCAGTACTCAGGGTGCTGGGTGCTCAGTGCTCAGTGCTCAGGGTGCTCAGTGCTCAGGGTGCTGGGGGCTCAGGGTGCTGGGTACTCAGTGCTCGGGGTGCTGGGTACTCAGTGCTCAGGGGGCTGGGTGCTCAGTGCTCAGTGCTCAGGGTGCTGGGTCCTCAGTGCTCAGTGCTAAGGGTGCTGGGTGTTCAGTACTCAGGGTGCTGGGTGCTCAGTACTCAGGGTGCTGGGTGCTCAATGTTCAGGGTGCTGGGTCGTCAGTGCTTAGGGTGCTGGGTACTCAGTACTCAGGGTGCTGGGTGCTCAGTGCTCAGGGTGCTCATTCTCGGGGTGCTGGGTGCTCAGTACTAAGGGTGCTGGGTGCTCAGTACTCAGGGTGCTCAGTGCTCGGGGAGCTCGGTGCTCAGTACTCAGGGTGCTGGGTGCTCAGTGCTCGGGGTGCTCGGTGCTCAGTACTCAGGGTCCTCAGTGCTCAGTGCTCAGGGTGCTGGGTGCTCAGTACTCATGGTGCTCAGTGCTCAGTACTCGGGGTGCTGGGTGCTCAGTACTTAGGGTGGTCAGTGCTCAGTACTCGGGTTGCTGGGTGCTCAGTGCTCAGGGTGCACAGTGCTCAGTGCTCGGGGTGCTGGGTGCTCAGTTCTCGGGGTGCTCGGTGCTCAGTACTCGGGGTGCTGGGTGCTCAGTGCTCAGGGTACTGGGTGCTCAGTACTCAGGGTGCTCAGTGCTCAAGGTGCTGGGTGCTCAGTGCTCGGGGTGCTCGGTTCTCAGTACTCGGGGTGCTGGGTGCTCAGTTCTTAGGGTGGTCAGTGCTCAGTACTCGGGGTGCTGGGTGCTCAGTGCTCAGGGTGCACAGTGCTCAGTGCTCGGGGTGCTGGGTGCTCAGTTCTCGGGGTGCTCGGTGCTCAGTACTCGGGGTGCTGGGTGCTCAGTGCTCAGGGTGCTGGGTGCTCAGTACTCAGGGTGCTCAGTGCTCAAGGTGCTGGGTGCTCAGTGCTCGGGGTGTTCGGTTCTCAGTACTCAGAGTGCTGGGTGCTCAGTGCTCAGGGTGCTGGATGCTCAGTGCTCAGAGTGCTGGATGCTCAGTACTCAGGGTGCTGGGTGCTAAGTGCTCGGGGTGCTGGGTGCACAGTACTCAGGGTGCTCCGTGCTCAGTACTCAGGGTGCTGGGTGCTCAGTGCTCGGGGTGCTCGGTGCTCAGTACTCAGGGTGCTGGGTGCTCAGTGCTCGGGGTGCTCCGTGCTCAGTACTCAGGGTGCTGGGTTCTCAGTGCTCAGGGTGCTTGGTGCTCAGTGCTCAGGGTGCTCGGTGCTCAGTACTCAGGGTGCTGGGTGCTCAGTGCTCGGGGTGCTGGGTGCTCAGTACTCAGGGTCCTGGGTGCTCAGTGCTCAGGGTGCTGGGTGCTCAGTGCTCGGGGTGCTGGGTGCTCAGTACTCAGGGTGCTGCGTGCTCAGTACTCCGGGTGCTGGGTGCTCAGTGCAAGGGGTGCTGCTTGCTCAGTGCTCAGGGTGCTGGGTGCTCAGTGCTTGGGCTGCTCAGTACTCAGTGCTCAGGATGCTGGGTGCTCAGTACTCAGGGTGCTGGGTGCTCAGTTCTCAGGGTGCTGGGTGCACAGTGCTCGTGGGTTCTCGTTGCTCAGTGCTCAGGGTGCTGGGTGCACAGTGCTCGTGGGTTCTCGTTGCTCAGTGCTCGGGGTGCTGGGTGCTCAGAGCTCGGGGTGCTGGGTGCTCAGTGCTCGGGGTGCTGGGTGCTCAGTACTCAGGGTGCTGGGTGTTCAGTGCTCGGGGTGCTGGGTGCACAGTGCTCGGGCTGCTGGGTGCTCAGTACTCGGGGTGCTGGGTGCTCAGTGCTCAGGGTGCTGGGTCTCAGTGCACGGGGTACTGGGTACTCAGTGCTCAGTACACAGCGTGCTGAGTGCTCAGTGCTCGGGGTGCTGGGTGCTCAGTGCTCAGTACTCAGGGTGCTGGGTGATCAGTGCTCGGGGTGCTGGGTGCTCAGTGCTCAGGTTGCTGGGTGCTCAGTACTCAGGGTGCTGGGTGCTCAGTACTCAGGGTGCTAAGAGCTCAGGGTGCTCAGTGCTCGGGGTGCTGGGTGCTCAGTTCTCTGGGTGCTCGGTGCTCAGTACTCAGGGTTCTCAGTGCTCAGTGCTCAGGGTGCTGGGTACTCAGTGCTCAGGGTGCTCATTCTCGGGGTGCTGGGTTCTCAGTACTCAGGGTGCTGGGTGCTCAGTACTCAGGGTGCTCAGTGCTCGGGGAGCTCGGTGCTCTATACTCAGGGTGCTGGGTGCTCAGTGCTCGGGGTGCTCGTTGCTCAGTACTCAGGGTTCTCAGTGCTCAGTGCTCAGGGTGCTGGGTGCTCAGTACTCATGGTGCTCAGTGCTCAGTGCTCGGTGTGCTGGGTGCTCAGTGCTCAGGGTGCCGGGTGCTCAGTGCTCGGGGTGCTCGGTGCTCAGTACTCAGGGTGCTGGGTGCTCAGTACTCAGGGTGCTGGGTGCTCAGTGCTCAGGGTGCTGGGTGCTCCGTACTCAGGGTGCTGGGTGCTCAGTACTCTGGGTGCTAAGAGCTCAGGGTGCTCAGTGCTCGGGGTGCTGGATGCTCAGTGCTCAGTGCACAGGGTGCTGGGTGCTCAGTCCTCGGGGTGCTGGGTGCTCAGTTCTCTGGGTGCTCAGTGCTCAGTACTCAGGGTGCTGGGTGCTCAGTGCTCAGGGTGCTGGGTGCTCAGTACTCAGGGAGCTCAGTGCTCGGGGTGCAGGGTGCTCAGTACTCAGGTTGCTGGGTGCTCAGTACTCAGGGTGCTCAGTACTCAGGGTGCTGGGTGCTCAGTGCTCGGGGTGCTGGGTGCTCAGTACTCAGGGTGCTGGGTGCTCAGTGCTCAGGGTGCTGGGTGCTCAGTGCTCGGGGTGCTGGGTGCTCATTCTCGGGGTGCTGGGTGCTCAGTACTCAGGGTGCTGGGTGCTCAGTGCTCGGGGTGCTCGGTGCTCAGTACACAGGGTGCTGGGTGCTCAGTGCTCGGGGTGCTGGGTGCTCAGTACTCAGCGTGCAGGGTGCTCAGTGCTCAGAGTGTTGGGTGCTCAGTACTCAGGGTGCTGGGTGCTCATTGCTCAGTGCTCAGGGTTCTCAGTGCTCAGGGTGCTGGGTGCTCAGGGTGCTGGGTGCTCAGTGCTCAGTGCTCAGGGTGCTGGGTGCTCAGTGCTCAGTGCTGTGGGTGCTGGGTGTTCAGTACTCAGGGTGCTGGGTGCTCAGTATTCGGGGTGCTGGGTGCTCAGTGCTCAGGGTGCTGGGTCTTAGTGCACGGGGTACTGGGTACTCAGTGCTCAGTACACAGGGTGCTGAGTGCTCAGTGCTCGGGGTGCTGGGTGCTCAGTGCTCAGTACTCAGGGTGCTGGGTGCTCAGTGCTCGGGGTGCTGGGTGCTCAGTGCTCAGGGTGCTGGGTGCTCAGTACTCAGGGTGCTGGGTGCTCAGTACTCAGGGTGCTAAGAGCTCAGGGTGTTCAGTGCTCGGGGTGCTGGGTGTTCAGTTCTCTGGGTGCTCGGTGCTCAGTACTCAGGGTTCTCAGTGCTCAGTGCTCAGGGTGCTGGGTGCTCAGTACTCACCGTGCTCAGTGCTCAGTACTCGGGGTGCTGGGTGCTCAGTACTCAGGGTGCTCAGTGCTCAGTACTCGGGGTGCTGGGTGCTCAGTGCTCGGGGTGCTGGGTGCTCAGTGCTCAGAGTGCTGTTTGCTCAGTACGCAGGTTGCTGGGTGCTCAGTGCTCAGGGTGCTGGGTGCTCAGTACTCAGGGTGCTGGGTGCTCAGTACTCAGGGTGCTGGGTGCTCAGTACTCAGGGTGCTGGGTGCTCAGTACTAAGGGTGCTGGGTGCTAAGTGCTCGGGGTGCTGGGTGCACAGTACTCAGGGTGCTCCGTGCTCAGTACTCAGGGTGCTGGGTGCTCAGTGCTCGGGGTGCTCGGTGCTCAGTACTCAGGGTGCTGGGTGCTCAGTGCTCGGGGTGCTCCGTGCTCAGTACGCAGGGTGCTGGGTTCTCAGTGCTCGGGGTGCTGGGTGCTCAGTGCTCAGTACTCAGGGTGCTGGGTGCTCAGTGCTCGGGGTGCTGGGTGCTCAGTGCTCAGGTTGCTGGGTGCTCAGTACTCAGGGTGCTGGGTGCTCAGTACTCAGGGTGCTAAGAGCTCAGGGTGCTCAGTGCTCGGGCTTCTGGGTGCTCAGTTCTCTGGGTGCTCGGTGCTCAGTACTCAGGGTTCTCAGTGCTCAGTACTCGGGGTGCTGGGTGCTCAGTACTCAGGGTGCTCAGTGCTCAGTACTCGGGGTGCTGGGTGCTCAGTGCTCAGGGTGCTCAGTGCTCAGTGCTCGGTGTGCTGGGTGCTCAGTGCTCGGGGTGCTGGGTGCTCAGTGCTCAGAGTGCTGGGTGCTCAGTACTCAGGTTGCTGGGTGCTCAGTGCTCAGGGTGCTGGGTGCTGAGTACTCAGGGTGCTGGGTGCTCAGTACTCAGGGTGCTGGGTGCTCAGTGCTCAGGGTGCTCGGTGCTCAGTACTCATGGTGCTCGGTACTCAGTGCTCAGGGTGCTCATTCTCGGGGTGCTGGGTGCTCAGTACTCAGGGTGCTGGGTGCTCAGTACTCAGGGTGCTCAGTGCTCGGGGAGCTCGGTGCTCTGTACTCAGGGTGCTGGGTGCTCAGTGCTCGGGGTGCTCGTTGCTCAGTACTCAGGGTTCTCAGTGCTCAGTGCTCAGGGTGCTGGGTGCTCAGTACTCATGGTGCTCAGTGCTCAGTACTCGGGGTGCTGGGTGCTCAGTACTCATGGTGCTCAGTGCTCAGTGCTCGGGGTGCTGGGTGCTCAGTGCTCAGGGTGCTGGGTGCTCAGTGCTCGGGGTGCTGGGTGCTCAGTGCTCAGGGTGCTGGGTGCTCAGTGCTCGGGGTGCTGTGTGCTCAGTGCTCAGGGTGCTGGGTGCACAGTGCTTGGGGTGCTGGGTGCTCAGTGCTCAGGGTGCTGGGTGCTCAGTGCTCGGGGTGCTCGGTGCTCAGTACTCAGGGTGCTGGGTGCTCAGTACTCAGGGTGCTGGGTGCTCAGTGCTCAGGGTGCTGGGTGCTCCGTACTCAGGGTGCTGGGTGCTCAGTACTCTGGGTGCTAAGAGCTCAGGGTGCTCAGTGCTCGGGGTGCTGGATGCTCAGTGCTCAGTGCACAGGGTGCTGGGTGCTCAGTCCTCGGGGTGCTGGGTGCTCAGTTCTCTGGGTGCTCAGTGCTCAGTACTCAGGGTGCTGGGTGCTCAGTGCTCAGGGTGCTGGGTGCTCCGTACTCAGGGTGCTGGGTGCTCAGTACTCTGGGTGCTAAGAGCTCAGGGTGCTCAGTGCTCGGGGTGCTGGATGCTCAGTGCTCAGTGCACAGGGTGCTGGGTGCTCAGTCCTCGGGATGCTGGGTGCTCAGTTCTCTGGGGGCTCAGTGCTCAGTACTCAGGGTGCTGGGTGCTCAGTGCTCAGGGTGCTGGGTGCTCAGTACTCAGGGAGCTCAGTGCTCGGGGTGCAGGGTGCTCAGTACTCAGGTTGCTGGGTGCTCAGTACTCAGGGTGCTCAGTACTCAGGGTGCTGGGTGCTCAGTGCTCGGGGTGCTGGGTGCTCAGTACTCAGGGTGCTGGGTGCTCAGTGCTCAGGGTGCTGGGTGCTCAGTGCTCGGGGTGCTGGGTGCTCATTCTCGGGGTGCTGGGTGCTCAGTACTCAGGGTGCTGGGTGCTCAGTGCTCGGGGTGCTCGGTGCTCAGTTCACAGGGTGCTGGGTGCTCAGTGCTCGGGGTGCTGGGTGCTCAGTACTCAGCGTGCAGGGTGCTCAGTGCTCAGAGTGTTGGGTGCTCAGTACTCAGGGTGCTGGGTGCTCATTGCTCAGTGCTCAGGGTTCTCAGTGCTCAGGGTGCTGGGTGCTCAGGGTGCTGGGTGCTCAGTGCTCAGTGCTCAGGGTGCTGGGTGCTCAGTGCTCAGTGCTGTGGGTGCTGGGTGTTCAGTACTCAGGGTGCTGGGTGCTCAGTATTCGGGGTGCTGGGTGCTCAGTGCTCAGGGTGCTGGGTCTCAGTGCACGGGGTACTGGGTACTCAGTGCTCAGTACACAGGGTGCTGAGTGCTCAGTGCTCGGGGTGCTGGGTGCTCAGTGCTCAGTACTCAGGGTGCTGGGTGCTCAGTGCTCGGGGTGCTGGGTGCTCAGTGCTCAGGGTGCTGGGTGCTCAGTACTCAGGGTGCTGGGTGCTCAGTACTCAGGGTGCTAAGAGCTCAGGGTGTTCAGTGCTCGGGGTGCTGGGTGCTCAGTTCTCTGGGTGCTCGGTGCTCAGTACTCAGGGTTCTCAGTGCTCAGTGCTCAGGGTGCTGGGTGCTCAGTACTCACCGTGCTCAGTGCTCAGTACTCGGGGTGCTGGGTGCTCAGTACTCAGGGTGCTCAGTGCTCAGTACTCGGGGTGCTGGGTGCTCAGTGCTCGGGGTGCTGGGTGCTCAGTGCTCAGAGTGCTGTTTGCTCAGTACGCAGGTTGCTGGGTGCTCAGTGCTCAGGGTGCTGGGTGCTCAGTACTCAGGGTGCTGGGTGCTCAGTACTCAGGGTGCTGGGTGCTCAGTACTCAGGGTGCTGGGTGCTCAGTACTAAGGGTGCTGGGTGCTAAGTGCTCGGGGTGCTGGGTGCACAGTACTCAGGGTGCTCCGTGCTCAGTACTCAGGGTGCTGGGTGCTCAGTGCTCGGGGTGCTCGGTGCTCAGTACTCAGGGTGCTGGGTGCTCAGTGCTCGGGGTGCTCCGTGCTCAGTACGCAGGGTGCTGGGTTCTCAGTGCTCGGGGTGCTGGGTGCTCAGTGCTCAGTACTCAGGGTGCTGGGTGCTCAGTGCTCGGGGTGCTGGGTGCTCAGTGCTCAGGTTGCTGGGTGCTCAGTTCTCAGGGTGCTGGGTGCTCAGTACTCAGGGTGCTAAGAGCTCAGGGTGCTCAGTGCTCGGGCTTCTGGGTGCTCAGTTCTCTGGGTGCTCGGTGCTCAGTACTCAGGGTTCTCAGTGCTCAGTACTCTTGGTGCTGGGTGCTCAGTACTCAGGGTGCTCAGTGCTCAGTACTCGGGGTGCTGGGTGCTCAGTGCTCAGGGTGCTCAGTGCTCAGTGCTCAGTGTGCTGGGTGCTCAGTGCTCGGGGTGCTGGGTGCTCAGTGCTCAGAGTGCTGGGTGCTCAGTACTCAGGTTGCTGGGTGCTCAGTGCTCAGGGTGCTGGGTGCTGAGTACTCAGGGTGCTGGGTGCTCAGTACTCAGGGTGCTGGGTGCTCAGTGCTCAGGGTGCTCGGTGCTCAGTACTCATGGTGCTGGGTACTCAGTGCTCAGGGTGCTCATTCTCGGGGTGCTGGGTGCTCAGTACTCAGGGTGCTGGGTGCTCAGTACTCAGGGTGCTCAGTGCTCGGGGAGCTCGGTGCTCTGTACTCAGGGTGCTGGGTGCTCAGTGCTCGGGGTGCTCGTTGCTCAGTACTCAGGGTTCTCAGTGCTCAGTGCTCAGGGTGCTGGGTGCTCAGTACTCATGGTGCTCAGTGCTCAGTGCTCAGGGTGCTGGGTGCTCAGTGCTCGGGGTGCTGGGTGCGCAGTGCTCGGGGTGCTGGGTGCTCAGTGCTCAGGGTGCTGGGTGCTCAGTGCTCGGGGTGCTGTGTGCTCAGTGCTCAGGGTGCTGGGTGCACAGTGCTCGGGGTGCTGGGTGCTCAGTGCTCGGGGCGCTGGGTGCTCAGTGCTCGGGGTGCTGGGTGCTCAGTACTCTGGGTGCTAAGAGCTCAGGGTTCTCAGTGCTCGGGGTGCTGGATGCTCAGTGCTCAGTGCACAGGGTGCTGGGTGCTCAGTCCTCGGGGTGCTGGGTGCTCAGTTCTCTGGGTGATCAGTGCTCAGTACTCAGGGTGCTGGGTGCTCAGTGCTCAGGGTGCTGGGTGCTCAGTACTCAGGGAGCTCAGTGCTCGGGGTGCAGGGTGCTCAGTACTCAGGTTGCTGGGTGCTCAGTACTCAGGGTGCTCAGTACTCAGGGTGCTGGGTGCTCAGTGCTCGGGGTGCTGGGTGCTCAGTACTCAGGGTGCTGGGTGCTCAGTGCTCAGGGTGCTGGGTGCTCAGTGCTCGGGGTGCTGGGTGCTCATTCTCGGGGTGCTGGGTGCTCAGTACTCAGGGTGCTGGGTGCTCAGTGCTCGGGGTGCTTGGTGCTCAGTACACAGGGTGCCGGGTGCTCAGTGCTCGGGGTGCTGGGTGCTCAGTACTCAGCGTGCAGGGTGCTCAGTGCTCAGAGTTTTGGGTGCTCAGTACTCAGGGTGCTGGGTGCTCATTGCTCAGTGCTCAGGGTTCTCAGTGCTCAGGGTGCTGGGTGCTCAGGGTGCTGGGTGCTCAGTGCTCAGGGTGCTGGTTGCTCAGTGCTCAGTGCTCAGGGTGCTGGGTGCTCAGTGCACAGTGCTCTGGGTGCTGGGTGTTCAGTACTCAGGGTGCTGGGTGCTCAGTATTCGGGGTGCTGGGTGCTCAGTGCTCAGGGTGCTGGGTCTCAGTGCACGGGGTACTGGGTACTCAGTGCTCAGTACACAGGGTACTGAGTGCTCAGTGCTCGGGGTGCTGGGTGCTCAGTGCTCAGTACTCAGGGTGCTGGGTGCTCAGTGCTCGGGGTGCTGGGTGCTCAGTGCTCAGGGTGCTGGGTGCTCAGTGCTCAGGGTGCTGGGTGCTCAGTGCTCAGGGTGCTGGGTGCTCAGTACTCAGGGTGCTGGGTGCTCAGTACTCGGGGTGCTGGGTGCTCAGTTCTCTGGGTGGTCGGTGCTCAGTACTCAGGGTTCTCAGTGCTCAGTGCTCAGGGTGCTGGGTGCTCAGTACTCAGGGTGCTCAGTGCTCAGTACTCGGGGTGCTGGGTGCTCAGTACTCAGGGTGCTCAGTGCTCAGTACTCGGGGTGCTGGGTGCTCAGTGCTCAGGGTGCTCAGTGCTCAGTGCTCGGGGTGCTGGGTGCTCAGTGCTCGGGGTGCTGGGTGCTCAGTGCTCAGAGTGCTGGGTGCTCAGTACGAAGGTTGCTGGGTGCTCAGTGCTCAGGGTGCTGGGTGCTCAGTACTCAGGGTGCTGGGTGCTCAGTACTCAGGGTGCTGGGTGCTCAGTACTCAGGGTGCTGGGTGCTCAGTACTAAGGGTGCTGGGTGCTAAGTGCTCGGGGTGCTGGGTGCACAGTACTCAGGGTGCTCCATGCTCAGTACTCAGGGTGCTGGGTGCTCAGTGCTCGGGGTGCTCGGTGCTCAGTACTCAGGGTGCTGGGTGCTCAGTGCTCGGGGTGCTCCGTGCTCAGTACGCAGGGTGCTGGGTTCTCAGTGCTCGGGGTGCTTGGTGCTCAGTGCTCGGGGTGCTCGGTGCTCAGTACTCAGGGTGCTGGGTGCTCAGTGCTCGGGGTGCTGGGTGCTCAGTACTCAGGGTCCTGGGTGCTCAGTGCTCAGGGTGCTGGGTGCTCAGTGCTCGGGGTGCTTGGTGCTCAGTACTCAGGGTACTGCGTGCTCAGTACTCCGGGTGCTGGGTGCTCAGTGCAAGGGGTGCTGGGTGCTCAGTGCTCAGGGTGCTGGGTGCTCAGTTCTCAGGGTGCTGGGTGCACAGTGCTCGGGGTTCTCGTTTCTCAGTGCTCGGGGTGCTGGGTGCTCAGAGCTCGGGGTGCTGGGTGCTCAGTGCTCAGGGTGCTGGGTGCTCAGTACTCAGGGTGCTGGGTGCTCAGTGCTCGGGGTGCTGGGTGCACAGTGCTCGGGCTGCTGGGTGCTCAGTACTCGGGGTGCTGGGTGCTCAGTGCTCAGGGTGCTGGGTCTCAGTGCACGGGGTACTGGGTACTCAGTGCTCAGTACACAGGGTGCTGAGTGCTCAGTGCTCGGGGTGCTGGGTGCTCAGTGTTCAGTACTCAGGGTGCTGGGTGCTCAGTGCTCGGGGTGCTGGGTGCTCAGTGCTCAGGGTGCTGGGTGCTCAGTAATCAGGGTGCTGGGTGCTCAGTACTCAGGGTGCTAAGAGCTCAGGGTGCTCAGTGCTCGGGGTGCTGGGTGCTCAGTTCTCTGGGTGCTCGGTGCTCAGTACTCAGGGTTCTCAGCGCTCAGTGCTCAGGGTGCTGGGTGCTCAGTACTCAGGGTGCTCAGTGCTCAGTACTCGGGGTGCTGGGTGCTCAGTACTCAGGGTTCTCAGTGCTCAGTGCTCAGGGTGCTGGGTGCTCAGTACTCAGGGTGCTCAGTGCTCAGTACTCGGGGTGCTGGGTGCTCAGTGCTCAGGGTGCTCAGTGCTCAGTGCTCGGTGTGCTGGGTGCTCAGTGCTCGGGGTGCTGGGTGCTCAGTGCTCAGAGTGCTGGGTGCTCAGTACTCACGTTGCTGGGTGCTCAGTGCTCAGGGTGCTGGGTGCTCAGTACTCAGGGTGCTGGGTGCTCAGTACTCAGGGTGCTGGGTGCTCAGTGCTCAGGGTGCTCGGTGCTCAGTACTCATGGTGCTGGGTACTCAGTGCTCAGGGTGCTCATTCTCGGGGTGCTGGGTGCTCAGTACTCAGGGTGCTGGGTGCTCAGTACTCAGGGTGCTCAGTGCTCGGGGAGCTCGGTGCTCTGTACTCAGGGTGCTGGGTGCTCAGTGCTCGGGGTGCTCGGTGCTCAGTACTCAGGGTTCTCAGTGCTCAGTGCTCAGGGTGCTGGGTGCTCAGTACTCATGGTGCTCAGTGCTCAGTACTCGGGGTGCTGGGTGCTCAGTGCTCAGGGTGCTGGGTGCTCAGTGCTCAGGGTGCTCGGTGCTCAGTACTCATGGTGCTGGGTACTCAGTGCTCAGGGTGCTCATTCTCGGGGTGCTGGGTGCTCAGTACTCAGGGTGCTGGGTGCTCAGTACTCAGGGTGCTAAGAGCTCAGGGTGCTCAGTGCTCGGGGTGCTGGGTGCTCAGTTCTCTGGGTGCTCGGTGCTCAGTACTCAGGGTTCTCAGTGCTCAGTGCTCAGGGTGCTGGGTGCTCAGTACTCAGGGTGCTCAGTGCTCAGTACTCGGGGTGCTGGGTGCTCAGTAATCAGGGTGTTCAGTGCTCAGTACTCGGGGTGCTGGGTGCTCAGTGCTCAGGGTGCTCAGTGCTCAGTGCTCGGGGTGCTGGGTGCTCAGTGCTCGGGGTGCTGGGTGCTCAGTGCTCAGAGTGCTGGGTGCTCAGTACGCAGGTTGCTGGGTGCTCAGTGCTCAGGGTGCTGGGTGCTCAGTACTCAGGGTGCTGGGTGCTCAGTACTCAGGGTGCTGGGTGCTCAGTACTCAGGGTGCTGGGTGCTCAGTACTCAGGGTGCTGGGTGCTAAGTGCTCGGGGTGCTGGGTGCACAGTACTCAGGGTGCTCCGTGCTCAGGACTCAGGGTGCTGGGTGCTCAGTGCTCGGGGTGCTCGGTGCTCAGTACTCAGGGTGCTGGGTGCTCAGTGCTCGGGGTGCTCCGTGCTCAGTACGCAGGGTGCTGGGTTCTCAGTGCTCGGGGTGCTTGGTGCTCAGTGCTCGGGGTGCTCGGTGCTCATTACTCAGGGTGCTGGGTGCTCAGTGCTCGGGGTGCTGGGTGCTCAGTACTCAGGGTGCTGGGTGCTCAGTGCTCGGGGTGCTGGGTGCTCAGTACTCAGGGTCCTGGGTGCTCAGTGCTCAGGGTGCTGGGTGCTCAGTGCTCGGGGTGCTGGGTGCTCAATACTCAGGGTGCTGCGGGCTCAGTACTCCGGGTGCTGGGTGCTCAGTGCAAGGGGTGCTGGGTGCTCAGTGCTCAGTGTGCTGGGTGTTCAGTGCTTGGGCTACTCAGTACTCAGTGCTCAGGATGCTGGGTGCTCAGTACTCAGGGTGCTGGGTGCTCAGTTCTGAGGGTGCTGGGTGCACAGTGCTCGGGGTTCTCGTTGCTCAGTGCTCGGGGTGCTGGGTGCTCAGTGCTCGGGGTGCTGGGTTCTCAGTACTCAGGGTGCTGGGTGCTCAGTGCTCGGGGTGCTGGGTGCACAGTGCTCGGGCTGCTGGGTGCTCAGTACTCGGGGTGCTGGGTGCTCAGTGCTCAGGGTGCTGGGTGCTCAGTACTCAGGGTGCTGGGTGCTCAGTACTCAGGGTGCTAAGAGCTCAGGGTGCTCAGTGCTCGGGGTGCTGGGTGCTCAGTTCTCTGGGTGCTCGGTGCTCAGTACTCAGGGTTCTCAGTGCTCAGTGCTCAGGGTGCTGGGTGCTCAGTACTCAGGGTTCTCATTGCTCAGTGCTCAGGGTGCTGGGTGCTCAGTACTCAGGGTGCTCAGTGCTCAGTACTCGGGGTGCTGGGTGCTCAGTGCTCAGGGTGCTCAGTGCTCAGTGTTCAGTGTGCTGGGTGCTCAGTGCTCAGGGTGCTGGGTGCTCAGTGCTCAGAGTGCTGGGTGCTCAGTACTCAGGTTGCTGGGTGCTCAGTGCTCAGGGTGCTGGGTGCTCAGTACTCAGGGTGCTGGGTGCTCAGTACTCAGGGTGCTGGGTGCTCAGTGCTCAGGGTGCTCAGTGCTCAGTACTCATGGTGCTGGGTACTCAGTGCTCAGGGTGCTCATTCTCGGGGTGCTGGGTGCTCAGTACTGAGGGTGCTGGGTGCTCAGTACTCAGGGTCCTCAGTGCTCGGGGAGCTCGGTGCTCTGTACTCAGGGTGCTGGGTGCTCAGTGCTCGGGGTGCTCGGTGCTCAGTACTCAGGGTTCTCAGTGCTCAGTGCTCAGGGTGCTGGGTGCTCAGTACTCATGGTGCTCAGTGCTCAGTACTCGGGGTGCTGGGTGCTCAGTACTCAGGGTGCTCAGTGCTCAGTACTCTGGGTGCTGGGTGCTCAGTTCTCGGGGTGCTCGGTGCTCAGTACTCGGGGTGCTGGGTGCTCAGTGCTCAGGGTGCTGGGTGCTCAGTGCTCGGGGTGCTGGGTGCTCAGTGCTCAGGGTGCTGGGTGCTCAGTGCTCGGGGTGCTGTGTGCTCAGTGCTCAGGGTGCTGGGTGCACAGTGATCGGGGTGCTGGGTGCTCAGTGCTCAGGGTGCTGGGTGCTCAGTGCTCGGGGTGCTCGGTGCTCAGTGCTCAGTACACAGGGTGCTGAGTGCTCAGTGCTCGGGGTGCTGGGTGCTCAGTGTTCAGTACTCAGGGTGCTGGGTGCTCAGTGCTCGGGGTGCTGGGTGCTCAGTGCTCAGGGTGCTGGGTGCTCAGTAATCAGGGTGCTGGGTGCTCAGTACTCAGGGTGCTAAGAGCTCAGGGTGCTCAGTGCTCGGGGTGCTGGGTGCTCAGTTCTCTGGGTGCTCGGTGCTCAGTACTCAGGGTTCTCAGCGCTCAGTGCTCAGGGTGCTGGGTGCTCAGTACTCAGGGTGCTCAGTGCTCAGTACTCGGGGTGCTGGGTGCTCAGTACTCAGGGTTCTCAGTGCTCAGTGCTCAGGGTGCTGGGTGCTCAGTACTCAGGGTGCTCAGTGCTCAGTACTCGGGGTGCTGGGTGCTCAGTGCTCAGGGTGCTCAGTGCTCAGTGCTCGGTGTGCTGGGTGCTCAGTGCTCGGGGTGCTGGGTGCTCAGTGCTCAGAGTGCTGGGTGCTCAGTACTCACGTTGCTGGGTGCTCAGTGCTCAGGGTGCTGGGTGCTCAGTACTCAGGGTGCTGGGTGCTCAGTACTCAGGGTGCTGGCTGCTCAGTGCTCAGGGTGCTCGGTGCTCAGTACTCATGGTGCTGGGTACTCAGTGCTCAGGGTGCTCATTCTCGGGGTGCTGGGTGCTCAGTACTCAGGGTGCTGGGTGCTCAGTACTCAGGGTGCTCAGTGCTCGGGGAGCTCGGTGCTCTGTACTCAGGGTGCTGGGTGCTCAGTGCTCGGGGTGCTCGGTGCTCAGTACTCAGGGTTCTCAGTGCTCAGTGCTCAGGGTGCTGGGTGCTCAGTACTTATGGTGCTCAGTGCTCAGTACTCGGGGTGCTGGGTGCTCAGTGCTCAGGGTGCTGGGTGCTCAGTGCTCAGGGTGCTCGGTGCTCAGTACTCATGGTGCTGGGTACTCAGTGCTCAGGGTGCTCATTCTCGGGGTGCTGGGTGCTCAGTACTCAGGGTGCTGGGTGCTCAGTACTCAGGGTGCTAAGAGCTCAGGGTGCTCAGTGCTCGGGGTGCTGGGTGCTCAGTTCTCTGGGTGCTCGGTGCTCAGTACTCAGGGTTCTCAGTGCTCAGTGCTCAGGGTGCTGGGTGCTCAGTACTCAGGGTGCTCAGTGCTCAGTACTCGGGGTGCTGGGTGCTCAGTAATCAGGGTGTTCAGTGCTCAGTACTCGGGGTGCTGGGTGCTCAGTGCTCAGGGTGCTCAGTGCTCAGTGCTCGGGGTGCTGGGTGCTCAGTGCTCGGGCTGCTGGGTGCTCAGTGCTCAGAGTGCTGGGTGCTCAGTACGCAGGTTGCTGGGTGCTCAGTGCTCAGGGTGCTGGGTGCTCAGTACTCAGGGTGCTGGGTGCTCAGTACTCAGGGTGCTGGGTGCTCAGTACTCAGGGTGCTGGGTGCTCAGTACTCAGGGTGCTGGGTGCTAAGTGCTCGGGGTGCTGGGTGCACAGTACTCAGGGTGCTCCGTGCTCAGGACTCAGGGTGCTGGGTGCTCAGTGCTCGGGGTGCTCGGTGCTCAGTACTCAGGGTGCTGGGTGCTCAGTGCTCGGGGTGCTCCGTGCTCAGTACGCAGGGTGCTGGGTTCTCAGTGCTCGGGGTGCTTGGTGCTCAGTGCTCGGGGTGCTCGGTGCTCATTACTCAGGGTGCTGGGTGCTCAGTGCTCGGGGTGCTGGGTGCTCAGTACTCAGGGTGCTGGGTGCTCAGTGCTCGGGGTGCTGGGTGCTCAGTACTCAGGGTCCTGGGTGCTCAGTGCTCAGGGTGCTGGGTGCTCAGTGCTCGGGGTGCTGGGTGCTCAATACTCAGGGTGCTGCGGGCTCAGTACTCCGGGTGCTGGGTGCTCAGTGCAAGGGGTGCTGGGTGCTCAGTGCTCAGTGTGCTGGGTGTTCAGTGCTTGGGCTGCTCAGTACTCAGTGCTCAGGATGCTGGGTGCTCAGTACTCAGGGTGCTGGGTGCTCAGTTCTGAGGGTGCTGGGTGCACAGTGCTCGGGGTTCTCGTTGCTCAGTGCTCGGGGTGCTGGGTGCTCAGTGCTCGGGGTGCTGGGTTCTCAGTACTCAGGGTGCTGGGTGCTCACTGCTCGGGGTGCTGGGTGCACAGTGCTCGGGCTGCTGGGTGCTCAGTACTCGGGGTGCTGGGTGCTCAGTGCTCAGGGTGCTGGGTGCTCAGTACTCAGGGTGCTGGGTGCTCAGTACTCAGGGTGCTAAGAGCTCAGGGTGCTCAGTGCTCGGGGTGCTGGGTGCTCAGTTCTCTGGGTGCTCGGTGCTCAGTACTCAGGGTTCTCAGTGCTCAGTGCTCAGGGTGCTGGGTGCTCAGTACTCAGGGTTCTCATTGCTCAGTGCTCAGGGTGCTGGGTGCTCAGTACTCAGGGTGCTCAGTGCTCAGTACTCGGGGTGCTGGGTGCTCAGTGCTCAGGGTGCTCAGTGCTCAGTGTTCAGTGTGCTGGGTGCTCAGTGCTCAGGGTGCTGGGTGCTCAGTGCTCAGAGTGCTGGGTGCTCAGTACTCAGGTTGCTGGGTGCTCAGTGCTCAGGGTGCTGGGTGCTCAGTACTCAGGGTGCTGGGTGCTCAGTACTCAGGGTGCTGGGTGCTCAGTGCTCAGGGTGCTCAGTGCTCAGTACTCATGGTGCTGGGTACTCAGTGCTCAGGGTGCTCATTCTCGGGGTGCTGGGTGCTCAGTACTGAGGGTGCTGGGTGCTCAGTACTCAGGGTGCTCAGTGCTCGGGGAGCTCGGTGCTCTGTACTCAGGGTGCTGGGTGCTCAGTGCTCGGGGTGCTCGGTGCTCAGTACTCAGGGTTCTCAGTGCTCAGTGCTCAGGGTGCTGGGTGCTCAGTACTCATGGTGCTCAGTGCTCAGTACTCGGGGTGCTGGGTGCTCAGTACTCAGGGTGCTCAGTGCTCAGTACTCTGGGTGCTGGGTGCTCAGTTCTCGGGGTGCTCGGTGCTCAGTACTCGGGGTGCTGGGTGCTCAGTGCTCAGGGTGCTGGGTGCTCAGTGCTCGGGGTGCTGGGTGCTCAGTGCTCAGGGTGCTGGGTGCTCAGTGCTCGGGGTGCTGTGTGCTCAGTGCTCAGGGTGCTGGGTGCACAGTGATCGGGGTGCTGGGTGCTCAGTGCTCAGGGTGCTGGGTGCTCAGTGCTCGGGGTGCTCGGTGCTCAGTACTCAGGGTGCTGGGTGCTCAGTACTCAGGGTGCTGGGTGCTCAGTGCTCAGGGTGTTGGGTGCTCCGTACTCAGGGTGCTGGGTGCTCAGTACTCTGGGTGCTAAGAGCTCAGGGTGCTCAGTGCTCGGGGTGCTGGATGCTCAGTGCTCAGTGCACAGGGTGCTGGGTGCTCAGTCCTCGGGGTGCTGGGTGCTCAGTGCTCAGTACTCAGGGTGCTGGGTGCTCAGTGCTCGGGGTGCTGGGTGCTCAGTGCTCAGGGTGCTGGGTGCTCAGTACTCAGGGAGCTCAGTGCTCGGCGTGCAGGGTGCTCAGTACTCAGGTTGCTGGGTGCTCAGTACTCAGGGTGCTCAGTACTCAGGGTGCTGGGTGCACAGTGCTCGGGGTGCTGGGTGCTCAGTACTCAGGGTGCTGGGTGCTCAGTGCTCAGGGTGCTGGGTGCTCAGTGCTCGGGGTGCTGGGTGCTCATTCTCGGGGTGCTGGGTGCTCAGTACTCAGGGTGCTGGGTGCTCAGTGCTCGGGGTGCTCGGTGCTCAGTACTCAGCGTGCTGGGTGCTCAGTGCTCAGAGTGTTGGGTGCTCAGTACTCAGGGTGCTGGGTGCTCAGTACTCAGGGTGCTAAGAGCTCAGGGTGCTCAGTGCTCGGGGTGCTGGATGCTCAGTGCTCAGTGCACAGGGTGCTGGGTGCTCAGTCCTCGGGGTGCTGGGTGCTCAGTTCTCTGGGTGCTCAGTGCTCAGTACTCAGGGAGCTCAGTGCTCGGGGTGCAGGGTGCTCAGTACTCAGGTTGCTGGGTGCTCAGTACTCAGGGTGCTCAGTACTCAGGGTGCTGGGTGCTCAGTGCTCGGGGTGCTGGGTGCTCAGTACTCAGGGTGCTGGATGCTCAGTGCTCTGGGTGCTGGGTGCTCAGTGCTCGGGGTGCTGGGTGCTCATTCTCGGGGTGCTGGGTGCTCAGTACTCAGGGTGCTGGGTGCTCAGTGCTCGGGGTGCTCGGTGCTCAGTACACAGGGTGCTGGGTGCTCAGTGCTCGGGGTGCTGGGTGCTCAGTACTCAGCGTGCTGGGTGCTCAGAGCTCAGAGTGTTGTGTGCTCAGTACTCAGGGTGCTGGGTGCTCATTGCTCAGTGCTCAGGGTGCTCAGTGCTCAGGGTGCTGGGTGATCAGGGTGCTGGGTGCTCAGTGCTCGGGGTGCTGGGTGCTCAGTGCTCAGGGTGCTGGTTGCTCAGTGCTCAGTGCTCAGGATGCTTTGTGCTCAGTGCTCAGTGCTCTGGGTGCTGGGTGTTCAGTACTCAGGGTGCTGGGTGCTCAGTACTCAGGGTCCTGGGGGCTCAGTGCTCAGGGTGCTGGGTGCTCAGTGCTGAGGATGCTGGGTGCTCAGTAATCAGGGTGCTGGGTGCTCAGTTCTCAGGGTGCTGGGTGCTCAGTGCTCGGGGTGCTGGGTGCTCAGTGCTCGGGGTGCTCGGTGCTCAGTGCTCGGGGTGCTTGGTGCTCAGTACTCAGGGTGCTGGGTGCTCAGTGCTCGGGGTGCTGGGTGCTCAGTGCTCGGGGTGCTGTTTGCTCAGTACTCAGGGTGCTGGGTGCTCAGTGCTCGGGGTGCTGGGTGCTCAGTGCTCGGGGTGCTGGGTGATCAGTACTCGGGGTGCTGGGTGCTCAGTGCTCAGGGTGCTGGGTCTCAGTGCTCGGGGGTACTGGGTACTCAGTGCTCAGTACACAGGGTGCTGGGTGCTCAGTGCTCGGGGTGCTGGGTGCTCAGTGCTCGGGGTGCTCGGTGCTCAGTACTCAGGGTACTCAGTGCTCAGTGCTCAGGGGGCTGGGTGCTCAGTACTCAGGGTGCTCAGTGCTCAGTACTCGGGGTGCTGGGTACTCAGTACTCAGGGTGCTCAGTGCTCAGTACTCGGGTTGCTGGGTGCTCAGTGCTCAGGGTGCTCAGTGCTCAGTGCTCGGTGTGCTGGGTGCTCAGTGCTCGGGGTGCTGGGTGCTCAGTGCTCAGAGTGCTGGGTGCTCAGTATTCAGCTTGTTGGGTGCTCAGTGCTCAGGGTGCTGGATGCTCAGTACTCAGGGTGCTGGGTGCTCAGTACTCAGGGTGCTGGGTGCTCAGTGCTCAGGGTGCTCGGTGCTCAGTACTCATGGTGCTGGGTACTCAGTGCTCAGGGTGCTCATTCTCGGGGTGCTGGGTGCTCAGAAACTCAGGGTGCTGGGTGCTCAGTGCTCGGGGTGCTGGGTGCTCAGTGCTCGGGGTGCTCGGTGCTCAGTACTCAGGGTGCTGGGTGCTCAGTACTCAGGGTGCTCAGTGCTCGGGGAGCTCGGTGCTCAGTACTCAGGGTGCTGGGTGCTCAGTTCTCGGGGTGCTCGGTGCTCAGTACTCGGGGTTCTTGGTGCTCAGTGCTCAGGGTGCTGGGTGCTCAGTGCTCAGGGTGCTGGGTGCTCAGTGCTCAGGGTGCTGGGTGCTCAGTGCTCGGGGTGCTCAGTGCTCAGTACTCAGGGTGCTGGGTGCTCAGTACTCAGGATGCTGGGTGCTCAGTGCTCTGGGTGCTGGGTGCTCAGTACTCAGGGTGCTGGGTGCTAAGTACTCAGGGTGCTAAGAGCTCAGGGTGCTCAGTGCTCGGGGTGCTGGATGCTCAGTGCTCAGTGCAGAGGGTGCTGGGTGCTCAGTCCTCGGGGTGCTGGATGCTCAGTTCTCTGGGTGCTCAGTGCTCAGTACTCAGGGTGCTGGGTGCTCAGTACTCAGGGTGCTGGGTGCTCAGTACTCAGGGAGCTCAGTGCTCGGGGTGCAGGGTGCTCAGTACTCAGGGTTCTGGGTGCTCAGTACTCAGGGTGCTCAGTACTCAGGGTGCTGGGTGCTCAGTGCTCGGGGTGCTGGGTGCTCAGTACTCAGGGTGCTGGGTGCTCAGTGCTCAGGGTGCAGGGTTCTCAGTGCTCGAGGTGCTGGGTGCTCATTCTCGGGGTGCTGGGTGCTCAGTACTCAGCGTGTTGGGTGCTCAGTGCTCGGGGTGCTCGGTGCTCAGTACACAGGGTGCTGGGTGCTCAGTGCTCGGGGTGCTGGGTGCTCAGTACTCAGGGTGCTGGGTGCTCAGTGCTCAGTACTCAGCGTGCTGGGTGCTCTTTGCTCAGAGTGTTGGCTGCTCAGTACTCAGGGTGCTGGGTGCTCAGTGCTCAGTGCTCAGGGTGCTCAGTGCTCAGGGTGCTGGGTGCTCAGGGTGCTGGGTACTCAGTGCTCGGGGTGCTGGGTACTCAGTGCTCAGGGGGCTGGGTGCTCAGTGCTCAGTGCTCAGGGTGCTGGGTGCTCAGTGCTCAGTGCTAAGGGTGCTGGGTGTTCAGTACTCAGGGTGCTGGGTGCTCAGTACTCAGGGTGCTGGGTGCTCAATGTTCAGGGTGCTGGGTGGTCAGTGCTTAGGGTGCTGGGTGCTCAGTACTCAGGGTGCTGGGTGCTCAGTGCTCAGGGTGCTCATTCTCGGGGTGCTGGGTGCTCAGTACTAAGGGTGCTGGGTGCTCAGTACTCAGGGTGCTCAGTGCTCGGGGAGCTCGGTGCTCAGTACTCAGGCTGCTGGGTGCTCAGTGCTCGGGGTGCTCGGTGCTCAGTACTCAGGGTCCTCAGTGCTCAGTGCTCAGGGTGCTGGGTGCTCAGTACTCATGGTGCTCAGTGCTCAGTACTCGGGGTGCTGGGTGCTCAGTACTTAGTGTGCTCAGTGCTCAGTACTCGGGGTGCTGGGTGCTCAGTGCTCAGGGTGCACAGTGCTCAGTGCTCGGGGTGCTGGGTGCTCAGTTCTCGGGGTGCTCGGTGCTCAGTACTCGGGGTGCTGGGTGCTCAGTGCTCAGGGTGCTGGGTGCTCAGTACTCAGGGTGCTCAGTGCTCAAGGTGCTGGGTGCTCAGTGCTCGGGGTGCTCGGTTCTCAGTACTCAGAGTGCTGGGTGCTCAGTGCTCGGGGTGCTGGATGCTCAGTGCTCAGGGTGCTGGGTGCTCAGTACTCAGGGTGCTGGGTGCTAAGTGCTCGGGGTGCTGGGTGCACAGTACTCAGGGTGCTCTGTGCTCAGTACTCAGGGTGCTGGGTGCTCAGTGCTCGGGGTGCTCGGTGCTCAGTACTCAGGGTGCTGGGTGCTCAGTGCTCGGGGTGCTCCGTGCTCAGTACTCAGGGTGCTGGGTTCTCAGTGCTCGGGGTGCTTGGTGCTCAGTGCTCGGGGTGCTCGGTGCTCAGTACTCAGGGTGCTGGGTGCTCAGTGCTCGGGCTGCTGGGTGCTCAGTACTCAGGGTGCTGCGTGCTCAGTACTCCGGGTGATGGGTGCTCCGTGTAAGGGGAGCTGGGTGCTCAGTACTCAGGGTGCTGCGTGCTCAGTACTCCGGGTGCTGGGTGCTCAGTGCTCGGGGAGCTCGGTGCTCAGTACTCAGTGTGCTGGGTGCTCAGTGCTCGGGGTGCTCGGTGCTCAGTACTCAGGGTCCTCAGTGCTCAGTGCTCAGGGTGCTGGGTGCTCAGTACTCATGGTGCTCAGTGCTCAGTACTCGGGGTGCTGGGTGCTCAGTACTTAGGGTGCTCAGTGCTCAGTACTCGGGGTGCTGGGTGCTCAGTGCTCAGGGTGCACAGTGCTCAGTGCTCGGGGTGCTGGGTGCTCAGTTCTCGGGGAGCTCGGTGCTCAGTACTCGGGGTGCTGGGTGCTCAGTGCTCAGGGTGCTGGGTGCTCAGTACTCAGGGTGCTCAGTGCTCAAGGTGCTGGGTGCTCAGTGCTCGGGGTGCTCGGTTCTCAGTACTCAGAGTGCTGGGTGCTCAGTGCTCGGGGTGCTGGATGCTCAGTGCTCAGGGTGCTGGGTGCTCAGTACTCAGTGTGCTGGGTGCTAAGTGCTCGGGGTGCTGGGTGCACAGTACTCAGGGTGCTCCGTGCTCAGTACTCAGGGTGCTGGGTGCTCAGTGCTCGGGGTGCTCGGTGCTCAGTACACAGGGTGCTGGGTGCTCAGTGCTCGGGGTGCTTGGTGCTCAGTGCTCGGGGTGCTCGGTGCTCAGTTCTCAGGGTGCTGGGTTCTCAGTGCTCGGGGTGCTTGGTGCTCAGTGCTCGGGGTGCTCGGTGCTCAGTTCTCAGGGTGCTGGGTGCTCAGTGCTCGGGGTGCTGGGTGCTCAGTACTCAGGGTCCTGGGTGCTCAGTGCTCAGGGTGCTGGGTGCTCAGTGCTCGGGGTGCAGGGTGCTCAGTACTCAGGGTGCTCCGTGCTCAGTACTCAGGGTGCTGGGTGCTCAGTGCTCGGGGTGCTCCGTGCTCAGTACTCAGGGTGCTGGGTGCTCAGTGCTCGGGGTGCTCGGTGCTCAGTACTCAGGGTGCTGGGTTCTCAGTGCTCGGGGTGCTTGGTGTCAGTGCTCGGGGTGCTCGGTGCTCAGTTCTCAGGGTGCTGGGTGCTCAGTGCTCGGGGTGCTGGGTGCTCAGTACTCAGGGTCCTGGGTGCTCAGTGCTCAGGGTGCTGGGTGCTCAGTGCTCGGGGTGCTGGGTGCTCAGTACTCAGGGTGCTGCGTGCTCAGTACTCTGGGTGCTGGGTGCTCAGTGCAAGGGGTGCTGGGTGCTCAGTGCTCAGGGTGCTGGGTGCTCAGTGCTTGGGCTGCTCAGTACTCAGTGCTCAGGATGCTGTGTGCTCAGTACTCAGGGTGCTGGGTGCTCAGTTCTCAGGGTGCTGGGTGCACAGTGCTCGGGGTTCTCGTTGCTCAGTGCTCAGGGTGCTGGGTGCTCAGTGCTCGGGGTGCTGGGTGCTCAGTACTCAGGGTGCTGGGTGCTCAGTGCTCGGGGTGCTGGGTGCTCAGTGCTCGGGCTGCTGGGTGCTCAGTACTCGGGGTGCTGGGTGCTCAGTGCTCAGGGTGCTGGGTCTCAGTGCACGGGGTACTGGGTACTCAGTGCTCAGTACACAGGGTACTGAGTGCTCAGTGCTCGGGGTGCTGGGTGCTCAGTGCTCAGTACTCAGGGTGCTGGGTGCTCAGTGCTCGGGGTGCTGGGTGCTCAGTGCTCAGGGTGCTGGGTGCTCAGTACTCAGGGTGATGGGTGCTCAGTACTCAGGGTGCTGGGTGCTCAGTGCTCAGTACTCAGCGTGCTGGGTGCTAAGTGCTCAGAGTGTTGGGTGCTCAGTACTCAGGGTGCTGGGTGCTCATTGGTCAGTACTCAGGGTGCTCAGTGCTCAGGGTGCTGGGTGCTCAGGGTGCTGGGTGCTCAGTGCTCGGGGTGCTGGGTGCTCAGTGCTCAGTGCTCAGGGTGCTGGGTGCTCAGTGCTCAGTGCTCAGGGTGCTGGGTGTTCAGTACTCATGGTGCTGGGTGCTCAGTACTCAGGGTCCTGGGTGCTCAGTGCTCAGGGTGCTGGGTGCTCAGTGCTCGGGGTTCTCGGTGCTCAGTACTCGGGGTGGTTGGTGCTCAGTGCTCAGGGTGCTGGGTGCTCAGTGCTCAAGGTGCTCAGTGCTCAGTACTCGGGGTGCTGGGTGCTCAGTGCTCAGGGTGCTCAGTGCTCAGTGCTCAGGGTGCTGGGTGCTCAGTTCTCGGGGTGCTCGGTGCTCAGTACTCGGGGTGCTTGGTGCTCAGTGCTCAGTACTCAGGGTGTTGGGTGCTCAGTGCTCGGGGTGCTGGGTGCTCAGTGCTCAGTACTCAGGGTGCTGGGTGCTCAGTGCTCAGGGTGCTGGGTGCTCACTGCTCGGGGTGCTGGGTGTATAGTACTCAGGGTGCTGGGTGCTAAGTACTCAGGGTGCTAGGTGCTCAGTGCTCAGGGTGCTGGGTGCTCAGTGCTCAGGGTGCCGGGTGCTCAGTGCTCAGGGTGCTGGGTGCTCAGTACTCAGGGTGCTGGGTGCTCAGTACTCAGGGTGCTGGGTGCTCAGTACTCAGGGTGCTGGGTGCTCAGTGCTCGGTGTGCTGGGTGCTCAGTGCTCAGGGTGCTGGGTCTCAGTGCTCGGGGTACTGGGTACTCAGTGCTCAGTACACAGGGTGCTGGGTGCTCAGTGCTCGGGGTGCTGGGTGCTCAGTGCTCAGAACTCAGGGTGCTGGGTGCTCAGTGCTCGGGGTGCTGGGTGCTCAGTACTCAGGGTACTCGGTGCTCAGTACTCAGGGTGCTGGGTGCTCAGTACTCAGGGTGCTGGGTGCTCAGTGCTCGGGGTGCTGGGTGCTCAGTGCTCGGGGTGCTGGGTGCTCAGTGCTCGAGGTGCTCGGTGCTCAGTACTCAGGGTGCTGGGTGCTCAGTGTTCGGGGTGCTGGGTGCTCAGTACTCGGGGTTCTGGGTGCTCAGTACTCAGGGAGCTGGGTGCTCAGTACTCAGGGTGCTAGGTGCTCAGTACTCGGGTGCTGGGTGCTCAGTGCTCAGTGTGCTGGGTGCACAGTGCTTGGGGTGCTGGGTGCTCAGTGCTCAGTACTCAGGGTGCTGGGTGCTCAGTGCTCGGGGTGCTGGGTGCTCAGTGCTCAGTACTCAGGGTGCTGGGTGCTCAGTGCTCGGGGTGCTGGGTGCTCAGAGCGCAGGGTGCTGTGTGCTCAGTGCTCAGGGTGCTGGGTGCTCAGTGCTCGGGGTGTTGGGTGCTCAGTACTCAGTGTGCTGTGTGCTCAGTACTCAGGGTGCTGGATGCTCAGTGCTCGGGGTGCTGGGTGCTCAGTGCTCGGGGTGCTCGGTGCTCAGTGCTCAATGTGCTGGGTGCTCAGTACTCAGGGTGATCATTGCTCAGGGTTCTGGGTGCTCAGTACTCAGGGTGCTGGGTGCTCAGTACTCAGGGTGCTCAGTGCTCAGTACTCAGGGTGCTCAGTGCTCAGTACTAAGGGTGCTCAGTGCTCAGGGTGCTGGGTGCTCAGTGCTCAGGGTGCTGGGTGCTCAGTGCTCAGTGTGCTGGTTGCTCAGTACTCAGGGTGCTCGATGCTCGGGGTGCTGGGTGCTCAGTGCTCGGGGTTCTCGTTGCTCAGTACTCGGGGTGCTTGGTGCTCATTGCTCAGGGTGCTGGGTGCTCAGTGCTCAAGGTGCTCAGTGCTCAGTACTCGGGGTGCTGGGTGCTCAGTGCTCAGGATGCTCAGTGCTCAGTGCTCAGGGTGCTGGGTGCTCAGTTCTCGGGGTGCTCGGTGCTCAGTACTCGGGGTGCTTGGTGCTCAGTGCTCAGTACTCAGGGTGCTGGGTGCTCAGTGCTCGGGGTGCTGGGTGCTCTGTGTTCAGTACTCAGGGTGCTGGGTGCTCAGTGCTCAGGGTGCTGGGTGCTCACTGCTCGGGGTGCTGGGTGTATAGTACTCAGGGTGCTGGGTGCTCAGTACTCAGGGTGCTGGGTGCTCAGTGCTCAGGGTGCTGGGTGCTCAGTGCTCAGGGTGCCGGGTGCTCAGTGCTCAGGGTGCTGGGTGCTCAGTACTCAGGGTGCTGGGTGCTCAGTACTCAGGGTGCTGGGTGCTCAGTACTCAGGGTGCTGGGTGCTCAGTGCTCGGGGTGCTGGGTTCTCAGTGCTCAGGGTGCTGGGTCTCAGTGCTCGGGGTACTGGGTACTCAGTGCTCAGTACACAGGGTGCTGGGTGCTCAGTGCTCGGGGTGCTGGGTGCTCAGTGCTCAGTACTCAGGGTGCTGGGTGCTCAGTGCTCGGGGTGCTGGGTGCTCAGTACTCAGGGTACTCGGTGCTCAGTACTCAGGGTGCTGGGTGCTCAGTACTCAGGGTGCTGGGTGCTCAGTGCTCGGGGTGCTGGGTGCTCAGTGTTCGGGGTGCTGGGTGCTCAGTACTCGGGGTGCTGGGTGCTCAGTACTCAGGGAGCTGGGTGGTCAGTACTCAGGGTGCTGGGTGCTCAGTACTCGGGTGCTGGGTGCTCAGTGCTCAGGGTGCTGGGTGCACAGTGCTCGGGGTGCTGGGTGCTCAGTGCTCTGTACTCAGGGTGCTGGGTGCTCAGTGCTCGGGGTGCTGGGTGCTCAGTGCTCAGTACTCAGGGTGCTGGGTGCTCAGTGCTCGGGGTGCTGGGTGCTCAGTGCGCAGGGTGCTGGGTGCTCAGTGCTCAGGGTGAGGGTGCTCAGTGCTCGGGGTGCTGGGTGCTCAGTACTCAGGGTGCTGTGTGCTCAGTACTCAGGGTGCTGGGTGCTCAGTGCTCGGGGTGCTGGGTGCTCAGTGCTCGGGGTGCTGGGTGCTCAGTGCTCGAGGTACTCGGTGCTTAGTACTCAGGGTGCTGGGCGCTCAGTGTTCGGGGTGCCCAGTACTCAGGGTGCTGTGTGTTCAGTGCTCAGGGTGCTGGGTGCTCAGTACTCATGGTGCTCGGTGCTTAGTACTCAGGGTGCGGGGTGCTCAGTACTCCGGGTGCTGGGTGCTCAGTGCTCGGGGTGCTCGGTGCTCAGTGCTCAAGGTGCTGGGTGCTCAGTACTCAGGGTGATCATTGCTCAGGGTTCTGGGTGCTCAGTACTCAGGGTGCTGGGTGCTCAGTACTCAGGGTGCTCAGTGCTCAGTACTCAGGGTGCTCAGTGCTCAGTACTCAGGGTGCTCAGTGCTCAGTACTAAGGGTGCTCAGTGCTCGGGGTTCTCGGTGCTCAGTACTCGGGGTGCTGGGTGCTCAGTGCTCAGGGTGCTCAGTGCTCGGGGTGCTTGGTGCTCAGTGCTCAGGGTGCTGGGTGCTCAGTGCTCAAGGTGCTCAGTTCTCAGTACTCGGGGTGCTGTGTGCTCAGTGCTCAGGGTGATCAGTGCTCGGGGTGCTGGATGCTCAGTGCTCAGTGCACAGGGTGCTGGGTGCTCAGTCCTCGGGGTGCTGGGTGCTCAGTTCTCTGGGTGCTCAGTGCTCAGTACTCAGGGTGCTGGGTGCTCAGTACTCATGGTGCTGGGTGCTCAGTACTCAGGGAGCTCAGTGCTCGGATGCAGGGTGCTCAGTACTCAGGGTTCTGGGTGCTCAGTACTCAGGGTGCTCAGTACTCAGGGTGCTGGGTGCTCAGTGCTCAGGGTGCTGGGTGCTCAGTACTCAGGGTGCTGGGTGTTCAGTGCTCAGGGTGCAGGGTGCTCAGTGCTCGAGGTGCTGGGTGCTCATTCTCGGGGTGCTGGGTGCTCAGTACTCAGCGTGTTGGGTGCTCAGTGCTCGGGGTGCTCGGTGCTCAGTACACAGGGTGCTGGGTGCTCAGTGCTCGGGGTTCTGGGTGCTCAGTACTCAGGGAGCTGGGTGCTCAGTACTCAGGGTGCTAGGTGCTCAGTACTCGGGTGCTGGGTGCTCAGTGCTCAGTGTGCTGGGTGCACAGTGCTTGGGGTGCTGGGTGCTCAGTGCTCAGTACTCAGGGTGCTGGGTGCTCAGTGCTCGGGGTGCTGGGTGCTCAGTGCTCAGTACTCAGGGTGCTGGGTGCTCAGTGCTCGGGGTGCTGGGTGCTCAGTGTGCAGGGTGCTGGGTGCTCAGTGCTCAGGGTGCTGGGTGCTCAGTGCTCGGGGTGCTGGGTGCTCAGTACTCAGGGTGCTGTGTGCTCAGTACTCAGGGTGCTGGGTGCTCAGTGCTCGGGGTGCTGGGTGCTCAGTGCTCGGGGTGCTCGGTGCTCAGTGCTCAATGTGCTGGGTGCTCAGTACTCAGGGTGATCATTGCTCAGGGTTCTGGGTGCTCAGTACTCAGGGTGCTGGGTGCTCAGTACTCAGGGTGCTCAGTGCTCAGTACTCAGGGTGCTCAGTGCTCAGTACTAAGGGTGCTCAGTGCTCAGGGTGCTGGGTGCTCAGTGCTCGGTGTGCTCGGTGCTCAGTACTCAGGGTGCTGGGTGCTCAGTGCTCAGGGTGCTGGGTGCTCAGTGCTCAGGGTGCTGGGTGCTCAGTGCTCAGTGTGCTGGTTGCTCAGTACTCAGGGTGCTCGATGCTCGGGGTGCTGGGTGCTCAGTGCTCGGGGTTATCGATGCTCAGTACTCGGGGTGCTTGGTGCTCATTGCTCAGGGTGCTGGGTGCTCAGTGCTCAAGGTGCTCAGTGCTCAGTACTCGGGGTGCTGGGTGCTCAGTGCTCAGGGTGCTCAGTGCTCAGTGCTCAGGGTGCTGGGTGCTCAGTTCTCGGGGTGCTCGGTGCTCAGTACTCGGGGTGCTTGGTGCTCAGTGCTCAGTACTCAGGGTGCTGGGTGCTCAGTGCTCGGGGTGCTGGGTGCTCAGTGTTCTGTACTCAGGGTGCTGGGTGCTCAGTGCTCAGGGTGCTGGGTGCTCACTGCTCGGGGTGCTGGGTGTATAGTACTCAGGGTGCTGGGTGCTCAGTACTCAGGGTGCTGGGTGCTCAGTGCTCAGGGTGCTGGGTGCTCAGTGCTCAGGGTGCCGGGTGCTCAGTGCTCAGGGTGCTGGGTGCTCAGTACTCAGGGTGCTGGGTGCTCAGTACTCAGGGTGCTGGGTGCTCAGTACTCAGGGTGCTGGGTGCTCAGTGCTCGGGGTGCTGGGTGCTCAGTGCTCAGGGTGCTGGGTCTCAGTGCTCGGGGTACTGGGTACTCAGTGCTCAGTACACAGGGTGCTGCGTGCTCAGTGCTCGGGGTGCTGGGTGCTCAGTGCTCAGTACTCAGGGTGCTGGGTGCTCAGTGCTCGGGGTGCTGGGTGCTCAGTGCGCAGGGTGCTGGGTGCTCAGTGCTCAGGGTGCTGGGTGCTCAGTGCTCGGGGTGCTGGGTGCTCAGTACTCAGGGTGCTGTGTGCTCAGTACTCAGGGTGCTGGGTGCTCAGTGCTCGGGGTGCTTTGTGCTCAGTGCTCGGGGTGCTCGGTGCTCAGTGCTCAATGTGCTGGGTGCTCAGTACTCAGGGTGATCATTGCTCAGGGTTCTGGGTGCTCAGTACTCAGGGTGCTGGGTGCTCAGTACTCAGGGTGCTCAGTGCTCAGTACTCAGGGTGCTCAGTGCTCAGTACTAAGGGTGCTCAGTGCTCAGGGTGCTGGGTGCTCAGTGCTCGGTGTGCTCGGTGCTCAGTACTCAGGGTGCTGGGTGCTCAGTGCTCAGGGTGCTGGGTGCTCAGTGCTCAGGGTGCTGGGTGCTCAGTGGTCAGTGTGCTGGTTGCTGAGTACTCAGGGTGCTCGATGCTCGGGGTGCTGGGTGCTCAGTGCTCGGGGTTCTCGATGCTCAGTACTCGGGGTGCTTGGTGCTCATTGCTCAGGGTGCTGGGTGCTCAGTGCTCAAGGTGCTCAGTGCTCAGTACTCGGGGTGCTGGGTGCTCAGTGCTCAGGGTGCTCAGTGCTCAGTGCTCAGGGTGCTGGGTGCTCAGTTCTCGGGGTGCTCGGTGCTCAGTACTCGGGGTGCTTGGTGCTCAGTGCTCAGTACTCAGGGTGCTGGGTGCTCAGTGCTCGGGGTGCTGGGTGCTCAGTGTTCAGTACTCAGGGTGCTGGGTGCTCAGTGCTCAGGGTGCTGGGTGCTCACTGCTCGGGGTGCTGGGTGTATAGTACTCAGGGTGCTGGGTGCTCAGTACTCAGGGTGCTGGGTGCTCAGTGCTCAGGGTGCTGGGTGCTCAGTGCTCAGGGTGCCGGGTGCTCAGTGCTCAGGGTGCTGGGTGCTCAGTACTCAGGGTGCTGGGTGCTCAGTACTCAGGGTGCTGGGTGCTCAGTACTCAGGGTGCTGGGTGCTCAGTGCTCGGGGTGCTGGGTGCTCAGTGCTCAGGGTGCTGGGTCTCAGTGCTCGGGGTACTGGGTACTCAGTGCTCAGTACACAGGGTGCTGGGTGCTCAGTGCTCGGGGTGCTGGGTGCTCAGTGCTCAGTACTCAGGGTGCTGGGTGCTCAGTGCTCGGGGTGCTGGGTGCTCAGTACTCAGGGTACTCGGTGCTCAGTACTCAGGGTGCTGGGTGCTCAGTACTCAGGGTGCTGGGTGCTCAGTGCTCGGGGTGCTGGGTGCTCAGTGCTCGGGGTGCTGGGTGCTCAGTGCTCGAGGTGCTCGGTGCTCAGTACTCAGGGTGCTGGGTGCTCAGTGTTCGGGGTGCTGGGTGCTCAGTACTCGGGGTGCTGGGTGCTCAGTACTCAGGGAGCTGGGTGGTCAGTACTCAGGGTGCTGGGTGCTCAGTACTCGGGTGCTGTATGCTCAGTGCTCAGGGTGCTGGGTGCACAGTGCTCAGGGTGCTGGGTGCTCAGTGCTCAGTACTCAGGGTGCTGGGTGCTCAGTGCTCGGGGTGCTATGTGCTCAGTGCTCAGTACTCAGGGTGCTGGGTGCTCAGTGCTCGGGGTGCTGGGTGCTCAGTGCGCAGGGTGCTGGGTGCTCAGTGCTCAGGGTGCTGGGTGCTCAGTGCTCGGGGTGCTGGGTGCTCAGTACTCAGGGTGCTGTGTGCTCAGTACTCAGGGTGCTGGGTGCTCAGTGCTCGGGGAGCTGGGTGCTCAGTGCTCGGGGTGCTGGGTGCTCAGTGCTCGAGGTGCTCGGTGCTCAGTACTCAGGGTGCTGGGCGCTCAGTGTTCGGGGTGCCCAGTACTCAGGGTGCTGTGTGTTCAGTGCTCAGGGTGCTGGGTGCTCAGTACTCATGGTGCTCGGTGCTTAGTACTCAGGGTGCTGGGTGCTCAGTACTCCGGGTGCTGGGTGCTCAGTGCTCGGGGTGCTCGGTGCTCAGTGCTCAAGGTGCTGGGTGCTCAGTACTCAGGGTGATCATTGCTCAGGGTTCTGGGTGCTCAGTACTCAGGGTGCTGGGTGCTCAGTACTCAGGGTGCTCAGTGCTCAGTACTCAGGGTGCTCAGTGCTCAGTACTCAGGGTGCTCAGTGCTCAGTACTAAGGGTGCTCAGTGCTCGGGGTTCTCGGTGCTCAGTACTCGGGGTGCTTGGTGCTCAGTGCTCAGGGTGCTGGGTGCTCAGTGCTCAAGGTGCTCAGTGCTCAGTACTCGGGGTGCTGGGTGCTCAGTGCTCAGGGTGCTCAGTGCTCGGGGTGCTGGATGCTCAGTGCTCAGTGCACAGGGTGCTGGGTGCTCAGTCCTCGGGGTGCTGGGTGCTCAGTTCTCTGGGTGCTCAGTGCTCAGTACTCAGGGTGCTGGGTGCTCAGTACTCATGGTGCTGGGTGCTCAGTACTCAGGGAGCTCAGTGCTTGGATGCAGGGTGCTCAGTACTCAGGGTTCTGGGTGCTCAGTACTCAGGGTGCTCAGTACTCAGGGTGCTGGGTGCTCAGTGCTCGGGGTGCTGGGTGCTCAGTACTCAGGGTGCTGGGTGCTCAGTGCTCAGGGTGCAGGGTGCTCAGTGCTCGAGGTGCTGGGTGCTCATTCTCGGGGTGCTGGGTGCTCAGTACTCAGCGTGTTGGGTGCTCAGTGCTCGGGGTGCTCGGTGCTCAGTACACAGGGTGCTGGGTGCTCAGTGCTCGGGGTGCTGGGTGCTCAGTACTCAGGGTGCTGGGTGCTCAGTGCTCAGTACTCAGCGTGCTGGGTGCTCAGTGCTCAGAGTGTTGGCTGCTCAGTACTCAGGGTGCTGGGTGCTCAGTGCTCAGTGCTCAGGGTGCTGGGTGTTCAGTACTCAGGGTGCTGGGTGCTCAGTTCTCAGGGTGCTGGGTGCTCAGTGTTCAGGGTGCTGGGTGCTCAGTGCTCAGGGTGCTGGGTGCTCAGTACTCAGGGTGCTGGGTGCTCAGTACTCAGGGTGCTCGGTGCTCAGTGCTCAGGGTGCTGGGTGCTCACTGCTCGGGGTGCGGGGTGTATAGTACTCAGGGTGCTGGGTGCTCAGTACTCAGGGTGCTGGGTGCTCAGTGCTCAGGGTGCTGGGTGCTCAGTGTTCAGGGTGCTGGGTGCTCAGTACTCAGGGTGCTGGGTGCTCAGTACTCAGGGTGGTGGGTGCTCAGTACTCAGGGTGCTGGGTGCTCAGTGCTCGGGGTGCTGGGTGCTCAGTACTCGGGGTGCTGGGTGCTCAGTGCTCAGGGTGCTGGGTGCTCAGTGCTCGGGGTGGTGGGTGCTCAGTACTCAGGGTGCTGGGTGCTCAGTGCTCGGGGTGCTGGGTGCTCAGTACTCAGGGTGCTGGGTGCTCAGTGCTCGGGGTGCTGGGTGCTCAGTACTCGGGGTGCTGGGTGCTCAGTGCTCAGGGTGCTGGGTGCTCAGTGCTCGGGGTACTGGGTACTCAGTGCTCAGCACACAGGGTGCTGGGTGCTCAGTACTCGGGGTGCTGGGTGCTCAGTGCTCAGTACTCAGGGTGCTGGGTGCTCAGTGCTCGGGGTGCTGGGTGCTCAGTACTCAGGGTACTCGGTGCTCAGTACTCAGGGTGCTGGGTGATCAGTGCTCAGGGTGCTGTGTGCTCAGTACTCAGTGTGCTGGGTGCTCAGTACTCAGGGTGCTGGGTGCTCAGTACTCAGGGTGCTCGGTGCTCAGTACTCAGGGTGCTGGGTGCTCAGTGCTCAGGCTGCTGGGTCCTCAGTGCTCAGGGTGCTGGGTGCTCAGTGCTCAGGGTGCTGGGTGCTCAGTACTCAGGGTGCTGGGTGCTCAGTACTCGGGGTGCTGGGTGCTCAGTACTCAGGGAGCTGGGTGCTCAGTACTCAAGGTGCTGGGTGCTCAGTACTCGGGTGCTGGGTGCTCAGTGCTCAGGGTGCTGGGTGCACAGTGCTCGGGGTGCTGGGTGCTCAGTGCTCAGTACTCAGGGTGCTGGGTGCTCAGTGCTCGGGGTGCTGGGTGCTCAGTGCTCAGGGTGCTGGGTGCTCAGTGCTCAGGGCGCTGGGTGCTCAGTGTTCGGGGTGCTGGGTGCACAGTACTCAGGGTGCTGGGTGCTCAGTACTCAGGGTGCTGGGTGCTCAGTGCTCCGAGTGCTGGGTGCTCAGTGCTCAGGGTGCTGGGTGCTCAGTACTCAGGGTGCTCAGTGCTCAGTACTCGGGGTGCTGGGTGCTCAGTGCTCAGGGTGCTCAGTGCTCAGTGCTCGGGTTGCTGGGTGCTCAGTGCTCGGGGTGCTGGGTGCTCAGTGCTCGGAGTGCTGGGTGCTCAGTACTCAGGGTGCTGCGTGCTCAGGGTGCTGGGTGCTCAGTACTCAGGGTGCTGGGTGCTCAGTACTCAGGGTGCTTGGTGCTCAGTACTCAGGGTGCTGGGTGCTCAGTGCTCAGGGTGCTCGGTGCTCAGTACTCATGGTGCTGGGTGCTCATTCTCGGGGTGCTGGGTGCTCAGTACTCAGGGTGCTGGGTGCTCAGTGCTCGGGGTGCTGGGTGCTCAGTGCTCGGGGTGCTGGGTGCTTAGTACTCAGGGTGCTGGGTGCTCAGTGCTCAGGGTGCTGGGTGCTCAGTGCTCGGGGTGCTCAGTGCTCGGGGAGCTTTGTGCTCAGTACTCAGGGTGCTGGGTGCTCAGTGCTCGGGGTGCTCGGTGCTCAGTACTCAATGTGCTGGGTGCTCAGTGCTCAGGGTGCTGGGTGCTCAGTACTCAGGGTGCTCAGTGCTCAGTACTCGGGGTGCTGGGTGCTCAGTGCTCAAGGTGCTCAGTGCTCAGTGCTCGGGGTGCTGGGTGCTCAGTTCTCGGGGTGCTCGGTGCTCAGTACTCGGGGTGCTGGGTGCTCAGTGCTCAGGGTGCTGGGTGCTCAGTGCTCGATGTGCTGGGTGCTCAGTGCTCAGGGTGCTGGGTGCTCAGGGCTCGGGGTGCTCGGTGCTCAGTACTCAGGGTGCTGGGTGCTCAGTAATCATGGTGCTGGGTGCTCAGTACTCAGGGTGCTTGGTGCTCAGTACTCAGGGTGCTGGGTGCTCAGTGCTCAGGGTGCTGGGTGCTCAGTACTCAGGGTGCTGGGTGCTCAGTACTCAGGGTGCTCAGTGCTCAGGGTGCTGGGTGCTCAGTGCTCAGTGTGCTGGTTGCTCAGTGCTCAGTGCACAGGGTGCTGGGTGCTCAGTGCTCAGTGCTCAGGGTGCTGGGTGCTCAGTCCTCGGGGTGCTGGGTGCTCAGTTCTCTGGGTGCTCAGTGCTCAGTCCTCAGGGTTCTGGGTGCTCAGTACTCAGGGTGCATGGTGCTCAGTACTCAGGGAGCTCAGTGCTCGGGGTGCAGGGTGCTCAGTACTCAGGGTGCTGGGTGCTCAGTGCTCGGGGTGCTGGGTGCTCAGTACTCAGGGTGCTCAGTGCTCAGTGCTCGGGGTGCTCGGTGCTCAGTGTTCAGGGTGCTGGGTGCTCAGTGCTCAGGGTGCTCGGTGCTCAGTACTCAGGGTGCTGTTTGCTCAGTGCTCAGGGTGCTCGGTGCTCAGTACTCAGGGTGCTGGGTGCTCAGTACTCAGGGTGCTGGGTGCTCAGTACTCAGGGTGCTTGGTGCTCAGTACTCAGGGTGCTGGGTGCTCATTACTCAGGGTGCTTGATGCTCAGTACTCAGGGTGCTGGGTGCTCAGTGCTCAGGGTGCTCGGTGCTCAGTACTCATGGTGCTGGGTGCTCATTCTCGGGGTGCTGTGTGCTCAGTACTCAGGGTGCTGGGTGCTCAGTGCTCGGGGTGCTGGGTGCTCAGTGCTCGGGGTGCTGGGTGCTTAGTACTCAGGGTGCTGGGTGCTCAGTGCTCAGGGTGCTGGGTGCTCAGTACTCAGTGTGCTGGGTGCTCAGTACTCAGGGTGCTCAGTGCTCGGGGAGCTTTGTGCTCAGTACTCAGGGTGCTGGGTGCTCAGTGCTCGGGGTCCTCGGTGCTCAGTACTCAAGGTTCTGGGTGCTCAGTGCTCAGGGTGCTGGGTGCTCAGTACTCAGGGTGCTCAGTGCTCAGTACTCGGGGTGCTGGGTGCTCAGTGCTCAGGGTGCTCAGTGCTCAGTGCTCGGGGTGCTGGGTGCTCAGTTCTCGGGGTGCTCGGTGTTCAGTACTCGGGGTGCTGGGTGCTCAGTGCTCAGGGTGCTGGGTGCTCAGTGCTCGGGGTGCTGGGTGCTCAGTGCTCAGGGTGCTGGGTGCTCAGTGCTCGGGGTGCTCTTTGCTCAGTACTCAGGGTGCTGGGTGCTCAGTACTCATGGTGCTGGGTGCTCAGTACTCAGGGTGCAGGGTGCTCAGTACTCAGGGTGCTGGGTGCTCAGTGCTCAGGGTGCTGGGTGCTCAGTACTCAGGGTGCTGGGTGCTCAGTACTCAGGGTGCTCAGTGCTCAGGGTGCTGGGTGCTCAGTGCTCAGTGTGCTGGTTGCTCAGTGCTCAGTGCACAGGGTGCTGGGTGCTCTGTGCTCAGTGCTCAGGGTGCTGGGTTCTCAGTCCTCGGGGTGCTGGGTGCTCAGTTCTCTGGGTGCTCAGTGCTCAGTCCTCAGGGTGCTGGCTGTTCAGTACTCAGGGTACATGGTGCTCAGTACTCAGGGAGCTCAGTGCTCAGTGCTCGGGGTGCTCGGTGCTCAGTACAAAGGGTGCTGGGTGCTCAGTGCTCAGGGTGCTCGGTGCTCAGTACTCAGGGTGCTGTTTGCTCAGTGCTCAGGGTGCTCGGTGCTCAGTACTCAGGGTGCTGGGTGCTCAGTACTCAGGGTGCTGGGTGCTCAGTACTCAGGGAGCTGGGTGCTCAGTACTCAGGGTGCTGGGTGCTCAGTACTCAGGGTGCTGGGTGCTCAGTGCTCAGGGTGCTCGGTGCTCAGTACTCAGGGTACTGTGTGCTCATTCTCGGGGTGCTGGGTGCACAGTGCTCGGGGTGCTGGGTGCTCAGTGCTCGGGGTGCTGGGCGCTCAGTGCTCAGGGTGCTGGGTGCTCAGTACTCGGGGTGCTCCGTGCTCAGTGCTCGGGGTGCTGGGTGCTCAGTACTCAGGGTGCTGGGTGCTCAGTGCTCGGGGTGCTGGGTGCTCAGTTCTCGGGGTGCTCGGTGTTCAGTACTCGGGGTGCTGGGTGCTCAGTGCTCAGGGTGCTGGGTGCTCAGTGCTCGGGGTGCTGGGTGCTCAGTGCTCAGGGTGCTGGTTGCTCAGTGCTCGGGGTGCTCTTTGCTCAGTACTCAGGGTGCTGGGTGCTCAGTACTCATGGTGCTGGGTGCTCAGTACTCAGGGTGCTGGGTGCTCAGTACTCAGGCTGCTGGGTGCTCAGTGCTCAGGGTGCTGGGTGCTCAGTACTCAGGGTGCTGGGTGCTCAGTACTCAGGGTGCTCAGTGCTCAGGGTGCTGGGTGCTCAGTGCTCAGTGTGCTGGTTGCTCAGTGCTCAGTGCACAGGGTGCTGGGTGCTCTGTGCTCAGTGCTCAGGGTGCTGGGTGCTCAGTCCTCGGGGTGCTGGGTGCTCAGTTCTCTGGGTGCTCAGTGCTCAGTCCTCAGGGTGCTGGGTGCTCAGTACACAGGGTACATGGTGCTCAGTACTCAGGGAGCTCAGTGCTCAGTGCTCGGGGTGCTCGGTGCTCAGTACAAAGGGTGCTGGGTGCTCAGTGCTCAGGGTGCTCGGTGCTCAGTACTCAGGGTGCTGTTTGCTCAGTGCTCAGGGTGCTCGGTGCTCAGTACTCAGGGTGCCGGGTGCTCAGTACTCAGGGTGCTGGGTGCTCAGTACTCAGGGTGCTGGGTGCTCAGTACTCAGGGTGCTGGGTGCTCAGTACTCAGGGTGCTGGGTGCTCAGTGCTCAGGGTGCTCGGTGCTCATTACTCAGGGTACTGTGTGCTCATTCTCGGGGTGCTGGGTGCACAGTGCTCGGGGTGCTGGGTGCTCAGTTCTCGGGGTGCTGGGTGCTCAGTATTCAGAGTGCTGGATGCTCAGTGCTCGGGGTGCTCGGTGCTCAGTGCTCAGGGTGCTCAGTGCTCAGTGCTCGGGTTGCTGGGTGCTCAGTGCTCGGGGTGCTGGGTGCTCAGTGCTCGGAGTGCTGGGTGCTCAGTACTCAGGGTGCTGGGTGCTCAGGTTGCTGGGTGCTCAGTACTCAGGGTGCTGGGTGCTCAGTACTCAGAGTGCTTGGTGCTCAGTACTCAGGGTGCTGGGTGCTCAGTGCTCAGGGTGCTCGGTGCTCAGTACTCATGGTGCTGGGTGCTCAATCTCGGGGTGCTGGGTGCTCAGTACTCAGGGTGCTGGGTGCTCAGTGCTCGGGGTGCTGGGTGCTCAGTGCTCGGGGTGCTGGGTGCTCAGTACTCAGGGTGCTGGGTGCTCAGTGCTCAGGGTGCTGGGTGCTCAGTACTCAGGGTGCTGGGTGCTCAGTACTCAGGGTGCTCAGTGCTCGGGGAGCTTTGTGCTCAGTACTCAGGGTGCTGAGTGCTCAGTGCTCGGGGTGGTCGGTGCCCAGTACTCAAGGTGCTGGGTGCTCAGTGCTCAGGGTGCTGGGTGCTCAGTACTCAGGGTGCTCAGTGCTCAGTACTCGGGGTGCTGGGTGCTCAGTGCTCAGGGTGCTCAGTGCTCAGTGCTCGGGGTGCTGGGTGCTCAGTTCTCGGGGTGCTCGGTGCTCAGTACTAGGGGTGCTGGGTGCTCAGTGCTCAGGGTGCTGGGTGCTCAGTGCTCGGGGTGCTGGGTGCTCAGTGCTCAGGGCGCTGGGTGCTCAGTGCTCGGGGTGCTCGGTGCTCAGTACTCAGGGTGCTGGGTGCTCAGTACTCAGGGTGCTCAGTGCTCAGGGTGCTGGGTGCTCAGTGCTCAGTGTGCTGGTTGCTCAGTGCTCAGTGCACAGGGTGCTGGGTGCTCAGTGCTCAGTGCTCAGGGTGCTGGGTGCTCAGTCCTCGGGGTGCTGGGTGCTCAGTTCTCTGGGTGCTCAGTGCTCAGTCCTCAGGGTGCTGGGTGCTCAGTACTCAGGGTGCATGGCGCTCAGTACTCAGGGAGCTCAGTGCTCGGGGTGCAGGGTGCTCAGTGCTCAGGGTGCTGGGTGCTCAGTACTCAGGGTGCTGGGTGCTCAGTGCTCGGGATGCTGGGTGCTCAGTACTCAGGGTGCTCAGTGCTCAGTGCTCGGGGTGCTCGGTACTCAGTACAAAGGGTGCTGGGTGCTCAGTGCTCAGGGTGCTCGGTGCTCAGTACTCAGGGTGCTGTTTGCTCAGTGCTCAGGGTGCTCGGTGCTCAGTACTCAGGGTGCTGGGTGCTCAGTACTCAGGGTGCTGGGTGCTCAGTACTCATGGTGCTGGGTGCTCAGTGCTCAGGGTGCTCGGTGCTCAGTACTCAGGGTGCTGTGTGCTCATTCTCGGGGTGCTGGGTGCTCAGTGCTCGGGGTGCTGGGTGCTCAGTATTCATGGTGCTGGGTGCTCAGTGCTCGGGGTGCTCGGTGCTCAGTGCTCAGGGTGCTGGGTGCTCAGTACTCGGGGTGCTCCATGCTCAGTGCTCGGGGTGCTGGGTGCTCAGTACTCAGGGTGCTGGGTGCTCAGTACTCAGGGTGCTCAGTGCTCAGGGTGCTGGGTGCTCAGTGCTCGGGGTGCTCGGTTCTCAGTACTCAGAATGCTGGGTGCTCAGTGCTCGGGGTGCTGGGTGCTCAGTGCTCAGGGTGCTGGGTGCTCAGTACTCAGGGTGCTGGGTGCTAAGTGCTCAGGGTGCTGGGTGCTCAGTACTCAGGGTGCTGGGTGCTCAGTGCTCGGGGTGCTCGGTGCTCAGTACTCAGGGTGCTGGGTGCTCAGTGCTCGGGGTGCTCGGTGCTCAGTACTCAGGGTGCTGGGTGCTCAGTGCTCGGGGTGCTTGGTGCTCAGTGCTCAGGGTGCTCGGTGCTCAGTACTCAGGGTGCAGGGTGCTCAGTGCTTGGGGTGCTGGGTGCTCAGTACTCAGGGTGCTGGGTGCTCAGTGCTCAGGGTGCTGGGTGCTCAGTGCTCAGGGTGCTGGGTGCTCAGTGCTCGGGGTGCTGGGTGCTCAGTACTCAGGGTGCTGGGTGCTCAGTGCTCAGTACTCAGCGTGCTGGGTGCTCAGTGCTCAGAGTGTTGGGTGCTCCGTACACAGGGTGCTGGGTGCTCAGTGCTCAGTGCTCAGGGTGCTCATTGCTCAGGGTGCTGGATGCTCAGGGTGATGGGTGCTCAGTGCTCGGGGTGCTGGGTGCTCAGTGCTCAGGGTGCTGGGTGCTCAGTGCTCAGTGCTCAGGGTGCTGGGTGCTCAGTGCTCAGTGCTCAGGGTGCTGGGTGTTCAGTACTCAGTGTGCTGGGTGCTCAGTACTCAGGGTGCTGGGTGCTCAGTGCTCAGGGTGCTGGGTGCTCAGTGCTCAGGGTGCTGGGTGCTCAGTACTCAGGGTGCTGGGTGCTCAGTACTCAGGGTGCTCGGTGCTCAGTGCTCAGGTTGCTGGGTGCTCAGTGCTCGGGGTGCTGGGTGTTCAGTACTCAGGGTGCTGGGTGCTCAGTACTCAGGGTGCTGGGTGCTCAGTGCTCAGGGTGCTGGGTGCTCAGTACTCAGGGTGATCGGTGCTCAGTGCTTAGGGTGCTGGGTGCACAGTGCTCGGGGTGCTGGGTGCTCAGTACTCGGGGTGCTGGGTGCTCAGTACTCAGGGTGCTGGGTGCTCAGTGCTCAGGGTGCTGGGTGCTCAGTGCTCGGGGTGCTATGTGCTCAGTACTCGGGGTGCTGGGTGCTCAGTGCTCCTGGTGCTGGGTCTCAGTGCTCGGGATACTGGGTACTCAGTGCTCAGTACTCAGGGTACTCGGTGCTCAGTACTCAGGGTGCTGGGTGATCAGTGCTCAGGGTGCTGGGTGCTCAGTACTCAGTGTGCTGGGTGCTCAGTACTCAGGGTGCTGGGTGCTCAGTACTCAGGGTGCTCGGTGCTCAGTACTCAGGGTGCTGGGTGCTCAGTGCTCAGGGTGCTGGGTCCTCAGTGCTCGATGTGCTGGGTGCTCAGTGCTCAGGGTGCTGGGTGCTCAGTACTCAGGGTGCTGGGTGCTCAGTACTCGGGGTGCTGGGTGCTCAGTACTAAGGGAGCTGGGTGCTCAGTACTCAGGGTGCTGGGTGCTCAGTACTCGGGTGCTGGGTGCTCAGTGCTCAGGGTGCTGGGTGCTCAGTGCTCAGGGTGCTGGGTGCTCAGTGCTCAGTACTCAGGGTGCTGGGTGCTCAGTGCTCGGGGTGCTGGGTGCTCAGTGCTCAGTACTCAGGGTGCTGGGTGCTCAGTGCTCGGGGTGCTCGGTGCTCAGTTGTCAAGGTGCTGGGTGCTCAGTACTCAGGGTGATCATTGCTCAGGGTGCTGGGTGCTCCGTACTCAGGGTGCTGGGTGCTCAGTACTCAGGGTGCTCAGTGCTCAGTACTCAGGGTGCTCAGTGCTCAGTACTAAGGGTGCTCAGTGCTCAGGGTGCTGGGTGCTCAGTGCTCGGGGTGCTCGGTGCTCAGTACTCAGGGTGATGGGTGCTCAGTGCTCAGGGTGCTGGGTGCTCAGTGCTCAGTGCTCAGGGTGCTCATTGCTCAGGGTGCTGGATGCTCAGGGTGATGGGTGCTCAGTGCTCGGGGTGCTGGGTGCTCAGTGCTCAGGGTGCTGGGTGCTCAGTGCTCAGTGCTCAGGGTGCTGGGTGTTCAGTACTCAGTGTGCTGGGTGCTCAGTGCTCAGGGTGCTGGGTGCTCAGTACTCAGGGTGCTGGGTGCTCAGTGCTCAGGGTGCTGGGTGCTCAGTACTCAGGGTGCTCGGTGCTCAGTACTCAGGGTGCTGGGTGCTCAGTGCTCAGGGTGCTGGGTGCTCAGTACTCAGGGTGCTCAGTGCTCAGTACTCGGGGTGCTGGGTGCTCAGTGCTCAGGGTGCTCAGTGCTCAGTGCTCGGGTTGCTGGGTGCTCAGTGCTCGGGGTGCTGGGTGCTCAGTGCTCGGAGTGCTGGGTGCTCAGTACTCAGGGTGCTGGGTGCTCAGGTTGCTGGGTGCTCAGTACTCAGGGTGCTGGGTGCTCAGTACTCAGGGTGCTTGGTGCTCAGTACTCAGGGTGCTGGGTGCTCAGTGCTCAGGGTGCTCGGTGCTCAGTACTCATGGTGCTGGGTGCTCAATCTCGGGGTGCTGGGTGCTCAGTACTCAGGGTGCTGGGTGCTCAGTGCTCGGGGTGCTGGGTGCTCAGTGCTCGGGGTGCTGGGTGCTCAGTACTCAGGGTGCTGGGTGCTCAGTGCTCAGGGTGCTGGGTGCTCAGTACTCAGGGTGCTGGGTGCTCAGTACTCAGGGTGCTCAGTGCTCGGGGAGCTTTGTGCTCAGTACTCAGGGTGCTGAGTGCTCAGTGCTCGGGGTGGTCGGTGCCCAGTACTCAAGGTGCTGGGTGCTCAGTGCTCAGGGTGCTGGGTGCTCAGTACTCAGGGTGCTCAGTGCTCAGTACTCGGGGTGCTGGGTGCTCAGTGCTCAGGGTGCTCAGTGCTCAGTGCTCGGGGTGCTGGGTGCTCAGTTCTCGGGGTGCTCGGTGCTCAGTACTAGGGGTGCTGGGTGCTCAGTGCTCAGGGTGCTGGGTGCTCAGTGCTCGGGGTGCTGGGTGCTCAGTGCTCAGGGCGCTGGGTGCTCAGTGCTCGGGGTGCTCGGTGCTCAGTACTCAGGGTGCTGGGTGCTCAGTACTCAGGGTGCTCAGTGCTCAGGGTGCTGGGTGCTCAGTGCTCAGTGTGCTGGTTGCTCAGTGCTCAGTGCACAGGGTGCTGGGTGCTCAGTGCTCAGTGCTCAGGGTGCTGGGTGCTCAGTCCTCGGGGTGCTGGGTGCTCAGTTCTCTGGGTGCTCAGTGCTCAGTCCTCAGGGTGCTGGGTGCTCAGTACTCAGGGTGCATGGCGCTCAGTACTCAGGGAGCTCAGTGCTCGGGGTGCAGGGTGCTCAGTGCTCAGGGTGCTGGGTGCTCAGTACTCAGGGTGCTGGGTGCTCAGTGCTCGGGATGCTGGGTGCTCAGTACTCAGGGTGCTCAGTGCTCAGTGCTCGGGGTGCTCGGTACTCAGTACAAAGGGTGCTGGGTGCTCAGTGCTCAGGGTGCTCGGTGCTCAGTACTCAGGGTGCTGTTTGCTCAGTGCTCAGGGTGCTCGGTGCTCAGTACTCAGGGTGCTGGGTGCTCAGTACTCAGGGTGCTGGGTGCTCAGTACTCATGGTGCTGGGTGCTCAGTGCTCAGGGTGCTCGGTGCTCAGTACTCAGGGTGCTGTGTGCTCATTCTCGGGGTGCTGGGTGCTCAGTGCTCGGGGTGCTGGGTGCTCAGTATTCATGGTGCTGGGTGCTCAGTGCTCGGGGTGCTCGGTGCTCAGTGCTCAGGGTGCTGGGTGCTCAGTACTCGGGGTGCTCCATGCTCAGTGCTCGGGGTGCTGGGTGCTCAGTACTCAGGGTGCTGGGTGCTCAGTACTCAGGGTGCTCAGTGCTCAGGGTGCTGGGTGCTCAGTGCTCGGGGTGCTCGGTTCTCAGTACTCAGAATGCTGGGTGCTCAGTGCTCGGGGTGCTGGGTGCTCAGTGCTCAGGGTGCTGGGTGCTCAGTACTCAGGGTGCTGGGTGCTAAGTGCTCGGTGTGCTGGGTGCTCAGTACTCAGGGTGCTGGGTGCTCAGTGCTCGGGGTGCTCGGTGCTCAGTACTCAGGGTGCTGGGTGCTCAGTGCTCGGGGTGCTCGGTGCTCAGTACTCAGGGTGCTGGGTGCTCAGTGCTCGGGGTGCTTGGTGCTCAGTGCTCAGGGTGCTCGGTGCTCAGTACTCAGGGTGCAGGGTGCTCAGTGCTTGGGGTGCTGGGTGCTCAGTACTCAGGGTGCTGGGTGCTCAGTGCTCAGGGTGCTGGGTGCTCAGTGCTCAGGGTGCTGGGTGCTCAGTGCTCGGGGTGCTGGGTGCTCAGTACTCAGGGTGCTGGGTGCTCAGTGCTCAGTACTCAGCGTGCTGGGTGCTCAGTGCTCAGAGTGTTGGGTGCTCCGTACACAGGGTGCTGGGTGCTCAGTGCTCAGTGCTCAGGGTGCTCATTGCTCAGGGTGCTGGATGCTCAGGGTGATGGGTGCTCAGTGCTCGGGGTGCTGGGTGCTCAGTGCTCAGGGTGCTGGGTGCTCAGTGCTCAGTGCTCAGGGTGCTGGGTGCTCAGTGCTCAGTGCTCAGGGTGCTGGGTGTTCAGTACTCAGTGTGCTGGGTGCTCAGTACTCAGGGTGCTGGGTGCTCAGTGCTCAGGGTGCTGGGTGCTCAGTGCTCAGGGTGCTGGGTGCTCAGTACTCAGGGTGCTGGGTGCTCAGTACTCAGGGTGCTCGGTGCTCAGTGCTCAGGTTGCTGGGTGCTCAGTGCTCGGGGTGCTGGGTGTTCAGTACTCAGGGTGCTGGGTGCTCAGTACTCAGGGTGCTGGGTGCTCAGTGCTCAGGGTGCTGGGTGCTCAGTACTCAGGGTGATCGGTGCTCAGTGCTTAGGGTGCTGGGTGCACAGTGCTCGGGGTGCTGGGTGCTCAGTACTCGGGGTGCTGGGTGCTCAGTACTCAGGGTGCTGGGTGCTCAGTGCTCAGGGTGCTGGGTGCTCAGTGCTCGGGGTGCTATGTGCTCAGTACTCGGGGTGCTGGGTGCTCAGTGCTCCTGGTGCTGGGTCTCAGTGCTCGGGATACTGGGTACTCAGTGCTCAGTACACAGGGTGCTGGGTGCTCAGTACTCGGGGTGCTGGGTGCTCAGTGCTCTGTACTCAGGGTGCTGGGTGTTCAGTGCTCGGGGTGCTGGGTGCTCAGTACTCAGGGTACTCGGTGCTCAGTACTCAGGGTGCTGGGTGATCAGTGCTCAGGGTGCTGGGTGCTCAGTACTCAGTGTGCTGGGTGCTCAGTACTCAGGGTGCTGGGTGCTCAGTACTCAGGGTGCTCGGTGCTCAGTACTCAGGGTGCTGGGTGCTCAGTGCTCAGGGTGCTGGGTCCTCAGTGCTCGATGTGCTGGGTGCTCAGTGCTCAGGGTGCTGGGTGCTCAGTACTCAGGGTGCTGGGTGCTCAGTACTCGGGGTGCTGGGTGCTCAGTACTAAGGGAGCTGGGTGCTCAGTACTCAGGGTGCTGGGTGCTCAGTACTCGGGTGCTGGGTGCTCAGTGCTCAGGGTGCTGGGTGCTCAGTGCTCAGGGTGCTGGGTGCTCAGTGCTCAGTACTCAGGGTGCTGGGTGCTCAGTGCTCGGGGTGCTGGGTGCTCAGTGCTCAGTACTCAGTGTGCTGGGTGCTCAGTGCTTGGGGTGCTGGGTGCTCAGTGCTCAGGGTGCTGGGTGCTCAGTGCTCAGGGTGCTGGGTGCTCAGTGCTCGGAGTGCTGGGTGCTCTTTACTCAGAGTGCTGGGTGCTCAGTACTCAGGGTGCTGGGTGCTCAGTGCTCGGGGTGCTGGGTGCGCAGTGCTCGGGGTGCTGGGTGCTCAGTTCTCGGGGTGCTCGGTGCTCAGTACTCAGGGTGCTGTGTGCTCAGTGCTCAGGGTGCTGGTTGCTCAGTACTCAGGGTGCTCGGTGCTTAGTACTCAGGGTGCTGGCTGCTCAGTACTCCGGGTGCTGGGTGCTCAGTGCTCGGGGTGCTCGGTGCTCAGTTGTCAAGGTGCTGGGTGCTCAGTACTCAGGGTGCTGGGTGCTCAGTACTCAGGGTGCTCAGTGCTCAGTACTCAGGGTGCTCAGTGCTCAGTACTAAGGGTGCTCAGTGCTCAGGGTGCTGGGTGCTCAGTGCTCGGGGTGCTCGGTGCTCAGTACTCAGGGTGCTGGGTGCTCAGTGCTCAGGGTGCTGGGTGCTCAGTGCTCAGGGTCCTGGGTGCTCAGTGCTCAGGGTGCTGGGTGCTCAGTACTCAGGGTGCTCGGTGCTCGGGGTGCTGGGTGCTCAGTGCTCGGGGAGCTCGGTGCTCAGTACTCGGGGTGCTCAGTGCTCAGTACTCAGGGTGCTGGGTGCTCAGTACACAGGGTGCTGGGTGCTCAGTGCTCAGGGTGCTGGGTGCTCAGTGCTCAGGGTCCTGGGTGCTCAGTGCTCAGGGTGCTGGGTGCTCAGTACTCAGGGTGCTCGGTGCTCGGGGTGCTGGGTGCTCAGTGCTCGGGGAGCTCGGTGCTCAGTACTCGGGGTGCTCAGTGCTCAGTACTCAGGGTGCTGGGTTCTCAGTGCTCAGGGTGCTGGGTGCTCAGTACTCAGGGTGCTGGGTGCTCGGAGCTCAGTATGCTGGGTGCTCAGTACTCAGGGTGCTGGGTGCTCATTACTCAGGGTGCTGGGTGCTCAGTACTCAGGGTGCTCGGTGCTCAGTACTCAGGGTGCTAGGTGCTCAGTGCTCAGGGTGCTGGGTGCTCAGTACTCAGGGTGCTGGGTGCTCAGTGCTCGGGGTGCTCGGTGCTCAGTACGCTGGGTGCTCAGTACTCAGGGTGCTGGGTGCTCAGTACTCAGGGTGCTGGGTGCTCAGTACTCAGGGTGCTGGGTGCTCAGTACTCAGGGTGCTCGGTGCTCAGTGCTCGGGGTGCTGGGTGCTCAGTACTCAGGGTGCTGTGTGCTCAGTGCTCGGGGTGCTGGGTGCTCAGTACTCAGGGTGCTCAGTGCTCAGTGCTCGGGGTTCTCGGTGCTCAGTACAAAGGGTGCTGGGTGCTCAGTGCTCAGGGTGCTCGGTGCTCAGTACTCAGGGTGCTGTTTGCTCAGTGCTCAGGGTGCTCGGTGCTCAGTACTCAGGGTGCTGGGTGCTCAGTACTCAGGGTGCTGGGTGCTCAGTACTCATGGTGCTGGGTGCTCAGTGCTCAGGGTGCTCGGTGCTCAGTACTCAGGGTGCTGTGTGCTCATTCTCGGGGTGCTGGGTGCTCAGTGCTCGGGGTGCTGGGTGCTCAGTATTCATGGTGCTGGGTGCTCAGTGCTCGGGGTGCTCGGTGCTCAGTGCTCAGGGTGCTGGGTGCTCAGTACTCGGGGTGCTCCATGCTCAGTGCTCGGGGTGCTGGGTGCTCAGTACTCAGGGTGCTGGGTGCTCAGTACTCAGGGTGCTCAGTGCTCAGGGTGCTGGGTGCTCAGTGCTCGGGGTGCTCGGTTCTCAGTACTCAGAATGCTGGGTGCTCAGTGCTCGGGGTGCTGGGTGCTCAGTGCTCAGGGTGCTGGGTGCTCAGTACTCAGGGTGCTGGGTGCTAAGTGCTCGGGGTGCTGGGTGCTCAGTACTCAGGGTGCTGGGTGCTCAGTGCTCGGGGTGCTCGGTGCTCAGTACTCAGGGTGCTGGGTGCTCAGTGCTCGGGGTGCTCGGTGCTCAGTACTCAGGGTGCTGGGTGCTCAGTGCTCGGGGTGCTTGGTGCTCAGTGCTCAGGGTGCTCGGTGCTCAGTACTCAGGGTGCAGGGTGCTCAGTGCTTGGGGTGCTGGGTGCTCAGTACTCAGGGTGCTGGGTGCTCAGTGCTCAGGGTGCTGGGTGCTCAGTGCTCAGGGTGCTGGGTGCTCAGTGCTCGGGGTGCTGGGTGCTCAGTACTCAGGGTGCTGGGTGCTCAGTGCTCAGTACTCAGCGTGCTGGGTGCTCAGTGCTCAGAGTGTTGGGTGCTCCGTACACAGGGTGCTGGGTGCTCAGTGCTCAGTGCTCAGGGTGCTCATTGCTCAGGGTGCTGGATGCTCAGGGTGATGGGTGCTCAGTGCTCGGGGTGCTGGGTGCTCAGTGCTCAGGGTGCTGGGTGCTCAGTGCTCAGTGCTCAGGGTGCTGGGTGCTCAGTGCTCAGTGCTCAGGGTGCTGGGTGTTCAGTACTCAGTGTGCTGGGTGCTCAGTACTCAGGGTGCTGGGTGCTCAGTGCTCAGGGTGCTGGGTGCTCAGTGCTCAGGGTGCTGGGTGCTCAGTACTCAGGGTGCTGGGTGCTCAGTACTCAGGGTGCTCGGTGCTCAGTGCTCAGGTTGCTGGGTGCTCAGTGCTCGGGGTGCTGGGTGTTCAGTACTCAGGGTGCTGGGTGCTCAGTACTCAGGGTGCTGGGTGCTCAGTGCTCAGGGTGCTGGGTGCTCAGTACTCAGGGTGATCGGTGCTCAGTGCTTAGGGTGCTGGGTGCACAGTGCTCGGGGTGCTGGGTGCTCAGTACTCGGGGTGCTGGGTGCTCAGTACTCAGGGTGCTGGGTGCTCAGTGCTCAGGGTGCTGGGTGCTCAGTGCTCGGGGTGCTATGTGCTCAGTACTCGGGGTGCTGGGTGCTCAGTGCTCCTGGTGCTGGGTCTCAGTGCTCGGGATACTGGGTACTCAGTGCTCAGTACACAGGGTGCTGGGTGCTCAGTACTCGGGGTGCTGGGTGCTCAGTGCTCTGTACTCAGGGTGCTGGGTGTTCAGTGCTCGGGGTGCTGGGTGCTCAGTACTCAGGGTACTCGGTGCTCAGTACTCAGGGTGCTGGGTGATCAGTGCTCAGGGTGCTGGGTGCTCAGTACTCAGTGTGCTGGGTGCTCAGTACTCAGGGTGCTGGGTGCTCAGTACTCAGGGTGCTCAGTGCTCAGTACTCAGGGTGCTGGGTGCTCAGTGCTCAGGGTGCTGGGTCCTCAGTGCTCGATGTGCTGGGTGCTCAGTGCTCAGGGTGCTGGGTGCTCAGTACTCAGGGTGCTGGGTGCTCAGTACTCGGGGTGCTGGGTGCTCAGTACTAAGGGAGCTGGGTGCTCAGTACTCAGGGTGCTGGGTGCTCAGTACTCGGGTGCTGGGTGCTCAGTGCTCAGGGTGCTGGGTGCTCAGTGCTCAGGGTGCTGGGTGCTCAGTGCTCAGTACTCAGGGTGCTGGGTGCTCAGTGCTCGGGGTGCTGGGTGCTCAGTGCTCAGTACTCAGTGTGCTGGGTGCTCAGTGCTTGGGGTGCTGGGTGCTCAGTGCTCAGGGTGCTGGGTGCTCAGTGCTCAGGGTGCTGGGTGCTCAGTGCTCGGAGTGCTGGGTGCTCTTTACTCAGAGTGCTGGGTGCTCAGTACTCAGGGTGCTGGGTGCTCAGTGCTCGGGGTGCTGGGTGCGCAGTGCTCGGGGTGCTGGGTGCTCAGTTCTCGGGGTGCTCGGTGCTCAGTACTCAGGGTGCTGTGTGCTCAGTGCTCAGGGTGCTGGTTGCTCAGTACTCAGGGTGCTCGGTGCTTAGTACTCAGGGTGCTGGCTGCTCAGTACTCCGGGTGCTGGGTGCTCAGTGCTCGGGGTGCTCGGTGCTCAGTTGTCAAGGTGCTGGGTGCTCAGTACTCAGGGTGCTGGGTGCTCAGTACTCAGGGTGCTCAGTGCTCAGTACTCAGGGTGCTCAGTGCTCAGTACTAAGGGTGCTCAGTGCTCAGGGTGCTGGGTGCTCAGTGCTCGGGGTGCTCGGTGCTCAGTACTCAGGGTGCTGGGTGCTCAGTGCTCAGGGTGCTGGGTGCTCAGTGCTCAGGGTCCTGGGTGCTCAGTGCTCAGGGTGCTGGGTGCTCAGTACTCAGGGTGCTCGGTGCTCGGGGTGCTGGGTGCTCAGTGCTCGGGGAGCTCGGTGCTCAGTACTCGGGGTGCTCAGTGCTCAGTACTCAGGGTGCTGGGTGCTCAGTACACAGGGTGCTGGGTGCTCAGTGCTCAGGGTGCTGGGTGCTCAGTGCTCAGGGTCCTGGGTGCTCAGTGCTCAGGGTGCTGGGTGCTCAGTACTCAGGGTGCTCGGTGCTCGGGGTGCTGGGTGCTCAGTGCTCGGGGAGCTCGGTGCTCAGTACTCGGGGTGCTCAGTGCTCAGTACTCAGGGTGCTGGGTTCTCAGTGCTCAGGGTGCTGGGTGCTCAGTACTCAGGGTGCTGGGTGCTCGGAGCTCAGTATGCTGGGTGCTCAGTACTCAGGGTGCTGGGTGCTCATTACTCAGGGTGCTGGGTGCTCAGTACTCAGGGTGCTCGGTGCTCAGTACTCAGGGTGCTAGGTGCTCAGTGCTCAGGGTGCTGGGTGCTCAGTACTCAGGGTGCTGGGTGCTCAGTGCTCGGGGTGCTCGGTGCTCAGTACGCTGGGTGCTCAGTACTCAGGGTGCTGGGTGCTCAGTACTCAGGGTGCTGGGTGCTCAGTACTCAGGGTGCTGGGTGCTCAGTACTCAGGGTGCTCGGTGCTCAGTGCTCGGGGTGCTGGGTGCTCAGTACTCAGGGTGCTGTGTGCTCAGTGCTCGGGGTGCTGGGTGCTCAGTACTCAGGGTGCTCAGTGCTCAGTGCTCGGGGTTCTCGGTGCTCAGTACAAAGGGTGCTGGGTGCTCAGTGCTCAGGGTGCTCGGTGCTCAGTACTCAGGGTGCTGTTTGCTCAGTGCTCAGGGTGCTCGGTGCTCAGTCATCAGGGTGCTGGGTGCTCAGTACTCAGGGTGCTGGGTGCTCAGTACTCAGGGTGCTGGGTGCTCAGTGCTCAGGGTGCTCGGTGCTCAGTACTCAGGGTGCTGTGTGCTCATTCTCGGGGTGCTGGGTGCACAGTGCTCGGGGTGCTGGGTGCTCAGTGCTCGGGGTGCTGGGTGCTCAGTATTCAGGGTGCTGGGTCCTCAGTGCTCGGGGTGCTGGGTGCTCAGTGCTCAGGGTGCTGGGTGCTCAGTAATCAGGGTGCTGGGTGCTCATTACTCGGGGTGCTGTGTGCTCTGTACTCAGGGAGCTGGGTGCTCAGTACTCAGGGTGCTGGGTGCTCAGTACTCGGGTGCTGGGGGCTCAGTGCTCAGGGTGCTGGGTGCTCAGTGCTCGGGGTGCTGGGTGCTCAGTGCTCAGTACTCAGTGTGCTGGGTGCTCAGTGCTTGGGGTGCTGGGTGCTCAGTGCTCAGGGTGCTGGGTGCTCAGTGCTCAGGGTGCTGGGTGCTCAGTGCTCGGAGTGCTGGGTGCTCATTACTCAGAGTGCTGGGTGCTCAGTACTCAGGGTGCTGGGTGCTCAGTGCTCGGGGTGCTGGGTGCTCAGTGCTCGGGGTGCTGGGTGCTCAGTTCTCGGGGTGCTCGGTGCTCAGTACTCAGGGTGCTGTGTGGTCAGTGCTCAGGGTGCTGGGTGCTCAGTACTCAGGGTGCTCGGTGCTTAGTACTCAGGGTGCTGGGTGCTCAGTACTCCGGGTGCTGGGTGCTCAGTGCTCGGGGTGCTCGGTGCTCAGTTGTCAAGGTGCTGGGTGCTCAGTACTCAGGGTGATCATTGCTCAGGGTGCTGGGTGCTCCGTACTCAGGGTGCTGGGTGCTCAGTACTCAGGGTGCTCAGTGCTCAGTACTCAGGGTGCTCAGTGCTCAGTACTAAGGGTGCTCAGTGCTCAGGGTGCTGGGTGCTCAGTGCTCGGGGTGCTCGGTGCTCAGTACTCAGGGTGCTGGGTGCTCAGTGCTCAGGGTGCTGGGTGCTCAGTGCTCAGGGTCCTGGGTGCTCAGTGCTCAGGGTGCTGGGTGCTCAGTACTCAGGGTGCTCGGTGCTCGGGGTGCTGGGTGCTCAGTGCTCGGGGAGCTCGGTGCTCAGTACTCGGGGTGCTCAGTGCTCAGTACTCAGGGTGCTGGGTGCTCAGTGCTCAGGGTGCTGGGTGCTCAGTACTCAGGGTGCTGGGTGCTCGGTGCTCAGTATGCTGGGTGCTCAGTACTCAGGGTGCTGGGTGCTCAGTACTCAGGGTGCTGGGTGCTCAGTACTCAGGGTGCTCGGTGCTCAGTACTCAGGGTGCTAGGTGCTCAGTTCTCAGGGTGCTGGGTGCTCAGTACTCAGGGTGATGGGTGCTCAGTGCTTGGGGTGCTCGGTGCTCAGTACGCTGGGTGCTCAGTACTCAGGGTGCTGGGTGCTCAGTACTCAAGGTGCTGGGTGCTCAGTACTCAGGGTGCTCAGTGCTCAGTGCTCGGGGTGCTCGGTGCTCAGTACAAAGGGTGCTGGGTGCTCAGTGCTCAGGGTGCTCGGAGCTCAGTACTCAGGGTGCTGTTTGCTCAGTGCTCAGGGTGCTCGGTGCTCAGTCATCAGGGTGCTGGGTGCTCAGTACTCAGGGTGCTGGGTGCTCAGTACTCAGGGTGCTGGGTGCTAAGTGCTCGGGGTGCTGGGTGCTCAGTACTCAGGGTGCTGGGTGCTCAGTGCTCGGGGTGCTCGGTGCTCAGTACTCAGGGTGCTGGGTGCTCAGTGCTCGGGGTGCTCGGTGCTCAGTACTCAGGGTGCTGGGTGCTCAGTGCTTGGGGTGCTTGGTGCTCAGTGCTCAGGGTGCTCGGTGCTCAGTACTCAGGGTGCTGGGTGCTCAGTGCTTGGGGTGCTGGGTGCTCAGTACTCAGGGTGCTGGGTGCTCAGTGCTCAGGGTGCTGGGTGCTCAGTGCTCAGGGTGCTGGGTGCTCAGTGCTCGGGGTGCTGGGTGCTCAGTACTCAGAGTGCTGGGTGCTCAGTGCTCAGTACTCAGCGTGCTGGGTGCTCAGTGATCAGAGTGTTGGGTGCTCAGTACTCAGGGTGCTGGGTGCTCAGTGCTCAGTGCTCATGGTGCTCATTGCTCAGGGTGCTGGATGCTCAGGGTGATGGGTGCTCAGTGCTCGGGGTGCTGGGTGCTCAGTGCTCAGGGTGCTGGGTGCTCAGTGCTCAGTGCTCAGGGTGCTGGGTGCTCAGTGCTCAGGGTGCTGGGTGTTCAGTACGCAGGGTGCTGGGTGCTCAGTGCTCAGGGTGCTGGGTGCTCAGTGCTCAGGGTGCTGGGTGCTCAGTACTCAGGGTGCTGGGTGCTCAGTACTCAGGGTGCTCGGTGCTCAGTGCTTAGGGTGCTGGGTGCACAGTGCTCGGGGTTCTGGGTGCTCAGTACTCGGGGTGCTGGGTGCTCAGTACTCAGGGTGCTGGGTGCTCAGTGCTCAGGGTGCTGGGTGCTCAGTGCTCGGGGTGCTGGGTGCTCAGTATTCGGGGTGCTGGGTGCTCAGTGCTCCAGGAGCTGGGTCTCAGTGCTCGGGGTACTGGGTACTCAGTGCTCAGTACACAGGGTGCTGGGTGCTCAGTGCTCGGGGTGCTGGGTGCTCAGTGCTCTGTAGTCAGGGTGCTGGGTGTTCAGTGCTCGGGGTGCTGGGTGCTCAGTACTCAGGGTACTCGGTGCTCAGTACTCAGGGTGCTGGGTGATCAGTGCTCAGGGTGCTGGGTGCTCAGTACTCAGTGTGCTGGGTGCTCAGTACTCAGGGTGCTGGGTGCTCAGTACTCAGGGTGCTCGGTGCTCAGTACTCAGGGTGCTGGGTGCTCAGTGCTCAGGGTGCTGGGTCCTCAGTGCTCAGGGTGCTGGGTGCTCAGTGCTCAGGGTGCTGGGTGCTCAGTACTCAGGGTGCTGGGTGCTCAGTACTCGGGGTGCTGGGTGCTCAGTACTCAGGGAGCTGGGTGCTCAGTACTCAGGGTGCTGGGTGCTCAGTACTCGGGTGCTGGGTGCTCAGTGCTCAGGGTGCTGGGTGCTCAGTACTCGGGGTGCTGGGTGCTCAGTGCTCAGTACTCGTTGTGCTGGGTGCTCAGTGCTCAGGGTGCTGGGTGCTCAGTTCTCAGGGTGCTCGGTGCTCAGTGCTCGGGGTGCTGGGTGCTCAGTACTCAGGGTGCTCCGTGCTCAGTACTCAGGGTGCTCAGTGCTCAGTACTCAGGGTGCTCAAGCTCAGTGCTCGGGGTGCTGGGTGCTCAGTGCTCGGGGTGCTGGGTGCTCAGTGCTCGGGCTGCTGGGTGCTCAGTGCTCGGGGTGCTGGGTGCTCAGTGCTCAGAGTGCTGGGTGCTCAGTACTCAGGGTGCTCGGTGCTCAGTACTCAGGGTGCTGGGTGCTCAGTGCTCAGGGTGCTCAGTGCTCAGTACTCAGCATGCTGGGTGCGCAGTGCTCAGGGTGCTCCGTGCTCAGTACTCAGGGTGCTCAGTGCTCAGTGCTCAGGGTGCTGGGTGCTCAGTACTCGGGTGCTGGGTGCTCAGTGCTCAGGGTGCTGGGTGCTCAGTGCTCAGGGTGCTGGGTGCTCAGTGCTCAGTACTCAGGGTGCTGGGTGCTCAGTGCTCGGGGTGCTGGGTGCTCAGTGCTCAGTACTCAGTGTGCTGGGTGCTCAGTGCTTGGGGTGCTGGGTGCTCAGTGCTCAGGGTGCTGGGTGCTCAGTGCTCAGGGTGCTGGGTGCTCAGTTCTCGGAGTGCTGGGTGCTCTTTACTCAGAGTGCTGGGTGCTCAGTACTCAGGGTGCTGGGTGCTCAGTGCTCGGGGTGCTGGGTGCTCAGTGCTCGGGGTGCTGGGTGCTCAGTTCTCGGGGTGCTCGGTGCTCAGTACTCAGGGTGCTGTGTGCTCAGTGCTCAGGGTGCTGGGTGCTCAGTACTCAGGGTGCTCGGTGCTTAGTACTCAGGGTGCTGGGTGCTCAGTACTCCGGGTGCTGGGTGCTCAGTGCTCGGGGTGCTCGGTGCTCAGTTGTCAAGGTGCTGGGTGCTCAGTACTCAGGGTGCTGGGTGCTCAGTACTCAGGGTGCTCAGTGCTCAGTACTCAGGGTGCTCAGTGCTCAGTACTAAGGGTGCTCAGTGCTCAGGGTGCTGGGTGCTCAGTGCTCGGGGTGCTCGGTGCTCAGTACTCAGGGTGCTGGGTGCTCAGTGCTCAGGGTGCTGGGTGCTCAGTGCTCAGGGTCCTGGGTGCTCAGTGCTCAGGGTGCTGGGTGCTCAGTACTCAGGGTGCTCGGTGCTCGGGGTGCTGGGTGCTCAGTGCTCGGGGAGCTCGGTGCTCAGTACTCGGGGTGCTCAGTGCTCAGTACTCAGGGTGCTGGGTGCTCAGTACACAGGGTGCTGGGTGCTCAGTGCTCAGGGTGCTGGGTGCTCAGTGCTCAGGGTCCTGGGTGCTCAGTGCTCAGGGTGCTGGGTGCTCAGTACTCAGGGTGCTCGGTGCTCGGGTTGCTGGGTGCTCAGTGCTCGGGGAGCTCGGTGCTCAGTACTCGGGGTGCTCAGTGCTCAGTACTCAGGGTGCTGGGTTCTCAGTGCTCAGGGTGCTGGGTGCTCAGTACTCAGGGTGCTGGGTGCTCGGAGCTCAGTATGCTGGGTGCTCAGTACTCAGGGTGCTGGGTGCTCATTACTCAGGGTGCTGGGTGCTCAGTACTCAGGGTGCTCGGTGCTCAGTACTCAGGGTGCTAGGTGCTCAGTGCTCAGGGTGCTGGGTGCTCAGTACTCATTGTGCTGGGTGCTCAGTGCTCGGGGTGCTCGGTGCTCAGTACGCTGGGTGCTCAGTACTCAGGGTGCTGGGTGCTCAGTACTCAGGGTGCTGGGTGCTCAGTACTCAGGGTGCTGGGTGCTCAGTACTCAGGGTGCTCGGTGCTCAGTGCTCGGGGTGCTGGGTGCTCAGTACTCAGGGTGCTGGGTGCTCAGTACTCAGGGTGCTGGGTGCTCAGTACTCAGGGTGCTCAGTGCTCAGTGCTCGGGGTTCTCGGTGCTCAGTACAAAGGGTGCTGGGTGCTCAGTGCTCAGGGTGCTCGGTGCTCAGTACTCAGGGTGCTGTTTGCTCAGTGCTCAGGGTGCTCGGTGCTCAGTCATCAGGGTGCTGGGTGCTCAGTACTCAGGGTGCTGGGTGCTCAGTACTCAGGGTGCTGGGTGCTCAGTGCTCAGGGTGCTCGGTGCTCAGTACTCAGGGTGCTGTGTGCTCATTCTCGGGGTGCTGGGTGCACAGTGCTCGGGGTGCTGGGTGCTCAGTGCTCGGGGTGCTGGGTGCTCAGTATTCAGGGTGCTGGGTCCTCAGTGCTCGGGGTGCTGGGTGCTCAGTGCTCAGGGTGCTGGGTGCTCAGTAATCAGGGTGCTGGGTGCTCATTACTCGGGGTGCTGGGTGCTCTGTACTCAGGGAGCTGGGTGCTCAGTACTCAGGGTGCTGGGTGCTCAGTACTCGGGTGCTGGGGGCTCAGTGCTCAGGGTGCTGGGTGCTCAGTGCTCGGGGTGCTGGGTGCTCAGTGCTCAGTACTCAGTGTGCTGGGTGCTCAGTGCTTGGGGTGCTGGGTGCTCAGTGCTCAGGGTGCTGGGTGCTCAGTGCTCAGGGTGCTGGGTGCTCAGTGCTCGGAGTGCTGGGTGCTCATTACTCAGAGTGCTGGGTGCTCAGTACTCAGGGTGCTGGGTGCTCAGTGCTCGGGGTGCTGGGTGCTCAGTGCTCGGGGTGCTGGGTGCTCAGTTCTCGGGGTGCTCGGTGCTCAGTACTCAGGGTGCTGTGTGCTCAGTGCTCAGGGTGCTGGGTGCTCAGTACTCAGGGTGCTCGGTGCTTAGTACTCAGGGTGCTGGGTGCTCAGTACTCCGGGTGCTGGGTGCTCAGTGCTCGGGGTGCTCGGTGCTCAGTTGTCAAGGTGCTGGGTGCTCAGTACTCAGGGTGATCATTGCTCAGGGTGCTGGGTGCTCCGTACTCAGGGTGCTGGGTGCTCAGTACTCAGGGTGCTCAGTGCTCAGTACTCAGGGTGCTCAGTGCTCAGTACTAAGGGTGCTCAGTGCTCAGGGTGCTGGGTGCTCAGTGCTCGGGGTGCTCGGTGCTCAGTACTCAGGGTGCTGGGTGCTCAGTGCTCAGGGTGCTGGGTGCTCAGTGCTCAGGGTCCTGGGTGCTCAGTGCTCAGGGTGCTGGGTGCTCAGTACTCAGGGTGCTCGGTGCTCGGGGTGCTGGGTGCTCAGTGCTCGGGGAGCTCGGTGCTCAGTACTCGGGGTGCTCAGTGCTCAGTACTCAGGGTGCTGGGTGCTCAGTGCTCAGGGTGCTGGGTGCTCAGTACTCAGGGTGCTGGGTGCTCGGTGCTCAGTATGCTGGGTGCTCAGTACTCAGGGTGCTGGGTGCTCAGTACTCAGGGTGCTGGGTGCTCAGTACTCAGGGTGCTCGGTGCTCAGTACTCAGGGTGCTAGGTGCTCAGTTCTCAGGGTGCTGGGTGCTCAGTACTCAGGGTGCTGGGTGCTCAGTGCTTGGGGTGCTCGGTGCTCAGTACGCTGGGTGCTCAGTACTCAGGGTGCTGGGTGCTCAGTACTCAAGGTGCTGGGTGCTCAGTACTCAGGGTGCTGGGTGCTCAGTACTCAGGGTGCTCGGTGCTCAGTGCTCGGGGTGCTGGGTGCTCAGTACTCAGGGTGCTGTGTGCTCAGTGCTCGGGGTGCTGGGTGCTCAGTACTCAGGGTGCTCAGTGCTCAGTGCTCGGGGTGCTCGGTGCTCAGTACAAAGGGTGCTGGGTGCTCAGTGCTCAGGGTGCTCGGTGCTCAGTACTCAGGGTGCTGTTTGCTCAGTGCTCAGGGTGCTCGGTGCTCAGTCATCAGGGTGCTGGGTGCTCAGTACTCAGGGTGCTGGGTGCTCAGTACTCAGGGTGCTGGGTGCTAAGTGCTCGGGTGCTGGGTGCTCAGTACTCAGGGTGCTGGGTGCTCAGTGCTCGGGGTGCTCGGTGCTCAGTACTCAGGGTGCTGGGTGCTCAGTGCTCGGGGTGCTCGGTGCTCAGTACTCAGGGTGCTGGGTGCTCAGTGCTTGGGGTGCTTGGTGCTCAGTGCTCAGGGTGCTCGGTGCTCAGTACTCAGGGTGCTGGGTGCTCAGTGCTTGGGGTGCTGGGTGCTCAGTACTCAGGGTGCTGGGTGCTCAGTGCTCAGGGTGCTGGGTGCTCAGTGCTCAGGGTGCTGGGTGCTCAGTGCTCGGGGTGCTGGGTGCTCAGTACTCAGAGTGCTGGGTGCTCAGTGCTCAGTACTCAGCGTGCTGGGTGCTCAGTGATCAGAGTGTTGGGTGCTCAGTACTCAGGGTGCTGGGTGCTCAGTGCTCATGGTGCTCATTGCTCAGGGTGCTGGATGCTCAGGGTGATGGGTGCTCAGTGCTCGGGGTGCTGGGTGCTCAGTGCTCAGGGTGCTGGGTGCTCAGTGCTCAGTGCTCAGGGTGCTGGGTGCTCAGTGCTCAGGGTGCTGGGTGTTCAGTACGCAGGGTGCTGGGTGCTCAGTGCTCAGGGTGCTGGGTGCTCAGTGCTCAGGGTGCTGGGTGCTCAGTACTCAGGGTGCTGGGTGCTCAGTACTCAGGGTGCTCGGTGCTCAGTGCTTAGGGTGCTGGGTGCACAGTGCTCGGGGTTCTGGGTGCTCAGTACTCGGGGTGCTGGGTGCTCAGTACTCAGGGTGCTGGGTGCTCAGTGCTCAGGGTGCTGGGTGCTCAGTGCTCGGGGTGCTGGGTGCTCAGTATTCGGGGTGCTGGGTGCTCAGTGCTCCGGGAGCTGGGTCTCAGTGCTCGGGGTACTGGGTACTCAGTGCTCAGTACACAGGGTGCTGGGTGCTCAGTGCTCGGGGTGCTGGGTGCTCAGTGCTCTGTAGTCAGGGTGCTGGGTGTTCAGTGCTCGGGGTGCTGGGTGCTCAGTACTCAGGGTACTCGGTGCTCAGTACTCAGGGTGCTGGGTGATCAGTGCTCAGGGTGCTGGGTGCTCAGTACTCAGTGTGCTGGGTGCTCAGTACTCAGGGTGCTGGGTGCTCAGTACTCAGGGTGCTCGGTGCTCAGTACTCAGGGTGCTGGGTGCTCAGTGCTCAGGGTGCTGGGTCCTCAGTGCTCAGGGTGCTGGGTGCTCAGTGCTCAGGGTGCTGGGTGCTCAGTACTCAGGGTGCTGGGTGCTCAGTACTCGGGGTGCTGGGTGCTCAGTACTCAGGGAGCTGGGTGCTCAGTACTCAGGGTGCTGGGTGCTCAGTACTCGGGTGCTGGGTGCTCAGTGCTCAGGGTGCTGGGTGCTCAGTACTCGGGGTGCTGGGTGCTCAGTGCTCAGTACTCGTTGTGCTGGGTGCTCAGTGCTCAGGGTGCTGGGTGCTCAGTTCTCAGGGTGCTCGGTGCTCAGTGCTCGGGGTGCTGGGTGCTCAGTACTCAGGGTGCTCCGTGCTCAGTACTCAGGGTGCTCAGTGCTCAGTACTCAGGGTGCTCAAGCTCAGTGCTCGGGGTGCTGGGTGCTCAGTGCTCGGGGTGCTGGGTGCTCAGTGCTCGGGCTGCTGGGTGCTCAGTGCTCGGGGTGCTGGGTGCTCAGTGCTCAGAGTGCTGGGTGCTCAGTACTCAGGGTGCTCGGTGCTCAGTACTCAGGGTGCTGGGTGCTCAGTGCTCAGGGTGCTCAGTGCTCAGTACTCAGCATGCTGGGTGCGCAGTGCTCAGGGTGCTCCGTGCTCAGTACTCAGGGTGCTCAGTGCTCAGTGCTCTGGGGGCTGGGTGCTCAGTGCTCGGGGTGCTGGGTGCTCAGTGCTCAGGGTGCTGGGTGCTCAGTACTCAGGGTGCTCAGTGCTCAGGGTGCTGGGTGCTCAGTGCTCGGCGTGCTGGGTACTCAGTGCTCAGTAAACAGGGTGCTGGGTTCTCAGTGCTCGGGGTGATGGGTGCTCAGTGCTCAGTACTCAGGGTGCTGGGTGCTCAGTGCTCGGGGTGCTGGATACTCAGTACTCAGGGTGCTGGGTGCTCAGTGCTCAGGGTGCTGGGTGCTCAGTACTCAGGGTGCTGGGTGCTCAGTGCTCAGGGTGCTGGGTGCTCAGTACTCAGGGTGCTGGGGCCTCAGTGCTCAGGGTGCTGGGTGCTCAGTGCTCGGGGTGCTCAGTACTCAGGGTGCTTGGTGCTTAGTACTCAGGGTGCTGGGTGCTCAGTACTCCGGGTGCTGGGTGCTCAGAACTCGGGGTGCTCGGTGCTCAGTGCTCAGGGTGCTGGGTGCTCAGTACTCAGGGTGCTCATTGCTCAGGGTGCTGGGTGCTCAGTACTCAGGGTGCTGGGTGCTCAGTACTCAGGGTGCTGTGTGCTCAGTACTCAGGGTGCTCAGTGCTCAGTGCTCAGGGTGCTGGGAGCTCACTGCTCGGGGTGCTGGGTGCTCAGTGCTCAGGGTGCTGGGTGCTCAGTGCTCAGGGTGCTCGGTGCTCAGTGCTCAGGGTGTTGGGTGCTCAGTACTCAGGGTGCTCAGTGCTCAGGGTGCTGTGTGCTCAGTGCCCGGGGTGCTGGGTGCTCAGTCCTCAGGTTGCTGGGTGCTCAGTGCTCAGGGTGCTCAGTGCTCAGTGCTCGGGGTGCTGGGTGCTCAGTTCTCGGGGTGCTCGGTGCTCAGTACTCGGGGTGCTGGGTGCTCAGTGCTCAGGGTGCTGGGTGCTCAGTGCTCGGGGTGCTGGGTGCTAAGTGCTCAGGGTGCTGGGTGCTCAGTGATCGCCGTGCTCGGTGCTCAGTACCCAGGGTGCTGGGTGCTCAGTGCTCGGGGTGCTGGGTGCTCAGTGCTCGGGGTGCTTGGTGCTCAGTGCTCGGGGTGCTGGGTGCTCAGTGCTCGGGGTGCTGGGTGCTCAGTGCTCAGAGTGCTGGGTGCTCAGTACTCAGGGTGCTCGGTGCTCAGTACTCAGGGTGCTGGGTGCTCAGTGCTCAGGGTGCTCAGTGCTCAGTACTCAGGGTGCTGGGTGCTCAGTGCTCAGGGTGCTCCGTGCTCAGTACTCAGGGGGCTCAGTGCTCAGTGCTCTGGGTGCTGGGTGCTCAGTGCTCGGGGTGCTGGGTGCTCAGTGCTCAGTACTCAGGGTGCTGGGTGCTCAGTACTCAGGGTGCTGGGTGCTCAGTACTCAGGGTGCTGGGTGCTCAGTACTCAGGGTGCTGGGTGCTTAGTACACAGGGTGCTGGGTGCTCAGTGCTTGGGGTGCTGGGTGCTCAGTGCTCAGTACTCAGGGTGCTGGGTGCTCAGTGCTCGGGGTGCTCGGTGCTCAGTGCTCAGGGTGCTCAGTGCTCAGTACTCAGCGTGATTGGTGCTCAGTGCTCAGGGTGCTCCGTGCTCAGTACTCAGGGTGCTCAGTGCTCAGTGCTCTGGGGGCTGGGGGCTCAGTGCTCGGGGTGCTGTGTGCTCAGTGCTCAGGGTGCTGGGTGCTCAGTACTCAGGGTGCTCAGTGCTCAGGGTGCTGGGTGCTCAGTGCTCGGCATGCTGGGTACTCAGTGCTCAGTAAACAGGGTGCTGGGTTCTCAGTGCTCGGGGTGCTGGGTGCTCAGTGATCAGAGTGTTGGGTGCTCAGTACTCAGAGTGCTGGGTGCTCAGTGCTCAGGGTGCTGGGTGCTCAGTGCTCGGGGTGCTGGGTGCTCAGTACTCAGAGTGCTGGGTGCTCAGTGCTCAGTACTCAGCGTGCTGGGTGCTCAGTGATCAGAGTGTTGGGTGCTCAGTACTCAGGGTGCTGGGTGCTCAGTGCTCAGTGCTCATGGTGCTCATTGCTCAGGGTGCTGGATGCTCAGGGTGATGGGTGCTCAGTGCTCGGGGTGCTGGGTGCTCAGTGCTCAGGGTGCTGGGTGCTCAGTGCTCAGTGCTCAGGGTGCTGGGTGCTCAGTGCTCAGTGCTCAGGGTGCTGGTTGTTCAGTACTCAGTGTGCTGGGTGCTCAGTACTCAGTGTGCTGGGTGCTCAGTACTCAGGGTGCTGGGTGCTCAGTACTCAGGGTGCTCGGTGCTCAGTACTCAGGGTGCTGGGTGCTCAGTGCTCAGGGTGCTGGGTCCTCAGTGCTCAGGGTGCTGGGTGCTCAGTGCTCAGGGTGCTGGGTGCTCAGTACTCAGGGTGCTGGGTGCTCAGTACTCGGGGTGCTGGGTGCTCAGTACTCAGGGAGCTGGGTGCTCAGTACTCAGGGTGCTGGGTGCTCAGTACTCGGGTGCTGGGTGCTCAGTGCTCAGGGTGCTGGGTGCTCAGTACTCGGGGTGCTGGGTGCTCAGTGCTCAGTACTCGTTGTGCTGGGTGCTCAGTGCTCAGGGTGCTGGGTGCTCAGTTCTCAGGGTGCTCGGTGCTCAGTGCTCGGGGTGCTGGGTGCTCAGTACTCAGGGTGCTCCGTGCTCAGTACTCAGGGTGCTCAGTGCTCAGTACTCAGAGTGCTCAAGCTCAGTGCTCGGGGTGCTGGGTGCTCAGTGCTCGGGGTGCTGGGTGCTCATTGCTCGGGCTGCTGGGTGCTCAGTGCTCGGGGTGCTGGGTGCTCAGTGCTCAGAGTGCTGGGTGCTCAGTACTCAGGGTGCTCGGTGCTCAGTACTCAGGGTGCTGGGTGCTCAGTGCTCAGGGTGCTCAGTGCTCAGTACTCAGCATGCTGGGTGCGCAGTGCTCAGGGTGCTCCGTGCTCAGTACTCAGGGTGCTCAGTGCTCAGTGCTCTGGGGGCTGGGTGCTCAGTGCTCGGGGTGCTGGGTGCTCAGTGCTCAGGGTGCTGGGTGCTCAGTACTCAGGGTGCTCAGTGCTCAGGGTGCTGGGTGCTCAGTGCTCGGCGTGCTGGGTACTCAGTGCTCAGTAAACAGGGTGCTGGGTTCTCAGTGCTCGGGGTGATGGGTGCTCAGTGCTCAGTACTCAGGGTGCTGGGTGCTCAGTGCTCGGGGTGCTGGATACTCAGTACTCAGGGTGCTGGGTGCTCAGTGCTCAGGGTGCTGGGTGCTCAGTACTCAGGGTGCTGGGTGCTCAGTGCTCAGGGTGCTGGGTGCTCAGTACTCAGGGTGCTGGGTCCTCAGTGCTCAGGGTGCTGGGTGCTCAGTGCTCGGGGTGCTCAGTACTCAGGGTGCTTGGTGCTTAGTACTCAGGGTGCTGGGTGCTCAGTACTCCGGGTGCTGGGTGCTCAGAACTCGGGGTGCTCGGTGCTCAGTGCTCAGGGTGCTGGGTGCTCAGTACTCAGGGTGCTCATTGCTCAGGGTGCTGGGTGCTCAGTACTCAGGGTGCTGGGTGCTCAGTACTCAGGGTGCTGTGTGCTCAGTACTCAGGGTGCTCAGTGCTCAGTGCTCAGGGTGCTGGGAGCTCACTGCTCGGGGTGCTGGGTGCTCAGTGCTCAGGGTGCTGGGTGCTCAGTGCTCAGGGTGCTCGGTGCTCAGTGCTCAGGGTGCTGGGTGCTCAGTACTCAGGGTGCTCAGTGCTCAGGGTGCTGTGTGCTCAGTGCCCGGGGTGCTGGGTGCTCAGTCCTCAGGTTGCTGGGTGCTCAGTGCTCAGGGTGCTCAGTGCTCAGTGCTCGGGGTGCTGGGTGCTCAGTTCTCGGGGTGCTCGGTGCTCAGTACTCGGGGTGCTGGGTGCTCAGTGCTCAGGGTGCTGGGTGCTCAGTGCTCGGGGTGCTGGGTGCTAAGTGCTCAGGGTGCTGGGTGCTCAGTGATCGCCGTGCTCGGTGCTCAGTACCCAGGGTGCTGGGTGCTCAGTGCTCGGGGTGCTGGGTGCTCAGTGCTCGGGGTGCTTGGTGCTCAGTGCTCGGGGTGCTGGGTGCTCAGTGCTCGGGGTGCTGGGTGCTCAGTGCTCAGAGTGCTGGGTGCTCAGTACTCAGGGTGCTCGGTGCTCAGTACTCAGGGTGCTGGGTGCTCAGTGCTCAGGGTGCTCAGTGCTCAGTACTCAGGGTGCTGGGTGCTCAGTGCTCAGGGTGCTCCGTGCTCAGTACTCAGGGGGCTCAGTGCTCAGTGCTCTGGGTGCTGGGTGCTCAGTGCTCGGGGTGCTGGGTGCTCAGTGCTCAGTACTCAGGGTGCTGGGTGCTCAGTACTCAGGGTGCTGGGTGCTCAGTACTCAGGGTGCTGGGTGCTCAGTACTCAGGGTGCTGGGTGCTTAGTACACAGGGTGCTGGGTGCTCAGTGCTCGGGGTGCTGGGTGCTCAGTGCTCAGTACTCAGGGTGCTGGGTGCTCAGTGCTCGGGGTGCTCGGTGCTCAGTGCTCGGGGTGCTGGGTGCTCAGTAATCAGGGTGCTGGGTGCTCAGTACTCGTTGTGCTGGGTGCTCAGTGCTCAGGGTGCTGGGTGCTCAGTACTCAGGGTGCTCGGTGCTCAGTGCTCGGGATGCTGGGTGCTCAGTACTCAGGGTGCTCGGTGCTCAGTACTCAGGGTGCTCGGTGCTCAGTACTCAGGGTGCTCAGGCTCAGTGCTCGGGGAGCTGGGTGCTCAGTGCTCGGGGTGCTGGGTGCTCAGTGCTCGGGGTGCTGGGTGCTCAGTGCTCGGGGTGCTGGGTGCTCAGTGCTCAGAGTGCTGGGTGCTCAGTACTCAGGGTGCTCGGTGCTCAGTACTCAGGGTGCTGGGTGCTCAGTGCTCAGGGTGCTCAGTGCTCAGTACTCAGCGTGATTGGTGCTCAGTGCTCAGGGTGCTCCGTGCTCAGTACTCAGGGTGCTCAGTGCTCAGTGCTCTGGGGGCTGGGGGCTCAGTGCTCGGGGTGCTGTGTGCTCAGTGCTCAGGGTGCTGGGTGCTCAGTACTCAGGGTGCTCAGTGCTCAGGGTGCTGGGTGCTCAGTGCTCGGCGTGCTGGGTACTCAGTGCTCAGTAAACAGGGTGCTGGGTTCTCAATGCTCGGGGTGCTGGGTGCTCAGTGATCAGAGTGTTGGGTGCTCAGTACTCAGAGTGCTGGGTGCTCAGTGCTCAGGGTGCTGGGTGCTCAGTGCTCGGGGTGCTGGGTGCTCAGTACTCAGAGTGCTGGGTGCTCAGTGCTCAGTACTCAGCGTGCTGGGTGCTCAGTGATCAGAGTGTTGGGTGCTCAGTACTCAGGGTGCTGGGTGCTCAGTGCTCAGTGCTCATGGTGCTCATTGCTCAGGGTGCTGGATGCTCAGGGTGATGGGTGCTCAGTGCTCGGGGTGCTGGGTGCTCAGTGCTCAGGGTGCTGGGTGCTCAGTGCTCAGTGCTCAGGGTGCTGGGTGCTCAGTGCTCAGTGCTCAGGGTGCTGGTTGTTCAGTACTCAGTGTGCTGGGTGCTCAGTACTCAGGGTGCTGGGTGCTCAGTGCTCAGGGTGCTGGGTGCTCAGTGCTCAGGGTGCTGGGTGCTCAGTACTCAGGGTGCTGGGTGCTCAGTACTCTGGGTGCTCGGTGCTCAGTGCTCAGGGTGCTGGGTGCTCAGTGCTCGGGGTGCTGGGTGTTCAGTACTCAGGGTGCTGGGTGCTCAGTACGCAGGGTGCTGGGTGCTCAGTGCTCAGGGTGCTGGGTGCTCAGTGCTCAGGGTGCTGGGTGCTCAGTACTCAGGGTGCTGGGTGCTCAGTACTCAGGGTGCTCGGTGCTCAGTGCTTAGGGTGCTGGGTGCACAGTGCTCGGGGTTCTGGGTGCTCAGTACTCGGGGTGCTGGGTGCTCAGTACTCAGGGTGCTGGGTGCTCAGTGCTCAGGGTGCTGGGTGCTCAGTGCTCGGGGTGCTGGGTGCTCAGTATTCGGGGTGCTGGGTGCTCAGTGCTCCGGGAGCTGGGTCTCAGTGCTCGGGGTACTGGGTACTCAGTGCTCAGTACACAGGGTGCTGGGTGCTCAGTGCTCGGGGTGCTGGGTGCTCAGTGCTCTGTAGTCAGGGTGCTGGGTGTTCAGTGCTCGGGGTGCTGGGTGCTCAGTACTCAGGGTACTCGGTGCTCAGTACTCAGGGTGCTGGGTGAACAGTGCTCAGGGTGCTGGGTGCTCAGTACTCAGTGTGCTGGGTGCTCAGTACTCAGGGTGCTGGGTGCTCAGTACTCAGGGTGCTCGGTGCTCAGTACTCAGGGTGCTGGGTGCTCAGTGCTCAGGGTGCTGGGTCCTCAGTGCTCAGGGTGCTGGGTGCTCAGTGCTCAGGGTGCTGGGTGCTCAGTACTCAGGGTGCTGGGTGCTCAGTACTCGGGGTGCTGGGTGCTCAGTACTCAGGGAGCTGGGTGCTCAGTACTCAGGGTGCTGGGTGCTCAGTACTCGGGTGCTGGGTGCTCAGTGCTCAGGGTGCTGGGTGCTCAGTACTCGGGGTGCTGGGTGCTCAGTGCTCAGTACTCGTTGTGCTGGGTGCTCAGTGCTCAGGGTGCTGGGTGCTCAGTTCTCAGGGTGCTCGGTGCTCAGTGCTCGGGGTGCTGGGTGCTCAGTACTCAGGGTGCTCCGTGCTCAGTACTCAGGGTGCTCAGTGCTCAGTACTCAGGGTGCTCAAGCTCAGTGCTCGGGGTGCTGGGTGCTCAGTGCTCGGGGTGCTGGGTGCTCAGTGCTCGGGCTGCTGGGTGCTCAGTGCTCGGGGTGCTGGGTGCTCAGTGCTCAGAGTGCTGGGTGCTCAGTACTCAGGGTGCTCGGTGCTCAGTACTCAGGGTGCTGGGTGCTCAGTGCTCAGGGTGCTCAGTGCTCAGTACTCAGCATGCTGGGTGCGCAGTGCTCAGGGTGCTCCGTGCTCAGTACTCAGGGTGCTCAGTGCTCAGTGCTCTGGGGGCTGGGTGCTCAGTGCTCGGGGTGCTGGGTGCTCAGTGCTCAGGGTGCTGGGTGCTCAGTACTCAGGGTGCTCAGTGCTCAGGGTGCTGGGTGCTCAGTGCTCGGCGTGCTGGGTACTCAGTGCTCAGTAAACAGGGTGCTGGGTTCTCAGTGCTCGGGGTGATGGGTGCTCAGTGCTCAGTACTCAGGGTGCTGGGTGCTCAGTGCTCGGGGTGCTGGATACTCAGTACTCAGGGTGCTGGGTGCTCAGTGCTCAGGGTGCTGGGTGCTCAGTACTCAGGGTGCTTGGTGCTCAGTGCTCAGGGTGCTGGGTGCTCAGTACTCAGGGTGCTGGTTCCTCAGTGCTCAGGGTGCTGGGTGCTCAGTGCTCGGGGTGCTCAGTACTCAGGGTGCTTGGTGCTTAGTACTCAGGGTGCTGGGTGCTCAGTACTCCGGGTGCTGGGTGCTCAGAACTCGGGGTGCTCGGTGCTCAGTGCTCAGGGTGCTGGGTGCTCAGTACTCAGGGTGCTCATTGCTCAGGGTGCTGGGTGCTCAGTACTCAGGGTGCTGGGTGCTCAGTACTCAGGGTGCTGTGTGCTCAGTACTCAGGGTGCTCAGTGCTCAGTGCTCAGGGTGCTGGGTGCTCACTGCTCGGGGTGCTGGGTGCTCAGTGCTCAGGGTGCTGGGTGCTCAGTGCTCAGGGTGCTCGGTGCTCAGTGCTCAGGGTGCTGGGTGCTCAGTACTCAGGGTGCTCAGTGCTCAGGGTGCTGGGTGCTCAGTGCACGGGGTGCTGGGTGCTCAGTCCTCAGGTTGCTGGGTGCTCAGTGCTCAGGGTGCTCAGTGCTCAGTGCTCGGGGTGCTGGGTGATCAATTCTCGGGGTGCTCGGTGCTCAGTACTCGGGGTGCTGGGTGCTCAGTGCTCAGGGTGCTGGGTGCTCAGTGCTCGGGTTGCTGGGTGCTAAGTGCTCAGGGTGCTGGGTGCTCAGTGATCGCCGTGCTCGGTGCTCAGTACCCAGGGTGCTGGGTGCTCAGTGCTCGGGGTGCTGGGTGCTCAGTGCTCGGGGTGCTGGGTGCTCAGTGCTCGGGGTGCTGGGTGCTCAGTGCTCGGGGTGCTGGGTGCTCAGTGCTCAGAGTGCTGGGTGCTCAGTGCTCGGGGTGCTGGGTGCTCAGTGCTCAGAGTGCTGGGTGCTCAGTACTCAGGGTGCTCGGTGCTCAGTACTCAGGGTGCTGGGTGCTCAGTGCTCAGGGTGCTCGGTGCTCAGTACTCAGCGTGCTGGGTGCTCAGTGCTCAGGGTGCTCCGTGCTCAGTACTCAGGGGGCTCAGTGCTCAGTGCTCTGGGTGCTGGGTGCTCAGTGCTCGGGGTGCTGGGTGCTCAGTGCTCAGTACTCAGGGTGCTGGGTGCTCAGTACTCAGGGTGCTGGGTGCTCAGTACTCAGGGTGCTGGGTGCTCAGTACTCAGGGTGCTGGGTGCTTAGTACACAGGGTGCTGGGTGCTCAGTGCTCGGGGTGCTGGGTGCTCAGTGCTCAGTACTCAGGGTGCTGGGTGCTCAGTGCTCGGGGTGCTCGGTGCTCAGTGCTCGGGGTGCTGGGTGCTCAGTAATCAGGGTGCTGGGTGCTCAGTACTCGTTGTGCTGGGTGCTCAGTGCTCAGGGTGCTGGGTGCTCAGTACTCAGGGTGCTCGGTGCTCAGTGCTCGGGGTGCTGGGTGCTCAGTACTCAGGGTGCTCGGTGCTCAGTACTCAGGGTGCTCGGTGCTCAGTACTCAGGGTGCTCAGGCTCAGTGCTCGGGGTGCTGGGTGCTCAGTGCTCGGGGTGCTGGGTGCTCAGTGCTCGGGGTGCTGGGTGCTCAGTGCTCGGGGTGCTGGGTGCTCAGTGCTCAGAGTGCTGGGTGCTCAGTACTCAGGGTGCTCGGTGCTCAGTACTCAGGGTGCTGGGTGCTCAGTGCTCAGGGTGCTCAGTGCTCAGTACTCAGCGTGATTGGTGCTCAGTGCTCAGGGTGCTCCGTGCTCAGTACTCAGGGTGCTCAGTGCTCAGGGTGCTGGGTGCTCAGTGCTCGGCGTGCTGGGTACTCAGTGCTCAGTAAACAGGGTGCTGGGTTCTCAGTGCTCGGGGTGATGGGTGCTCAGTGCTCAGTACTCAGGGTGCTGGGTGCTCAGTGCTCGGGGTGCTGGATACTCAGTACTCAGGGTGCTGGGTGCTCAGTGCTCAGGGTGCTCGGTGCTCAGTACTCAGGGTGCTGGGTGCTCAGTGCTCAGGGTGCTGGGTGCTCAGTACTCAAGGTGCTATGTCCTCAGTGCTCAGGGTGCTGGGTGCTCAGTGCTCGGGGTGCTCAGTACTCAGGGTGCTGTGTGTTCAGTGCTCAGGGTACTGGGTGCTCAGTACTCAGGGTGCTTGGTGCTTAGTACTCAGGGTGCTGGGTGCTCAGTACTCCGGGTGCTGGGTGCTCAGAACTCGGGGTGCTCGGTGCTCAGTGCTCAGGGTGCTGGGTGCTCAGTACTCAGGGTGCTCATTGCTCAGGGTGCTGGGTGCTCAGTACTCAGGGTGCTGGGTGCTCAGTACTCAGGGTGCTGTGTGCTCAGTACTGAGGGTGCTCAGTGCTCAGTGCTCAGGGTGCTGGGTGCTCACTGCTCGGGGTGCTGGGTTCTCAGTGCTCAGGGTGCTGGGTGCTCAGTGCTCAGGGTGCTCGGTGCTCTGTGCTCAGGGTGCTGGGTGCTCAGTACTCAGGGTGCTCAGTGCTCAGGGTGCTGGGTGCTCAGTGCCCGGGGTGCTGGGTGCTCAGTCCTCAGGGTGCTGGGTGCTCAGTGCTCAGGGTTCTCAGTGCTCAGTGCTCGGGGTGCTGGGTGCTCAGTTCTCGGGGTGCTCGGTGCTCAGTACTCGAGATGCTGGGTGCTCAGTGCTCAGGGTGCTGGGTGCTCAGTGCTCGGGGTGCTGGGTGCTCAGTGCTCAGGGTTCTGGGTGCTCAGTGATCGCCGTGCTCGGTGCTCAGTACTCAGGGTGCTGGGTGCTCAGTGCTCAGGGTGCTGGGTGCTCAGTACTCAGGGTGCTGGGTGCTCAGTACTCAGGGTGCTAAGAGCTCAGGGTTCTCAATGCTCGGGGTGCTGGATGCTCAGTTCTCAGTGCACAGGGTGCAGGGTGCTCAGTCCTCGGGGTGCTCGGTGCTCAGTACTCAAGGTGCTGGGTGCTCAGTGCTCAGGGTGCTGGGTGCTCAGTGCTCGGGGTGCTGGGTGCTCAGTGCTCAGGGTGCTGGGTGCTCAGTACTCAGGGTGCTGGGTGCTCAGTGCTCGGGGTGCTCGGTGCTCAGTACGCTGGGTGCTCAGTACTCAGGGTGCTGGGTGCTCAGTACTCAGGGTGCTGGGTGCTCAGTACTCAGGGTGCTGGGTGCTCAGTACTCAGGGTGCTCGGTGCTCAGAGCTCGGGGTGCTGGGTGCTCAGTACTCAGGGTGCTGTGTGCTCAGTGCTCGGGGTGCTGGGTGCTCAGTACTCAGGGTGCTCAGTGCTCAGTGCTCGGGGTTCTCGGTGCTCAGTACAAAGGGTGCTGGGTGCTCAGTGCTCAGGGTGCTCGGTGCTCAGTACTCAGGGTGCTGTTTGCTCAGTGCTCAGGGTGCTCGGTGCTCAGTCATCAGGGTGCTGGGTGCTCAGTACTCAGGGTGCTGGGTGCTCAGTACTCAGGGTGCTGGGTGCTCAGTGCTCAGGGTGCTCGGTGCTCAGTACTCAGGGTGCTGTGTGCTCATTCTCGGGGTGCTGGGTGCACAGTGCTCGGGTTGCTGGGTGCTCAGTGCTCGGGGTGCTGGGTGCTCAGTATTCAGGGTGCTGGGTCCTCAGTGCTCGGGGTGCTGGGTGCTCAGTGCTCAGGGTGCTGGGTGCTCAATAATCAGGGTGCTGGGTGCTCATTACTCAGGGTGCTGGGTGCTCTGTACTCAGGGAGCTGGGTGCTCAGTACTCAGGGTGCTGGGTGCTCAGTACTCGGGTGCTGGGGGCTCAGTGCTCAGGGTGCTGGGTGCTCAGTGCTCGGGGTGCTGGGTGCTCAGTGCTCAGTACTCAGTGTGCTGGGTGCTCAGTGCTTGGGGTGCTGGGTGCTCAGTGCTCAGGGTGCTGGGTGCTCAGTGCTCAGGGTGCTGGGTGCTCAGTGCTCGGAGTGCTGGGTGCTCATTACTCAGAGTGCTGGGTGCTCAGTACTCAGGGTGCTGGGTGCTCAGTGCTCGGGGTGCTGGGTGCTCAGTGCTCGGGGTGCTGGGTGCTCAGTTCTCGGGGTGCTCGGTGCTCAGTACTCAGGGTGCTGTGTGCTCAGTGCTCAGGGTGCTGGGTGCTCAGTACTCAGGGTGCTCGGTGCTTAGTACTCAGGGTGCTGGGTGCTCAGTACTCCGGGTGCTGGGTGCTCAGTGCTCGGGGTGCTCGGTGCTCAGTTGTCAAGGTGCTGGGTGCTCAGTACTCAGGGTGATCATTGCTCAGGGTGCTGGGTGCTCCGTACTCAGGGTGCTGGGTGCTCAGTACTCAGGGTGCTCAGTGCTCAGTACTCAGGGTGCTCAGTGCTCAGTACTAAGGGTGCTCAGTGCTCAGGGTGCTGGGTGCTCAGTGCTCGGGGTGCTCGGTGCTCAGTACTCAGGGTGCTGGGTGCTCAGTGCTCAGGGTGCTGGGTGCTCAGTGCTCAGGGTCCTGGGTGCTCAGTGCTCAGGGTGCTGGGTGCTCAGTACTCAGGGTGCTCGGTGCTCGGGGTGCTGGGTGCTCAGTGCTCGGGGAGCTCGGTGCTCAGTACTCGGGGTGCTCAGTGCTCAGTACTCAGGGTGCTGGGTGCTCAGTGCTCAGGGTGCTGGGTGCTCAGTACTCAGGGTGCTGGGTGCTCGGTGCTCAGTATGCTGGGTGCTCAGTACTCAGGGTGCTGGGTGCTCAGTACTCAGGGTGCTGGGTGCTCAGTACTCAGGGTGCTGGGTGCTCAGTACTCAGGGTGCTGGGTGCTCAGTTCTCAGGGTGCTGGGTGCTCAGTACTCAGGGTGCTGGGTGCTCAGTGCTTGGGGTGCTCGGTGCTCAGTACGCTGGGTGCTCAGTACTCAGGGTGCTGGGTGCTCAGTACTCAGGGTGCTGGGTGCTCAGTACTCAGGGTGCTGGGTGCTCAGTACTCAGGGTGCTCGGTGCTCAGTGCTCGGGTTGCTGGGTGCTCAGTACTCAGGGTGCTGTGTGCTCAGTGCTCGGGGTGCTGGGTGCTCAGTACTCAGGGTGCTCAGTGCTCAGTGCTCGGGGTGCTCGGTGCTCAGTACAAAGGGTGCTGGGTGCTCAGTGCTCAGGGTGCTCGGTGCTCAGTACTCAGGGTGCTGTTTGCTCAGTGCTCAGGGTGCTCGGTGCTCAGTCATCAGGGTGCTGGGTGCTCAGTAATCAGGGTGCTGGGTGCTCAGTACTCAGGGTGCTGGGTGCTAAGTGCTCGGGGTGCTGGGTGCTCAGTACTCAGGGTGCTGGGTGCTCAGTGCTCGGGGTGCTCGGTGCTCAGTATTCAGGGTGCTGGGTGCTCAGTGCTCGGGGTGCTCGGTGCTCAGTACTCAGGGTGCTGGGTGCTCAGTGCTTGGGGTGCTTGGTGCTCAGTGCTCAGGGTGCTCGGTGCTCAGTACTCAGGGTGCTGGGTGCTCAGTGCTTGGGGTGCTGGGTGCTCAGTACTCAGGGTGCTGGGTGCTCAGTGCTCAGGGTGCTGGGTGCTCAGTGCTCAGGGTGCAGGGTGATCAGTGCTCGGGGTGCTGGGTGCTCAGTACTCAGAGTGCTGGGTGCTCAGTGCTCAGTACTCAGCGTGCTGGGTGCTCAGTGATCAGAGTGTTGGGTGCTCAGTACTCAGGGTGCTGGGTGCTCAGTGCTCAGTGCTCATGGTGCTCATTGCTCAGGGTGCTGGATGCTCAGGGTGATGGGTGCTCAGTGCTCGGGGTGCTGGGTGCTCAGTGCTCAGGGTGCTGGGTGCTCAGTGCTCAGTGCTCAGGGTGCTGGGTGCTCAGTGCTCAGTGCTCAGGGTGCTGGGTGTTCAGTACTCAGTGTGCTGGGTGCTCAGTACTCAGGGTGCTGGGTGCTCAGTGCTCAGGGTGCTGGGTGCTCAGTGCTCAGGGTGCTGGGTGCTCAGTACTCAGGGTGCTGGGTGCTCAGTACTCAGGGTGCTCGGTGCTCAGTGCTCAGGGTGCTGGGTGCTCAGTGCTCGGGGTGCTGGGTGTTCAGTACTCAGGGTGCTGGGTGCTCAGTACGCAGGGTGCTGGGTGCTCAGTGCTCAGGGTGCTGGGTGCTCAGTGCTCAGGGTGCTGGGTGCTCAGTACTCAGGGTGCTGGGTGCTCAGTACTCAGGGTGCTCGGTGCTCAGTGCTTAGGGTGCTGGGTGCACAGTGCTCGGGGTTCTGGGTGCTCAGTACTCGGGGTGCTGGGTGCTCAGTACTCAGGGTGCTCAGTGCTCAGTGCTCGGGGTTCTCGGTGCTCAGTACTCAGGGTGCTCCGTGCTCAGTACTCAGGGTGCTCAGTGCTCAGTACTCAGGGTGCTCAAGCTCAGTGCTCGGGGTGCTGGGTGCTCAGTGCTCGGGGTGCTGGGTGCTCAGTGCTCGGGCTGCTGGGTGCTCAGTGCTCGGGGTGCTGGGTGCTCAGTGCTCAGAGTGCTGGGTGCTCAGTACTCAGGGTGCTCGGTGCTCAGTACTCAGGGTGCTGGGTGCTCAGTGCTCAGGGTGCTCAGTGCTCAGTACTCAGCATGCTGGGTGCGCAGTGCTCAGGGTGCTCCGTGCTCAGTACTCAGGGTGCTCAGTGCTCAGTGCTCTGGGGGCTGGGTGCTCAGTGCTCGGGGTGCTGGGTGCTCAGTGCTCAGGGTGCTGGGTGCTCAGTACTCAGGGTGCTCAGTGCTCAGGGTGCTGGGTGCTCAGTGCTCAGTAAACAGGGTGCTGGGTTCTCAGTGCTCGGGGTGATGGGTGCTCAGTGCTCAGTACTCAGGGTGCTGGGTGCTCAGTGCTCGGGGTGCTGGATACTCAGTACTCAGGGTGCTGGGTGCTCAGTGCTCAGGGTGCTGGGTGCTCAGTGCTCAGGGTGCTGGGTGCTCAGTACTCAGGGTGCTCAGTGCTCAGGGTGCTGGGTACTCAGTGCTCAGTAAACAGGGTGCTGGGTTCTCAGTGCTCGGGGTGATGGGTGCTCAGTGCTCAGTACTCAGGGTGCTGGGTGCTCAGTGCTCGGGGTGCTGGATACTCAGTACTCAGGGTGCTGGGTGCTCAGTGCTCAGGGTGCTGGGTGCTCAGTACTCAGGGTGCTGGGTGCTCAGTGCTCAGGGTGCTGGGTGCTCAGTACTCAGGGTGCTGGGTCCTCAGTGCTCAGGGTGCTGGGTGCTCAGTGCTCGGGGTGCTCAGTACTCAGGGTGCTTGGTGCTTAGTACTCAGGGTGCTGGGTGCTCAGTACTCCGGGTGCTGGGTGCTCAGAACTCGGGATGCTCGGTGCTCAGTGCTCAGGGTGCTGGGTGCTCAGTACTCAGGGTGCTCATTGCTCAGGGTGCTGGGTGCTCAGTACTCAGGGTACTGGGTGCTCAGTACTCAGGGTGCTGTGTGCTCAGTACTCAGGGTGCTCAGTGCTCAGTGCTCAGGGTGCTGGGTGCTCACTGCTCGGGGTGCTGGGTGCTCAGTGCTCAGGGTGCTGGGTGCTCACTGCTCAGGGTGCCCGGTGCTCAGTGCTCAGGGTGCTGGGTGCTCAGTACTCAGGGTGCTCAGTGCTCAGGGTGCTGGGTGCTCAGTGCCCGGGGTGCTGGGTGCTCAGTCCTCAGGTTGCTGCGTGCTCAGTGCTCAGGGTGCTCAGTGCTCAGTGCTCGGGGTGCTGGGTGCTCAGTTCTCGGGGTGCTCGGTGCTCAGTACTCGGGGTGCTGGGTGCTCAGTGCTCAGGGTGCTGGGTGCTCAGTGCTCGGGGTGCTGGGTGCTAAGTGCTCAGGGTGCTGGGTGCTCAGTGATCGCCGTGCTCGGTGCTCAGTACCCAGGGTGCTGGGTGCTCAGTGCTCGGGGTGCTGGGTGCTCAGTGCTCGGGGTGCTGGGTGCTCAGTGCTCGGGGTGCTGGGTGCTCAGTGCTCGGGGTGCTGGGTGCTCAGTGCTCAGAGTGCTGGGTGCTCAGTACTCAGGGTGCTCGGTGCTCAGTACTCAGGGTGCTGGGTGCTCAGTGCTCAGGGTGCTCAGTGCTCAGTACTCAGCGTGCTGGGTGCTCAGTGCTCAGGGTGCTCCGTGCTCAGTACTCAGGGGGCTCAGTGCTCAGTGCTCTGGGTGCTGGGTGCTCAGTGCTCGGGGTGCTGGGTGCTCAGTGCTCAGTACTCAGGGTGCTGGGTGCTCAGTACTCAGGGTGCTGGGTGCTCAGTACTCAGGGTGCTGGGTGCTCAGTACTCAGGGTGCAGGGTGCTTAGTACACAGGGTGCTGGGTGCTCAGTGCTCGGGGTGCTGGGTGCTCAGTGCTCAGTACTCAGGGTGCTGGGTGCTCAGTGCTCGGGGTGCTCGGTGCTCAGTGCTCGGGGTGCTGGGTGCTCAGTAATCAGGGTGCTGGGTGCTCAGTACTCGTTGTGCTGGGTGCTCAGTGCTCAGGGTGCTGGGTGCTCAGTACTCAGGGTGCTCGGTGCTCAGTGCTCGGTGTGCTGGGTGCTCAGTACTCAGGGTGCTCGGTGCTCAGTACTCAGGGTGCTCGGTGCTCAGTACTCAGGGTGCTCAGGCTCAGTGCTCGGGGTGCTGGGTGCTCAGTGCTCGGGGTGCTGGGTGCTCAGTGCTCGGGGTGCTGGGTGCTCAGTGCTCGGGGTGCTGGGTGCTCAGTGCTCAGAGTGCTGGGTGCTCAGTACTCAGGGTGCTCGGTGCTCAGTACTCAGGGTGCTGGGTGCTCAGTGCTCAGGGTGCTCAGTGCTCAGTACTCAGCGTGATTGGTGCTCAGTGCTCAGGGTGCTCCGTGCTCAGTACTCAGGGTGCTCAGTGCTCAGTGCTCTGGGGGCTGGGTGCTCAGTGCTCGGGGTGCTGGGTGCTCAGTGCTCAGGGTGCTGGGTGCTCAATACTCACGGTGCTCAGTGCTCAGGGTGCTGGGTGCTCAGTGCTCGGCGTGCTGGGTACTCAGTGCTCAGTAAACAGGGTGCTGGGTTCTCAGTGCTCGGGGTGATGGGTGCTCAGTGCTCAGTACTCAGGGTGCTGGGTGCTCAGTGCTCGGGGTGCTGGATACTCAGTACTCAGGGTGCTGGGTGCTCAGTGCTCAGGGTGCTCGGTGCTCAGTACTCAGGGTGCTGGGTGCTCAGTGCTCAGGGTGCTGGGTGCTCAGTACTCAAGGTGCTGGGTCCTCAGTGCTCAGGGTGCTGGGTGCTCAGTGCTCGGGGTGCTCAGTACTCAGGGTGCTGTGTGTTCAGTGCTCAGGGTACTGGGTGCTCAGTACTCAGGGTGCTTGGTGCTTAGTACTCAGGGTGCTGGGTGCTCAGTACTCCGGGTGCTGGGTGCTCAGAACTCGGGGTGCTCGGTGCTCAGTGCTCAGGGTGCTGGGTGCTCAGTACTCAGGGTGCTCATTGCTCAGGGTGCTGGGTGCTCAGTACTCAGGGTGCTGTGTGCTCAGTACTGAGGGTGCTCAGTGCTCAGTGCTCAGGGTGCTGGGTGCTCACTGCTCGGGGTGCTGGGTTCTCAGTGCTCAGGGTGCTGGGTGCTCAGTGCTCAGGGTGCTCGGTGCTCTGTGCTCAGGGTGCTGGGTGCTCAGTACTCAGGGTGCTCAGTGCTCAGGGTGCTGGGTGCTCAGTGCCCATGGTGCTGGGTGCTCAGTCCTCAGGGTGCTGGGTGCTCAGTCCTCAGGGTGCTGGGTGCTCAGTACTCAGGGTGCTGGGTGCTCAGTACTCAGGGTGCTGGGTGCTCAGTACTCAGGGTGCTGGGTGCTCAGTTCTCAGGGTGCTGGGTGCTCAGTACTCAGGGTGCTGGGTGCTCAGTGCTTGGGGTGCTCGGTGCTCAGTACGCTGGGTGCTCAGTACTCAGGGTGCTGGGTGCTCAGTACTCAGGGTGCTGGGTGCTCAGTACTCAGGGTGCTGGGTGCTCAGTACTCAGGGTGCTCGGTGCTCAGTGCTCGGGTTGCTGGGTGCTCAGTACTCAGGGTGCTGTGTGCTCAGTGCTCGGGGTGCTGGGTGCTCAGTACTCAGGGTGCTCAGTGCTCAGTGCTCGGGGTGCTCGGTGCTCAGTACAAAGGGTGCTGGGTGCTCAGTGCTCAGGGTGCTCGGTGCTCAGTACTCAGGGTGCTGTTTGCTCAGTGCTCAGGGTGCTCGGTGCTCAGTCATCAGGGTGCTGGGTGCTCAGTAATCAGGGTGCTGGGTGCTCAGTACTCAGGGTGCTGGGTGCTAAGTGCTCGGGGTGCTGGGTGCTCAGTACTCAGGGTGCTGGGTGCTCAGTGCTCGGGGTGCTCGGTGCTCAGTACTCAGGGTGCTGGGTGCTCAGTGCTCGGGGTGCTCGGTGCTCAGTACTCAGGGTGCTGGGTGCTCAGTGCTTGGTGTGCTTGGTGCTCAGTGCTCAGGGTGCTCGGTGCTCAGTACTCAGGGTGCTGGGTGCTCAGTGCTTGGGGTGCTGGGTGCTCAGTACTCAGGGTGCTGGGTGCTCAGTGCTCAGGGTGCTGGGTGCTCAGTGCTCAGGGTGCAGGGTGATCAGTGCTCGGGGTGCTGGGTGCTCAGTACTCAGAGTGCTGGGTGCTCAGTGCTCAGTACTCAGCGTGCTGGGTGCTCAGTGATCAGAGTGTTGGGTGCTCAGTACTCAGGGTGCTGGGTGCTCAGTGCTCAGTGCTCATGGTGCTCATTGCTCAGGGTGCTGGATGCTCAGGGTGATGGGTGCTCAGTGCTCGGGGTGCTGGGTGCTCAGTGCTCAGGGTGCTGGGTGCTCAGTGCTCAGTGCTCAGGGTGCTGGGTGCTCAGTGCTCAGTGCTCAGGGTGCTGGGTGTTCAGTACTCAGTGTGCTGGGTGCTCAGTACTCAGGGTGCTGGGTGCTCAGTGCTCAGGGTGCTGGGTGCTCAGTGCTCAGGGTGCTGGGTGCTCAGTACTCAGGGTGCTGGGTGCTCAGTACTCAGGGTGCTCGGTGCTCAGTGCTCAGGGTGCTGGGTGCTCAGTGCTCGGGGTGCTGGGTGTTCAGTACTCAGGGTGCTGGGTGCTCAGTACGCAGGGTGCTGGGTGCTCAGTGCTCAGGGTGCTGGGTGCTCAGTGCTCAGGGTGCTGGGTGCTCAGTACTCAGGGTGCTGGGTGCTCAGTACTCAGGGTGCTCGGTGCTCAGTGCTTAGGGTGCTGGGTGCACAGTGCTCGGGGTTCTGGGTGCTCAGTACTCGGGGTGCTGGGTGCTCAGTACTCAGGGTGCTCAGTGCTCAGTGCTCGGGGTTCTCGGTGCTCAGTACTCAGGGTGCTCCGTGCTCAGTACTCAGGGTGCTCAGTGCTCAGTACTCAGGGTGCTCAAGCTCAGTGCTCGGGGTGCTGGGTGCTCAGTGCTCGGGGTGCTGGGTGCTCAGTGCTCGGGCTGCTGGGTGCTCAGTGCTCGGGGTGCTGGGTGCTCAGTGCTCAGAGTGCTGGGTGCTCAGTACTCAGGGTGCTCGGTGCTCAGTACTCAGGGTGCTGGGTGCTCAGTGCTCAGGGTGCTCAGTGCTCAGTACTCAGCATGCTGGGTGCGCAGTGCTCAGGGTGCTCCGTGCTCAGTACTCAGGGTGCTCAGTGCTCAGTGCTCTGGGGGCTGGGTGCTCAGTGCTCGGGGTGCTGGGTGCTCAGTGCTCAGGGTGCTGGGTGCTCAGTACTCAGGGTGCTCAGTGCTCAGGGTGCTGGGTGCTCAGTGCTCAGTAAACAGGGTGCTGGGTTCTCAGTGCTCGGGGTGATGGGTGCTCAGTGCTCAGTACTCAGGGTGCTGGGTGCTCAGTGCTCGGGGTGCTGGATACTCAGTACTCAGGGTGCTGGGTGCTCAGTGCTCAGGGTGCTGGGTGCTCAGTGCTCAGGGTGCTGGGTGCTCAGTACTCAGGGTGCTCAGTGCTCAGGGTGCTGGGTACTCAGTGCTCAGTAAACAGGGTGCTGGGTTCTCAGTGCTCGGGGTGATGGGTGCTCAGTGCTCAGTACTCAGGGTGCTGGGTGCTCAGTGCTCGGGGTGCTGGATACTCAGTACTCAGGGTGCTGGGTGCTCAGTGCTCAGGGTGCTGGGTGCTCAGTACTCAGGGTGCTGGGTGCTCAGTGCTCAGGGTGCTGGGTGCTCAGTACTCAGGGTGCTGGGTCCTCAGTGCTCAGGGTGCTGGGTGCTCAGTGCTCGGGGTGCTCAGTACTCAGGGTGCTTGGTGCTTAGTACTCAGGGTGCTGGGTGCTCAGTACTCCGGGTGCTGGGTGCTCAGAACTCGGGATGCTCGGTGCTCAGTGCTCAGGGTGCTGGGTGCTCAGTACTCAGGGTGCTCATTGCTCAGGGTGCTGGGTGCTCAGTACTCAGGATACTGGGTGCTCAGTACTCAGGGTGCTGTGTGCTCAGTACTCAGGGTGCTCAGTGCTCAGTGCTCAGGGTGCTGGGTGCTCACTGCTCGGGGTGCTGGGTGCTCAGTGCTCAGGGTGCTGGGTGCTCACTGCTCAGGGTGCCCGGTGCTCAGTGCTCAGGGTGCTGGGTGCTCAGTACTCAGGGTGCTCAGTGCTCAGGGTGCTGGGTGCTCAGTGCCCGGGGTGCTGGGTGCTCAGTCCTCAGGTTGCTGCGTGCTCAGTGCTCAGGGTGCTCAGTGCTCAGTGCTCGGGGTGCTGGGTGCTCAGTTCTCGGGGTGCTCGGTGCTCAGTACTCGGGGTGCTGGGTGCTCAGTGCTCAGGGTGCTGGGTGCTCAGTGCTCGGGGTGCTGGGTGCTAAGTGCTCAGGGTGCTGGGTGCTCAGTGATCGCCGTGCTCGGTGCTCAGTACCCAGGGTGCTGGGTGCTCAGTGCTCGGGGTGCTGGGTGCTCAGTGCTCGGGGTGCTGGGTGCTCAGTGCTCGGGGTGCTGGGTGCTCAGTGCTCGGGGTGCTGGGTGCTCAGTGCTCAGAGTGCTGGGTGCTCAGTACTCAGGGTGCTCGGTGCTCAGTACTCAGGGTGCTGGGTGCTCAGTGCTCAGGGTGCTCAGTGCTCAGTACTCAGCGTGCTGGGTGCTCAGTGCTCAGGGTGCTCCGTGCTCAGTACTCAGGGGGCTCAGTGCTCAGTGCTCTGGGTGCTGGGTGCTCAGTGCTCGGGGTGCTGGGTGCTCAGTGCTCAGTACTCAGGGTGCTGGGTGCTCAGTACTCAGGGTGCTGGGTGCTCAGTACTCAGGGTGCTGGGTGCTCAGTACTCAGGGTGCAGGGTGCTTAGTACACAGGGTGCTGGGTGCTCAGTGCTCGGGGTGCTGGGTGCTCAGTGCTCAGTACTCAGGGTGCTGGGTGCTCAGTGCTCGGGGTGCTCGGTGCTCAGTGCTCGGGGTGCTGGGTGCTCAGTAATCAGGGTGCTGGGTGCTCAGTACTCGTTGTGCTGGGTGCTCAGTGCTCAGGGTGCTGGGTGCTCAGTACTCAGGGTGCTCGGTGCTCAGTGCTCGGGGTGCTGGGTGCTCAGTACTCAGGGTGCTCGGTGCTCAGTACTCAGGGTGCTCGGTGCTCAGTACTCAGGGTGCTCAGGCTCAGTGCTCGGGGTGCTGGGTGCTCAGTGCTCGGGGTGCTGGGTGCTCAGTGCTCGGGGTGCTGGGTGCTCAGTGCTCGGGGTGCTGGGTGCTCAGTGCTCAGAGTGCTGGGTGCTCAGTACTCAGGGTGCTCGGTGCTCAGTACTCAGGGTGCTGGGTGCTCAGTGCTCAGGGTGCTCAGTGCTCAGTACTCAGCGTGATTGGTGCTCAGTGCTCAGGGTGCTCCGTGCTCAGTACTCAGGGTGCTCAGTGCTCAGTGCTCTGGGGGCTGGGTGCTCAGTGCTCGGGGTGCTGGGTGCTCAGTGCTCAGGGTGCTGGGTGCTCAATACTCACGGTGCTCAGTGCTCAGGGTGCTGGGTGCTCAGTGCTCGGCGTGCTGGGTACTCAGTGCTCAGTAAACAGGGTGCTGGGTTCTCAGTGCTCGGGGTGATGGGTGCTCAGTGCTCAGTACTCAGGGTGCTGGGTGCTCAGTGCTCGGGGTGCTGGATACTCAGTACTCAGGGTGCTGGGTGCTCAGTGCTCAGGGTGCTCGGTGCTCAGTACTCAGGGTGCTGGGTGCTCAGTGCTCAGGGTGCTGGGTGCTCAGTACTCAAGGTGCTGGGTCCTCAGTGCTCAGGGTGCTGGGTGCTCAGTGCTCGGGGTGCTCAGTACTCAGGGTGCTGTGTGTTCAGTGCTCAGGGTACTGGGTGCTCAGTACTCAGGGTGCTTGGTGCTTAGTACTCAGGGTGCTGGGTGCTCAGTACTCCGGGTGCTGGGTGCTCAGAACTCGGGGTGCTCGGTGCTCAGTGCTCAGGGTGCTGGGTGCTCAGTACTCAGGGTGCTCATTGCTCAGGGTGCTGGGTGCTCAGTACTCAGGGTGCTGTGTGCTCAGTACTGAGGGTGCTCAGTGCTCAGTGCTCAGGGTGCTGGGTGCTCACTGCTCGGGGTGCTGGGTTCTCAGTGCTCAGGGTGCTGGGTGCTCAGTGCTCAGGGTGCTCGGTGCTCTGTGCTCAGGGTGCTGGGTGCTCAGTACTCAGGGTGCTCAGTGCTCAGGGTGCTGGGTGCTCAGTGCCCATGGTGCTGGGTGCTCAGTCCTCAGGGTGCTGGGTGCTCAGTGCTCAGGGTTCTCAGTGCTCAGTGCTCGGGGTGCTGGGTGCTCAGTTCTCGGGGTGCTCGGTGCTCAGTACTCGAGGTGCTGGGTGCTCAGTGCTCAGGGTGCTGGGTGCTCAGTGCTCGGGGTGCTGGGTGCTCAGTGCTCAGGGTGCTGGGTGCTCAGTGATCGCCGTGCTCGGTGCTCAGTACTCAGGGTGCTGGGTGCTCAGTGCTCAGGGTGCTGGGTGCTCAGTACTCAGGGTCCTGGGTGCTCAGTGCTCAGGGTGCTGGGTGCTCAGTGCTCAGGGTGCTGGGTGCTCAGTACTCAGGGTGCTGGGTGCTCAGTACTCATGGTGCTCGGTGCTCAGTGCTCAGGGTGCTGGGTGCACAGTGCTCGGGGTGCTGGGTGCTCAGTACTCGGGGTGCTGGGTGCTCAGTACTCAGGGTGCTGGGTGCTCAGTGCTCAGGGTGCTGGGTGCACAGTGCTCGGGGTGCTGGGTGCTCAGTGCTCGGGGTGCTGGGTGCTCAGTGCTCAGAGTGCTGGGTGCTCAGTACTCAGGGTGCTCGGGGCTCAGTACTCAGGGTGCTGGGTGCTCAGTGTTCAGGGTGCTCAGTGCTCAGTACTCAGCGTGCTGGGTGCTCAGTGCTCAGGGTGCTCCGTGCTCAGTACTCAGGGTGCTCAGTGCTCAGTGCTCTGGGGGCTGGGTGCTCAGTGCTCGGGGTGCTAGGTGCTCAGTGCTCAGGGTGCTGGGTGCTCAGTACTCAGGGTGCTCAGTGCTCAGGGTGCTGGGTGCTCAGTGCCCGGGGTGCTGGGTGCTCAGTCCTCAGGTTGCTGGGTGCTCAGTGCTCAGGGTGCTCAGTGCTCAGTGCTCGGGGTGCTGGGTGCTCAGTTCTCGGGGTGCTCGGTGCTCAGTACTCGGGGTGCTGGGTGCTCAGTGCTCAGGGTGCTGGGTGGTCAGTGCTCGGGGTGCTGGGTGCTAAGTGCTCAGGGTGCTGTGTGCTCAGTGATCGCCGTTCTCGGTGCTCAGTACCCAGGGTGCTGGGTGCTCACTGCTCGGGGTGCTGGGTGCTCAGTGCTCGGGGTGCTGGGTGCTCAGTGCTCGGGGTGCTGGGTGCTCAGTGCTCGGGGTGCTGGGTGCTCAGTGCTCAGAGTGCTGGGTGCTCAGTACTCAGGGTGCTGGGTGCTCAGTACTCGGGGTGCTGGGTGCTCAGTGCTCAGGGTGCTCAGTGCTCAGTACTCAGCGTGCTGGGTGCTCAGTGCTCAGGGTGCTCCGTGCTCAGTACTCAGGGGGCTCAGTGCTCAGTGCTCTGGGTGCTGGGTGCTCAGTGCTCGGGGTGCTGGGTGCTCAGTGCTCAGTACTCAGGGTGCTGGGTGCTCAGTACTCAGGGTGCTGGGTGCTCAGTACTCAGGGTGCTGGGTGCTCAGTACTCAGGGTGCTGGGTGCTTAGTACACAGGGTGCTGGGTGCTCAGTGCTCGGGGTGCAGGGTGCTCAGTGCTCAGTACTCAGGGTGCTGGGTGCTCAGTGCTCGGGGTGCTCGGTGCTCAGTGCTCGGGGTGCTGGGTGCTCAGTAATCAGGGTGCTGGGTGCTCAGTACTCGTTGTGCTGGGTGCTCAGTGCTCAGGGTGCTGGGTGCTCAGTACTCAGGGTGCTCGGTGCTCAGTGCTCGGGGTGCTGGGTGCTCAGTACTCAGGGTGCTCGGTGCTCAGTACTCAGGGTGCTCGGTGCTCAGTACTCAGGGTGCTCAGGCTCAGTGCTCGGGGTGCTGGGTGCTCAGTGCTCGGGGTGCTGGGTGCTCAGTGCTCGGGGTGCTGGGTGCTCAGTGCTCGGGGTGCTGGGTGCTCAGTGCTCAGAGTGCTGGGTGCTCAGTACTCAGGGTGCTCGGTGCTCAGTACTCAGGGTGCTGGGTGCTCAGTGCTCAGGGTGCTCAGTGCTCAGTACTAAGCGTGATTGGTGCTCAGTGCTCAGGGTGCTCAGTGCTCAGTGCTCTGGGGGCTGGGTGCTCAGTGCTCGGGGTGCTGGGTGCTCAGTGCTCAGGGTGCTGGGTGCTCAGTACTCAGGGTGCTCAGTGCTCAGGGTGCTGGGTGCTCAGTGCTCGGCGTGCTGGGTACTCAGTGCTCAGTAAACAGGGTGCTGGGTTCTCAGTGCTCGGGGTGATGGGTGCTCAGTGCTCAGTACTCAGGGTGCTGGGTGCTCAGTGCTCGGGGTGCTGGATACTCAGTACTCAGGGTGCTGGGTGCTCAGTGCTCAGGGTGCTCGGTGCTCAGTACTCAGGGTGCTGGGTGCTCAGTGCTCAGGGTGCTGGGTGCTCAGTACTCAAGGTGCTGGTGCCTCAGTGCTCAGGGTGCTGGGTGCTCAGTGCTCGGGGTGCTCAGTACTCAGGGTGCTGTGTGTTCAGTGCTCAGGGTACTGGGTGCTCAGTACTCAGGGTGCTTGGTGCTTAGTACTCAGGGTGCTGGGTGCTCAGTACTCCGGGTGCTGGGTGCTCAGAACTCGGGGTGCTCGGTGCTCAGTGCTCAGGGTGCTGGGTGCTCAGTACTCAGGGTGCTCATTGCTCAGGGTGCTGGGTGCTCAGTACTCAGGGTGCTGGGTGTTCAGTACTCAGGGTGCTGTGTGCTCAGTACTGAGGGTGCTCAGTGCTCAGGGTGCTGGGTGCTCACTGCTCGGGGTGCTGGGTTCTCAGTGCTCAGGGTGCTGGGTGCTCAGTGCTCAGGGTGCTCGGTGCTCTGTGCTCAGGGTGCTGGGTGCTCAGTACTCAGGGTGCTCAGTGCTCAGGGTGCTGGGCGCTCAGTGCCCGGGGTGCTGGGTGCTCAGTCCTCAGGGTGCTGGGTGCTCAGTGCTCAGGGTTCTCAGTGCTCAGTGCTCGGGGTGCTGGGTGCTCAGTTCTCGGGGTGCTCGGTGCTCAGTACTCGAGGTGCTGGGTGCTCAGTGCTCAGGGTGCTGGGTGCTCAGTGCTCGGGGTGCTGGGTGCTCAGTGCTCAGGGTGCTGGGTGCTCAGTGATCGCCGTGCTCGGTGCTCAGTACTCAGGGTGCTGGGTGCTCAGTGCTCAGGGTGCTGGGTGCTCAGTACTCAGGGTGCTGGGTGCTCAGTACTCAGGGTGCTAAGAGCTCAGGGTGCTCAATGCTCGGGGTGCTGGATGCTCAGTTCTCAGTGCACAGGGTGCAGGGTGCTCAGTCCTCGGGGTGCTGTGTGCTCAGTTCTCTGGGTGCTCAATGCTCAGTACTCAGGGTGCTGGGTGCTCAGTACTCAGGGTGCTGGGTGCTCAGTATTCAGGGAGCTCAGTGCTCGGGGTGCAGGGTGCTCAGTACTCAGGGTGCTGGGTGCTCAGTACTCAGGGTGCTCAGTACTCAGGGTGCTGGGTGCTCAGTGCTCGGGGTGCTGGGTGCTCAGTACTCAGGGTGCTGGGTGCTCTGTGCTCAGGGTGCTGGGTGCTCAGTGCTCGGGGTGCTCGGTGCTCATTCTCGGGGTGCTGGGTGCTCAGTACTCAGGGTGCTGGGTGCTCAGTGCTCGGGGTGCTCGGTGCTCAGTACACAGGGTGCTGGGTGCTCAGTGCTCGGGGTGCTGGGTGCTCAGTACTCAGGGTGCTGGGTGCTCAGGGCTCAGTACTCAGTGTGCTGGGTACTCAGTGCTCAGAGTGTTGGGTGCTCAGTACTCAGGGTGCTGGGTGCTCAGTGCTCAGTGCTCAGGGTGCTCAGTGCTCAGGGTGCTGGATGCTCAGGGTGCTGGGTGCTCAGTGCTCGGGGTGCTGGGTGCTCAGTGCTCAGGGTGCTGGGTGCTCAGTGCTCAGGGTGCTGGGTGTTCAGTACTCAGGGTGCTGGGTGCTCAGTACTCAGGGTGCTGGGTGCTCAGTGCTCAGGGTGCTGGGTGCTCAGTGCTCGGGGTGCTGGGTGTTCAGGACTCAGGGTGCTGGGTGCTCAGTACTCAGGGTGCTGGGTGCTCAGTGCTCAGGGTGCTGGGTGCTCAGTGCTCAGGGTGCTGGGTGCTCAGTACTCAGGGTGCTGGGTGCTCAGTACTCATGGTGCTCGGTGCTCAGTGCTCAGGGTGCTGGGTGCACAGTGCTCGGGGTGCTGGGTGCTCAGTACTCGGGGTGCTGGGTGCTCAGTACTCAGGGTGCTGGGTGCTCAGTGCTCAGGGTGCTGGGTGCACAGTGCTCGGGGTGCTGGGTGCTCAGTGCTCGGGGTGCTGGGTGCTCAGTGCTCAGAGTGCTGGGTGCTCAGTACTCAGGGTGCTCGGGGCTCAGTACTCAGGGTGCTGGGTGCTCAGTGTTCAGGGTGCTCAGTGCTCAGTACTCAGCGTGCTGGGTGCTCAGTGCTCAGGGTGCTCCGTGCTCAGTACTCAGGGTGCTCAGTGCTCAGTGCTCTGGGGGCTGGGTGCTCAGTGCTCGGGGTGCTAGGTGCTCAGTGCTCAGGGTGCTGGGTGCTCAGTACTCAGGGTGCTCAGTGCTCAGGGTGCTGGGTGCTCAGTGCTCGGCGTGCTGGGTACTCAGTGCTCAGTAAACAGGGTGCTGGGTTCTCAGTGCTCGGGGTGATGGGTGCTCAGTGCTCAGTACTCAGGGTGCTGGGTGCTCAGTGCTCGGTGTGCTGGATACTCAGGACTCAGGGTGCTGGGTGCTCAGTGCTCAGGGTGCTGGGTGCTCAGTACTCAGGGTGCTGGGTGCTCAGTGCTCAGGGTGCTGGGTGCTCAGTACTCAGGGTGCTGGGTCATCAGTGCTCAGGGTGCTGGGTGCTCAGTGCTCGGGGTGCTCAGTACTCAGGGTGCTGTGTGTTCAGTGCTCAGGGTACTGGGTGCTCAGTACTCAGGGTGCTTGGTGCTTAGTACTCAGGGTGCTGGGTGCTCAGTACTCCGGGTGCTGGGTGCTCAGAACTCGGGGTGCTCGGTGCTCAGTGCTCAGGGTGCTGGGTGCTCAGTACTCAGGGTGCTCATTGCTCAGGGTGCTGGGTGCTCAGTACTTAGGGTGCTGGGTGCTCAGTACTCAGGGTGCTGTGTGCTCAGTACTGAGGGTGCTCAGTGCTCAGTGCTCAGGGTGCTGGGTGCTCACTGCTCGGGGTGCTGGGTGCTCAGTGCTCAGGGTGCTGGGTGCATAGTGCTCAGGGTGCTCGGTGCTCAGTGCTCAGGGTGCTGGTTGCTCAGTACTCAGGGTGCTCAGTGGTCAGGGTGCTGGGTGCTCAGTGCCCGGGGTGCTGGGTGCTCAGTCCTCAGGGTGCTGGGTGCTCAGTGCTCAGGGTTCTCAGTGCTCAGTGCTCGGGGTGCTGGGTGCTCAGTTCTCGGGGTGCTCGGTGCTCAGTACTCGAGGTGCTGGGTGCTCAGTGCTCAGGGTGCTGGGTGCTCAGTGCTCGGGGTGCTGGGTGCTCAGTGCTCAGGGTGCTGGGTGCTCAGTGATCGCCGTGCTCGGTGCTCAGTACTCAGGGTGCTGGGTGCTCAGTGCTCAGGGTGCTGGGTGCTCAGTACTCAATGTGCTGGGAGCTCAGTACTCAGGGTGCTAAGAGCTCAGGGTGCTCAATGCTCGGGGTGCTGGATGGTCAGTGCTCAGTGCACAGGGTGCAGGGTGCTCAATCCTCGGGGTGCTGGGTGCTCAGTTCTCTGGGTGCTCAGTGCTCAGTACTCAGGGTGCTGGGTGCTCAGTACTCAGGGTGCTGGGTGCTCAGTATTCAGGGAGCTCAGTGCTCGGGGTGCAGGGAGCTCAGTACTCAGGGTGCTGGGTGCTCAGTACTCAGGGTGCTCAGTACTCAGGGTGCTGGGTGCTCAGTGCTCGGGGTGCTGGGTGCTCAGTACTCAGGGTGCTGGGTGCTCAGTGCTCAGGGTGCTGGGTGCTCAGTGCTCGGGGTGCTCGGTGCTCATTCTCGGGGTGCTGGGTGCTCAGTACTCAGGGTGCTGGGTACTCAGTGCTCAGAGTGTTGGGTGCTCAGTACTCAGGGTGCTGGGTGCTCAGTGCTCAGTGCTCAGGGTGCTAAGTGCTCAGGGTGCTGGATGCTCAGGGTGCTGGGTGCTCAGTGCTCGGGGTGCTGGGTGCTCAGTGCTCAGGGTGCTGGGTGCTCAGTGCTCAGTGCTCAGGGTGCTGGGTGTTCAGTACTCAGGGTGCTGGGTGCTCAGTACTCAGGGTGCTGGGTGCTCAGTGCTCAGGGTGCTGGGTGCTCAGTGCTCAGGGTGCTGGGTGCTCAGTGCTCAGGGTGCTGGGTGCTCAGTACTCAGGGTGCTCGGTGCTCAGTGCTCAGGGTGCTGGGTGCTCAGTGCTCGGGGTGCTGGGTGTTCAGGACTCAGGGTGCTGGGTGCTCAGTACTCAGGGTGCTGGGTGCTCAGTGCTCAGGGTGCTGGGTGCTCAGTGCTCAGGGTGCTGGGTGCTCAGTACTCAGGGTGCTGGGTGCTCAGTACTCATGGTGCTCGGTGCTCAGTGCTCAGGGTGCTGGGTGCACAGTGCTCGGGGTGCTGGGTGCTCAGTACTCGGGGTGCTGGGTGCTCAGTACTCAGGGTGCTGGGTGCTCAGTGCTCAGGGTGCTGGGTGCACAGTGCTCGGGGTGCTGGGTGCTCAGTGCTCGGGGTGCTGGGTGCTCAGTGCTCAGAGGGCTGGGTGTCAGTACTCTGGGTGCTCGGGGCTCAGTACTCAGGGTGCTGGGTGCTCAGTGTTCAGGGTGCTCAGTGCTCAGTACTCAGCGTGCTGGGTGCTCAGTGCTCAGGGTGCTCCGTGCTCAGTACTCAGGGTGCTCAGTGCTCAGTGCTCTGGGGGCTGGGTGCTCAGTGCTCGGGGTGCTAGGTGCTCAGTGCTCAGGGTGCTGGGTGCTCAGTACTCAGGGTGCTCAGTGCTCGGGGTGCTGGGTGCTCAGTGCTCGGCGTGCTGGGTACTCAGTGCTCAGTAAACAGGGTGCTGGGTTCTCAGTGCTCGGGGTGATGGGTGCTCAGTGCTCAGTACTCAGGGTGCTGGGTGCTCAGTGCTCGGTGTGCTGGATACTCAGGACTCAGGGTGCTGGGTGCTCAGTGCTCAGGGTGCTGGGTGCTCAGTACTCAGGGTGCTGGGTGCTCAGTGCTCAGGGTGCTGGGTGCTCAGTACTCAGGGTGCTGGGTCCTCAGTGCTCAGGGTGCTGGGTGCTCAGTGCTCGGGGTGCTCAGTACTCAGGGTGCTGTGTGTTCAGTGCTCAGGGTACTGGGTGCTCAGTACTCAGGGTGCTTGGTGCTTAGTACTCAGGGTGCTGGGTGCTCAGTACTCCGGGTGCTGGGTGCTCAGAACTCGGGGTGCTCGGTGCTCAGTGCTCAGGGTGCTGGGTGCTCAGTACTCAGGGTGCTCATTGCTCAGGGTGCTGGGTGCTCAGTACTTAGGGTGCTGGGTGCTCAGTACTCAGGGTGCTGTGTGCTCAGTACTGAGGGTGCTCAGTGCTCAGTGCTCAGGGTGCTGGGTGCTCACTGCTCGGGGTGCTGGGTGCTCAGTGCTCAGGGTGCTGGGTGCATAGTGCTCAGGGTGCTCGGTGCTCAGTGCTCAGGGTGCTGGTTGCTCAGTACTCAGGGTGCTCAGTGGTCAGGGTGCTGGGTGCTCAGTGCCCGGGGTGCTGGGTGCTCAGTCCTCAGGGTGCTGGGTGCTCAGTGCTCAGGGTTCTCAGTGCTCAGTGCTCGGGGTGCTGGGTGCTCAGTTCTCAGGGTGCTCGGTGCTCAGTACTCGAGGTGCTGGGTGCTCAGTGCTCAGGGTGCTGGGTGCTCAGTGCTCGGGGTGCTGGGTGCTCAGGGCTCAGGGTGCTGGGTGCTCAGTGATCACCGTGCTCGGTGCTCAGTACTCAGGGTGCTGGGTGCTCAGTGCTCAGGGTGCTGGGTGCTCAGTACTCAATGTGCTGGGAGCTCAGTACTCAGGGTGCTAAGAGCTCAGGGTGCTCAATGCTCGGGGTGCTGGATGCTCAGTGCTCAGTGCACAGGGTGCAGGGTGCTCAATCCTCGGGGTGCTGGGTGCTCAGTTCTCTGGGTGCTCAGTGCTCAGTACTCAGGGTGCTGGGTGCTCAGTACTCAGGGTGCTGGGTGCTCAGTATTCAGGGAGCTCAGTGCTCGGGGTGCAGGGAGCTCAGTACTCAGGGTGCTGGGTGCTCAGTACTCAGGGTGCTCAGTACTCAGGGTGCTGGGTGCTCAGTGCTCGGGGTGCTGGGTGCTCAGTACTCAGGGTGCTGGGTGCTCAGTGCTCAGGGTGCTGGGTGCTCAGTGCTCGGGGTGCTCGGTGCTCATTCTCGGGGTGCTGGGTGCTCAGTACTCAGGGTGCTGGGTGCTCACTGCTCGGGGTGCTCGGTGCTCAGTACACAGGGTGCTGAGTGCTCAGTGCTCGGGGTGCTGGGTGCTCAGTACTCAGGGTGCTGGGTGCTCAGGGCTCAGTACTCAGTGTGCTGGGTGCTCAGTGCTCAGAGTGTTGGGTGCTCAGTACTCAGGTTGCTGGGTGCTCAGTGCTCAGTGCTCAGGGTGCTCAGTGCTCAGGGTGCTGGATGATCAGGGTGCTGGGTGCTCAGTTTTCGGGGTGCTGGGTGCTCAGTGCTCAGGGTGCTGGGTGCTCAGTGCTCAGTGCTCAGGGTGCTGGGTGTTCAGTACTCAGGGTGCTGGGTGCTCAGTACTCAGGGTGCTGGGTGCTCAGTGCTCAGGGTGCTGGGTGCTCAGTGCTCAGGGTGCTGGGTGCTCAGTGCTCAGGGTGCTGGGTGCTCAGTAATCAGGGTGCTGGGTGCTCAGTACTCGTTGTGCTGGGTGCTCAGTGCTCAGGGTGCTGGGTGCTCAGTACTCAGGGTGCTCGGTGCTCAGTGCTCGGGGTGCTGGGTGCTCAGTACTCAGGGTGCTCGGTGCTCAGTACTCAGGGTGCTCGGTGCTCAGTACTCAGGGTGCTCAGGCTCAGTGCTCGGGGTGCTGGGTGCTCAGTGCTCGGGGTGCTGGGTGCTCAGTGCTCGGGGTGCTGGGTGCTCAGTGCTCAGGGTGCTGGGTGCACAGTGCTCGGGGTGCTGGGTGCTCAGTACTCGGGGTGCTGGGTGCTCAGTACACAGGGTGCTGGGTGCTCAGTGCTCAGGGTGCTGGGTGCACAGTGCTCGGGGTGCTGGGTGCTCAGTGCTCGGGGTGCTGGGTGCTCAGTGCTCAGAGTGCTGGGTGCTCAGTACTCAGGGTGCTCGGGGCTCAGTACTCAGGGTGCTGGGTGCTCAGTGTTCAGGGTGCTCAGTGCTCAGTACTCAGCGTGCTGGGTGCTCAGTGCTCAGGGTGCTCCGTGCTCAGTACTCAGGGTGCTCAGTGCTCAGTGCTCTGGGGGCTGGGTGCTCAGTGCTCGGGGTGCTAGGTGCTCAGTGCTCAGGGTGCTGGGTGCTCAGTACTCAGGGTGCTCAGTGCTCAGGGTGCTGGGTGCTCAGTGCTCGGCGTGCTGGGTACTCAGTGCTCAGTAAACAGGGTGCTGGGTTCTCAGTGCTCGGGGTGATGGGTGCTCAGTGCTCAGTACTCAGGGTGCTGGGTGCTCAGTGCTCGGTGTGCTGGATACTCAGTACTCAGGGTGCTGGGTGCTCAGTGCTCGGGGTGCTGGATACTCAGTACTCAGGGTGCTGGGTGCTCAGTGCTCAGGGTGCTCGGTGCTCAGTACTCAGGGTGCTGGGTGCTCAGTGCTCAGGGTGCTGGGTGCTCAGTACTCAAGGTGCTGGTGCCTCAGTGCTCAGGGTGCTGGGTGCTCAGTGCTCGGGGTGCTCAGTACTCAGGGTGCTCTGTGTTCAGTGCTCAGGGTACTGGGTGCTCAGTACTCAGGGTGCTTGGTGCTTAGTACTCAGGGTGCTGGGTGCTCAGTACTCCGGGTGCTGGGTGCTCAGAACTCGGGGTGCTCGGTGCTCAGTGCTCAGGGTGCTGGGTGCTCAGTACTCAGGGTGCTCATTGCTCAGGGTGCTGGGTGCTCAGTACTCAGGGTGCTGGGTGCTCAGTACTCAGGGTGCTGTGTGCTCAGTACTGAGGGTGCTCAGTGCTCAGTGCTCAGGGTGCTGGGTGCTCACTGCTCGGGGTGCTGGGTTCTCAGTGCTCAGGGTGCTGGGTGCTCAGTGCTCAGGGTGCTCGGTGCTCTGTGCTCAGGGTGCTGGGTGCTCAGTACTCAGGGTGCTCAGTGCTCAGGGTGCTGGGTGCTCAGTGCCCGGGGTGCTGGGTGCTCAGTCCTCAGGGTGCTGGGTGCTCAGTGCTCAGGGTTCTCAGTGCTCAGTGCTCGGGGTGCTGTGTGCTCAGTTCTCGGGGTGCTCGGTGCTCAGTACTCGAGGTGCTGGGTGCTCAGTGCTCAGGGTGCTGGGTGCTCAGTGCTCGGGGTGCTGGGTGCTCAGTGCTCAGGGTGCTGGGTGCTCAGTGATCGCCGTGCTCGGTGCTCAGTACTCAGGGTGCTGGGTGCTCAGTGCTCAGGGTGCTGGGTGCTCAGTACTCAGGGTGCTGGGTGCTCAGTACTCAGGGTGCTAAGAGCTCAGGGTGCTCAATGCTCGGGTTGCTGGATGCTCAGTTCTCAGTGCACAGGGTGCAGGGTGCTCAGTCCTCGGGGTGCTGTGTGCTCAGTTCTCTGGGTGCTCAGTGCTCAGTACTCAGGGTGCTGGGTGCTCAGTACTCAGGGTGCTGGGTGCTCAGTATTCAGGGAGCTCAGTGCTCGGGGTGCAGGGTGCTCAGTACTCAGGGTGCTGGGTGCTCAGTACTCAGGGTGCTCAGTACTCAGGGTGCTGGGTGCTCAGTGCTCGGGGTGCTGGGTGCTCAGTACTCAGGGTGCTGGGTGCTCTGTGCTCAGGGTGCTGTTTGCTCAGTGCTCGGGGTGCTCGGTGCTCATTCTCGGGGTGCTGGGTGCTCAGTACTCAGGGTGCTGGGTGCTCAGTGCTCGGGGTGCTCGGTGCTCAGTACACAGGGTGCTGGGTGCTCAGTGCTCGGGGTGCTGGGTGCTCAGTACTCAGGGTGCTGGGTGCTCAGGGCTCAGTACTCAGTGTGCTGGGTACTCAGTGCTCAGAGTGTTGGGTGCTCAGTACTCAGGGTGCTGGGTGCTCAGTGCTCAGTGCTCAGGGTGCTCAGTGCTCAGGGTGCTGGATGCTCAGGGTGCTGGGTGCTCAGTGCTCGGGGTGCTGGGTGCTCAGTGCTCAGGGTGCTGGGTGCTCAGTGCTCAGTGCTAAGGGTGCTGGGTGTTCAGTACTCAGGGTGCTGGGTGCTCAGTACTCAGGGTGCTGGGTGCTCAGTGCTCAGGGTGCTGGGTGCTCAGTGCTCAGGGTGCTGGGTGCTCAGTGCTCAGGGTGCTGGGTGCTCAGTACTCAGGGTGCTCGGTGCTCAGTGCTCAGGGTGCTGGGTGCTCAGTGCTCGGGGTGCTGGGTGTTCAGGACTCAGGGTGCTGGGTGCTCAGTACTCAGGGTGCTGGGTGCTCAGTGCTCAGGGTGCTGGGTGCTCCGTACTCAGGGTGCTGGGTGCTCAGTACTCAGGGTGCTGGGTGCTCAGTACTCATGGTGCTCGGTGCTCAGTGCTCAGGGTGCTGGGTGCACAGTGCTCGGGGTGCTGGGTGCTCAGTACTCGGGGTGCTGGGTGCTCAGTACTCAGGGTGCTGGGTGCTCAGTGCTCAGGGTGCTGGGTGCACAGTGCTCGGGGTGCTGGGTGCTCAGTGCTCGGGGTGCTGGGTGCTCAGTGCTCAGAGTGCTGGGTGCTCAGTACTCAGGGTGCTCGGGGCTCAGTACTCAGGGTGCTGGGTGCTCAGTGTTCAGGGTGCTCAGTGCTCAGTACTCAGCGTGCTGGGTGCTCAGTGCTCAGGGTGCTCCGTGCTCAGTACTCAGGGTGCTCAGTGCTCAGTGCTCTGGGGGCTGGGTGCTCAGTGCTCGGGGTGCTAGGTGCTCAGTGCTCAGGGTGCTGGGTGCTCAGTACTCAGGGTGCTCAGTGCTCAGGGTGCTGGGTGCTCAGTGCTCGGCGTGCTGGGTACTCAGTGCTCAGTAAACAGGGTGCTGGGTTCTCAGTGCTCGGGGTGATGGGTGCTCAGTGCTCAGTACTCAGGGTGCTGGGTGCTCAGTGCTCGGTGTGCTGGATACTCAGGACTCAGGGTGCTGGGTGCTCAGTGCTCAGGGTGCTGGGTGCTCAGTACTCAGGGTGCTGGGTGCTCAGTGCTCAGGGTGCTGGGTGCTCAGTACTCAGGGTGCTGGGTCCTCAGTGCTCAGGGTGCTGGGTGCTCAGTGCTCGGGGTGCTCAGTACTCAGGGTGCTGTGTGTTCAGTGCTCAGGGTACTGGGTGCTCAGTACTCAGGGTGCTTGGTGCTTAGTACTCAGGGTGCTGGGTGCTCAGTACTCCGGGTGCTGGGTGCTCAGAACTCGGGGTGCTCGGTGCTCAGTGCTCAGGGTGCTGGGTGCTCAGTACTCAGGGTGCTCATTGCTCAGGGTGCTGGGTGCTCAGTACTTAGGGTGCTGGGTGCTCAGTACTCAGGGTGCTGTGTGCTCAGTACTGAGGGTGCTCAGTGCTCAGTGCTCAGGGTGCTGGGTGCTCACTGCTCGGGGTGCTGGGTGCTCAGTGCTCAGGGTGCTGGGTGCATAGTGCTCAGGGTGCTCGGTGCTCAGTGCTCAGGGTGCTGGTTGCTCAGTACTCAGGGTGCTCAGTGGTCAGGGTGCTGGGTGCTCAGTGCCCGGGGTGCTGGGTGCTCAGTCCTCAGGGTGCTGGGTGCTCAGTGCTCAGGGTTCTCAGTGCTCAGTGCTCGGGGTGCTGGGTGCTCAGTTCTCGGGGTGCTCGGTGCTCAGTACTCGAGGTGCTGGGTGCTCAGTGCTCAGGGTGCTGGGTGCTCAGTGCTCGGGGTGCTGGGTGCTCAGTGCTCAGGGTGCTGGGTGCTCAGTGATCGCCGTGCTCGGTGCTCAGTACTCAGGGTGCTGGGTGCTCAGTGCTCAGGGTGCTGGGTGCTCAGTACTCAATGTGCTGGGAGCTCAGTACTCAGGGTGCTAAGAGCTCAGGGTGCTCAATGCTCGGGGTGCTGGATGGTCAGTGCTCAGTCCACAGGGTGCAGGGTGCTCAATCCTCGGGGTGCTGGGTGCTCAGTTCTCTGGGTGCTCAGTGCTCAGTACTCAGGGTGCTGGGTGCTCAGTACTCAGGGTGCTGGGTGCTCAGTATTCAGGGAGCTCAGTGCTCGGGGTGCAGGGAGCTCAGTACTCAGGGTGCTGGGTGCTCAGTACTCAGGGTGCTCAGTACTCAGGGTGCTGGGTGCTCAGTGCTCGGGGTGCTGGGTGCTCAGTACTCAGGGTGCTGGGTGCTCAGTGCTCAGGGTGCTGGGTGCTCAGTGCTCGGGGTGCTCGGTGCTCATTCTCGGGGTGCTGGGTGCTCAGTATTCAGGGTGCTGGGTGCTCACTGCTCGGGGTGCTCGGTGCTCAGTACACAGGGTGCTGAGTGCTCAGTGCTCGTGATGCTGGGTGCTCAGTACTCAGGGTGCTGGGTGCTCAGGGCTCAGTACTCAGTGTGCTGGGTGCTCAGTGCTCAGAGTGTTGGGTGCTCAGTACTCAGGTTGCTGGGTGCTCAGTGCTCAGTGCTCAGGGTGCTCAGTGCTCAGGGTGCTGGATGATCAGGGTGCTGGGTGCTCAGTTTTCGGGGTGCTGGGTGCTCAGTGCTCAGGGTGCTGGGTGCTCAGTGCTCAGTGCTCAGGGTGCTGGGTGTTCAGTACTCAGGGTGCTGGGTGCTCAGTGCTCAGGGTGCTGGGTGCTCAGTGCTCAGGGTGCTGGGTGCTCAGTGCTCATGGTGCTCGGTGCTCAGTGCTCAGGGTGCTGGGTGCACAGTGCTCGGGGTGCTGGGTGCTCAGTACTCGGGGTGCTGGGTGCTCAGTACTCAGGGTGCTCAGTGCTCAGGGTGCTGCGTGCTCAGTGCTCGGGGTGCTGGGTACTCAGAGCTCAGTAAACAGGGTGCTGGGTGCTCAGTGCTCGGGGTGCTGGGTGCTCAGAGCTCAGTACTCAGGGTGCTGGGTGCTCAGTGCTCGGGGTGCTGGATGCTCAGTACTCAGGGTGCTGGGTGCTCAGTGCTCAGGGTGCTATGTGCTCAGTACTCAGGGTGCTGGGTACTCAGTGCTCAGGGTGCTGGGTGCTCAGTACTCAGGGTGCTGGGTCCTCAGTGCTCAGGGTGCTGGGTGCTCAGTGCTCTGGGTGCTCAGTACTCAGGGTGCTGTCTGTTCAGTGCTCAGGGTACTGGGTGCTCAGTACTCAGGGTGCTTGGTGCTTAGTACTCAGGGTGCTGGGTGCTCAGTACTCCGGGTGCTGGTTGCTCAGAACTCGGGGTGCACGGTGCTCAGTGCTCAGGGTGCTGGGTGCTCAGTACTCAGGGTGCTCATTGCTCAGGGTGCTGGGTGCTCAGTACTCAGGGTGCTGGGTACTCAGTACTCAGGGTGCTGTGTGCTCAGTACTCAGGGTGCTCAGTGCTCAGTGCTCAGGGTGCTGGGTGCTCACTGCTCGGGGTGCTGGGTGCTCAGTACTCAGGGTGCTCATTGCTCAGGGTGCTGTGTGCTCAGTACTCAGTGTGCTCAGTGCTCAGTGCTCTTGGTGCTGGGTGCTCAATTCTCGGGGTGCTCGGTGCTCAGTACTCGGGGTGCTGGGTGCTCAGTGCTCAGGGTGCTGGGTGCTCAGTGCTCGGGGTGCTGCTTGCTCAGTGCTCAGGGTGCTGGGTGCTCAGTGCTCGGGGTGCTCGGTGCTCAGTACTCAGGGTGCTGGGTGCTCAGTGCTCAGGGTGCTGTGTGCTCAGTACTCAGGGTGCTGGGTGCTCAGTACTCAGGGTGCTAAGAGCTCAGGGTGCTCAATGCTCAGGGTGCTGGATGCTCAGTGCTTAGTACACAGGGTGCAGGGTGCTCAGTCCTCGGCGTGCTGGGTGCTCAGTTCTCTGGGTGCTCAGTGCTCAGTACTCAGGGTGCTGGGTGCTCCGTACTCAGGGTCCTGGGTGCTCAGTACTCAGGGAGCTCAGTGCTCGGGGTGCAGGGTGCTCAGTACTCAGGGTGCTGGGTGCTCAGTGCTCGGGGTGCTGGGTGCTCAGTACTCAGAGTGCTCGGTGCTCAGTACTCAGGGTGCTGGGTGCTCAGTGCTCGGGGTGCTGGGTGCTCAGTGCTCAGTACTCAGGGTGCTGGGTCCTCAGTGCTCAGGGTGCTGGGTGCTCAGTGCTCGGGGTGCTGGGTGCTCAGTACTCAGAGTGCTGGGTGCTCAGTACTCAGGGTGCTGGGTGCTCAGTGCTCAGGGTGCTGGGTGCACAGTGCTCGGGGTGCTGGGTGCTCAGTGCTCGGGGTGCTGGGTGCTCAGTGCTCAGAGTGCTGGGTGCTCAGTACTCAGGGTGCTCGGGGCTCAGTACTCAGGGTGCTGGGTGCTCAGTGTTCAGGGTGCTCAGTGCTCAGTACTCAGCGTGCTGGGTGCTCAGTGCTCAGGGTGCTCCGTGCTCAGTACTCAGGGTGCTCAGTGCTCAGTGCTCTGGGGGCTGGGTGCTCAGTGCTCGGGGTGCTAGGTGCTCAGTGCTCAGGGTGCTGGGTGCTCAGTACTCAGGGTGCTCAGTGCTCAGGGTGCTGGGTGCTCAGTGCTTGGCGTGCTGGGTACTCAGTGCTCAGTAAACAGGGTGCTGGGTTCTCAGTGCTCGGGGTGATGGGTGCTCAGTGCTCAGTACTCAGGGTGCTGGGTGCTCAGTGCTCGGTGTGCTGGATACTCAGGACTCAGGGTGCTGGGTGCTCAGTGCTCAGGGTGCTGGGTGCTCAGTACTCAGGGTGCTGGGTGCTCAGTGCTCAGGGTGCTGGGTGCTCAGTACTCAGGGTGCTGGGTCCTCAGTGCTCAGGGTGCTGGGTGCTCAGTGCTCGGGGTGCTCAGTACTCAGGGTGCTGTGTGTTCAGTGCTCAGGGTACTGGGTGCTCAGTACTCAGGGTGCTTGGTGCTTAGTACTCAGGGTGCTGGGTGCTCAGTACTCCGGGTGCTGGGTGCTCAGAACTCGGGGTGCTCGGTGCTCAGTGCTCAGGGTGCTGGGTGCTCAGTACTCAGGGTGCTCATTGCTCAGGGTGCTGGGTGCTCAGTACTTAGGGTGCTGGGTGCTCAGTACTCAGGGTGCTGTGTGCTCAGTACTGAGGGTGCTCAGTGCTCAGTGCTCAGGGTGCTGGGTGCTCACTGCTCGGGGTGCTGGGTGCTCAGTGCTCAGGGTGCTGGGTGCATAGTGCTCAGGGTGCTCGGTGCTCAGTGCTCAGGGTGCTGGTTGCTCAGTACTCAGGGTGCTCAGTGGTCAGGGTGCTGGGTGCTCAGTGCCCGGGGTGCTGGGTGCTCAGTCCTCAGGGTGCTGGGTGCTCAGTGCTCAGGGTTCTCAGTGCTCAGTGCTCGGGGTGCTGGGTGCTCAGTTCTCGGGGTGCTCGGTGCTCAGTACTCGAGGTGCTGGGTGCTCAGTGCTCAGGGTGCTGGGTGCTCAGTGCTCGGGGTGCTGGGTGCTCAGTGCTCAGGGTGCTGGGTGCTCAGTGATCGCCATGCTCGGTGCTCAGTACTCAGGGTGCTGGGTGCTCAGTGCTCAGGGTGCTGGGTGCTCAGTACTCAATGTGCTGGGAGCTCAGTACTCAGGGTGCTAAGAGCTCAGGGTGCTCAATGCTCGGGGTGCTGGATGCTCAGTGCTCAGTCCACAGGGTGCAGGGTGCTCAATCCTCGGGGTGCTGGGTGCTCAGTTCTCTGGGTGCTCAGTGCTCAGTACTCAGGGTGCTGGGTGCTCAGTACTCAGGGTGCTGGGTGCTCAGTATTCAGGGAGCTCAGTGCTCGGGGTGCAGGGAGTTCAGTACTCAGGGTGCTGGGTGCTCCGTACTCAGGGTGCTCAGTACTCAGGGTGCTGGGTGCTCAGTGCTCGGGGTGCTGGGTGCTCAGTACTCAGGGTGCTGGGTGCTCAGTGCTCAGGGTGCTGGGTGCTCAGTGCTCGGGGTGCTCGGTGCTCATTCTCGGGGTGCTGGGTGCTCAGTACTCAGGGTGCTGGGTGCTCACTGCTCGGGGTGCTCGGTGCTCAGTACACAGGGTGCTGAGTGCTCAGTGCTCGTGATGCTGGGTGCTCAGTACTCAGGGTGCTGGGTGCTCAGGGCTCAGTACTCAGTGTGCTGGGTGCTCAGTGCTCAGAGTGTTGGGTGCTCAGTACTCAGGTTGCTGGGTGCTCAGTGCTCAGTGCTCAGGGTGCTCAGTGCTCAGGGTGCTGGATGATCAGGGTGCTGGGTGCTCAGTTTTCGGGGTGCTGGGTGCTCAGTGCTCAGGGTGCTGGGTGCTCAGTGCTCAGTGCTCAGGGTGCTGGGTGTTCAGTACTCAGGGTGCTGGGTGCTCAGTACTCAGGGTGCTGGGTGCTCAGTGCTCAGGGTGCTGGGTGCTCAGTGCTCAGGGTGCTGGGTGCTCAGTGATCAGGGTGCTGGGTGCTCAGTACTCAGGGTGCTCGGTGGTCAGTGCTCAGGGTGCTGGGTGCTCAGTGCTCGGGGTGCTGGGTGTTCAGGACTCAGGGTGCTGGGTGCTCAGTACTCAGGGTGCTGGGTGCTCAGTGCTCAGGGTGCTGGGTGCTCAGTGCTCAGGGTGCTGGGTGCTCAGTACTCAGGGTGCTGGGTGCTCAGTACTCATGGTGCTCGGTGCTCAGTGCTCAGGGTGCTGGATGCACAGTGCTCGGGGTGCTGGGTGCTCAGTACTCGGGGTGCTGGGTGCTCAGTACTCAGGGTGCTGGGTGCTCAGTGCTCAGGGTGCTGGGTGCTCAGTGCTCGGGGTGCTGGGTGCTCAGTACTGGGGGGGCTGGGTGCTCAGTGCTCAGGGTGCTGGGTCTCAGTGCTCGGGGTACTGGGTACTCAGTGCTCAGTACACAGGGTGCTGGGTGCTCAGTGCTCAGGGTGCTGGGTGCTCAGTGCTCAATAAACAGGGTGCTGGGTGTTCAGTGCTCGGGGTGCTGGGTGCTCAGTACTCCGGGTACTCGGTGCTCAGTACTTAGGGTGCTGGGTGCTCAGTGCTCAGGGTGCTGGGTGCTCAGTACTCAGGGTGCTGGGTGCTTAGTACTCGGGGTACTGGGTGCTCAGTACTCAGTGAGCTGGGTGCTCAGTACTCAGGGTGCTCAGTGCTCAGTACTCAGCGTGCTGGGTGCTCAGTGCTCAGGGTGCTCCGTGCTCAGTACTCAGGGTGCTCAGTGCTCAGTGCTCTGGGTGCTGGTTGCTCAGTGCTCGGGGTGCTGGGTGCTCAGTGCTCAGGGTGCTGGGTGCTCAGTACTCAGGGTGCTCAGTGCTCAGGGTGCTGCGTGCTCAGTGCTCGGGGTGCTGGGTACTCAGAGCTCAGTAAACAGGGTGCTGGGTGCTCAGTGCTCGGGGTGCTGTGTGCTCAGTGCTCAGTACTCAGGGTGCTGGGTGCTCAGTGCTCGGGGTGCTGGATGCTCAGTACTCAGGGTGCCTGGTGCTCAGTACTCAGGGTGCTGGGTGCTCAGTGCTCAGGGTGCTGGGTGCTCAGTGCTCAGGGTGCTGGGGGCTCAGTACTCAGGGTGCTGGGGGCTCAGTACTCATGGTGCTCGGTGCTCAGTGCTCAGGGTGCTGGGTGCACAGTGCTCGGGGTGCTGGGTGCTCAGTACTCGGGGTGCTGGGTGCTCAGTACTCAGGGTGCTCAGTGCTCAGGGTGCTGCGTGCTCAGTGCTCGGGGTGCTGGGTACTCAGAGCTCAGTAAACAGGGTGCTGGGTGCTCAGTGCTCGGGGTGCTGGGTGCTCAGTGCTCAGTACTCAGGGTGCTGGGTGCTCAGTGCTCGGGGTGCTGGATGCTCAGTACTCAGGGTGCTGGGTGCTCAGTGCTCAGGGTGCTGTGTGCTCAGTACTCAGGGTGCTGGGTACTCAGTGCTCAGGGTGCTGGGTGCTCAGTACTCAGGGTGCTGGGTCCTCAGTGCTCAGGGTGCTGGGTGCTCAGTGCTCTGGGTGCTCAGTACTCAGGGTGCTGTCTGTTCAGTGCTCAGGGTACTGGGTGCTCAGTACTCAGGGTGCTTGGTGCTTAGTACTCAGGGTGCTGGGTGCTCAGTACTCCGGGTGCTGGTTGCTCAGAACTCGGGGTGCTCGGTGCTCAGTGCTCAGGGTGCTGGGTGCTCAGTACTCAGGGTGCTCATTGCTCAGGGTGCTGGGTGCTCAGTACTCAGGGTGCTGGGTACTCAGTACTCAGGGTGCTGTGTGCTCAGTACTCAGGGTGCTCAGTGCTCAGTGCTCAGGGTGCTGGGTGCTCACTGCTCGGGGTGCTGGGTGCTCAGTACTCAGGGTGCTCATTGCTCAGGGTGCTGTGTGCTCAGTACTCAGTGTGCTCAGTGCTCAGTGCTCTTGGTGCTGGGTGCTCAATTCTCGGGGTGCTCGGTGCTCAGTACTCGGGGTGCTGGGTGCTCAGTGCTCAGGGTGCTGGGTGCTCAGTGCTCGGGGTGCTGCTTGCTCAGTGCTCAGGGTGCTGGGTGCTCAGTGCTCGGGGTGCTCGGTGCTCAGTACTCAGGGTGCTGGGTGCTCAGTGCTCAGGGTGCTGTGTGCTCAGTACTCAGGGTGCTGGGTGCTCAGTACTCAGGGTGCTAAGAGCTCAGGGTGCTCAATGCTCAGGGTGCTGGATGCTCAGTGCTTAGTACACAGGGTGCAGGGTGCTCAGTCCTCGTCGTGCTGGGTGCTCAGTTCTCTGGGTGCTCAGTGCTCAGTACTCAGGGTGCTGGGTGCTCCGTACTCAGGGTCCTGGGTGCTCAGTACTCAGGGAGCTCAGTGCTCGGGGTGCAGGGTGCTCAGTACTCAGGGTGCTGGGTGCTCAGTGCTCGGGGTGCTGGGTGCTCAGTACTCAGAGTGCTCGGTGCTCAGTACTCAGGGTGCTGGGTGCTCAGTGCTCGGGGCGCTGGGTGCTCAGTGCTCAGTACTCAGGGTGCTGGGTCCTCAGTGCTCAGGGTGCTGGGTGCTCAGTGCTCGGGGTGCTGGGTGCTCAGTACTCAGAGTGCTGGGTGCTCAGTACTCAGGGTGCTGGGTGTTCAGTGCTCGGGGTGCTGGGTGCTCAGTGCTCGGGGTGCTGGGTGCTCAGTGCTCGGGGTGCTCGGTGCTCAGTACTCAGGGTGCTGGGTGCTCAGTGCTCTGGGTGCTGGGTGCTCAGTGATCGGGGTGCTGGGTGCTCAGTGCTTGGTGTGCTCGGTGCTCAGTACTCAGGGTACTGGGTGCTCAGTAGTCAGGGTGCTGGGTGCTCACTACTCAGTACTCAGTGTGCTGGGTGCTCAGTGCTCAGAGTGTTGGTTGCTCAGTACTCAGGGTGCTGGGTGCTCAGTGCTCAGTGCTCAGGGTGCTCAGTGCTCAGGGTGCTGGATGCTCAGGGTGCTGGGTGCTCAGTGCTCGGGGTGCTGGGTGCTCAGTGCTCAGGGTGCTGGGTGCTCAGTGCTCAGTGCTCAGGGTGCTGGGTGCTCAGTGCTCAGTGCTCAGGGTGCTGGGTGTTCAGTACTCAGGGTGCTGGGTGCTCAGTACTCAGGGTGCTGGGTGCTCAGTGCTCAGGGTGCTGGGTGCTCAGTGCTCAGGGTGCTGGGTGCTTAGTGCTCAGGGTGCTGGGTGCTCAGTACTCAGGGTGCTCGGTGCTCAGTGCTCAGGGTGCTGGGTGCTCAGTGCTCGGGGTGCTGGGTGTTCAGTACTCAGGGTGCTGGGTGCTCAGTATTCAGGGTGCTGGGTCCTCAGTGCTCAGGGTGCTGGGTGCTCAGTGCTCAGGGTGCTGGGTGCTCAGTACTCAGGGTGCTGGGTGCTCAGTACTCAGGGTGCTCGCTGCTCAGTGCTCAGGTTGCTGGGTGCACAGTACTCGGTGTGCTGGGTGCTCAGTACTCGGGGTGCTGGGTGCTCAGTACTCAGGGTGCTGGGTGCTCAGTGCTCAGTGTGCTGGGTGCTCAGTGCTCGTTGTGCTGGGTGCTCAGTACTCGGGGTGCTGGGTGCTCAGTGCTCAGGGTGCTGGATCTCAGTGCTCGGGGTACTGGGTACTCAGTGCTCAGTACACAGGGTGCTGGGTGCTCAGTGCTCGGGGTGCTGGGTGCTCAGTGCACAGTAATCAGGGTGCTGGGTGTTCAGTGCTCGGGGTGCTGGTTGCTCAGTACTCAGGGTACTCGGTGCTCAGTACTTAGGGTGCTGGGTGATCAGTGCTCAGGGTGCTTTGTGCTCAGTACTCAGTGTGCTGGGTGCTCAGTACTCAGGGTGCTGGGTGCTCAGTACTCAGGGTGCTGGGTGCTCAGTACTCGGGGTGCTGGGTGCTCAGTACTCAGGGAGCTGGGTGCTCAGTACTCAGGGTGCTGGGTGCTCAGTACTCGGGTGCTGGGTGCTCAGTTCTCAGGGTGCTGGGTGCTCAGTGCTCGGGGTGCTGGGTGCTCAGTGCTCAGTACTCAGGGTGCTGGGTGCTCAGTGCTCAGGGTGCTGGCTGCTCAGTGCTCGGGGTGCTGTGTGCTCAGTACTCAGAGTGCTGGGTGCTCAGTACTCAGGGTGCTGGGTGTTCAGTGCTCGGGGTGCTGGGTGCTCAGTGCTCGGGGTGCTGGGTGCTCAGTGCTCGGGGTGCTCGGTGCTCAGTACTCAGGGTGCTGGGTGCTCAGTGCTCGGGGTGCTCAGTACTCAGGGTGCTGTGTGTTCAGTGCTCAGGGTGCTGGGTGCTCAGTACTCAGGGTGCTCGGTGCATAGTACTCAGGGTGCTGGGTGCTCAGTACTCCGGGTGCTGGGTGGTCAGTGCTCGGGGTGCTCGGTGCTCAGTTCTCAACGTGCTGGGTGCTCAGTACTCAGGGTGATCATTGTTCAGGGTGCTGGGTGCTCAGTGCTCAGGGTGCTGGGTGCTCAGTGCTCAGGGTGCTGGGTGCTCAGTACTCAGGGTGCAGGGTGCTCAGTGCTCAGGGTGCTCAGTGCTCAGTACTCAGGGTGCTCGGTGCTCAGTGCTCAGGTTGCTCAGTGCACAGGGTGCTCAGTGCTCAGTACTCAGGGTGCTCAGTGCTCAGTTCTCTGGGTGTTCAGTGCTCAGTACTCAGACTGATGGGTGCTCAGTACTCAGGGTGCTGGGTGCTCAGTACTCAGGGAGCTCAGTGCTCGAGGTGCAGGGTGCTCAGTACTCAGGGTGCTGGGTACTCAGTACTCAGGGTGCTCAGTACTCAGGGTGCTGGGTGCTCAGTGCTCGGGGTGCTGGGTACTCAGTACTCAGGGTGCTGGGTGCTCAGTGCTCAGGGTGCTGGTTGCTCAGTGCTCGGGGTGCTGGGTGCTCATTCTCAAGGTGCTGGGTGCTCAGTACTCAGGGTGCTGGGTGCTCAGTGCTCGGTGTGCTCGGTGCTCAGTACACAGGGTGCTGGGTGCTCAGTGCTCGGGGTACTGGGTGCTCAGTACTCAGGGTGCTGGGTGCTCAGTGCTCAGTACTCAGTGTGCTGGGTGCTCAGTGCTCAGAGTGTTGGGTGCTCAGTACTCAGGGTGCTGGGTGCTCAGTGCTCAGTGCTCAGGGTGCTCAGTGCTCAGGGTGCTGGATGCTCAGGGTGCTGGGAGCTCAGTGCTCGGGGTGCTGGGTGCTCAGTGCTCAGGGTGCTGGGTGCTCAGTGCTCAGTGCTCAGGGTGCTGGGTGCTCAGTGCTCAGTGCTCAGGGTGCTGGGTGTTCAGTACTCAGGGTGCTGGGTGCTCAGTACTCAGGGTGCTGGGTGCTCAGTGCTCAGGGTGCTGGGAGCTCAGTGCTCAGGGTGCTCGGTGCTCAGTGCTCAGGGTGCTGGGTACTCAGTGCTCGGGGTGCAGTGTGTTCAGTACTCAGGGTGCTGGGTGCTCAGTACTCAGGGTGCTGGGTGCTCAGTGCTCAGACTGCTGGGTGCTCAGTGCTCAGGGTGCTGGGTGCTCAGTACTCAGGGTGCTGGGTGCTCAGTACTCAGGGTGCTCGTTGCTCAGTGCTCAGGGTGCTGGGTGCACAGTGCTCGGGGTGCTGGGTGCTCAGTATTCGGGGTGCTGGGTGCTCAGTACTCAGGGTGCTGGGTGCTCAGTGCTCAGTGTGCTGGGTGCTCAGTGCTCGTTGTGCTGGGTGCTCAGTACTCGGGGTGCTGGGTCTCAGTGCTCGGGGTACTGGGTACTCAGTGCTCAGTACACAGGGTGCTGGGTGCTCAGTGCTCGGGGTACTGGGTACTCAGTGCTCAGTACTCAGGGTGCTGGGTGCTCAGTGCTCGGGGTGCTCGGTGCTCAGTTCTCAAGGTGCTGGGTGCTCAGTACTCAGGGTGATCATTGTTCAGGGTGCTGGATGCTCCTTACTCAGGGTGCTGGGTGCTCAGTACTCAGGTTGCTCAGTGCTCAGTACTAAGGGTGCTCAGTTCTCCGGGTGCTGGGTGCTCAGTACTCAGGTTGCTCGGTGCTCAGTACTCAGGGTGCTGTGTGCTCAGTGCTCAGGGTGCTGGGTGCTCAGTACTCAGGGTGCTGTGTGCTCAGTGCTCGGGGTGCTCGGTGCTCAGTACGCTGGGTGCTCGGTGCTCAGTACTCTGGGTGCTCAGTACTCAGGGTGCTGGGTGCTCAGTACTCAGGGTGCTCGGTGCTCAGTACTCATCGTGCTGGGTGCTCAGTGCTCAGGGTGCTGGGTGCTCAGTACTCAGGGTGCTCGGTGCTCAGTGCTCGGGGTGCTGGGTGCTCAGTACTCAGGGTGCTCGGTGCTCAGTACTCATCGTGCTGGGTGCTCAGTGCTCAGGGTGCTGGGTGCTCAGTACTCAGGGTGCTGGGTGCTCAGTACTCAGCGTGCTGGGTGCTCAGTGCTCAGGGTGCTGGGTGGTCAGTACTCAGGGTGCTGGGTGCTTAGTACTCAGGGTGCTCGGTCCTCAGTGCTCAGGGTGCTGGGTGCTCAGTACTCAGGGTGCAGGGTGCTCAGTGCTCAGGGTGCTCAGTGCTCAGTACTCAGGGTGCTCGGTGCTCAGTGCTCAGGGTGCTCAGTGCTCAGTACTCAGGGTGCTCAGTGCTCAGTGCCCTGGGTGCTGGGTGCTCAGTGCTCGGTTTGCTGGGTGCTCAGTGCTCAGGGTGCTGGGTGCTCAGTACTCAGGGTGCTCAGTGCTCAGGGTGCTGGATGCTCAGTGCTCGGGGTGCTGGGTACTCAGTGCTCAGTAAACAGGGTGCTGGGTGCTCAGTTCTCAGGGTGCTGGGTGCTCAGTGCTCAGTACACAGGGTGCTGGGTGCTCAGTGCTCGGGGTGCTGGATGCTCCGTACTCAGGGTGCTGGGTGCTCAGTGTTCAGGGTGCTGGGTGCTCAGTACTCAGGGTGCTGGGTGCTCAGTGCTCAGGGTGCTGGGTGCTCAGTACTCAGGGTGCTGGGTCCTCAGTGCTCAGGGTGCTGGGTGCTCAGTGCTCGGGGGGCTCTGTACTCAGGTTGCTGTGTGTTCAGTGCTCAGGGTACTGGGTGCTCAGTACTCAGGGTGCTTGGTGCTTAGTACTCAGGGTGGTGGGTGCTCAGTACTCCAGGTGCTGGGTGCTCAGAACTCGGGGTGCTCGGTGTTCAGTGCTCAGGGTGCTGGGTGCTCAGTACTCAGTGTGCTCATTGCTCAGGGTGCTGGGTGCTCAGTACTCAGGGTGCTGGGTGCTCAGTACTCAGGGTGCTGTGTGCTCAGTACTCAGGGTGCTCAGTGCTCAGTGCTCAGGGTGCTGGGTGCTCACTGCTCGGGGCGCTGTGTGCTCAGTGCTCAGGGTGCTTTGTGCTCAGTGCTCAGGGTGCTCGGTGCTCAGTGCTCAGGGTGCTGGGTGATCAGTACTCAGGGTGCTCAGTTCTCAGGGTGCTGGCTGCTCAGTGCCCGGGGTGCTGGGTGCTCAGTCCTCAGGGTGATGGGTGCTCAGTGCTCAGGGTGCTCGGTGCTCAGTGCTCAGGGTGCTGGGTGCTCAGTACTCCAGGTGCTGGGTGCTCAGAACTCGGGGTGCACGGTGTCCAGTGCTCAGGGTGCTGGGTGCTCAGTACTCAGTGTGCTCATTGCTCAGGGTGCTGGGTGCTCAGTACTCAGGGTGCTGGGTGCTCAGTACTCAGGGTGCTGTGTGCTCAGTGCTCAGGGTGCTGGGTGCTCAGTGCTCAGGGTGCTCGGTGCTCAGTGCTCAGGGTGCTGGGTGCTCAGTACTCAGGGTGCTCAGTTCTCAGGGTGCTGGGTGCTCAGTGCCCGGGGTGCTGGGTGCTCAGTCCTCAGGGTGATGGGTGCTCAGTGCTCAGGGTGCTCGGTGCTCAGTGCTCAGGGTGCTGGGTGCTCAGTACTCCAGGTGCTGGGTGCTCAGAACTCGGGGTGCTCGGTGTTCAGTGCTCAGGGTGCTGGGTGCTCAGTACTCAGTGTGCTCATTGCTCAGGGTGCTGGGTGCTCAGTACTCAGGGTGCTGGGTGCTCAGTACTCAGGGTGCTGTGTGCTCAGTACTCAGGGTGCTCAGTGCTCAGTGCTCAGGGAGCTGGGTGCTCACTGCTCGGGGCGCTGTGTGCTCAGTGCTCAGGGTGCTGGGTGCTCAGTGCTCAGGGTGCTCGGTGCTCAGTGCTCAGGGTGCTGGGTGCTCAGTACTCAGGGTGCTCAGTTCTCAGGGTGCTGGGTGCTCAGTGCCCGGGGTGCTGGGTGCTCAGTCCTCAGGGTGATGGGTGCTCAGTGCTCAGGGTGCTCGGTGCTCAGTGCTCAGGGTGCTGGGTGCTCGGTGCTCGGGGTGCTGGGTGCTCAGTGCTCGGGGTGCTGGGTGCTCAGTGCTCGGGGGGCTGGGTGCTCAGCGCTCGGGGTGCTGGGTGCTCAGTGCTCGGGGTGCTGGGTGCTCAGTGCTCGGGGTGCTGGGTGCTCAGTGCTCGGGGTGCTCGGTGCTCAGTACTCAGGGTGCTGGGTGCTCAGTGCTCAGGGTTCTGGGTGCTCAGTACTCAGGATGGTGGGTGCTCGGTGCTCAGTACGCTGGGTGCTCAGTACTCAGGGTGCTGGCTGCTCAGTACTCAGGGTGCTGGGTGCTCAGTGCTCAGGGTGCTGGGTGCTCAGTGCTCAGGGTGCTGGGTGCTCAGTACTCAGGGTGCTGGGTGCTCAGTACTCAGGGTGCTGGGTGCTTAGTGCTCGGGGTGCTGGGTGCTCAGTACTCGGGGTGCTGGCTGCTCAGTGCTCGGGGTGCTGGGTGCTCAGTGCTCGGGGTTCTGGGTGCTCAGTGCTCGGGGCGCTGGGTGCTCAGTGCTTGGGGTGCTCGGAGCTCAGTACTCAGGGTGCTGGGTGCTCAGTGCTCAGGGTGCTCGGTGCTCAGTACTCAGGGTGCTGGGTGCTCAGTGCTCGGGGTGCTCGGTGCTCAGTACGTTGGCTGCTCACTACTCAGGGTGCTGGGTGCTCAGTGCTCAGGGTGCTTTGTGCTCAGTGCTCATGGTGCTGGGTGCTCAGTGCTCAGGGTGCTGGGTGCTCAGTACTCAGGGTGCTGGGTGCTCAGTGCTCGGGGTGCTGGGTGCTCAGTGCTCAGGGTGCAGGGTGCTCAGTGCTCACTGTGCTGGGTACTCAGTGCTCAGGGTGCTGGGTGCTCAGTGCCCAGGGTGCTCAGTGCCCAGTACTCAGTGTGCTCAGTGCTCAGTGCTCTGGGTGCTGGGTGCTCAGTACTCAGGATGCTCAGTGCTCGGGGTGCTGGGTGCTCAGTGCTCAGGGTGCTGGGTGCTCAGTACTCAGGATGCTCAGTGCTCTGGGTGCTGGGTGCTCAGTGCTCGGGGCGCTGGGTACTCAGTGCTCAGTAAACAGGGTGCTGGGTGCTCAGTGCTCGGGGTGCTGGGTGCTCAGTGCTCAGTACTCAGGGTGCTGGGTGCTCAGTGCTCGGTGTGCTGAATGCTCAGTACTCAGGGTGCTGGGTGCTCAGTGCTCAGGGTGCTGGGTGCTCAGTACTCAGGGTGCTGTGTGCTCAGTGCTCAGGGTGCTGGGTGCTCAGTACTCAGGGTGCTGGGTCCTCAGTGCTCAGGGTGCTGGGTGCTCAGTGCTCGGGGTGCTCAGTACTCAGGGTGCTGTGTGTTCAGTGCTCAGGGTACTGGGTGCTCAGTACTCAGGGTGCTTGGTGCTTAGTACTCAGGGTGCTGGGTGCTCAGTACTACGGGTGCTGGGTGCTCAGAACTCGGGGTGCTCGGTGCTCAGTGCTCGAGGGTGCTGGGTGCTCAGTACACCGGGTGCTCATTGCTCAGGGTGCTGGGTGCTCAGTACTCAGGGTGCTGTGTGCTCAGTACTCAGGGTGCTCAGTGCTCAGGGTGCTGGGTGCTCACTACTCGGGGTGCTGGGTGCTCAGTGCTCAGGGTGCTGGGTGCTCAGTGCTCAGTGTGCTCGGTGCTCAGTGCTCAGGGTGCTGGGTGCTCAGTACTCAGGGTGCAGAGTCCTCAGGGTGCTGGGTGCTCAGTGCCCGGGGTGCTGAGTGCTCAGTCCTCAGGGTGCTGGGTGCTCAGTGCTCAGTACTCAGGGTGCTGGGTGCTCAGTGCTCGGGGTGCTGGGTGCCCAGTGCTCAGTACTCAGGTTGCTGGGTCCTCAGTGCTTGGGGTGCTGGTTGCTCAGTACTCAGGGTTCTCAGTGCTTGGGGTGTTGGGTGCTCAGTACTCAGGGTGCTGGGTGCTCAGTGCTCAGGGTGCTGGGTGCTCAGTACTCAGGGTGCTGGGTGCTCAGTACTCAGGGTGCTGGGTGCTCAGTGCTCGGGGTGCTGGGTGCTCAGTGCTCTGGGTTTTGGGTGCTCAGAGCTCCGGGCGCTGGGTGCTCAGTGCTCGGGGTGCTCGGAGCTCAGTACTCAGGGTGCTGGGTGCTCAGTGCTCGGGGTGCTCGGTGCTCAGTACTCAGGGTGCTGGGTGCTCAGTGCTCGGGGTGCTCGGAGCTCAGTACGTTGGGTGCTCACTACACAGGGTGCTGGGTGCTCAGTGCTCAGGGTGCTGGGTGCTCAGTGTTCAGTGTGCTGGGTGCTCAGTGCTCAGGGTGCTGGGTGCTCAGTATTCAGGGTGCTGGGTGCGCAGTGCTCAGGGTGCTGGGTGCTCAGTGCTCAGGGTGCAGGGTGCTCCGTGCTCAGGGTGCTGGGTGCTCAGTACTCGGGGTTCTGGGTGATCAATACTCAGGGTGCTTGGTGCTCAGTACTCAGGGTGCTGGGTGATCAGTACTCGGGTGCTGGGTGCTCAGTGCTCAGGGTGCTGGGTGCTCAGTGCTCGGGGTGCTGGGTGCTCAGTGCTCAGTACTCAGGGTGCTGGGTGCTCAGTGCTCGGGGTGCTGGGTGCTCAGTGCTCAGTACTCAGTGTGCTGGGTGCTCAGTGCTCAGGGTGCTGGGTGCTCAATGCTCAGGATGCTGGGTGCTCAGTGCTCAGGGTGCTGGGTACTCAGTGCTCAGGGTGCTGGGTACTCAGTGCTCGGGATGCTGGGTGCTCAGTACTCAGGGTGCTGGGTGCTCAGTACTCAGGGTGCTCAGTGCTCAGTACTCAGGGTGCTCAGTGCTCAGTACTCAGGGTGCTCAGTGCTCGGGGTGCTGGTTGCTCAGTCCTCAGGGTGCTGGGTGCTCAGTGCTCAGGTTGCTCGGTGCTCAGTGCTCAGGGTGCTGGGTGCTCAGTACTCAGGGTGCTTTGTGCTCAGTGCTCGGGGTGCTGGGTGCTCAGTACTCAGGGTGCTGGGTGCTCAGTGCTCAGGGTGCTGCGTGCTCAGTGCTCAGGGTGCTCGGTGCTTTGTACTCAGGGTGCTCGGTGCTCGGGGTGCTGGGTGCTCAGTGCTAGGGGTGCTGGGTGCTCAGTGCTCGGGGTGCTGGGTGCTCAGTGCTCGGGGTGCTGGGTGCTCAGTGCTCGGGGTGCTGGGTGCTCAGTGCTCGGGGTTCTGGGTGCTCAGTACTCGGGGTGCTCGGTGCTCAGTACTCAGGGTGCTGGGTGCTCAGTGCTCAGGGTGCTGGGTGCTCAGTACTCAGGGTGCTGGGTGCTCGGTGCTCAGTATGCTTGGTGCTCAGTACTCAGGGTGCTGGCTGCTCAGTACTCAGGGTGCTGGGTGCTCAGTGCTCGGGGTGCTGGGTGCTCATTACTCAGGGTGCTGGGTGCTCAGTACTCAGGGTACTCAGTGTTTGGGGTGCTGGGTGCTCAGTACTCAGGGTGCTCAGTGCTTGGGGGGTTGGGTGCTCAGTACTCACGGTGCTGGGTGCTCAGTGCTCAGGGTGCTGGGTGCGCAGTACTCAGGGTGCTGGGTGTTCAGTACTCAGGGTGTTGGGTGCTCAGTGCTCGGGGTGCTGGGTGCTCAGTGCTCGGGGTGCTGGCTGCTCAGTGCTCAGGGTGTTGGGTGCTCAGTGCTCAGGGTGCTGGGTGCTAAGTGTTCGGGGTGCTGGGTGCTCAGTGCTCAGGGTGCTGGGTGCTCAGTGCTCGGGGTGCTCGCTGCTCAGTGCTCGGGGTGCTGGGTGCTCAGTACTCGGGGTGTTCAGTGCTCAGTACTCAGGGTGCTGGGTGCTCAGTGCTCAGGGTGCGGGAGCTCAGTGCTCGGGGTGCTTGCTGCTCGGTGCTCACATTGCTGGGTGCTCAGTACTCGGGGTGCTGGGTGCTCAGTACTCAGGGAGCTGGGTGCTTATTGCTCAGGGTGCTGGGTGCTCAGTGCTCGGGGTGCTGGGTGCTCAGTGCTCGGGGTTCTGGGTGCTCAGTGCTCGGGGCGCTGGGTGCTCAGTGCTCGTGGCACTGGGTGCTCAGTGCTCGGGGTGCTCGGAGCTCAGTACTCAGGGTGCTGGGTGCTCAGTGCTCAGGGTGCTGTGTGCTCAGTGCTCGGCGTGCTGGGTACTCAGTGCTCAGTACACAGGGTGCTGAGTGCTCAGTGCTCGGGGTGCTGGGTGCTCAGTGCTCAGTACTCATGGCGTTGGGTGCTCAGTGCTCGGGGTGCTGGATGCACAGTACTCAGGGTGCTGGGTGCTCAGTGCTCAGGGTGCTGGGTGCTCAGTACTCAGGGTGCTGGGTGCTCAGTGCTCAGGGTGCTGGGTGCTCAGTACTCAGGGTGCTGGGTCCTCAGTGCTCAGTGTGCTGGGTGCTCAGTGCTCGGGGTGCTCAGTACTCCGGGTGCTGTGTGTTCAGTGCTCAGGGTGCTGGGTGCTCAGTGCTCAGGGTGCTGGGTGCTCAGTACTCAGGGTGCTGGGTGCTCAGTGCTCAGGGTGCTGGGTGCTCAGTACTCAGGGTGCTGGGTGCTCAGTACTCCGGGTGCTGGGTGCTCAGTGCTCGCTGTGCTCGGTGCTCAGTGCTCAGGGTGCTGGGTGCTCAGAACTCAGGGTGCTCATTGCTCAGGGTGCTGGGTGCTCAGTACTCAGGGTGCTGGGTGCTCAGTACTCATGGTGCTCAGTGATCAGTACTCAGGGTGCTCAGTGCTCAGTATTCAGGGTGCTCAGTGCTCAGGGTGCTGGGTGCTCAGTGCTCGGGGTGCTGGGTGCTCAGTGCTCAGGGTGCTGGGTGCTCAGTACTCAGGGTGCTCAGTACTCAGGGTGCTGGGTGCTCAGTGCTCAGGGTGCTGGGTGCTCAGTGCTCAGGGTGCTGGGTGCTCAGTGCTCAGGGTGCTCGGTGCTCAGTGCTCAGGTTGCTGGGTGCTCAGTACTCAGGGTGCTGGGAGCTCAGTACTCAGGGTGCTCATTGCTCAGTACTCAGGGTGCTCAGTGCTCAGTACTCAGGGTGCTCAGTGCTCAGGTTGCTGGGAGCTCAGTGCTCGGGGTGCTGTGTGCTCAGTCCTCAGGGTGCTGGGTGCACAGTGCTCAGGGTGCTCGGTGTTCAGTGCTCAGGGTGCTGGGTGCTCAGTACTCAGGGTGCTGGGTGCTCAGTGCTCGGGTGCTGGGTGCTCAGTACTCAGGGTGCTGTGTGCTCAGTACTCGGGTGCTGGGTTCTCAGTGCTCAGGGTGCTGGGTGCTCAGTGCTCGGGGTGCTGGGTGTTCAGTGCTCAGTACTCAGGGTGCTGGGTGCTCAGTGCTCGGGGTGCTGGGTGCTCAGTGCTCATTACTCAGGGTGCTGGGTGCTCAGTGCTCAGGGTGCTGGGTGCTCAGTGCTCAGGGTGCTGGGTGCGCAGTGCTCAGGGTGCTGGGTACTCAGTGCTCGGGGTGCTGGGTGCTCAGTACTCAGGGTGCTGGGTGCTCAGTACTCAGGGTGCTGGGTGCTCAGTGCTCGGGGTGCTGGGTGCTCAGTGCTCGTGGTGCTCGCTGCTCAGTACTCAGGGTGCTGGGTGCTCAGTGTTCGGGGTGCTCAGTACTCAGGGTGCTGTGTGTTCAGTGCTCAGGGTGCTGGGTGCTCAGTACTCAGAGTGCTCGGTGCTCAGTACTCAGGGTGCTCAGTGCTCAGTACTCAGGGTGCTCAGGCTCAGTGCTCAGGGTGCTGGGTGCTCAGTGCTCGGGGTGCTGGGTGCTCAGTGCTCGGTGTGCTGGGTGCTCAGTGCTCAGAGTGCTGGGTGCTCAGTACTCAGGGTGCTCGGTGCTCAGTACTCAGGGTGCTCAGTGCTCAGTACTCAAGGTGCTCGGTCCTCAGTGCTCAGGGTGCTGGGTGCTCAGTACTCAGGGTGATCAGTGCTCAGTACTCAGCATGCTGGGTGCTCAGTGCTCAGGGTGCTCGGTCCTCAGTGCTCAGGGTGCTGGGTGCTCAGTACTCAGGGTACAGGGTGCTCAGTGCTCAGGGTGCTCAGTACTCAGGGTGCTCGGTGCTCAGTGCTCAGGGTGCTCAGTGCTCAGTACTCAGGGTGCTCAGTGCTCCGTGCTCTGGGTGCTGGGTGCTCAGTGCTCGGGGTGCTGGGTGCTCAGTGCTCAGGGTGCTGGGTGCTCAGTACTCAGGATGCTCAGTGCTCAGGGTGCTGGGTGCTCAGGGCTCGGGGTGCTGGGTACTCAGTGCTCAGTAAACAGGGTGTTGGGTGCTCAGTGCTCGGGGTGCTGGGTGTTCAGTGCTCAGTACTCAGGGTGCTGGGTGCTCAGTGCTCGGGGTGCTGGATGCTCAGTACTCAGGGTGCTGGGTGCTCAGTGCTCAGGGTGCTGGGTTCTCAGTACTCAGGGTGCTGGGTGCTCAGTGCTCAGGGTGCTGGGTGCTCAGTACTCAGGGTGCGGGGTCCTCAGTTCTCAGGGTGCTGGGTGCTCAGTGCTCGGTGTGCTCAGTACTCAGGGTGCTGTGTGTTCAGTGCTCAGGGTACTGGGTGCTCAGTACTCAGGGTTCTTGGTGCTTAGTACTCAGGGTGCTGGGTGCTCAGTACTCTGGGTGCTGGGTGCTCAGAACTCGGGGTGCTCGGTGCTCAGTACTCAGGGTGCTCATTGCTCAGTACTCAGGGTGCTCAGTGCTCAGTACTCAGGGTGCTCAGTGTTCAGGGTGCTGGGTGCTCAGTGCTCGGGGTGCTGTGTGCTCAGTACCCAGGGTGCTCAGTGCTCAGTACTCAGGGTGCTCAGTGCTCAGGGTGCTGGGTGCTCAGTGCCCGGGGTGCTGGGTGCTCAGTCCTCAGGGTGCTGGGTGCTCAGTGCTCAGTACTCAGGGTGCTGGGTGCTCAGTGCTCGGGGTGCTGGGTGCTCAGTGCTCAGTACTCAGGGTGCTGGGTCCTCAGTGCTTGGGGTGCTGGGTGCTTAGTACTCAGGGTGCTCAGTGCTTGGGGTGTTGGGTGCTCAGTACTCAGGGTGCTGGGTGCTCAGTGCTCAGGGTGTTGGGTGCTCAGTACTCAGGGTGCTGTGTGCTCAGTACTCAGGGTGCTGGGTGCTCAGTGCTCGGGGTGCTGGGTGCTCAGTGCTCGGGGTGCTGGCTGCTCAGTGCTCGGGGTGCTGGGTGCTCAGTACTCAGGGTGCTGGGTGCTCAGTGCTCGGGGTGCTGGGTGCTCAGTGCTCGGGGTGCTCAGAGCTCAGTACTCAGTGTGCTGGGTGCTCAGTGCTCGGGGTGCTCGGTGCTCAGTACTCAGGGTGCTGGGTGCTCAGTGCTCGGGGTGCTCGGTGCTCAGTACGTTGGGTGCTCACTACTCAGGGTGCTGGGTGCTCAGTGCTCAGGGTGCTGGGTGCTCAGTGTTCAGGGTGCTAGGTGCTCAGTGCTCAGGGTGCTGGGTGCTCAGTACTCAGGGTGCTGGGTGCGCAGTGCACAGGGTGCTGGGTGCTCAGTGCTCAAGGTGCAGGGTGCTCAGTGCTCAGGGTGCTGGGTGCTCAGTACTCGGGGTGCTGGGTGCTCAATGCTCAGGGTGCTGGGTGCTCAGTACTCAGGGTGCTGGGTGATCAGTACTCGTGTGCTGGGTGCTCAGTGCTCAGGGTGCTGGGTGCTCAGTGCTCGGGGTGCTGGGTGCTCAGTGCTCAGTACTCAGGGTGCTGGGTGCTCAGTGCTCGGGGTGCTGGGTGCTCAGTGCTCAGTACTCAGTGTGGTGGGTGCTCAGTGCTCAGGGTGCTGGGTGCTCAATGCTCAGGATACTGGGTGCTCATTGCTCAGGGTGCTGGGTACTCAGTGCTCAGGGTGCTGGGTACTCAGTGCTCAGGATGCTGGGTGCTCAGTACTCAGGGTGCTGGGTGCTCAGTACTCAGGGTGCTCAGTGCTCAGTACTCAGGGTGCTCAGTGCTCAGTACTCAGGGTGCTCAGTGCTCGGGGTGCTGGGTGCTCAGTCCTCAGGGTGCTGGGTGCTCTGTGCTCAGGTTGCTCGGTGCTCAGTGCTCAGGGTGCTGGGTGCTCAGTACTCATGGTGCTGGGTGCTCAGTGCTCGGGGTGCTGGGTGCTCAGTACTCAGGGTGCTGGGTGCTCAGTGCTCAGGGTGCTGGGTGCTCAGTGCTCAGGGTGCTCGGTGCTTAGTACTCAGGGTGCTCAGTGCTCGGGGTGCTGGGTGCTCAGTGCTCGGGGTGCTGGGTGCTCAGTGCTCGGGGTGCTGGGTGCTCAGTGCTCGGGGTTCTGGGTTCTCAGTGCTCGGGGTGCTCGGTGCTCAGTACTCAGGGTGCTGGGTGCTCAGTGCTCAGGGTGCTGGGTGCTCAGTACTCAGGGTGCTGGGTGCTCGGTGCTCAGTACGCTGGGTGCTCAGTACTCAGGGTGCTGGCTGCTCAGTACTCAGGGTGCTCGGTGCTCAGTACTCAGGGTGCTGGGTGCTCAGTGCTCGGGGTGCTGGGTGCTCATTACTCAGGGTGCTGGGTGCTCAGTACTCAGGGTGCTCAGTGCTTGCGGTGCTGGGTGCTCAGTACTCAGGGTGCTCAGTGCTTGGGGTGTTGGGTGCTCAGTACTCAGGGTGCTGGGTGCTAAGTGCTCAGGGTGTTGGGTGCTCAGTACTCAGGGTGCTGGGTGCTCAGTACTCAGGGTGCTGGGTGCTCAGTGCTCGGGGTGCTGGGTGCTCAGTGCTCGGGGTGCTGGGTGCTCAGTGCTCGGGGTGCTGGCTGCTCAGTGCTCAGGGTGTTGGGTGCTCAGTGCTCAGGGTGCTGGGTGCTCAGTGTTCGGGTGCTGGGTGCTCAGTGCTCGGGGTGCTGGGTGCTCAGTGCTCAGTACTCAGTGTGGTGGGTGCTCAGTGCTCAGGGTGCTGGGTGCTCAATGCTCAGGATGCTGGGTGCTCAGTGCTCAGGGTGCTGGGTACTCAGTGCTCAGGGTGCTGGGTACTCAGTGCTCGGGATGCTGGGTGCTCAGTACTCAGGGTGCTGGGTGCTCAGTACTCAGGGTGCTCAGTGCTCAGTACTCAGGGTGCTCAGTGCTCAGTACTCAGGGTGCTCAGTGCTCGGGGTGCTGGGTGCTCAGTCCTCAGGCTGCTGGGTGCTCTGTGCTCAGGTTGCTCGGTGCTCAGTGCTCAGGGTGCTGGGTGCTCAGTACTCATGGTGCTGGGTGCTCAGTGCTCGGGGTGCTGGGTGCTCAGTACTCAGGGTGCTGGGTGCTCAGTGCAAGGGTGCTGGGTGCTCAGTGCTCAGAGTGCTCGGTGCTTAGTACTCAGGGTGCTCGGTGCTCGGGGTGCTGGGTGCTCAGTGCTCGGGGTGCTGGGTGCTCAGTGCTCGGGGTGCTGGGTGCTCAGTACTCATGGTGCTGGGTGCTCAGTGCTCGGGGTGCTGGGTGCTCAGTACTCAGGGTGCTGGGTGCTCAGTGCAAGGGTGCTGTGTGCTCAGTGCTCAGAGTGCTCGGTGCTTAGTACTCAGGGTGCTCGGTGCTCGGGGTGCTGGGTGCTCAGTGCTCGGGGTGCTGGGTGCTCAGTGCTCGGGGTGCTGGGTGCTCAGTGCTCGGGGTGCTGGCTGCTCAGTGCTCGGGGTGCTGGGTGCTCAGTACTCAGGGTGCTGGGTGCTCAGTGCTCGGGGTGCTGGGTGCTCAGTGCTCGGGGTGCTCAGAGCTCAGTACTCAGTGTGCTGGGTGCTCAGTGCTCGGGGTGCTCGGTGCTCAGTACTCAGGGTGCTCGGTGCTCAGTACTCAGGGTGCTGGGTGCTCAGTGCTCGGGGTGCTGGGTGCTCATTACTCAGGGTGCTGGGTGCTCAGTACTCAGGGTGCTCAGTGCTTGGGGTGTTGGGTGCTCAGTACTCAGGGTGCTGGGTGCTCAGTGCTCGGGGTGCTGGGTGCTCAGTGCTCTGGGTGCTGGCTGCTCAGTGCTCAGGGTGTTGGGTGCTCAGTGCTCAGGGTGCTGGGTGCTCAGTGTTCGGGTGCTGGGTGCTCAGTGCTCGGGGTGCTGGGTGCTCAGTGCTCGGGGTGCTCGCTGCTCAGTGCTCGGGGTGCTGGGTGCTCAGTACTCGGGGTGCTCAGTGCTCAGGACTCAGGGTGCTGGGTGCTCAGTGCTCAGGGTGCTGGGTGCTCAGTGCTCGGGGTGCTTGCTGCTCGGTGCTCACATTGCTGGGTGCTCAGTACTCGGGGTGCTGGGTGCTCAGTACTCAGGGAGCTGGGTGCTCAGTGCTCGCGGTGCTGGGTGTTCAGTGCTCGGGGTGCTGGGTGCTCAGTGCTCGGGGTGCTGCGTGCTCAGTGCTCGGGGTGCTGGGTGCTCAGTGCTCGGGGTTCTGGGTGCTCAGTTCTCGGGGTGCTCGGTGCTCAGTACTCAGGGTGCTGGGTGCTCAGTGCTCAGGGTGCTGGGTGCTCAGTCCTCAGGGTGCTGGGTGCTCAGTGCTCGGGGTGCTGCGTGCTCAGTGCTCGGGGTGCTGGGTGCTCAGTGCTCGGGGTTCTGGGTGCTCAGTTCTCGGGGTGCTCGGTGCTCAGTACTCAGGGTGCTGGGTGCTCAGTGCTCAGGGTGCTGGGTGCTCAGTACTCAGGGTGCTGGGTGCTCAGTACTCAGGGTGCTGGGTTCTCAGTGCTCAGGGTGCTGGGTGCTCAGTGCTCGGGGTGCTGGCTGCTCAGTGCTCAGGGTGTTGGGTGCTCAGTGCTCAGGGTGCTGGGTGCTCAGTGTTCGGGTGCTGGGTGCTCAGTGCTCGGGGTGCTTGGTGCTCAGTGCTCGGGGTGCTCGCTGCTCAGTGCTCAGGGTGTTGGGTGCTCAGTGCTCAGGGTGCTGGGTGCTCAGTACTCAGGGTGCTGGGTGCTCAGTACTCAGGGTGCTGGGTTCTCAGTGCTCGGGGTGCTGGGTGCTCAGTGCTCGGGGTGCTGGCTGCTCAGTGCTCAGGGTGTTGGGTGCTCAGTGCTCAGGGTGCTGGGTGCTCAGTACTCAGGGTGCTGGGTGCTCAGTACTCAGGGTGCTGGGATCTCAGTGCTCGGGGTGCTGGGTGCTCAGTGCTCGGGGTGCTGGCTGCTCAGTGCTCAGGGTGTTGGGTGCTCAGTGCTCAGGGTGCTGGGTGCTCAGTGTTCGGGTGCTGGGTGCTCAGTGCTCGGGGTGCTGGGTGCTCAGTGCTCGGGGTGCTCGCTGCTCAGTGCTCGGGGTGCTGGGTGCTCAGTACTCGGGTGCTCAGTGCTCAGGACTCAGGGTGCTGGGTGCTCAGTGCTCAGGGTGCTGGGTGCTCAGTGCTCGGGGTGCTTGCTGCTCGGTGCTCACATTGCTGGGTGCTCAGTACTCGGGGTGCTGGGTGCTCAGTACTCAGGGAGCTGGGTGCTCAGTGCTCAGGGTGCTGGATGCACAGTACTCAGGGTGCTGGGTGCTCAGTGCTCAGGGTGCTGGGTGCTCATTACTCAGGGTGCTGGGTGCTCAGTGCTCAGGGTGCTGGGTGCTCAGTACTCAGGGTGCTGGGTCCTCAGTGCTCAGTGTGCTGGGTGCTCAGTGCTCGGGGTGCTCAGTACTCCGGGTGCTGTGTGTTCAGTGCTCAGGGTGCTGGGTGCTCAGTGCTCAGGGTGCTGGGTGCTCAGTACTCAGGGTGCTGGGTGCTCAGTGCTCAGGGTGCTGGGTGCTCAGTACTCAGGGTGCTGGGTGCTCAGTACTCCGGGTGCTGGGTGCTCAGTGCTCGGGGTGCTCGGTGCTCAGTGCTCAGGGTGCTGGGTGCTCAGAACTCAGGGTGCTCATTGCTCAGGGTGCTGGGTGCTCAGTACTCAGGGTGCTGGGTGCTCAGTACTCATGGTGCTCAGTGATCAGTACTCAGGGTGCTCAGTGCTCAGTATTCAGGGTGCTCAGTGCTCAGGGTGCTGGGTGCTCAGTGCTCGGGGTGCTGGGTGCTCAGTGCTCAGGGTGCTGGGTGCTCAGTACTCAGGGTGCTCAGTACTCAGGGTGCTGGGTGCTCAGTGCTCAGGGTGCTGGGTGCTCAGTGCTCAGGGTGCTGGGTGCTCAGTGCTCAGGGTGCTCGGTGCTCAGTGCTCAGGTTGCTGGGTGCTCAGTACTCAGGGTGCTGGGAGCTCAGTACTCAGGGTGCTCATTGCTCAGTACTCAGGGTGCTCAGTGCTCAGTACTCAGGGTGCTCAGTGCTCAGGTTGCTGGGTGCTCAGTGCTCGGGGTGCTGTGTGCTCAGTCCTCAGGGTGCTGGGTGCACAGTGCTCAGGGTGCTCGGTGTTCAGTGCTCAGGGTGCTGGGTGCTCAGTACTCAGGGTGCTGGGTGCTCAGTGCTCGGGTGCTGGGTGCTCAGTACTCAGGGTGCTGTGTGCTCAGTACTCGGGTGCTGGGTTCACAGTGCTCAGGGTGCTGGGTGCTCAGTGCTCGGGGTGCTGGGTGTTCAGTGCTCAGTACTCAGGGTGCTGGGTGCTCAGTGCTCGGGGTGCTGGGTGCTCAGTGCTCATTACTCAGGGTGCTGGGTGCTCAGTGCTCAGGGTGCTGGGTGCTCAGTGCTCAGGGTGCTGGGTGCGCAGTGCTCAGGGTGCTGGGTACTCAGTGCTCGGGGTGCTGGGTGCTCAGTACTCAGGGTGCTGGGTGCTCAGTACTCAGGGTGCTGGGTGCTCAGTGCTCGGGGTGCTGGGTGCTCAGTGCTCGTGGTGCTCGCTGCTCAGTACTCAGGGTGCTGGGTGCTCAGTGTTCGGGGTGCTCAGTACTCAGGGTGCTGTGTGTTCAGTGCTCAGGGTGCTGGGTGCTCAGTACTCAGAGTGCTCGGTGCTCAGTACTCAGGGTGCTCAGTGCTCAGTACTCAGGGTGCTCAGGCTCAGTGCTCAGGGTGCTGGGTGCTCAGTGCTCGGGGTGCTGGGTGCTCAGTGCTCGGTGTGCTGGGTGCTCAGTGCTCAGAGTGCTGGGTGCTCAGTACTCAGGGTGCTCGGTGCTCAGTACTCAGGGTGCTCAGTGCTCAGTACTCAAGGTGCTCGGTCCTCAGTGCTCAGGGTGCTGGGTGCTCAGTACTCAGGGTGATCAGTGCTCAGTACTCAGCATGCTGGGTGCTCAGTGCTCAGGGTGCTCGGTCCTCAGTGCTCAGGGTGCTGGGTGCTCAGTACTCAGGGTACAGGGTGCTCAGTGCTCAGGGTGCTCAGTACTCAGGGTGCTCGGTGCTCAGTGCTCAGGGTGCTCAGTGCTCAGTACTCAGGGTGCTCAGTGCTCCGTGCTCTGGGTGCTGGGTGCTCAGTGCTCGGGGTGCTGGGTGCTCAGTGCTCAGGGTGCTGGGTGCTCAGTACTCAGGATGCTCAGTGCTCAGGGTGCTGGGTGCTCAGGGCTCGGGGTGCTGGGTACTCAGTGCTCAGTAAACAGGGTGTTGGGTGCTCAGTGCTCGGGGTGCTGGGTGTTCAGTGCTCAGTACTCAGGGTGCTGGGTGCTCAGTGCTCGGGGTGCTGGATGCTCAGTACTCAGGGTGCTGGGTGCTCAGTGCTCAGGGTGCTGGGTTCTCAGTACTCAGGGTGCTGGGTGCTCAGTGCTCAGGGTGCTGGGTGCTCAGTACTCAGGGTGCGGGGTCCTCAGTTCTCAGGGTGCTGGGTGCTCAGTGATCGGTGTGCTCAGTACTCAGGGTGCTGTGTGTTCAGTGCTCAGGGTACTGGGTGCTCAGTACTCAGGGTTCTTGGTGCTTAGTACTCAGGGTGCTGGGTGCTCAGTACTCTGGGTGCTGGGTGCTCAGAACTCGGGGTGCTCGGTGCTCAGTACTCAGGGTGCTCATTGCTCAGTACTCAGGGTGCTCAGTGCTCAGTACTCAGGGTGCTCAGTGTTCAGGGTGCTGGGTGCTCAGTGCTCGGGGTGCTGTGTGCTCAGTACTCAGGGTGCTCAGTGCTCAGTACTCAGGGTGCTCAGTGCTCAGGGTGCTGGGTGCTCAGTGCCCGGGGTGCTGGGTGCTCAGTCCTCAGGGTGCTGGGTGCTCAGTGCTCAGTACTCAGGGTGCTGGGTGCTCAGTGCTCGGGGTGCTGGGTGCTCAGTGCTCAGTACTCAGGGTGCTGGGTCCTCAGTGCTTGGGGTGCTGGGTGCTTAGTACTCAGGGTGCTCAGTGCTTGGGGTGTTGGGTGCTCAGTACTCAGGGTGCTGGGTGCTCAGTGCTCAGGGTGTTGGGTGCTCAGTACTCAGGGTGCTGTGTGCTCAGTACTCAGGGTGCTGGGTGCTCAGTGCTCGGGGTGCTGGGTGCTCAGTGCTCGGGGTGCTGGCTGCTCAGTGCTCGGGGTGCTGGGTGCTCAGTACTCAGGGTGCTGGGTGCTCAGTGCTCGGGGTGCTGGGTGCTCAGTGCTCGGGGTGCTCAGAGCTCAGTACTCAGTGTGCTGGGTGCTCAGTGCTCGGGGTGCTCGGTGCTCAGTACTCAGGGTGCTGGGTGCTCAGTGCTCGGGGTGCTCGGTGCTCAGTACGTTGGGTGCTCACTACTCAGGGTGCTGGGTGCTCAGTGCTCAGGGTGCTGGGTGCTCAGTGTTCAGGGTGCTAGGTGCTCAGTGCTCAGGGTGCTGGGTGCTCAGTACTCAGGGTGCTGGGTGCGCAGTGCTCAGGGTGCTGGGTGCTCAGTGCTCAAGGTGCAGGGTGCTCAGTGCTCAGGGTGCTGGGTGCTCAGTACTCGGGGTGCTGGGTGCTCAATGCTCAGGGTGCTGGGTGCTCAGTACTCAGGGTGCTGGGTGATCAGTACTCGTGTGCTGGGTGCTCAGTGCTCAGGGTGCTGGGTGCTCAGTGCTCGGGGTGCTGGGTGCTCAGTGCTCAGTACTCAGGGTGCTGGGTGCTCAGTGCTCGGGGTGCTGGGTGCTCAGTGCTCAGTACTCAGTGTGGTGGGTGCTCAGTGCTCAGGGTGCTGGGTGCTCAATGCTCAGGATGCTGGGTGCTCATTGCTCAGGGTGCTGGGTACTCAGTGCTCAGGGTGCTGGGTACTCAGTGCTCAGGATGCTGGGTGCTCAGTACTCAGGGTGCTGGGTGCTCAGTACTCAGGGTGCTCAGTGCTCAGTACTCAGGGTGCTCAGTGCTCAGTACTCAGGGTGCTCAGTGCTCGGGGTGCTGGGTGCTCAGTCCTCAGGGTGCTGGGTGCTCTGTGCTCAGGTTGCTCGGTGCTCAGTGCTCAGGGTGCTGGGTGCTCAGTACTCATGGTGCTGGGTGCTCAGTGCTCGGGGTGCTGGGTGCTCAGTACTCAGGGTGCTGGGTGCTCAGTGCTCAGGGTGCTGGGTGCTCAGTGCTCAGGGTGCTCGGTGCTTAGTACTCAGGGTGCTCAGTGCTCGGGGTGCTGGGTGCTCAGTGCTCGGGGTGCTGGGTGCTCAGTGCTCGGGGTGCTGGGTGCTCAGTGCTCGGGGTTCTGGGTTCTCAGTGCTCGGGGTGCTCGGTGCTCAGTACTCAGGGTGCTGGGTGCTCAGTGCTCAGGGTGCTGGGTGCTCAGTACTCAGGGTGCTGGGTGCTCGGTGCTCAGTACGCTGGGTGCTCAGTACTCAGGGTGCTGGCTGCTCAGTACTCAGGGTGCTCGGTGCTCAGTACTCAGGGTGCTGGGTGCTCAGTGCTCGGGGTGCTGGGTGCTCATTACTCAGGGTGCTGGGTGCTCAGTACTCAGGGTGCTCAGTGCTTGCGGTGCTGGGTGCTCAGTACTCAGGGTGCTCAGTGCTTGGGGTGTTGGGTGCTCAGTACTCAGGGTGCTGGGTGCTAAGTGCTCAGGGTGTTGGGTGCTCAGTACTCAGGGTGCTGGGTGCTCAGTACTCAGGGTGCTGGGTGCTCAGTGCTCGGGGTGCTGGGTGCTCAGTGCTCGGGGTGCTGGGTGCTCAGTGCTCGGGGTGCTGGTTGCTCAGTGCTCAGGGTGTTGGGTGCTCAGTGCTCAGGGTGCTGGGTGCTCAGTGTTCGGGTGCTGGGTGCTCAGTGCTCGGGGTGCTGGGTGCTCAGTGCTCAGTACTCAGTGTGGTGGGTGCTCAGTGCTCAGGGTGCTGGGTGCTCAATGCTCAGGATGCTGGGTGCTCAGTGCTCAGGGTGCTGGGTACTCAGTGCTCAGGGTGCTGGGTACTCAGTGCTCGGGATGCTGGGTGCTCAGTACTCAGGGTGCTGGGTGCTCAGTACTCAGGGTGCTCAGTGCTCAGTACTCAGGGTGCTCAGTGCTCAGTACTCAGGGTGCTCAGTGCTCGGGGTGCTGGGTGCTCAGTCCTCAGGCTGCTGGGTGCTCTGTGCTCAGGTTGCTCGGTGCTCAGTGCTCAGGGTGCTGGGTGCTCAGTACTCATGGTGCTGGGTGCTCAGTGCTCGGGGTGCTGGGTGCTCAGTGCTCAGGGTGCTGGGTGCTCAGTGCAAGGGTGCTGGGTGCTCAGTGCTCAGAGTGCTCGGTGCTTAGTACTCAGGGTGCTCGGTGCTCGGGGTGCTGGGTGCTCAGTGCTCGGGGTGCTGGGTGCTCAGTGCTCGGGGTGCTGGGTGCTCAGTACTCATGGTGCTGGGTGCTCAGTGCTCGGGGTGCTGGGTGCTCAGTACTCAGGGTGCTGGGTGCTCAGTGCAAGGGTGCTGGGTGCTCAGTGCTCAGAGTGCTCGGTGCTTAGTACTCAGGGTGCTCGGTGCTCGGGGTGCTGGGTGCTCAGTGCTCGGGGTGCTGGGTGCTCAGTGCTCGGGGTGCTGGGTGCTCAGTGCTCGGGGTGCTGGCTGCTCAGTGCTCGGGGTGCTGGGTGCTCAGTACTCAGGGTGCTGGGTGCTCAGTGCTCGGGGTGCTGGGTGCTCAGTGCTCGGGGTGCTCAGAGCTCAGTACTCAGTGTGCTGGGTGCTCAGTGCTCGGGGTGCTCGGTGCTCAGTACTCAGGGTGCTCGGTGCTCAGTACTCAGGGTGCTGGGTGCTCAGTGCTCGGGGTGCTGGGTGCTCATTACTCAGGGTGCTGGGTGCTCAGTACTCAGGGTGCTCAGTGCTTGGGGTGTTGGGTGCTCAGTACTCAGGGTGCTGGGTGCTCAGTGCTCGGGGTGCTGGGTGCTCAGTGCTCGGGGTGCTGGGTGCTCAGTGCTCGGGGTGCTGGCTGCTCAGTGCTCAGGGTGTTGGGTGCTCAGTGCTCAGGGTGCTGGGTGCTCAGTGTTCGGGTGCTGGGTGCTCAGTGCTCGGGGTGCTGGGTGCTCAGTGCTCGGGGTGCTCGCTGCTCAGTGCTCGGGGTGCTGGGTGCTCAGTACTCGGGGTGCTCAGTGCTCAGGACTCAGGGTGCTGGGTGCTCAGTGCTCAGGGTGCTGGGTGCTCAGTGCTCGGGGTGCTTGCTGCTCGGTGCTCACATTGCTGGGTGCTCAGTACTCGGGGTGCTGGGTGCTCAGTACTCAGGGAGCTGGGTGCTCAGTGCTCGGGGTGCTGGGTGTTCAGTGCTCGGGGTGCTGGGTGCTCAGTGCTCGGGGTGCTGCGTGCTCAGTGCTCGGGGTGCTGGGTGCTCAGTGCTCGGGGTTCTGGGTGCTCAGTTCTCGGGGTGCTCGGTGCTCAGTACTCAGGGTGCTGGGTGCTCAGTGCTCAGGGTGCTGGGTGCTCAGTCCTCAGGGTGCTGGGTGCTCAGTGCTCGGGGTGCTGCGTGCTCAGTGCTCGGGGTGCTGGGTGCTCAGTGCTCGGGGTTCTGGGTGCTCAGTTCTCGGGGTGCTCGGTGCTCAGTACTCAGGGTGCTGGGTGCTCAGTGCTCAGGGTGCTGGGTGCTCAGTACTCAGGGTGCTGGGTGCTCAGTACTCAGGGTGCTGGGTTCTCAGTGCTCAGGGTGCTGGGTGCTCAGTGCTCGGGGTGCTGGCTGCTCAGTGCTCAGGGTGTTGGGTGCTCAGTGCTCAGGGTGCTGGGTGCTCAGTGTTCGGGTGCTGGGTGCTCAGTGCTCGGGGTGCTTGGTGCTCAGTGCTCGGGGTGCTCGCTGCTCAGTGCTCAGGGTGTTGGGTGCTCAGTGCTCAGGGTGCTGGGTGCTCAGTACTCAGGGTGCTGGGTGCTCAGTACTCAGGGTGCTGGGTTCTCAGTGCTCGGGGTGCTGGGTGCTCAGTGCTCGGGGTGCTGGCTGCTCAGTGCTCAGGGTGTTGGGTGCTCAGTGCTCAGGGTGCTGGGTGCTCAGTACTCAGGGTGCTGGGTGCTCAGTACTCAGGGTGCTGGGTTCTCAGTGCTCGGGGTGCTGGGTGCTCAGTGCTCGGGGTGCTGGCTGCTCAGTGCTCAGGGTGTTGGGTGCTCAGTGCTCAGGGTGCTGGGTGCTCAGTGTTCGGGTGCTGGGTGCTCAGTGCTCGGGGTGCTGGGTGCTCAGTGCTCGGGGTGCTCGCTGCTCAGTGCTCGGGGTGCTGGGTGCTCAGTACTCGGGGTGCTCAGTGCTCAGGACTCAGGGTGCTGGGTGCTCAGTGCTCAGGGTGCTGGGTGCTCAGTGCTCGGGGTGCTTGCTGCTCGGTGCTCACATTGCTGGGTGCTCAGTACTCGGGGTGCTGGGTGCTCAGTACTCAGGGAGCTGGGTGCTCAGTGCTCGGGGTGCTGGGTGTTCAGTGCTAGGGGTGCTGGGTGCTCAGTGCTCGGGGTGCTGCGTGCTCAGTGCTCGGGGTGCTGGGTGCTCAGTGCTCGGGGTTCTGGGTGCTCAGTTCTCGGGGTGCTCGGTGCTCAGTACTCAGGGTGCTGGGTGCTCAGTGCTCAGGGTGCTGGGTGCTCAGTCCTCAGGGTGCTGGGTTCTCGGTGCTCAGTACGCTGGGTGCTCAGTACTCAGGGTGCTGGCTGCTCAGTACTCAGGGAGCTCGGTGCTCAGTACTCAGGGTGCTGGGTGCTCAGTGCTCGGGGTGCTGGGTGCTCATTACTCAGGGTGCTGGGTGCTCGGTACTCAGGCTGCTCAGTGATTGGGGTGCTGGGTGCTCAGTACTCAGGGTGCTCAGTGCTTGGGGTGTTGGGTCCTCAGTACTCAGGGTGCTGGGTGCTCAGTGCTCAGGGTGTTGGGTGCTCAGTACTCAGGGTGCTGGGTGCTCAGTGCTCGGGGTGCTCGGTGCTCAGTGCTCGGGGTGCTGGGTGCTCAGTGCTCGGGGTGCTGGCTGCTCAGTGCTCAGGGTGTTGGGTGCTCAGTGCTCAGGGTGCTGGGTGCTCAGTTTTCGGGGTGCTGGGTGCTCAGTGCTCGGGGTGCTGGGTGCTCAGTGCTCAGGGTGCTGGGTGCTCAGTGCTCAGGGTGCTGGGTGCTCAGTACTCAGGGTGCTGGGTCCTCAGTGCTCAGGGTGCTGGGTGCTCAGTGATCGGGGTGCTCAGTACTCAGGGTGCTGTGTGTTCAGTGCTCAGGGTACTGGGTGCTCAGTACTCAGGGTGCTCGGTGCTTAGTACTCAGGGTGCTGGGTGCTCAGTTCTCCGGGTGCTGGGTGCTCAGTGCTCGGGGTGCTCGGTGCTCAGTGCTCAGGGTGCTGGGTGCTCAGAACTCAGGGTGCTCATTGCTCAGGGTGCTGGGTGCTCAGTACTCAGGGTGCTGGGTGCTCAGTACTCAGGGTGCTCAGTGCTCAGTACTCAGGGTGCTCAGTGCTCAGTACTCAGGGTGCTCAGTGCTCAGGGTGCTGGGTGCTCAGTGCTCGGGGTGCTGGGTGCTCAGTGCTCAGGGTGCTGTGTGCTCAGTACTCAGGGTGCTCAGTACTCAGGGTGCTGGGTGCTCAGTGCTCAGGGTGCTGGGTGGTCAGTGCTCAGGGTGCTGGGTGCTCAGTGCTCAGGGTGCTCGGTGCTCAGTGCTCAGGTTGCTGGGTGCTCAGTACTCAGGGTGCTGGGTGCTCAGTACTCAGGGTGCTCATTGCTCAGTACTCAGGGTGCTCAGTGCTCAGGGTGCTGTGTGCTCAGTGCTCGGGGTGCTGGGTGCTCAGTCCTCAGGGTGCTGGGTGCTCAGTGCTCAGGGTGCTCGGTGCTCAGTGCTCAGGGTGCTGGGTGCTCAGTACTCAGGGTGCTGGGTGCTCAGTGCTCAGGGTGCTGGGTGCTCAGTACTCAGGGTGCTGGGTGCTCAGTACTCGGGTGCTGGGTTCTCAGTGCTCAGGGTGCTGGGTGCTCAGTGCTCGGGGTGCTGGGTGTTCAGTGCTCAGTACTCAGGGTGCTGGGTGCTCAGTGCTCAGGGTTCTGGGTGCTCAGTGCTCAGTACTCAGGGTGCTGTGTGCTCAGTGCTCAGGGTGCTGGGTGCTCAGTGCTCAGGGTGCTGGGTGCTCAGTGCTCAGGGTGCTGGGTGCTCAGTACTCAGGGTGCTGGGTGCTCAGTGCTCGGGGTGCTGGGTGCTCAGTGCTCAGTGCTCGGGGTGCTGGGTGCTCAGTGCTCAGGGTGCTGGGTGCTCAGTGCTCAGGGTGCTGGGTGCTCAGTGCTCAGCGTGCTGGGTACTCAGTGCTCGGGGTGCTGGGTGCTCAGTACTCAGGGTGCTGGGTGCTCAGTACTCAGGGTGCTGGGTGCTCAGTGCTCGGGGTGCTCAGTACTCAGGGTGCTGTGTGTTCAGTGCTCAGGGTGCTGGGTGCTCAGTACTCAGGGTGCTCAGTGCTCAGTGCTCGGGGTGCTGGGTGCTCAGTACTCAGGGTGCTCGGTGCTCAGTACTCAGGGTGCTCAGTGCTCAGTACTCAGGGTGCTCAGCCTCAGTGCTCGGGGTGCTGGGTGCTCAGTGCTCGGGGTGCTGGGTGCTCAGTGCTCGGGGTGCTGGGTGCTCACTGCTCGGTGTGCTGGGTGCTCAGTGCTCAGGGTGCTGGGTGCTCAGTACTCAGGGTGCTCGGTGCTCAGTACTCAGGGTGCTGGGTGCTCAGTGCTCAGGGTGCTCAGTGCTCAGTACTCAGCGTGCTGGGTGCTCAGTGCTCAGGGTGCACGGTGCTCAGTACTCAGGGTGCTGGGTGCTTAGTACTCAAGGTGCTCGGTCCTCAGTGCTCAGGGTGCTGGGTGCTCAGTACTCAGGGTGCAGGGTGCTCAGTGCTCAGGGTTCTCAGTGCTCCGTACTCAGGGTGCTCGGTGCTCAGTGCTCAGGGTGCTCAGTGCTCAGTACTCAGGGTGCTCAGTGCTCAGAGTGCTGGGTGCTCAGTGCTCGGGGTGCTGGGTATTCAGTGCTCAGTAAACAGGGTGCTGGGTGCTCAGTGCTCGGGGTGCTGGGTGCTCAGTGCTCAGTACTCATGGTGCTGGGTGCTCAGTGCTCGGGGTGCTGGATGCTCAGTACTCAGGGTGCTGGGTGCTCAGTGCTCAGGGTGCTGGGTGCTCAGTACTCAGGGTGCTGGGTGCTCAGTGCTCAGGGTGCTGGGTGCTCAGTACTCAGGGTGCTGGGTCCTCAGTGCTCAGGGTGCTGGGTGCTCAGTGCTCGGTGTGCTCAGTACTCAGGGTGCTGTGTGTTCAGTGCTCAGGGTACTGGGTGCTCAGTACTCAGGGTGCTTGGTGCTTAGTACTCAGGGTGCTGGGTGCTCAGTACTCTGGGTGCTGGGTGCTCAGAACTCGGGGTGCTCGGTGCTCAGTGCTCACGGTGCTGGGTGCTCAGTACTCAGGGTGCTCATTGCTCAGGGTGCTGGGTGCTCAGTACTCAGGGTGCTGTGTGCTCAGTACTCAGGGTGCTCAGTGCTCAGTGCTCAGGGTGCTGGGTGCTCACTGCTCGGGGTGCTGGGTGCTCAGTGATCAGGGTGCTGGGTGCTCAGTGCTCAGGGTTCTCGGTGCTCAGTGCTCGGGGTGCTGCGTGCTCAGTCCTCAGGGTGCTCAGTGCTCAGGGTGTTGGGTGCTCAGTGCCCGGGGTGCTGCGTGCTCAGTCCTCAGGGTGCTGGGTGCTCAGTGCTCAGTACTCAGGGTGCTGGGTGCTCAGTGCTCGGGGTGCTGGGTGCTCAGTGCTCAGTACTCAGGGTGCTGGGTCCTCAGTGCTTGGGGTGCTGGGTGCTCAGTACTCAGGGTGCTCAGTGCTTGGGGTGTTGGGTGCTCAGTACTCAGTGTGCTGGGTGCTCAGTGCTCAGGGTGCTGGGTGCTCAGTACTCAGGGTGCTGGGTGCTCAGTACTCAGGGTGCTGGGTGCTCAGTGCTCGGGGTGCTGGGTGCTCAGTGCTCGGGGTGCTGGCTGCTCAGTGCTCGGGGTGCTGGGTGCTCAGTACTCAGGGTGCTTGGTGCTCAGTGCTCAGGGTGCTGGGTGCTCAGTGCTCGGGGTGCTCGGAGGTCAGTACTCAGGGTGCTGGGTGCTCAGTGCTCGGGGTGCTCGGTGCTCAGTACTCAGGGTGCTGGGTGCTCAGTGCTCGGGGTGCTCGGTGCTCAGTACTCGGGGTGCTGGGTGCTCAATACTCAGGGTGCTGGGTGCTCAGTACTCAGGGTGCTGGGTGATCAGTACTCGGGTGCTGGGTGCTCAGTGCTCAGGGTGCTGGGTGCTCAGTGCTCGGGGTGCTGGGTGCTCAGTGCTCAGTACTCAGGGAGCTGGGTGGTCAGTGCTCGGGGTGCTGGGTGCTCAGTGCTCAGTACTCAGTGTGCTGGGTGCTCAGTGCTCAGGGTGCTGGGTGCTCAATGCTCAGGATGCTGGGTGCTCAGTGCTCAGGGTGCTGGGTACTCAGTGCTCAGGGTGCTGGGTACTCAGTGCTTAGGATGCTGGGTGCTCAGTACTCAGGGTACTGGGTGCTCAGTACTCAGGGTGCTCAGTGCTCAGTACTCAGGGTGCTCAATGCTCAGTACTCAGGGTGCTCAGTGCTCGGGGTGCTGGGTGCTCAGTCCTCAGGGTGCTGGGTGCTCAGTGCTCAGGTTGCTCGGTGCTCAGTGCTCAGGGTGCTGGGTGCTCAGTACTCAGGGTGCTGGGTGCTCAGTGCTCGGGGTGCTGGGTGCTCAGTACTCAGGGTGCTGGGAGCTCAGTGCTCAGGGTGCTGGGTGCTCAGTGCTCAGGGTGCTCGGTGCTTAGTACTCTGGGTGCTCGGTGCTCGGGGTGCTGGGTGCTCAGTGCTCAGGGTGCTGGGTGCTCAGTGCTCAGGGTGCTGGGTGCTCAGTGCTCAGGGTGCTGGGTACTCAGTGCTCGGGGTGCTGGGTGCTCAGTACTAAGGGTGCTGGGTGCTCAGTACTCAGGGTGCTGGGTGCTCAGTGCTCGTGGTGCTGGGTGCTCAGTGCTCGTGGTGCTCGCTGCTCAGTACTCAGGGTGCTGGGTGCTCAGTGCTCAGGGTGCTCAGTACTCAGGGTGCTGTGTGTTCAGTGCTCAGGGTGCTCAGTGCTCAGTACTCAGGGTGCTCAGGCTCAGTGCTCGGGGTGCTGGGTGCTCAGTGCTCGGGGTGCTGGGTGCTCAGTACTCAGGGTGCTCGGTGCTCAGTACTCAGGGTGCTCAGTGCTCAGTACTCAGGGTGCTCAGGCTCAGTGCTCGGGGTGCTGGGTGCTCAGTGCTCGGGGTGCTGGGTGCTCAGTACTCAGGGTGCTCAGTGCTCAGGGTGTTGGGTGCTCAGTGCCCGGGGTGCTGCGTGCTCAGTCCTCAGGGTGCTGGGTGCTCAGTGCTCAGTACTCAGGGTGCTGGGTGCTCAGTGCTCGGGGTGCTGGGTGCTCAGTGCTCAGTACTCAGGGTGCTGGGTCCTCAGTGCTTGGGGTGCTGGGTGCTCAGTACTCAGGGTGCTCAGTGCTTGGGGTGTTGGGTGCTCAGTACTCAGTGTGCTGGGTGCTCAGTGCTCAGGGTGCTGGGTGCTCAGTACTCAGGGTGCTGGGTGCTCAGAACTCAGGGTGCTGGGTGCTCAGTGCTCGGGGTGCTGGGTGCTCAGTGCTCGGGGTGCTGGCTGCTCAGTGCTCGGGGTGCTGGGTGCTCAGTACTCAGGGTGCTTGGTGCTCAGTGCTCAGGGTGCTGGGTGCTCAGTGCTCGGGGTGCTCGGAGGTCAGTACTCAGGGTGCTGGGTGCTCAGTGCTCGGGGTGCTCGGTGCTCAGTACTCAGGGTGCTGGGTGCTCAGTGCTCGGGGTGCTCGGTGCTCAGTACTCGGGGTGCTGGGTGCTCAATACTCAGGGTGCTGGGTGCTCAGTACTCAGGGTGCTGGGTGATCAGTACTCGGGTGCTGGGTGCTCAGTGCTCAGGGTGCTGGGTGCTCAGTGCTCGGGGTGCTGGGTGCTCAGTGCTCAGTACTCAGGGAGCTGGGTGGTCAGTGCTCGGGGTGCTGGGTGCTCAGTGCTCAGTACTCAGTGTGCTGGGTGCTCAGTGCTCAGGGTGCTGGGTGCTCAATGCTCAGGATGCTGGGTGCTCAGTGCTCAGGGTGCTGGGTACTCAGTGCTCAGGGTGCTGGGTACTCAGTGCTCAGGATGCTGGGTGCTCAGTACTCAGGGTACTGGGTGCTCAGTACTCAGGGTGCTCAGTGCTCAGTACTCAGGGTGCTCAATGCTCAGTACTCAGGGTGCTCAGTGCTCGGGGTGCTGGGTGCTCAGTCCTCAGGGTGCTGGGTGCTCAGTGCTCAGGTTGCTCGGTGCTCAGTGCTCAGGGTGCTGGGTGCTCAGTACTCAGGGTGCTGGGTGCTCAGTGCTCGGGGTGCTGGGTGCTCAGTACTCAGGGTGCTGGGAGCTCAGTGCTCAGGGTGCTGGGTGCTCAGTGCTCAGGGTGCTCGGTGCTTAGTACTCTGGGTGCTCGGTGCTCGGGGTGCTGGGTGCTCAGTGCTCAGGGTGCTGGGTGCTCAGTGCTCAGGGTGCTGGGTGCTCAGTGCTCAGGGTGCTGGGTACTCAGTGCTCGGGGTGCTGGGTGCTCAGTACTAAGGGTGCTGGGTGCTCAGTACTCAGGGTGCTGGGTGCTCAGTGCTCGTGGTGCTGGGTGCTCAGTGCTCGTGGTGCTCGCTGCTCAGTACTCAGGGTGCTGGGTGCTCAGTGCTCAGGGTGCTCAGTACTCAGGGTGCTGTGTGTTCAGTGCTCAGGGTGCTCAGTGCTCAGTACTCAGGGTGCTCAGGCTCAGTGCTCGGGGTGCTGGGTGCTCAGTGCTCGGGGTGCTGGGTGCTCAGTACTCAGGGTGCTCGGTGCTCAGTACTCAGGGTGCTCAGTGCTCAGTACTCAGGGTGCTCAGGCTCAGTGCTCGGGGTGCTGGGTGCTCAGTGCTCGGGGTGCTGGGTGCTCAGTGCTCGGGGTGCTGGGTGCTCAGTGCTCGGTGTGCTGGGTGCTCAGTGCTCAGAGTGCTGGGTGCTCAGTACTCAGGGTGCTTGGTGCTCAGTACTCAGGGTGCTGGGTGCTCAGTGCTCAGGGTGCTCAGTGCTCAGTACTCGGCGTGCTGGGTGCTCAGTGCTCAGGGTGCTCGGTGCTCAGTACTCAGGGTGCTCAGTGCTCAGTACTCAGGGTGCTCAGTGCTCAGTACTCAGGGTGCTCGGTGCTCAGTGCTCAGGGTGCTCAGTGCTCAGTACTCAGGGTGCTCAGTGCTCAGTGCTCTGAGTGCTGGGTGCTCAGTGCTCGGGGTGCTTGGTGCTCAGTGCTCAGGGTGCTGGGTGCTCAGTACTAAGGATGCTCAGTGCTCAGGTTGCTGTGTGCTCAGTGCTCGGGGTGCTGGGTACTCAGTGCTCAGTAAACAGGGTGCTGGGTGCTCAGTGCTCGGGGTGCTGTGTGCTCAGGGCTCGGGGTGCTAAATGCTCAGTACTCAGGGTGCTGGGTGCTCAGTGCTCGGGGTGCTGGATGCTCAGTACTCAGGGTGCTGGGTGCTCAGTGCTCAATGTGCTGGGTGCTCAGTACTCAGGGTGCTGGGTGCTCAGTGCTCAGGGTGCTGGGTGCTCAGTACTCAGGGTGCTGGGTCCTCAGTGCTCAGGGTGCTGGGTGCTCAGTGCTCCCTGTGCTCAGTACTCAGGGTGCTGTGTGTTCAGTGCTCAGGGTACTGGGTGCTCAGTACTCAGGGTGCTTGGTGCTTAGTACTCAGGGTGCTGGGTACTCAGTACTCTGGGTGCTGGGTGCTCAAAACTCGGGGTGCTCGGTGCTCAGTGCTCACGGGGCTGGGTGCTCAGTACTCAGGGTGCTCATTGCTCAGGGTGCTGGGTGCTCAGTACTCAGGGTGCTGTGTGCTCAGTACTCAGGGTGCTCAGTGCTCAGTGCTCAGGGTGCTGGGTGCTCACTGCTCGGGGTGCTGGGTGCTCAGAGATCAGGGTGCTGGGTGCTCAGTGCTCAGGGTTCTCGGTGCTCAGTGCTCAGGGTGCTGGGTGCTCAGTACTCAGGGTGCTCAGTGCTCAAGGTGCTGGGTGCTCAGTGCCCGGGGTGCTGGGTGCTCAGTCCTCAGGGTGCTGGGTGCTCAGTGCTCAGTACTCAGGGTGCTGGGTGCTCAGTGCTCGGGGTGCTGGGTGCTCAGTGCTCAGTACTCAGGGTGCTGGGTCCTCAGTGCTTGGGGTGTTGGGTGCTCAGTACTCAGTGTGCTGGGTGCTCAGTGCTCAGGGTGCTGGGTGCTCAGTACTCAGGGTGCTGGGTGCTCAGTACTCAGGGTGCTGGGTGCTCAGTGCTCGGGGTGCTGGGTGCTCAGTGCTCGGGGTGCTGGCTGCTCAGTGATCGGGGTGCTGGGTGCTCAGTACTCAGGGTGCTGGGTGCTCAGTGCTCGGGGTGCTGGGTGCTCAGTGCTCGGGGTGCTCGGAGGTCAGTACCCAGGGTGCTGGGTGCTCAGTGCTCGGGGTGCTCGGTGCTCAGTACTCAGGGTGCTGGGTGCTCAGTGCTCGGGTTGCTCGGTGCTCAGTACGTTGGGTGCTCACTACTCAGGGTGCTGGGTGCTCAGTGCTCAGGGTGCTGGGTGCTCAGTGTTCAGGGTGCTGGGTGCTCAGTGCTCAGGGTGCTGGGTGCTCAGTACTCAGGGTGCTGGGTGCGCAGTGCTCGGGGTGCTGGGTGCTCAGTGCTCAGGGTGCAGGGTGCTCAGTGCTCAGGGTGCTGGGTGCTCAGTACTCTGGGTGCTGGGTGCTCAATACTCAGGGTGCTGGGTGCTCAGTACTCAGGGTGCTGGGTGATCAGTACTCGGGTGCTGGGTGCTCAGTGCTCAGGGTGCTGGGTGCTCAGTGCTCGGGGTGCTGGGTGCTCAGTGCTCAGTACTCAGGGTGCTGGGTGCTCAGTGCTCGGGGTGCTGGGTGCTCAGTGCTCAGTACTCAGTGTGCTGGGTGCTCAGTGCTCAGGGTGCTGGGTGCTCAATGCTCAGGATGCTGGGTGCTCAGTGCTCAGGGTGCTGGGTACTCAGTGCTCAGGGTGCTTGGTACTCAGTGCTCGGGATGCTGGGTGCTCAGTACTCAGGGTGCTGGGTGCTCAGTACTCAGGGTGCTCAGTGCTCAGTACTCAGGGTGCTCAATGCTCAGTACTCAGGGTGCTCAGTGCTCGGGGTGCTGGGTGCTCAGTCCTCAGGGTGCTGGGTGCTCAGAGCTCAGGTTGCTCGGTGCTCAGTGCTCAGGGTGCTGGGTGATCAGTACTCAGGGTGCTGGGTGCTCAGTGCTCGGGGTGCTGGGTGCTCAGTACTCAGGGTGCTGGGTGCTCAGTGCTCAGGGTGCTGGGTGCTCAGTGCTCAGGGTGCTCGATGCTTAGTACTCAGGGTGCTCGGTGCTCGGGGTGCTGGGTGCTCAGTGCTCAGGGTGCTGGGTGCTCAGTGCTCAGGGTTCTGGGTGCTCAGTGCTCAGGGTGCTGGGTACTCAGTGCTCGGGTTGCTGGGTGCTCAGTACTCAGTGTGCTGGGTGCTCAGTACTCAGGGTGCTGGGTGCTCAGTGCTCGTGGTGCTGGGTGCTCAGTGCTCGTGGTGCTCGCTGCTCAGTACTCAGGGTGCTGGGTGCTCAGTGCTCAGGGTGCTCAGTACTCAGGGTGCTGTGTGTTCAGTGCTCAGGGTGCTGGGTGCTCAGTACTCAGGGTGCTCGGTGCTCAGTGCTCGGGGTGCTGGGTGCTCAGTACTCAGGGTGCTCGGTGCTCAGTACTCAGGGTGCTCAGTGCTCAGTACTCAGGGTGCTCAGGCTCAGTGCTCGGGGAGCTGGGTGCTCATTGCTCGGGGTGCTGGGTGCTCAGTGCTCGGGGTGCTGGGTGCTCAGTGCTCGGTGTGCTGGGTGCTCAGTGCTCAGAGTGCTGGGTGCTCAGTACTCAGGGTGCTTGGTGCTCAGTACTCAGGGTGCTGGGTTCTCAGTGCTCAGGGTGCTCAGTGCTCAGTACTCCGCGTGCTGGGTGCTCAGTGCTCAGGGTGCTCGGTGCTCAGTACTCAGGGTGCTCAGTGCTCAGTACTCAGGGTGCTCAGTGCTCAGTACTCAGGGTGCTCGGTGCTCAGTGCTCAGGGTGCTCAGCGCTCAGTACTCAGGGTGCTCAGTGCTCAGTGCTCTGGGTGCTGGGTGCTCACTGCTCGGGGTGCTGGGTGCTCAGTGCTCAGGGTGCTGGGTGCTCAGTGCTCGGGGTGCTCAGAGGTCAGTACTCAGGGTGCTGTGTGCTCAGTGCTCGGGGTGCTCGGTGCTCAGTACTCAGGGTGCTGGGTGCTCAGTGCTCGGGGTGCTCGGTGCTCAGTACGTTGGGTGCTCACTACTCAGGGTGCTGGGTGCTCAGTGCTCAGGGTGCTGGGTGCTCAGTGTTCAGGGTGCTGGGTGCTCAGTGCTCAGGGTGCTGGGTGCTCAGTACTCGGGGTGCTGGGTGCTCAATACTCAGGGTGCTGGGTGCTCAGTACTCAGGGTGCTGGGTGATCAGTACTCGGGTGCTGGGTGCTCAGTGCTCAGGGTGCTGGGTGCTCAGTGCTCGGGGTGCTGGGTGCTCAGTGCTCAGTACTCAGGGAGCTGGGTGGTCAGTGCTCGGGGTGCTGGGTGCTCAGTGCTCAGTACTCAGTGTGCTGGGTGCTCAGTGCTCAGGGTGCTGGGTGAACAATGCTCAGGATGCTGGGTGCTCAGTGCTCAGGGTGCTGGGTACTCAGTGCTCAGGGTGCTGGGTACTCAGTGCTCAGGATGCTGGGTGCTCAGTACTCAGGGTGCTGGGTGCTCAGTACTCAGGGTGCTCAGTGCTCAGTACTCAGGGTGCTCAATGCTCAGTACTCAGGGTGCTCAGTGCTCGGGGTGCTGGGTGCTCAGTCCTCAGGGTGCTGGGTGCTCAGTGCTCAGGTTGCTCGGTGCTCAGTGCTCAGGGTGCTGGGTGCTCAGTACTCAGGGTGCTGGGTGCTCAGTGCTCGGGGTGCTGGGTGCTCAGTACTCAGGGTGCTGGGAGCTCAGTGCTCAGGGTGCTGGGTGCTCAGTGCTCAGGGTGCTTGGTGCTTAGTACTCTGGGTGCTCGGTGCTCGGGGTGCTGGGTGCTCAGTGCTCAGGGTGCTGGGTGCTCAGTGCTCAGGGTGCTGGGTGCTCAGTGCTCAGGGTGCTGGGTGCTCAGTGCTCAGGGTGCTCAGTACTCAGGGTGCTGTGTGTTCAGTGCTCAGGGTGCTCAGTGCTCAGTACTCAGGGTGCTCAGGTTCAGTGCTCGGGGTGCTGGGTGCTCAGTGCTCGGGGTGCTGGGTGCTCAGTACTCAGGGTGCTCGGTGCTCAGTGCTCAGGGTGCTCGGTGCTTAGTACTCTGGGTGCTCGGTGCTCGGGGTGCTGGGTGCTCAGTACTAAGGGTGCTTTTGCTCAGTACTCAGGGTGCTGGGTGCTCAGTGCTCGTGGTGCTGGGTGCTCAGTGCTCGTGGTGCTCGCTGCTCAGTACTCAGGGTGCTGGGTGCTCAGTGCTCAGGGTGCTCAGTACTCAGGGTGCTGTGTGTTCAGTGCTCAGGGTGCTCAGTGCTCAGTACTCAGGGTGCTCAGGTTCAGTGCTCGGGGTGCTGGGTGCTCAGTGCTCGGGGTGCTGGGTGCTCAGTACTCAGGGTGCTCGGTGCTCAGTACTCAGGGTGCTCAGTGCTCAGTACTCAGGGTGCTCAGGCTCAGTGCTCGGGGTGCTGGGTGCTCAGTGCTCGGGGTGCTGGGTGCTCAGTGCTCGGGGTGCTGGGTGCTCAGTGCTCGGTGTGCTGGGTGCTCAGTGCTCAGAGTGCTGGGTGCTCAGTACTCAGGGTGCTTGGTGCTCAGTACTCAGGGTGCTGGGTGCTCAGTGCTCAGGGTGCTCAGTGCTCAGTACTCGGCGTGCTGGGTGCTCAGTGCTCAGGGTGCTCGGTGCTCAGTACTCAGGGTGCTCAGTGCTCAGTACTCAGGGTGCTCAGTGCTCAGTACTCAGGGTGCTCGGTGCTCAGTGCTCAGGGTGCTCAGTGCTCAGTACTCAGGGTGCTCAGTGCTCAGTGCTCTGGGTGCTGGGTGCTCAGTGCTCGGGGTGCTGGGTGCTCAGTGCTCAGGGTGCTGGGTGCTCAGTACTAAGGATGCTCAGTGCTCAGGTTGCTGTGTGCTCAGTGCTCGGGGTGCTGGGTACTCAGTGCTCAGTAAACAGGGTGCTGGGTGCTCAGTGCTCGGGGTGCTGTGTGCTCAGGGCTCGGGGTGCTAAATGCTCAGTACTCAGGGTGCTGGGTGCTCAGTGCTCGGGGTGCTGGATGCTCAGTACTCAGGGTGCTGGGTGCTCAGTGCTCAATGTGCTGGGTGCTCAGTACTCAGGGTGCTGGGTGCTCAGTGCTCAGGGTGCTGGGTGCTCAGTACTCAGGGTGCTGGGTCCTCAGTGCTCAGGGTGCTGGGTGCTCAGTGCTCGGTGTGCTCAGTACTCAGGGTGCTGTGTGTTCAGTGCTCAGGGTACTGGGTGCTCAGTACTCAGGGTGCTTGGTGCTTAGTACTCAGGGTGCTGGGTGCTCAGTACTCTGGGTGCTGGGTGCTCAAAACTCGGGGTGCTCGGTGCTCAGTGCTCACGGGGCTGGGTGCTCATTACTCAGGGTGCTCATTGCTCAGGGTGCTGGGTGCTCAGTATTCAGGGTGCTGTGTGCTCAGTACTCAGGGTGCTCAGTGCTCAGGGTGCTGGGTGCTCACTGCTCGGGGTGCTGGGTGCTCAGAGATCAGGGTGCTGGGTGCTCAGTGCTCAGGGTTCTCGGTGCTCAGTGCTCAGGGTGCTGGGTGCTCAGTACTCAGGGTGCTCAGTGCTCAAGGTGCTGGGTGCTCAGTGCCCGGGGTGCTGGGTGCTCAGTCCTCAGGGTGCTGGGTGCTCAGTGCTCAGTACTCAGGGTGCTGGGTGCTCAGTGCTCGGGGTGCTGGGTGCTCAGTGCTCAGTACTCAGGGTGCTGGGTCCTCAGTGCTTGGGGTGTTGGGTGCTCAGTACTCAGTGTGCTGGGTGCTCAGTGCTCAGGGTGCTGGGTGCTCAGTACTCAGGGTGCTGGGTGCTCAGTACTCAGGGTGCTGGGTGCTCAGTGCTCGGGGTGCTGGGTGCTCAGTGCTCGGGGTGCTGGCTGCTCAGTGATCGGGGTGCTGGGTGCTCAGTACTCAGGGTGCTGGGTGCTCAGTGCTCGGGGTGCTGGGTGCTCAGTGCTCGGGGTGCTCGGAGGTCAGTACCCAGGGTGCTGGGTGCTCAGTGCTCGGGGTGCTCGGTGCTCAGTACTCAGGGTGCTGGGTGCTCAGTGCTCGGGTTGCTCGGTGCTCAGTACGTTGGGTGCTCACTACTCAGGGTGCTGGGTGCTCAGTGCTCAGGGTGCTGGGTGCTCAGTGTTCAGGGTGCTGGGTGCTCAGTGCTCAGGGTGCTGGGTGCTCAGTACTCAGGGTGCTGGGTGCGCAGTGCTCGGGGTGCTGGGTGCTCAGTGCTCAGGGTTCAGGGTGCTCAGTGCTCAGGGTGCTGGGTGCTCAGTACTCGGGGTGCTGGGTGCTCAATACTCAGGGTGCTGGGTGCTCAGTACTCAGGGTGCTGGGTGATCAGTACTCGGGTGCTGGGTGCTCAGTGCTCAGGGTGCTGGGTGCTCAGTGCTCGGGGTGCTGGGTGCTCAGTGCTCAGTACTCAGGGTGCTGGGTGCTCAGTGCTCGGGGTGCTGGGTGCTCAGTGCTCAGTACTCAGTGTGCTGGGTGCTCAGTGCTCAGGGTGCTGGGTGCACAATGCTCAGGATGCTGGGTGCTCAGTGCTCAGGGTGCTGGGTACTCAGTGCTCAGGGTGCTTGGTACTCAGTGCTCGGGATGCTGGGTGCTCAGTACTCAGGGTGCTGGGTGCTCAGTACTCAGGGTGCTCAGTGCTCAGTACTCAGTGTGCTCAATGCTCAGTACTCAGGGTGCTCAGTGCTCGGGGTGCTGGGTGCTCAGTCCTCAGGGTGCTGGGTGCTCAGAGCTCAGGTTGCTCGGTGCTCAGTGCTCAGGGTGCTGGGTGCTCAGTACTCAGGGTGCTGGGTGCTCAGTGCTCGGGGTGCTGGGTGCTCAGTACTCAGGGTGCTGGGTGCTCAGTGCTCAGGGTGCTGGGTGCTCAGTGCTCAGGGTGCTCGGTGCTTAGTACTCAGGGTGCTCGGTGCTCGGGGTGCTGGGTGCTCAGTGCTCAGGGTGCTGGGTGCTCAGTGCTCAGGGTGCTGGGTGCTCAGTGCTCAGGGTGCTGGGTACTCAGTGCTCGGGGTGCTGGGTGCTCAGTACTCAGTGTGCTGGGTGCTCAGTACTTAGGGTGCTGGGTGCTCAGTGCTCGTGGTGCTGGGTGCTCAGTGCTCGTGGTGCTCGCTGCTCAGTACTCAGTGTGCTGGGTGCTCAGTGCTCAGGGTGCTCAGTACTCAGGGTGCTGTGTGTTCAGTGCTCAGGGTGCTGGGTGCTCAGTACTCAGGGTGCTCGGTGCTCAGTGCTCGGGGTGCTGGGTGCTCAGTACTCAGGGTGCTCGGTGCTCAGTACTCAGGGTGCTCAGTGCTCAGTACTCAGGGTGCTCAGGCTCAGTGCTCGGGGAGCTGGGTGCTCATTGCTCGGGGTGCTGGGTGCTCAGTGCTCGGGGTGCTGGGTGCTCAGTGCTCGGTGTGCTGGGTGCTCAGTGCTCAGAGTGCTGGGTGCTCAGTACTCAGGGTGCTTGGTGCTCAGTACTCAGGGTGCTGGGTTCTCAGTGCTCAGGGTGCTCAGTGCTCAGTACTCCGCGTGCTGGGTGCTCAGTGCTCAGGGTGCTCGGTGCTCAGTACTCAGGGTGCTCAGTGCTCAGTACTCAGGGTGCTCAGTGCTCAGTACTCAGGGTGCTCGGTGCTCAGTGCTCAGGGTGCTCAGCGCTCAGTACTCAGGGTGCTCAGTGCTCAGTGCTCTGGGTGCTGGGTGCTCAGTGCTCGGGGTGCTGGGTGCTCAGTGCTCAGGGTGCTGGGTGCTCAGTACTAAGGATGCTCAGTTCTCAGGTTGCTGGGTGCTCAGTGCTCGGGGTGCTGGGTACTCTGTGCTCAGTAAACAGGGTGCTGGGTGCTCAGTGCTCGGGGTGCTGGGTGCTCAGTGCTCAGTACTCAGGTTGCTGGGTGCTCAGTGCTCGGGGTGCTGGATGCTCATTACTCAGGGTGCTGGGTGCTCAGCGCTCAGGGTGCTGGGTGCTCAGTACTCAGGGTGCTGGGTGCTCAGTGCTCAGGGTGCTGGGTGCTCAGTACTCAGGGTGCTGGGTCCTCAGAGCTCAGGGTGCTGGGTGCTCAGTGCTCGGGGTGCTCAGTACTCAGGGTGCTGTGTGTTCAGTGCTCAGGGTACTGGGTGCTCAGTACTCAGGGTGCTTGGTGCTTAGTACTCAGGGTGCTGGGTGCTCAGTACTCCGGGTGCTGGGTGCTCAGAACTCGGGGTGCTCGGTGCTCAGTGCTCAGGGTGCTGGGTGCTCAGTACAAAGGGTGCTCATTGCTCAGGGTGCTGGGTGCTCAGTACTCAGGGTGCTGTGTGCTCAGTACTCAGGGTGCTCAGTGATCAGTGCTCAGGGTGCTGGGTGCTCACTGCTCGGGGTGCTGGGTGCTCAGTGCTCAGGGTGCTGGGTGCTCAGTGCTCAGGGTGCTCGTTGCTCAGTGCTCAGGGTGCTGGGTGCTCAGTACTCAGGGTGCTCAGTGCTCAGGGTGCTGGGTGCTGAGTACTCAGGGTGCTGGGTGCTCAGTGCTCAGTACTCAGGGTGCTCGGTGCTCAGTACTCAGGGTGCTGGGTGCTCAGTGCTCGGGGTGCTGGGTGCTCAGTGCTCGGGTTGCTGGGTGCTCAGTGCTCAGGGTGCTGGGTGCTCAGTGCTCGGGGTGCTGGGTGCTCAGTGCTCAGGGTGCTGGGTGCTCATTGCTCGGGGTGCTGTGTGCTCAGTGCTCGGTGTGCTCGGTGCTCAGTGCTCGGGGTGGTGGGTGCTCAGTACTCGGGGTGCTCAGTGCTCAGTACTCAGGGTGCTGGGTGCTCAGTACTCAGGGTGCTGGGTGCTCATTGCTCGGGGTGCTGGGTCCTCAGTGCTACGGGTGCTGGGTGCTCAGTGCTCGGGGTGCTGGGTGCTCAGTGCTCGGGGCACTGGGTGCTCAGTGCTCGGGGTGCTCGGTGCTCAGTACTCAGGGTGCTGGGTGCTCAGTGCTCAGGGTGCTCGGTGCTCAGTACTCAGGGTGCTGGGTGCTCAGTGCTCAGTGTGCTCGGTGCTCAGTACGTTGGGTGCTCAGTACTCAAGGTGTTGGGTGCTCAGTGCTCAGGGAGATCGGTGCTCAGTACTCACGGTGCTCAGTACTCAGGGTGCTGGGTGCTCAGGGCTCGGGGTGCTGGGAGCTCAGTACTCAGGGTGCTGGGTGCTCAGTGCTCGGGGTGCTGGGTGCTGAGTGCTCAGGGTGCTGGGTGCTCAGTACTCGGGGTGCTCGGTGCTCAGTACTCAGGGTGCTGGGTGCTCACTACTCAGGGTGCTGGGTGCTCAGTGATCAGGGTGCTCTCTGCTCAGTACTCAGGGTGCTGGGTGCTCAGTGCTCAGGGTGCTGTGTGCTCAGTACTCAGGGTGCTGGGTGCTCAGTGCTCAGGGTGATCGGTGCTCAGTCCTCAGGGTCCTCAGTACTCAGGGTGCTGGGTGCTCAGTGCTCAGGTTGCTCAGTACTCAGGGTGCTGGGTACTCAGTACTCAGGGTGCTGTGTGCTCAGTGCTCGGGGTGCTGGGTGATCAGTACTCAGGGTGCTGGGTGCTCAGTACTCAGGGTGCTGGGTGCTCAGTACTCAGGGTGCTGGTTGCTCAGTACTCTGGGTGCTCAGTGCTCGGGGTGCTGGGTGCTCAGTGCTCGGGGTGCTCGGTGCTCAGTGCTTGGGGTGCTGGGTACTCAGTACTCGGGGTGCTCAGTGCTCAGTACTCAGGGTGCTGGGTGCTCAGTGCACAGGGTGCTGGGTGCTCAGTGCTCGGGGTGCTGGGTGCTCGGTGCTCAGGTTGCTGGGTGCTCAGTACTCGGGGTGGTGGGTGCTCAGTACTCAGGGTGCTGGGTGCTCATTGCTCGGGGTGCTGGGTGCTCAGTGCTCCGGGTGCAGGGTGCTCAGTGCTCGGGGTGCTGGGTGCTCAGTGCTCAGGGTGCTGGGTGCTCAGTGCTCGGGGTGCTCGGTGCTCAGTACTCAGGGTTCTGTGTGCTCAGTGCTCAGGGTGCTCGGTGCTCAGTACTCAGGGTGCTGGGTGCTCAGTGCTCGGTGTCCTCGGTGCTCAGTACTCAGGGTGCTCAGTGCTCAGTACTCAGCGTGCTGGGTGCTCAGTGCTCAGTACTCATCGTGCTGGGTGCTCAGTGCTCAGGGTGCTGGGTGCTCAGTACTCAGGGTGCTGGGTGCTTAGTACTCAGGGTGCTCGGTCCTCAGTGCTCAGGGTGCTCAGTGCTCAGTACTCAGCGTGCTGGGTGCTCAGTGCTCAGTACTCATCGTGCTGGGTGCTCAGTGCTCAGGGTGCTGGGTGCTCAGTACTCAGGGTGCTGGGTGCTTAGTACTCAGGGTGCTCGGTCCTCAGTGCTCAGGGTGCTGGGTGCTCAGTACTCAGGGTGCTGGGTGCTCAGTGGTCAGGGTGCTCAGTGCTCAGCAATCAGGGTGCTCGGTGCTCAGTGCTCAGGGTGCTCAGTGCTCAGTACTCAGGGTGCTCAGTGCTCTGGGTGCTGGGTGCTCAGTGCTCAGGGTGCTGGGTGCTCAGTGCTCAGGGTGCTGGGTGCTCAGTACTCAGGGTGCTCAGTGCTCAGGGTGCTGGGTGCTCAGTGCTCGGGGTGCTGGGTACTCAGTGCTCAGTACACAGGGTGCTGAGTGCTCAGTGCTCGGGGTGCTGGGTGCTCAGTGCTCAGTACTCAGGGTGCTGGGTGCTCAGGGTGCTGGGTGCTCAGTACTCAGGGTGCTGGGTGCTCAGTGCTCAGGGTGCTGGATGCTCAGTACTCAGGGTGCTGGGTCCTCAGTGCTCAGGGTGCTGGGTGCTCAGTGCTCGGGGTGCTCAGTACTCAGGGTGCTGTGTGTTCAGTGCTCAGGGTACTGGGTGCTCAGTACTCAGGGTGCTCGGTGCTTAGTACTCAGGGTGCTGGGTGCTCAGTACTCCGGGTGCTGGGTGCTCAGTGCTCGGGGTGCTCGGTGCTCAGTGCTCAGGGTGCTGGGTGCTCAGTACTCAGGGTGCTCATTGCTCAGGGTGCTGGGTGCTCAGTACTCAGGGTGCTGGGTGCTCAGTACTCAGGGTGCTCAGTGCTCAGTACTCAGGGTGCTCAGTGCTCAGTACTCAGGGTGCTCAGTGCTCAGGGTGCTGGGTGCTCAGTGCTCGGGGTGCTGGGTGCTCAGTGCTCACTGTGCTGTGTGCTCAGTACTCAGGGTGCTCAGTACTCAGGGTGCTGGGTGCTCAGTGCTCAGCGTGCTGGGTGCTCAGTGCTCAGGGTGCTGGGTGCTCAGTGCTCAGGGTGCTCGGTGCTCAGTGCTCAGGTTGCTGGGTGCTCAATACTCAGGGTGCTGGGTGCTCAGTACTCAGGGTGCTCAGTGCTCAGTACTCAGGGTGCTCAGTGCTCAGGGTGCTGGGTGCTCAGTGCTCGGGGCGCTGGGTACTCAGTCCTCAGGGTGCTGGGTGCTCAGGTCTCAGGGTGCTCTGTGCTCAGTGCTCAGGGTGCTGGGTGCTCAGTACTCAGGGTGCTCGGTGCTCAGTACTCAGGGTGCTGGGTGCTCAGTGCTCAGGGTGCTGGGTGCTCAGTACTCAGGGTGCTGGGTGCTCGGTGCTCAGTACACTGGGTGCTCAGTACTCAGGATGCTGGGTGCTCAGTACTCAGGGTGCTCGATGCTTGGGGTGCTGGGTGCTCAGTTCTCAGGGTGCTCAGTGCTTGGGGTGCAGGCTGCTCAGTACTCAGGGTGCTGGTTGCTCAGTGCTCAGGGTGCTGGGTGCTGAGTACTCAGGGTGCTGGCTGCTCAGTACTCAGGGTGCTGGGTGCTCAGTGCTCGCGGTGCTGGGTGCTCAGTGCTCGGGTTGCTGGGTGCACAGTGCTCGGGGTGCTGGGTGCTCAGTGCTCGGGCTGCTGGGTGCTCAGCGCTCAGGGTGCTGGATGCTCATTGCTCGGGGTGCTGTGTGCTCAGTGCTCGGTGTGCTTGGTGCATAGTGCTCGGGGTGGTGGGTGCTCAGTACTCGGGGTGCTCAGTGCTCAGTACTCAGGGTGCTGGGTGCTCAGTACTCAGGGTGCTGGGTGCTCATTACTCGGGGTGCAGGGTCCTCAGTGCTACGGGTGCAGGGTGCTCAGTGCTCGGGGTGCTGGGTGCTCAGTGCTCGGGGCGCTGGGTGCTCAGTGCTCGGGGTGCTCGGTGCTCAGTACTCAGGGTGCTGGGTGCTCAGTGCTCAGAGTGCTCGGTGCTCAGTACTCAGGGTGCTGGGTGCTCAGTGCTCAGTGTGCTCGGTGCTCAGTACGTTGGGTGCTCAGTACTCAGGGTGTTGGGTGCTCAGTGCTCAGGGTGATCGGTGCTCAGTCCTCAGGGTGCTCAGTGCTCAGGGCGCTGGGTGCTCAGTGCTCGGGGTGCTGGGTGCTGAGTGCTCAGGGTGCTGGGTGCTCAGTACTCGGGGTGCTCGGTGATCAGTACTCAGGGTGCTGGGTGCTCACTACTCAGGGTGCTGGGTGCTCAGTGATCAGGGTGCTCTCTGCTCAGTACTCAGGGTGCTGGGTGCTCAGTGCTCAGGGTGCTGGGTGCTCAGTACTCAGGGTGCTGGGTGCTCAGTGCTCAGGGTGATCGGTGCTCAGTCCTCAGGGTGCTCAGTACTCAGGGTGCTGGGTGCTCAGTGCTCAGGTTGCTCAGTACTCAGGGTGCTGAGTACTCAGTACTCAGGGTGCTGTGTGCTCAGTGCTCGGGGTGCTGGGTGCTCAGTACTCAGGGTGCTGGGTGCTCAGTGCTCAGGGTGCTGGGTGCTCAGTACTCAGGGTGCTCGGTGCTCAGTACTCAGGGTGCTCAGTGCTCGGGGAGCTCGGTGCTCAGTACTCAGGGTGCTGGGTGCTCAGTACTCAGTGCTCGGGGTCCTGGGTGCTCAGCGCTCTGGGTGCTTAGTGCACAGTACTCAGGGTGCTGGGTGCTCAGTATTCAGGGTGCTCAGTGCTCGGGGTGCTGGGTGCTCATTACTCAGGATGCTGGGTGCTCAGTACTCAGGGTGCTGGGTGCTCCTTCTCGTGGTGCTGGGTGCTCAGTGCTCGGGGTGCTGGGTGCTCAGTACTCGGGGTGCTGGGTGCTCAGTGCTCAGCGTGCTGGGTGCTCAGTACTCAGGGTGCTCGTTTCTCAGTACTCAGGGTGCTGGGTGCTCATTCTCGGGGTGCTGGGTGCTCAGTGCTCAGGGTGCTTGGTGCTCAGTGCTCGGGGTGCTCGGTGCTCAGTACTCAGTGTGCTGGGTCCTCAGTGCTCGGAGTGGTCTGTGCTCAGTGCTCAGGGTGCTGTTTGCTCAGTACTCGGGGTGCTCGGTGCTCAGTACTCAGGGTGCTGGGTGCTCAGTACTCAGGGTGCTGGGTGCTCAGTACTCAGGGTGCTCGGTGCTCAGTACTCAGGGAGCTGGGTGCTCAGTGCTCAGGTGCTGGGTGCTAAGTACTCAGGGTGCTGGGTGCTCAGTACTCAGGGTGCTGGGTGCTCAGTGCTCAGGGTGCTGGGTGCTCAGTACTCAGGGTGCTGGGTGCTCAGCACTCAGGGTGCTCAGTACTCAGGGTGCTGGGTGCTCAGTGCTCGGGGTACTGGGTGCTCTGTACTCAGGGTGCTCAGTACTCAGGGTGCTGGGTGCTCAGAACTCAGGGTGCTGGGTGCTCAGTACTCAGGGTGCTGGGTGCTCAGTACTCAGGGTGCTGGGTGCTCAGTACTCAGGGTGCTGGGTGCTCAGTGCTCGGGGTGCTGGGTGCTCATTAATCAGGGTACTGGGTGCTCAGTACTCAGGGTGCTCAGTGCTTGGGGTGCTGTGTGCTCAGTACTCAGGGTGCTCAGTGCTTGGGATGCTGGGTGCTCAGTACTCAGGGTGCTGGATGCTCAGTGCTCAGGGTGCTGGGTGCTGAGTACTCAGGGTGCTGGGTGCTCAGTACTCAGTGTGCTGGGTGCTCAGTGCTCGGGATGCTGGGTGCTCAGTGCTCGTTGTGCTGAGTGCTCAGTGCTCGGGGTGCTGGGTGCTCAGTGCTCAGGGTGCTGGGTGCTCAGTGCTCGGGGTGCTGGGTGCTCAGTGCTCGGGGTGCCCGGTGCTCAGTGCTCGGGGTGCTGGGTACTCAGTACTCGGGGTGCTCAGTGCTCAGTACTCAGGGTGCTGGGTGCTCAGTGCTCAGGGTGCTGGGTGCTCAGTGCTCGGGGTGCTGGGTGCTCGGTGCTCAGGTTGCTGGGTGCTCAGTACTCGGGGTGGTGGGTGCTCAGTACTCAGGGGGCTGGGTGCTCATTGCTCGGGGTGCTGGGTGCTCAGTGCTCCGGGTGCTGGGTGCTCAGTGCTCGGGGTGCTGGGTGCTCAGTGCTCAGGGTGCTGGGTGCTCAGTGCTCGGGGTGCTCGGTGCTCAGTACTCAGGGTTCTGTGTGCTCAGTGCTCAGGGTGCTCGGTGCTCAGTACTCAGGGTGATGGGTGCTCAGTACACGGTGTGCTCGGTGCTCAGTACGTTGGGTGCTCAGTACTCAGGGTGCTGGGTGCTCAGTGCTCAGGGTGATCGGTGATCAGTACTCAGCGTGCACAGTAATCAGGGAGCTGGGTGCTCAGTATTCAGGGTGCTCAGTGCTCGGGGTGCTGGGTGCTCAGTACTCAGGGTGCTGGGTGCTCAGTACTCAGGGTGCTGGGTGCTCATTCTCGGGGTGCTGGGTACTCAGTGCTCGGGGTGCTGGGTGCTCAGTGCTCAGGGTCCTCGGTGCTCAGTACTCAGGGTGCTCAGTACTCAGCGTGCTTTGTGCTCAGTGCTCAGGGTGCTGGGTGCTCAGTACTCAGGGTACTGAGTGCTCAGTACTCACGGTGCTGGGTGCTCAGTACTCAGGGTGCTCAGTACTCAGTACTCAGGGTGCTGGGTGCTCAGTGCTTGGGGTGCTGGGTGCTCAGTGCTCAGGGTGCTGGGTGCTCAGTGCTCGGGGTGCTGGTTGCTCAGTACTCGGGGTGCTCAGTGCTCAGTACTCTGGGTGCTGTGTGCTCAGTACTCAGGGTGCTGGGTGCTCCGTGCTCAGGGTGCTGTGTGCTCAGTACTCAGGTTGCTGGGTGCTCAGTACTCAGGGTGCTGGGTGCTCAGTGCTCAGGGTGCTGTGTGCTTAGTGCTCGGGGTGCTCGGTGCTCAGTACTCAGGGTGCTCAGTGCTCAGGGTGCTGGGTGCTCAGTGCTCGGGGTGCTGGGTACTCAGTGCTCAGTACACAGGGTGCTGAGTGCTCAGTGCTCGGGGTGCTGGGTGCTCAGTGCTCAGTACTCAGGGTGCTTGGTGCTCAGTGCTCAGGGTGCTGGGTGCTCAGTACTCAGGGTGCTGGGTGCTCAGTGCTCAGGGTGCTGGGTGCTCAGTACTCAGGGTGCTGGGTCCTCAGTGCTCAGGGTGCTGGGTGCTCAGTGCTCGGGGTGCTCAGTACTCAGGGTGCTGTGTGTTCAGTGCTCAGGGTACTGGGTGCTCAGTACTCAGGGTGCTCGGTGCTTAGTACTCAGGGTGCTGGGTGCTCAGTACTCCGGGTGCTGGGTGCTCAGTGCTCGGGGTGCTCGGTGCTCAGTGCTCAGGGTGCTGGGTGCTCAGTACTCAGGGTGCTCATTGCTCAGGGTGATGGGTGCTCAGTACTCAGGGTGCTGGGTGCTCAGTACTCAGGGTGCTCAGTGCTCAGTACTCAGGGTGCTCAGTGCTCAGTCCTCAGGGTGCTCAGTGCTCAGGGTGCTGGGTGCTCAGTGCTCGGGGTGCTGGGTGCTCAGTGCTCACGGTGCTGTGTGCTCAGTACTCAGGGTGCTCAGTACTCAGGGTGCTGGGTGCTCAGTGCTCAGGGTGCTGGGTGCTCAGTGCTCAGGGTGCTCGGTGCTCAGTGCTCAGGTTGCTGGGTGCTCAATACTCAGGGTGCTGGGTGCTCAGTACTCAGGGTGCTCAGTGCTCAGTACTCAGGGTGCTCAGTGCTCAGGGTGCTGGGTGCTCAGTTCTCAGGGTGCTCGGTGCTCAGTGCTCAGGGTGCTGGGTGCTCAGTACTCAGGATGCTGGGTGCTCAGTGCTCAGGGTGCTGGGTGCTCAGTGCTCAGGGTGCTCGGTTCTTAGTACTCATGGTGCTCGGTGCTCGGGGTGCTGGGGGCTCAGTAATCAGGGTGCTGGGTGCTCAGTGCTCAGGGTGCTGGGTGCTCAGTGCTCAGGGTGCTCGGTTCTTAGTACTCATGGTGCTCAGTGCTCGGGGTGCTGGGGGCTCAGTAATCAGGGTGCTGGGTGCTCAGTGCTCAGGGTGCTGGGTGCTCAGTGCTCAGGGTGCTCGGTTCTTAGTACTCATGGTGCTCGGTGCTCGGGGTGCTGGGTGCTCAGTGCTCGGTGTGCTGGGTGCTCAGTGCTCGGGGTGCTGGGTGCTCAGTACGTTGGGTGCTCAGTACTCAGGGTGCTGGGTGCTCAGTGCTCGGTGTGCTCGGTGCTCAGTACGTTGGGTGCTCAGTACTCAGGGTGCTGGGTGCTCAGTGCTCAGGGTGATCGGTGATCAGTACTCAACGTGCACAGTAATAAGGGAGCTGGGTGCTAAGTATTCAGGGTGCTCAGTGCTCGGGGTGCTGGGTGCTCAGTACTCAGGGTGCTGGGTGCTCAGTACTCAGGGTGCTGGGTGCTCATTCTCGGGGTGCTGGGTGCTCAGTGCTCGGGGTGCTGGGTGCTCAGGACTCGGGGTGCTGGGTGCTCAGTGCTCAGCATGCTGGGTGCTCACTACTCAGGGTGCTCGGTTCTCAGTATTCAGGGTGCTGGGAGCTCATTCTCGGGGTGCTGGGTGCTCAGTGCTCAGGGTCCTCGGTGCTCAGTACTCAGGGTGCTCAATACACAGCGTGCTTTGTGCTCAGTGCTCAGGGTGCTGGGTGCTCAGTACTCAGGTTGCTGAGTGCTCAGTACTCACGGTGCTGGGTGCTCAGTACTCAGGGTGCTCAGTACTCAGTACTCAGGGTGCTGGGTGCTCAGTAATTGGGGTGCTGGGTGCTCAGTGCTCAGGGTGCTGGGTGCTCAGTGCTCCGGGTGCTGGGTGCTCAGTACTCGGGGTGCTCGGTGCTCAGTACTCAGGGTGCTGGGTGCTCAGTACTCAGGGTGCTGGGTGCTCAGTGCTCAGGGTGCTGTGTGCTCAGTACTCAGGTTGCTTGGTGCTCAGTACTCAGGGTGCTGGGTGCTCAGTGCTCAGGGTGCTGGGTGCTTAGTGCTCGGGGTGCTCGGTGCTCATTACTCAGGGTGCTCAGTGCTCAGTACTCAGCGTGCTGGGTGCTCAGTGCTCAGTACTCAGCGTGCTGGGTGCTCATTGCTCAGGGTGCTGGGTGCTCAGTACTCAGGGTGCTGGGTGCTTAGTACTCAGGGTGCTCGGTCCTCAGTGCTCAGGGTGCTGGGTGCTCAGTACTCAGGGTGCTGGGTGCTCAGTGGTCAGGGTGCTCAGTGCTCAGCACTCAGGGTGCTCGGTGCTCAGTGCTCAGGGTGCTCAGTGCTCAGTACTCAGGGTGCTCAGTGCTCTGGGTGCTGGGTGCTCAGTGCTCAGGGTGCTGGGTGCTCAGTGCTCAGGGTGCTGGGTGCTCAGTACTCATTGTGCTCAGTGCTCAGGGTGCTGGGTGCTCAGTGCTCGGGGTGCTGGGTACTCAGTGCTCAGTACACAGGGTGCTGAGTGCTCAGTGTTCGGGGTGCTGGGTGCTCAGTGCTCAGTACTCAGGGTGCTGGGTGCTCAGTGCTCAGGGTGCTGGGTGCTCAGTACTCAGGGTGCTGGGTGCTCAGTGCTCAGGGTGCTGGGTGCTCAGTACTCAGGGTGCTGGGTCCTCAGTGCTCAGGGTGCTGGGTGCTCAGTGCTCGGGGTGCTCAGTACTCAGGGTGATGTGTGTTCAGTGCTCAGGGTACTGGGTGCTCAGTACTCAGGGTGCTCGGTGCTTAGTACTCAGGGTGCTGGGTGCTCAGTACTCCGGGTGCTGGGTGCTCAGTGCTCGGGGTGCTCGGTGCTCAGTGCTCAGGGTGCTGGGTGCTCAGTACTCAGGGTGCTCATTGCTCAGGGTGCTGGGTGCTCAGTACACAGGGTGCTGGGTGCTCAGTACTCAGGGTGCTCAGTGCTCAGTACTCAGGGTGCTCAGTGCTCAGTACTCAGGGTGCTCAGTGCTCAGGGTGCTGGGTGCTCAGTGCTCGGATTGCTGGGTGCTCAGTGCTCACGGTGCTGTGTGCTCAGTACTCAGGGTGCTCAGTACTCAGGGTGCTGGGTGCTCAGTGCTCGGGGTGCTGGGTACTCAGTCCTCAGGGTGCTGGGTGCTCAGTGCTCAGGGTGCTCGGTGCTCAGTGCTCAGGGTGCTGGGTGCTCAGTACTCAGGGTGCTCGGTGCTCAGTACTCAGGGTGCTGGGTGCTCAGTGCTCTGGGTGCTGGGTGCTCAGTACTCAGGGTGCTGGGTGCTCGGTGCTCAGTACACTGGGTGCCCAGTACTCAGGGTGCTGGGTGCTCAGTACTCAGGGTGCTCGGTGCTTGGGGTGCTGGGTGCTCAGTTCTCAGGGTGCTCAGTGCTTGGGGTGCAGGGTGCTCAGTACTCAGGGTGCTGGTTGCTCAGTGCTCAGGGTGCTGGGTGCTGAGTACTCAGGGTGCTGGGTGCTCAGTACTCAGGGTGCTGGGTGCTCAGTGCTCGGGGTGCTGGGTGCTCAGTGCTCGGGTTGCTGGGTGCTCAGTGCTCGGGGTGCTGGGTGCTCAGTGCTCGGGGTGCTGGGTGCTCAGTGCTCAGCGTGCTGGGTGCTCAGTACTCAGGGTGCTCGTTTCTCAGTACTCAGGGTGCTGGGTGCTCATTCTCGGGGTGCTGGGTGCTCAGTGCTCAGGGTGCTTGGTGCTCAGTGCTCGGGGTGCTCGGTGCTCAGTACTCAGTGTGCTGGGTCCTCAGTGCTCGGGGTGCTCTGTGCTCAGTGCTCAGGGTGCTGGGTGCTCAGTACTCGGGGTGCTCGGTGCTCAGTACTCAGGGTGCTGGGTGCTCAGTACTCAGGGTGCTGGGTGCTCAGTACTCAGGGTGCTCGGTGCTCAGTACTCAGGGTGCTGGGTGCTCAGTGCTCAGGTGCTGGGTGCTAAGTACTCAGGGTGCTGGATGCTCAGTACTCAGGGTGCTGGGTGCTCAGTGCTCAGGGTGCTGGGTGCTCAGTACTCAGGGTGCTGGGTGCTCAGCACTCAGGGTGCTCAGTACTCAGGGTGCTGGGTGCTCAGTGCTCGGGGTGCTGGGTGCTCTGTACTCAGGGTGCTCAGTACTCAGGGTGCTGGGTGCTCAGAACTCAGGGTGCTGGGTGCTCAGTACTCAGGGTGCTGGGTGCTCAGTACTCAGGGTGCTGGGTGCTCAGTACTCAGGGTGCTGGGTGCTCAGTGCTCGGGGTGCTGGGTGCTCATTAATCAGGGTACTGGGTGCTCAGTACTCAGGGTGCTCAGTGCTTGGGGTGCTGGGTGCTCAGTACTCAGGGTGCTCAGTGCTTGGGATGCTGGGTGCTCAGTACTCAGGGTGCTGGATGCTCAGTGCTCAGGGTGCTGGGTGCTGAGTACTCAGGGTGCTGGGTGCTCAGTACTCAGTGTGCTGGGTGCTCAGTGCTCGGGATGCTGGGTGCTCAGTGCTCGGGGTGCTGAGTGCTCAGTGCTCGGGGTGCTGGGTGCTCAGTGCTCAGGGTGCTGGTTGCTCAGTGCTCGGGGTGCTGGGTGCTCAGTGCTCGGGGTGCCCGGTGCTCAGTGCTCGGGGTGCTGGGTACTCAGTACTCGGGGTGCTCAGTGCTCAGTACTCAGGGTGCTGGGTGCTCAGTGCTCAGGGTGCTGGGTGCTCAGTGCTCGGGGTGCTGGGTGCTCGGTGCTCAGGTTGCTGGGTGCTCAGTACTCGGGGTGGTGGGTGCTCAGTACTCAGGGGGCTGGGTGCTCATTGCTCGGGGTGCTGGGTGCTCAGTGCTCCGGGTGCTGGGTGCTCAGTGCTCGGGGTGCTGGGTGCTCAGTGCTCAGGGTGCTGGGTGCTCAGTGCTCGGGGTGCTCGGTGCTCAGTACTCAGGGTTCTGTGTGCTCAGTGCTCAGGGTGCTCGGTGCTCAGTACTCAGTGTGATGGGTGCTCAGTACACGGTGTGCTCGGTGCTCAGTACGTTGGGTGCTCAGTACTCAGGGTGCTGGGTGCTCAGTGCTCAGGGTGATCGGTGATCAGTACTCAGCGTGCACAGTAATCAGGGAGCTGGGTGCTCAGTATTCAGGGTGCTCAGTGCTCGGGGTGCTGGGTGCTCAGTGCTCGGGGTGCTGGGTGCTCAGTGCTCAGGGTCCTCGGTGCTCAGTACTCAGGGTGCTCAGTACTCAGCGTGCTTTGTGCTCAGTGCTCAGGGTGCTGGGTGCTCAGTACTCAGGGTACTGAGTGCTCAGTACTCACGGTGCTGGGTGCTCAGTACTCAGGGTGCTCAGTACTCAGTACTCAGGGTGCTGGGTGCTCAGTGCTTGGGGTGCTGGGTGCTCAGTGCTCAGGGTGCTGGGTGCTCAGTGCTCGGGGTGCTGGTTGCTCAGTACTCGGGGTGCTCAGTGCTCAGTACTCAGGGTGCTGGGTGCTCAGTACTCAGGGTGCTGGGTGCTCCGTGCTCAGGGTGCTGTGTGCTCAGTACTCAGGTTGCTGGGTGCTCAGTACTCAGGGTGCTGGGTGCTCAGTGCTCAGGGTGCTGTGTGCTTAGTGCTCGGGGTGCTCGGTGCTCAGTACTCAGGGTGCTCAGTGCTCAGTACTCAGCGTGCTGGGTGCTCAGTGCTCAGGGTGCTCGGTGCTCAGTACTCAGACTGCTCAGTGCTCAGTACTCAGCGTGCTGGGTGCTCAGTGATCAGGGTGCTGGGTGCTCAGTACTCAGGGTGCTGGGTGCTCAGTGGTCGGGGTGCTCAGTGCTCAGCACTCAGGGTGCTCGGTGCTCAGTGCTCAGGGTGCTCAGTGCTCAGTACTCAGGGTGCTCAGTGCTCTGGGTGCTGGGTGCTCAGTGCTCAGGGTGCTGGGTGCTCAGTGCTCAGGGTGCTGGGTGCTCAGTACTCAGGGTGCTCAGTGCTCAGGGTGCTGGGTGCTCAGTGCTCGGGGTGCTGGGTACTCAGTGCTCAGTACACAGGGTGCTGAGTGCTCAGTGCTCGGGGTGCTGGGTGCTCAGTGCTCAGTACTCAGGGTGCTGGGTGCTCAGTGCTCAGGGTGCTGGGTGCTCAGTACTCAGGGTGCTGGGTGCTCAGTGCTCAGGGTGCTGGGTGCTCAGTACTCAGGGTGCTGGGTCCTCAGTGCTCAGGGTGCTGGGTGCTCAGTGCTCGGGGTGCTCAGTACTCAGGGTGCTGTGTGTTCAGTGCTCAGGGTACTGGGTGCTCAGTACTCAGGGTGCTCGGTGCTTAGTACTCAGGGTGCTGGGTGCTCAGTACTCCGGGTGCTGGGTGCTCAGTGCTCGGGGTGCTCGGTGCTCATTGCTCAGGGTGATGGGTGCTCAGTACTCAGGGTGCTGGCTGCTCAGTACTCAGGGTGCTCAGTGCTCAGTACTCAGGGTGCTCAGTGCTCAGTCCTCAGGGTGCTCAGTGCTCAGGGTGCTGGGTGCTCAGTGCTCGGGGTGCTGGGTGCTCAGTGCTCACGGTGCTGTGTGCTCAGTACTCAGGGTGCTCAGTACTCAGGGTGCTGGGTAATCAGTGCTCAGGGTGCTGGGTGCTCAGTGCTCAGGGTGCTCGGTGCTCAGTGCTCAGGTTGCTGGGTGCTCAATACTCAGGGTGCTGGGTGCTCAGTACTCAGGGTGCTCAGTGCTCAGTACTCAGGGTGCTCAGTGCTCAGGGTGCTGGGTGCTCAGTTCTCAGGGTGCTCGGTGCTCAGTGCTCAGGGTGCTGGGTGCTCAGTACTCAGGATGCTGGGTGCTCAGTGCTCAGGGTGCTGGGTGCTCAGTGCTCAGGGTGCTCGGTTCTTAGTACTCATGGTGCTCGGTGCTCGGGGTGCTGGGGGCTCAGTAATCAGGGTGCTGGGTGCTCAGTGCTCAGGGTGCTGGGTGCTCAGTGCTCAGGGTGCTCGGTTCTTAGTACTCATGGTGCTCATTGCTCGGGGTGCTGGGGGCTCAGTAATCAGGGTGCTGGGTGCTCAGTGCTCAGGGTGCTGGGTGCTCAGTGCTCAGGGTGCTCGGTTCTTAGTACTCATGGTGCTCGGTGCTCGGGGTGCTGGGTGCTCAGTGCTCGGTGTGCTGGGTGCTCAGTGCTCGGGGTGCTGGGTGCTCTGTACGTTGGGTGCTCAGTACTCAGGGTGCTGGGTGCTCAGTGCTCGGTGTGCTCGGTGCTCAGTACGTTGGGTGCTCAGTACTCAGGGTGCTGGGTGCTCAGTGCTCAGGGTGATCGGTGATCAGTACTCAGCGTGCACAGTAATAAGGGAGCTGGGTGCTAAGTATTCAGGGTGCTCAGTGCTCGGGGTGCTGGGTGCTCAGTACTCAGGGTGCTGGGTGCTCAGTACTCAGGGTGCTGGGTGCTCATTCTCGGGGTGCTGGGTGCTCAGTGCTCGGGGTGCTGGGTGCTCAGGACTCGGGGTGCTGGGTGCTCAGTGCTCAGCATGCTGGGTGCTCAGTACTCAGGGTGCTCGGTTCTCAGTATTCAGGGTGCTGGGTGCTCATTCTCGGGGTGCTGGGTGCTCAGTGCTCAGGGTCCTCGGTGCTCAGTACTCAGGGTGCTCAATACACAGCGTGCTTTGTGCTCAGTGCTCAGGGTGCTGGGTGCTCAGTACTCAGGTTGCTGAGTGCTCAGTACTCATGGTGCTGGGTGCTCAGTACTCAGGGTGCTCAGTACTCAGTACTCAGGGTGCTGGGTGCTCAGTAATTGGGGTGCTGGGTGCTCAGTGCTCAGGGTGCTGGGTGCTCAGTGCTCCGGGTGCTGGGTGCTCAGTACTCGGGGTGCTCGGTGCTCAGTACTCAGGGTGCTGGGTGCTCAGTACTCAGGGTGCTGGGTGCTCAGTGCTCAGGGTGCTGTGTGCTCAGTACTCAGGTTGCTTGGTGCTCAGTACTCAGGGTGCTGGGTGCTCAGTGCTCAGGGTGCTGGGTGCTTAGTGCTCGGGGTGCTCGGTGCTCATTACTCAGGGTGCTCAGTGCTCAGTACTCAGCGTGCTGGGTGCTCAGTGCTCAGTACTCAGCGTGCTGGGTGCTCATTGCTCAGGGTGCTGGGTGCTCAGTACTCAGGGTGCTGGGTGCTTAGTACTCAGGGTGCTCGGTCCTCAGTGCTCAGGGTGCTGGGTGCTCAGTACTCAGGGTGCTGGGTGCTCAGTGGTCAGGGTGCTCAGTGCTCAGCACTCAGGGTGCTCGGTGCTCAGTGCTCAGGGTGCTCAGTGCTCAGTACTCAGGGTGCTCAGTGCTCTGGGTGCTGGGTGCTCAGTGCTCAGGGTGCTGGGTGCTCAGTGCTCAGGGTGCTGGGTGCTCAGTACTCATTGTGCTCAGTGCTCAGGGTGCTGGGTGCTCAGTGCTCGGGGTGCTGGGTACTCAGTGCTCAGTACACAGGGTGCTGAGTGCTCAGTGTTCGGGGTGCTGGGTGCTCAGTGCTCAGTACTCAGGGTGCTGGGTGCTTATTGCTCAGGGTGCTGGGTGCTCAGTACTCAGGGTGCTGGGTGCTCAGTGCTCAGGGTGCTGGGTGCTCAGTACTCAGGGTGCTGGGTCCTCAGTGCTCAGGGTGCTGGGTGCTCAGTGCTCGGGGTGCTCAGTACTCAGGGTGATGTGTGTTCAGTGCTCAGGGTACTGGGTGCTCAGTACTCAGGGTGCTCGGTGCTTAGTACTCAGGGTGGTGGGTGCTCAGTACTCCGGGTGCTGGGTGCTCAGTGCTCGGGGTGCTCGGTGCTCAGTGCTCAGGGTGCTGGGTGCTCAGTACTCAGGGTGCTCATTGCTCAGGGTGCTGGGTGTTCAGTACTCAGGGTGCTGGGTGCTCAGTACTCAGGGTGCTCAGTGCTCAGTACTCAGGGTGCTCAGTGCTCAGTACTCAGGGTGCTCTGTGCTCAGGGTGCTGGGTGCTCAGTGCTCGGATTGCTGGGTGCTCAGTGCTCACGGTGCTGTGTGCTCAGTACTCAGGGTGCTCAGTACTCAGGGTGCTGGGTGCTCAGTGCTCGGGGTGCTGGGTACTCAGTCCTCAGGGTGCTGGGTGCTCAGTGCTCAGGGTGCTCGGTGCTCAGTGCTCAGGGTGCTGGGTGCTCAGTACTCAGGGTGCTCGGTGCTCAGTACTCAGGGTGCTGGGTGCTCAGTGCTCTGGGTGCTGGGTGCTCAGTACTCAGGGTGCTGGGTGCTCGGTGCTCAGTACACTGGGTGCCCAGTACTCAGGGTGCTGGGTGCTCAGTACTCAGGGTGCTCGGTGCTTGGGGTGCTGGGTGCTCAGTTCTCAGGGTGCTCAGTGCTTGGGGTGCAGGGTGCTCAGTACTCAGGGTGCTGGTTGCTCAGTGCTCAGGGTGCTGGGTGCTGAGTACTCAGGGTGCTGGGTGCTCAGTACTCAGGGTGCTGGGTGCTCAGTGCTCGGGGTGCTGGGTGCTCAGTGCTCGGGTTGCTGGGTGCTCAGTGCTCGGGGTGCTGGGTGCTCAGTGCTCGGGGTGCTGGGTGCTCAGTGCTCAGGGTGCTGGGTGCTCATTTCTCGGGTGCTGTATGCTCAGTGCGCGGTGTGCTCGGTGCTCAGTGCTCGGGGTGGTGGGTGCTCAGTACTCGGGGTGCTCAGTGCTCAGTACTCAGGGTGCTGGGTACTCAGTACTCAGGGTGCTGGGTGCTCATTGCTCGGGGTGCTGGGTCCTCAGTGCTACGGGTGCTGGGTGCTCAGTGCTCGGGGTGCTGGGTGCTCAGTGCTCGGGGCGCTGGGTGCTCAGTGCTCGGGGTGCTCGGTGCTCAGTACTCAGGGTGCTGGGTGCTCAGTGCTCAGGGTGCTCGGTGCTCAGTACTCAGGGTGCTGGGTGCTCAGTGCTCAGTGTGCTCGGTGCTCAGTACGTTGGGTGCTCAGTACTCAGGGTGTTGGGTGCTCAGTGCTCAGGGAGATCGGTGCTCAGTACTCACGGTGCTCAGTACTCAGGGTGCTGGGTGCTCAGGGCTCGGGGTGCTGGGAGCTCAGTACTCAGGGTGCTGGGTGCTCAGTGCTCGGGGTGCTGGGTGCTGAGTGCTCAGGGTGCTGGGTGCTCAGTACTCGGGGTGCTCGGTGCTCAGTACTCAGGGTGCTGGGTGCTCACTACTCAGGGTGCTGGGTGCTCAGTGATCAGGGTGCTCTCTGCTCAGTACTCAGGGTGCTGGGTGCTCAGTGCTCAGGGTGCTGGGCGCTCAGTACTCAGGGTGCTGGGTGCTCAGTGCTCAGGGTGATCGGTGCTCAGTCCTCAGGGTGCTCAGTACTCAGGGTGCTGGGTGCTCAGTGCTCAGGTTGCTCAGTACTCAGGGTGCTGGGTACTCAGTACTCAGGGTGCTGTGTGCTCAGTGCTCGGGGTGCTGGGTGCTCAGTACTCAGGGTGCTGGGTGCTCAGTGCTCAGGGTGCTGGGTGCTCAGTACTCAGGGTGCTGGGTGCTCAGTACTCAGGGTGCTCAGTGCTCGGGGTGCTGGGTGCTCAGTGCTCGGGGTGCTGGGTACTCAGTACTCGGGGTGCTCAGTGCTCAGTACTCAGGGTGCTGGGTGCTCAGTGCACAGGGTGCTGGGTGCTCAGTGCTCGGGGTGCTGGGTGCTCGGTGCTCAGGTTGCTGGGTGCTCAGTACTCGGGGTGGTGGGTGCTCAGTACTCAGGGTGCTGGGTGCTCATTGCTCGGGGTGCTGGGTGCTCAGTGCTCCGGGTGCTGGGTGCTCAGTGCTTGGGGTGCTGGGTGCTCAGTGCTCAGGGTGCTGGGTGCTCAGTGCTCGGGGTGCTCGGTGCTCAGTACTCAGGGTTCTGTGTGCTCAGTGCTCAGGGTGCTCGGTGCTCAGTACTCAGGGTGCTGGGTGCTCAGTGCTCGGTGTCCTCGGTGCTCAGTACTCAGGGTGCTCAGTGCTCAGTACTCAGCGTGCTGGGTGCTCAGTGCTCAGTACTCATCGTGCTGGGTGCTCAGTGCTCAGGGTGCTGGGTGCTCAGTACTCAGGGTGCTGGGTGCTTAGTACTCAGGGTGCTCGGTCCTCAGTGCTCAGGGTGCTCAGTGCTCAGTACTCAGCGTGCTGGGTGCTCAGTGCTCAGTACTCATCGTGCTGGGTGCTCAGTGCTCAGGGTGCTGGGTGCTCAGTACACAGGGTGCTGGGTGCTTAGTACTCAGGGTGCTCGGTCCTCAGTGCTCAGGGTGCTGGGTGCTCAGTACTCAGGGTGCTGGGTGCTCAGTGGTCAGGGTGCTCAGTGCTCAGCACTCAGGGTGCTCGGTGCTCAGTGCTCAGGGTGCTCAGTGCTCAGTACTCAGGGTGCTCAGTGCTCTGGGTGCTGGGTGCTCAGTGCTCAGGGTGCTGGGTGCTCAGTGCTCAGGGTGCTGGGTGCTCAGTACTCAGGGTGCTCAGTGCTCAGGGTGCTGGGTGCTCAGTGCTCGGGGTGCTGGGTACTCAGTGCTCAGTACACAGGGTGCTGAGTGCTCAGTGCTCAGGGTGCTGGGTGCTCAGTACTCAGGGTGCTGGGTGCTCAGTGCTCAGGGTGCTGGGTGCTCAGTACTCAGGGTGCTCAGTGCTCAGGGTGCTGGGTGCTCAGTGCTCGGGGTGCTGGGTGCTCAGTGCTCAGTACTCAGGGTGCTGGGTGCTCAGTGCTCAGGGTGCTGGGTGCTCAGTACTCAGGGTGCTGGGTGCTCAGTGCTCAGGGTGCTGGGTGCTCAGTACTCAGGGTGCTGGGTCCTCAGTGCTCAGGGTGCTGGGTGCTCAGTGCTCGGGGTGCTCAGTACTCAGGGTGCTGTGTGTTCAGTGCTCAGGGTACTGGGTGCTCAGTACTCAGGGTGCTCGGTGCTTAGTACTCAGGGTGCTGGGTGCTCAGTACTCCGGGTGCTGGGTGCTCAGTGCTCGGGGTGCTCGGTGCTCAGTGCTCAGGGTGCTGGGTGCTCAGTACTCAGGGTGCTCATTGCTCAGGGTGCTGGGTGCTCAGTACTCAGGGTGCTGGGTGCTCAGTACTCAGGGTGCTCAGTGCTCAGTACTCAGGGTGCTCAGTGCTCAGTACTCAGGGTGCTCAGTGCTCAGGGTGCTGGGTGCTCAGTGCTCGGGGTGCTGGGTGCTCAGTGCTCACGGTGCTGTGTGCTCAGTACTCAGGGTGCTCAGTACTCAGGGTGCTGGGTGCTCAGTGCTCAGGGTGCTGGGTGCTCAGTGCTCAGGGTGCTGGGTGCTCAGTGCTCAGGGTGCTCGGTGCTCAGTGCTCAGGTTGCTGGGTGCTCAATACTCAGGGTGCTGGGTGCTCAGTACTCAGGGTGCTCAGTGCTCAGTACTCAGGGTGCTCAGTGCTCATGGTGCTGGGTGCTCAGTGCTCGGGGTGCTGGGTACTCAGTCCTCAGGGTGCTGGGTGCTCAGGTCTCAGGGTGCTGGGTGCTCGGTGCTCAGTACACTGGGTGCTCAGTACTCAGGGTGCTGGGTGCTCAGTACTCAGGGTGCTCGATGCTTGGGGTGCTGGGTGCTCAGTTCTCAGGGTGCTCAGTGCTTGGGGTGCAGGCTGCTCAGTACTCAGGGTGCTGGTTGCTCAGTGCTCAGGGTGCTGGGTGCTGAGTACTCAGGGTGCTGGGTGCTCAGTACTCAGGGTGCTGGGTGCTCAGTGCTCGGGGTGCTGGGTCCTCAGTGCTACGGGTGCAGGGTGCTCAGTGCTCGGGGTGCTGGGTGCTCAGTGCTCGGGGCGCTGGGTGCTCAGTGCTCGGGGTGCTCGGTGCTCAGTACTCAGGGTGCTGGGTGCTCAGTGCTCAGGGTGCTCGGTGCTCAGTACTCAGGGTGCTGGGTGCTCAGTGCTCAGTGTGCTCGGTGCTCAGTACGTTGGGTGCTCAGTACTCAGGGTGTTGGGTGCTCAGTGCTCAGGGTGATCGGTGCTCAGTCCTCAGGGTGCTCAGTGCTCAGGGCGCTGGGTGCTGAGTGCTCAGGGTGCTGGGTGCTCAGTACTCAGGGTGCTCGGTGCTTGGGGTGCTGGGTGCTCAGTTCTCAGGGTGCTCAGTGCTTGGGGTGCAGGGTGCTCAGTACTCAGGGTGCTGGTTGCTCAGTGCTCAGGGTGCTGGGTGCTGAGTACTCAGGGTGCTGGGTGCTCAGTACTCAGGGTGCTGGGTGCTCAGTGCTCGGGGTGCTGGGTGCTCAGTGCTCGGGTTGCTGGGTGCTCAGTGCTCGGGGTGCTGGGTGCTCAGTGCTCGGGGTGCTGGGTGCTCAGTGCTCAGGGTGCTGGGTGCTCATTTCTCGGGTGCTGTATGCTCAGTGCGCGGTGTGCTCGGTGCTCAGTGCTCGGGGTGGTGGGTGCTCAGTACTCGGGGTGCTCAGTGCTCAGTACTCAGGGTGCTGGGTACTCAGTACTCAGGGTGCTGGGTGCTCATTGCTCGGGGTGCTGGGTCCTCAGTGCTACGGGTGCTGGGTGCTCAGTGCTCGGGGTGCTGGGTGCTCAGTGCTCGGGGCGCTGGGTGCTCAGTGCTCGGGGTGCTCGGTGCTCAGTACTCAGGGTGCTGGGTGCTCAGTGCTCAGGGTGCTCGGTGCTCAGTACTCAGGGTGCTGGGTGCTCAGTGCTCAGTGTGCTCGGTGCTCAGTACGTTGGGTGCTCAGTACTCAGGGTGTTGGGTGCTCAGTGCTCAGGGAGATCGGTGCTCAGTACTCACGGTGCTCAGTACTCAGGGTGCTGGGTGCTCAGGGCTCGGGGTGCTGGGAGCTCAGTACTCAGGGTGCTGGGTGCTCAGTGCTCGGGGTGCTGGGTGCTGAGTGCTCAGGGTGCTGGGTGCTCAGTACTCGGGGTGCTCGGTGCTCAGTACTCAGGGTGCTGGGTGCTCACTACTCAGGGTGCTGGGTGCTCAGTGATCAGGGTGCTCTCTGCTCAGTACTCAGGGTGCTGGGTGCTCAGTGCTCAGGGTGCTGGGCGCTCAGTACTCAGGGTGCTGGGTGCTCAGTGCTCAGGGTGATCGGTGCTCAGTCCTCAGGGTGCTCAGTACTCAGGGTGCTGGGTGCTCAGTGCTCAGGTTGCTCAGTACTCAGGGTGCTGGGTACTCAGTACTCAGGGTGCTGTGTGCTCAGTGCTCGGGGTGCTGGGTGCTCAGTACTCAGGGTGCTGGGTGCTCAGTGCTCAGGGTGCTGGGTGCTCAGTACTCAGGGTGCTGGGTGCTCAGTACTCAGGGTGCTCAGTGCTCGGGGTGCTGGGTGCTCAGTGCTCGGGGTGCTGGGTACTCAGTACTCGGGGTGCTCAGTGCTCAGTACTCAGGGTGCTGGGTGCTCAGTGCACAGGGTGCTGGGTGCTCAGTGCTCGGGGTGCTGGGTGCTCGGTGCTCAGGTTGCTGGGTGCTCAGTACTCGGGGTGGTGGGTGCTCAGTACTCAGGGTGCTGGGTGCTCATTGCTCGGGGTGCTGGGTGCTCAGTGCTCCGGGTGCTGGGTGCTCAGTGCTTGGGGTGCTGGGTGCTCAGTGCTCAGGGTGCTGGGTGCTCAGTGCTCGGGGTGCTCGGTGCTCAGTACTCAGGGTTCTGTGTGCTCAGTGCTCAGGGTGCTCGGTGCTCAGTACTCAGGGTGCTGGGTGCTCAGTGCTCGGTGTCCTCGGTGCTCAGTACTCAGGGTGCTCAGTGCTCAGTACTCAGCGTGCTGGGTGCTCAGTGCTCAGTACTCATCGTGCTGGGTGCTCAGTGCTCAGGGTGCTGGGTGCTCAGTACTCAGGGTGCTGGGTGCTTAGTACTCAGGGTGCTCGGTCCTCAGTGCTCAGGGTGCTCAGTGCTCAGTACTCAGCGTGCTGGGTGCTCAGTGCTCAGTACTCATCGTGCTGGGTGCTCAGTGCTCAGGGTGCTGGGTGCTCAGTACACAGGGTGCTGGGTGCTTAGTACTCAGGGTGCTCGGTCCTCAGTGCTCAGGGTGCTGGGTGCTCAGTACTCAGGGTGCTGGGTGCTCAGTGGTCAGGGTGCTCAGTGCTCAGCACTCAGGGTGCTCGGTGCTCAGTGCTCAGGGTGCTCAGTGCTCAGTACTCAGGGTGCTCAGTGCTCTGGGTGCTGGGTGCTCAGTGCTCAGGGTGCTGGGTGCTCAGTGCTCAGGGTGCTGGGTGCTCAGTACTCAGGGTGCTCAGTGCTCAGGGTGCTGGGTGCTCAGTGCTCGGGGTGCTGGGTACTCAGTGCTCAGTACACAGGGTGCTGAGTGCTCAGTGCTCAGGGTGCTGGGTGCTCAGTACTCAGGGTGCTGGGTGCTCAGTGCTCAGGGTGCTGGGTGCTCAGTACTCAGGGTGCTCAGTGCTCAGGGTGCTGGGTGCTCAGTGCTCGGGGTGCTGGGTGCTCAGTGCTCAGTACTCAGGGTGCTGGGTGCTCAGTGCTCAGGGTGCTGGGTGCTCAGTACTCAGGGTGCTGGGTGCTCAGTGCTCAGGGTGCTGGGTGCTCAGTACTCAGGGTGCTGGGTCCTCAGTGCTCAGGGTGCTGGGTGCTCAGTGCTCGGGGTGCTCAGTACTCAGGGTGCTGTGTGTTCAGTGCTCAGGGTACTGGGTGCTCAGTACTCAGGGTGCTCGGTGCTTAGTACTCAGGGTGCTGGGTGCTCAGTACTCCGGGTGCTGGGTGCTCAGTGCTCGGGGTGCTCGGTGCTCAGTGCTCAGGGTGCTGGGTGCTCAGTACTCAGGGTGCTCATTGCTCAGGGTGCTGGGTGCTCAGTACTCAGGGTGCTGGGTGCTCAGTACTCAGGGTGCTCAGTGCTCAGTACTCAGGGTGCTCAGTGCTCAGTACTCAGGGTGCTCAGTGCTCAGGGTGCTGGGTGCTCAGTGCTCGGGGTGCTGGGTGCTCAGTGCTCACGGTGCTGTGTGCTCAGTACTCAGGGTGCTCAGTACTCAGGGTGCTGGGTGCTCAGTGCTCAGGGTGCTGGGTGCTCAGTGCTCAGGGTGCTGGGTGCTCAGTGCTCAGGGTGCTCGGTGCTCAGTGCTCAGGTTGCTGGGTGCTCAATACTCAGGGTGCTGGGTGCTCAGTACTCAGGGTGCTCAGTGCTCAGTACTCAGGGTGCTCAGTGCTCATGGTGCTGGGTGCTCAGTGCTCGGGGTGCTGGGTACTCAGTCCTCAGGGTGCTGGGTGCTCAGGTCTCAGGGTGCTGGGTGCTCGGTGCTCAGTACACTGGGTGCTCAGTACTCAGGGTGCTGGGTGCTCAGTACTCAGGGTGCTCGATGCTTGGGGTGCTGGGTGCTCAGTTCTCAGGGTGCTCAGTGCTTGGGGTGCAGGCTGCTCAGTACTCAGGGTGCTGGTTGCTCAGTGCTCAGGGTGCTGGGTGCTGAGTACTCAGGGTGCTGGGTGCTCAGTACTCAGGGTGCTGGGTGCTCAGTGCTCGGGGTGCTGGGTCCTCAGTGCTACGGGTGCAGGGTGCTCAGTGCTCGGGGTGCTGGGTGCTCAGTGCTCGGGGCGCTGGGTGCTCAGTGCTCGGGGTGCTCGGTGCTCAGTACTCAGGGTGCTGGGTGCTCAGTGCTCAGGGTGCTCGGTGCTCAGTACTCAGGGTGCTGGGTGCTCAGTGCTCAGTGTGCTCGGTGCTCAGTACGTTGGGTGCTCAGTACTCAGGGTGTTGGGTGCTCAGTGCTCAGGGTGATCGGTGCTCAGTCCTCAGGGTGCTCAGTGCTCAGGGCGCTGGGTGCTCAGTGCTCGGGGTGCTGGGTGCTGAGTGCTCAGGGTGCTGGGTGCTCAGTACTCGGGGTGCTCGGTGCTCAGTACTCAGGGTGCTGGGTGCTCACTACTCAGGGTGCTGGGTGCTCAGTGATCAGGGTGCTCTCTGTTCAGTACTCAGGGTGCTGGGTGCTCAGTGCTCAGGGTGCTGGGTGCTCAGTACTCAGGGTGCTGGGTGCTCAGTGCTCAGGGTGATCGGTGCTCAGTCCTCAGGGTGCTCAGTACTCAGGGTGCTGGGTGCTCAGTGCTCAGGTTGCTCAGTACTCAGGGTGCTGAGTACTCAGTACTCAGGGTGCTGTGTGCTCAGTGCTCGGGGTGCTGGGTGCTCAGTACTCAGGGTGCTGGGTGCTCAGTGCTCAGGGTGCTGGGTGCTCAGTACTCAGGGTGCTCGGTGCTCAGTACTCAGGGTGCTCAGTGCTCAGGGAGCTCGGTGCTCAGTACTCAGGGTGCTGGGTGCTCAGTACTCAGTGCTCGGGGTCCTGGGTGCTCAGCGCTCTGGGTGCTTAGTGCACAGTACTCAGGGTGCTGGGTGCTCAGTATTCAGGGTGCTCAGTGCTCGGGGTGCTGGGTGCTCATTACTCAGGATGCTGGGTGCTCAGTACTCAGGGTGCTGGGTGTTCATTCTCGTGGTGCTGGGTGCTCAGTGCTCGGGGTGCTGGGTGCTCAGTACTCGGGGTGCTGGGTGCTCAGTGCTCAGCGTGCTGGGTGCTCAGTACTCAGGGTGCTCGTTTCTCAGTACTCAGGGTGCTGGGTGCTCATTCTCGGGGTTCTGGGTGCTCAGTGCTCAGGGTGCTGGGTTCTCAGTGCTCAGGGTCCTCGGTGCTCAGTACTCAGGGTGCTCAGTACTCAGCGTGCTTTGTGCTCAGTGCTCAGGGTGCTGGGTGCTCAGTACTCAGGGTGCTGGGTGCTCAGTACTCAGGGTGCTGGGTGCTCAGTACTCAGTGTGGTGGGTGCTCAGTGCTTAGGGTGCTGAGTGCTCAGTACTCAGGGTGCTGGGTGCTCAGTGCTCAGGGTGCTGGGTGCTCAGTGCTCGGGGTGCTCGGTGCTCAGTACTCAGGGTGCTGGGTCCTCAGTGCTCGGGGTGCTGGGTGCTCAGTGCTCAGGGTTCTGGGTGCTCAGTACTCGGGGTGCTCGGTGCTCAGTACTCAGGGTGCTGGGTGCTCAGTACTCAGGGTGCTGGGTGCTCAGTACTCAGGGTGCTCGGTGCTCAGTACTCAGGGTGCTGGGTGCTCAGTGCTCAGGTGCTGGGTGCTAAGTACTCAGGGTGCTGGGTGCTCAGTACTCAGGGTGCTGGGTCCTTAGTGCTCAGGGTGCTGGGTGCTCAGCACTCAGGGTGCTCAGTACTCAGGGTGCTGGGTGCTCAGTGCTCGGGGTGCTGGGTGCTCTGTACTCAGGGTGCTCAGTACTCAGGGTGCTGGGTGCTCAGAACTCAGGGTGCTGGGTGCTCAGTACTCAGGGTGCTGGGTGCTCAGTACTCAGGGTGCTGGGTGCTCAGTACTCAGGGTGCTGGGTGCTCAGTGCTCGGGGTGCTGGGTGCTCATTAATCAGGGTACTGGGTGCTCAGTACTCAGGGAGCTCAGTGCTTGGGGTGCTGGGTGCTCAGTACTCAGGGTGCTCAGTGCTTGGGATGCTGGGTGCTCAGTACTCAGGGTGCTGGATGCTCAGTGCTCAGGGTGCTGGGTGCTGAGTACTCAGGGTGCTGGGTGCTCAGTACTCAGTGTGCTGGGTGCTCAGTGCTCGGGATGCTGGGTGCTCAGTGCTCGGGGTGCTGAGTGCTCAGTGCTCGGGGTGCTGGGTGCTCAGTGCTCAGGGTGCTGGGTGCTCAGTGCTCGGGGTGCTGGGTGCTCAGTGCTCGGGGTGCCCGGTGCTCAGTGCTCGGGGTGCTGGGTACTCAGTACTCGGGGTGCTCAGTGCTCAGTACTCAGGGTGCTGGGTGCTCAGTGCTCAGGGTGCTGGGTGCTCAGTACTCAGCGTGCTCAGTGCTCAGTACTCAGCGTGCTGGGTGCTCAGTGCTCAGGGTGCTCGGTGCTCAGTACTCAGACTGCTCAGTGCTCAGTACTCAGCGTGCTGGGTGCTCAGTGATCAGGATGCTGGGTGCTCAGTACTCAGGGTGCTGGGTGCTCAGTGGTCGGGGTGCTCAGTGCTCAGCACTCAGGGTGCTCGGTGCTCAGTGCTCAGGGTGCTCAGTGCTCAGTACTCAGGGTGCTCAGTGCTCTGGGTGCTGGGTGCTCAGTGCTCAGGGTGCTGGGTGCTCAGTGCTCAGGGTGCTGGGTGCTCAGTACTCAGGGTGCTCAGTGCTCAGGGTGCTGGGTGCTCAGTACTCGGGGTGCTGGGTACTCAGTGCTCAGTACACAGGGTGCTGAGTGCTCAGTGCTCGGGGTGCTGGGTGCTCAGTGCTCAGTACTCAGGGTGCTGGGTGCTCAGTGCTCAGGGTGCTGGGTGCTCAGTACTCAGGGTGCTGGGTGCTCAGTGCTCAGGGTGCTGGGTGCTCAGTTCTCAGGGTGCTGGGTCCTCAGTGCTCAGGGTGCTGGGTGCTCAGTGCTCGGGGTGCTCAGTACTCAGGGTGCTGTGTGTTCAGTGCTCAGGGTACTGGGTGCTCAGTACTCAGGGTGCTCTGTGCTTAGTACTCAGGGTGCTGGGTGCTCAGTACTCCGGGTGCTGGGTGCTCAGTGCTCGGGGTGCTCGGTGCTCAGTGCTCAGGGTGCTGGGTGCTCAGTACTCAGGGTGCTCATTGCTCAGGGTGATGGGTGCTCAGTACTCAGGGTGCTGGGTGCTCAGTACTCAGGGTGCTCAGTGCTCAGTACTCAGGGTGCTCAGTGCTCAGTCCTCAGGGTGCTCAGTGCTCAGGGTGCTGGGTGCTCAGTGCTCGGGGTGCTGGGTGCTCAGTGCTCACGGTGCTGTGTGCTCAGTACTCAGGGTGCTCAGTACTCAGGGTGCTGGGTGCTCAGTGCTCAGGGTGCTGGGTGCTCAGTGCTCAGGGTGCTCGGTGCTCAGTGCTCAGGTTGCTGTGTGCTCAATACTCAGGGTGCTGGGTGCTCAGTACTCAGGGTGCTCAGTGCTCAGTACTGAGGGTGCTCAGTGCTCAGGGTGCTGGGTGCTCAGTTCTCAGGGTGCTCGGTTCTTAGTACTCATGGTGCTCGGTGCTCGGGGTGCTGGGGGCTCAGTAATCAGGGTGCTGGGTGCTCAGTGCTCAGGGTGCTGGGTGCTCAGTGCTCAGGGTGCTCGGTTCTTAGTACTCATGGTGCTCAGTGCTCGGGGTGCTGGGGGCTCAGTAATCAGGGTGCTGGGTGCTCAGTGCTCAGGGTGCTGGGTGCTCAGTGCTCAGGGTGCTCGGTTCTTAGTACTCATGGTGCTCGGTGCTCGGGGTGCTGGGTGCTCAGTGCTCGCTGTGCTGGGTGCTCTGTGCTCGGGGTGCTGGGTGCTGAGTGCTCGGTGTGCTGGGTGCTCAGTGCTCGGGGTGCTGGGTGCTCAGTGCTCGGGGTGCTGGGTGCTCAGTGCTCAGTGTGCTGGGTGCTCAGTGCTCGGGGTGCTCGGTACTCGGTACTCAGGGTTTTGTGTGCTCAGTGCTCAGGGTGCTCGGTGCTCAGTACTCAGGGTGAAGGGTGCTCAGTGCTCGGTGTGCTCGGTGCTCAGTACGTTGGGTGCTCAGTACTCAGGGTGCTGGGTGCTCAGTGCTCAGGGTGATCGGTGATCAGTACTCAGCGTGCACAGTAATCAGGGAGCTGGGTGCTAAGTATTCAGGGTGCTCAGTGCTCGGGGTGCTGGGTGCTCAGTACTCAGGGTGCTGGGTGCTCAGTACTCAGGGTGCTGGGTGCTCATTCTCGGGGTGCTGGGTGCTCAGTGCTCGGGGTGCTGGGTGCTCAGGACTCGGGGTGCTGGGTGCTCAGTGCTCAGCATGCTGGGTGCTCAGTACTCAGGGTGCTCGGTTCTCAGTATTCAGGGTGCTGGGTGCTCATTCTCGGGGTGCTGGGTGCTCAGTGCTCGGGGTGCTGGGTGCTCAGTGCTCAGGGTCCTCGGTGCTCAGTACTCAGGGTGCTCAGTACTCAGCGTGCTTTGTGCTCAGTGCTCAGGGTGCTGGGTGCTCAGTACTCAGGTTGCTGAGTGCTCAGTACTCACGGTGCTGGGTGCTCAGTACTCAGGGTGCTCAGTACTCAGTACTCAGGGTGCTGGGTGCTCAGTAATTGGGGTGCTGGGTGCTCAGTGCTCAGGGTGCTGGGTGCTCAGTGCTCCGGGTGCTGGGTGCTCAGTACTCGGGGTGCTCGGTGCTCAGTACTCAGGGTGCTGGGTGCTCAGTACTCAGGGTGCTGGGTGCTCAGTGCTCAGGGTGCTTTGTGCTCAGTACTCAGGTTGCTGGGTGCTCAGTACTCAGGGTGCTGGGTGCTCAGTGCTCAGGGTGCTGGGTGCTTAGTGCTCGGGGTACTCGGTGCTCATTACTCAGGGTGCTCAGTGCTCAGTACTCAGCGTGCTGGGTGCTCAGTGCTCAGTACTCAGCGTGCTTTGTGCTCATTGCTCAGGGTGCTGGGTGCTCAGTACTCAGGGTGCTGGGTGCTTAGTACTCAGGGTGCTCGGTCCTCAGTGCTCAGGGTGCTGGGTGCTCAGTACTCAGGGTGCTGGGTGCTCAGTGGTCAGGGTGCTCAGTGCTCAGCACTCAGGGTGCTCGGTGCTCAGTGCTCAGGGTGCTCAGTGCTCAGTACTCAGGGTGCTCAGTGCTCTGGGTGCTGGGTGCTCAGTGCTCAGGGTGCTGGGTGCTCAGTGCTCAGGGTGCTGGGTGCTCAGTACTCATTGTGCTCAGTGCTCAGGGTGCTGGGTGCTCAGTGCTCGGGGTGCTGGGTACTCAGTGCTCAGTACACAGGGTGCTGAGTGCTCAGTGTTCGGGGTGCTGGGTGCTCAGTGCTCAGTACTCAGGGTGCTGGGTGCTCAGTGCTCAGGGTGCTGGGTGCTCAGTACTCAGGGTGCTGGGTGCTCAGTGCTCAGGGTGCTGGGTGCTCAGTACTCAGGGTGCTGGGTCCTCAGTGCTCAGGGTGCTGGGTGCTCAGTGCTCGGGGTGCTCAGTACTCAGGGTGCTGTGTGTTCAGTGCTCAGGGTACTGGGTGCTCAGTACTCAGGGTGCTCGGTGCTTAGTACTCAGGGTGCTGGGTGCTCAGTACTCCGGGTGCTGGGTGCTCAGTGCTCGGGGTGCTCGGTGCTCAGTGCTCAGGGTGCTGGGTGCTCAGTACTCAGGGTGCTCATTGCTCAGGGTGCTGTGTGCTCAGTACTCAGGGTGCTGGGTGCTCAGTACTCAGGGTGCTCAGTGCTCAGTACTCAGGGTGCTCAGTGCTCAGTACTCAGGGTGCTCAGTGCTCAGGGTGCTGGGTGCACAGTGCTCGGATTGCTGGGTGCTCAGTGCTCACGGTGCTGTGTGCTCAGTACTCAGGGTGCTCAGTACTCAGGGTGCTAGGTGCTCAGTGCTCGGCGTGCTGGGTACTCAGTCCTCAGGGTGCTGGGTGCTCAGTGCTCAGGGTGTTCGGTGCTCAGTGCTCAGGGTGCTGGGTGCTCAGTACTCAGGGTGCTCGGTGCTCAGTACTCAGGGTGCTGGGTGCTCAGTACTCAGGGTGCTGGGTGCTCAGGGCTCGGGGTGCTGGGAGCTCAGTACTCAGGGTGCTGGGTGCTCAGTGCTCGGGGTGCTGGGTGCTGAGTGCTCAGGGTGCTGGGTGCTCAGTACTCGGGGTGCTCGGTGCTCAGTACTCAGGGTGCTGGGTGCTCACTACTCAGGGTGCTGGGTGCTCAGTGATCAGGGTGCTCTCTGCTCAGTACTCAGGGTGCTGGGTGCTCAGTGCTCAGGGTGCTGGGTGCTCAGTACTCAGGGTGCTGGGTGCTCAGTGCTCAGGGTGATCGGTGCTCAGTCCTCAGGGTGCTCAGTACTCAGGGTGCTGGGTGCTCAGTGCTCAGGTTGCTCAGTACTCAGGGTGCTGGGTACTCAGTACTCAGGGTGCTGTGTGCTCAGTGCTCGGGGTGCTGGGTGCTCAGTACTCAGGGTGCTGGGTGCTCAGTGCTCAGGGTGCTGGGTGCTCAGTACTCAGGGTGCTGGGTGCTCAGTACTCAGGGTGCTCAGTGCTCGGGGTGCTGGGTGCTCAGAGCTCGGGGTGCTCGGTGCTCAGTGCTCGGGGTGCTGGGTACTCAGTACTCGGGGTGCTCAGTGCTCAGTACTCAGGGTGCTGGGTGCTCAGTGCACAGGGTGCTGGGTGCTCAGTGCTCGGGGTGCTGGGTGCTCGGTGCTCAGGTTGCTGGGTGCTCAGTACTCGGGGTGGTGGGTGCTCAGTACTCAGGGTGCTGGGTGCTCATTGCTCGGGGTGCTGGGTGCTCAGTGCTCCGGGTGCTGGGTGCTCAGTGCTCGGGGTGCTGGGTGCTCAGTGCTCAGGGTGCTGGGTGCTCAGTGCTCGGGGTGCTCGGTGCTCAGTACTCAGCGTTCTGTGTGCTCAGTGCTCAGGGTGCTCGGTGCTCAGTACTCAGGGTGCTGGGTGCTCAGTGCTCGGTGTCCTCGGTGCTCAGTACTCAGGGTGCTCAGTGCTCAGTACTCAGCGTGCTGGGTGCTCAGTGCTCAGTACTCATCGTGCTGGGTGCTCAGTGCTCAGGGTGCTGGGTGCTCAGTACTCAGGGTGCTGGGTGCTTAGTACTCAGGGTGCTCGGTCCTCAGTGCTCAGGGTGCTCAGTGCTCAGTACTCAGCGTGCTGGGTGCTCAGTGCTCAGTACTCATCGTGCTGGGTGCTCAGTGCTCAGGGTGCTGGGTGCTCAGTACACAGGGTGCTGGGTGCTTAGTACTCAGGGTGCTCGGTCCTCAGTGCTCAGGGTGCTTGGTGCTCAGTACTCAGGGTGCTGGGTGCTCAGTGGTCAGGGTGCTCAGTGCTCAGCACTCAGGGTGCTCGGTGCTCAGTGCTCAGGGTTCTCAGTGCTCAGTACTCAGGGTGCTCAGTGCTCTGGGTGCTGGGTGCTCAGTGCTCAGGGTGCTGGGTGCTCAGTGCTCAGGGTGCTGGGTGCTCAGTACTCAGGGTGCTCAGTGCTCAGGGTGCTGGGTGCTCAGTGCTCGGGGTGCTGGGTACTCAGTGCTCAGTACACAGGGTGCTGAGTGCTCAGTGCTCGGGGTGCTGGGTGCTCAGTGCTCAGTACTCAGGGTGCTGGGTGCTCAGTGCTCAGGGTGCTGGGTGCTCAGTACTCAGGGTGCTGGGTGCTCAGTGCTCAGGGTGCTGGGTGCTCAGTACTCAGGGTGCTGGGTCCTCAGTGCTCAGGGTGCTGGGTGCTCAGTGCTCGGGGTGCTCAGTACTCAGGGTGCTGTGTGTTCAGTGCTCAGGGTACTGGGTGCTCAGTACTCAGGGTGCTCGGTGCTTAGTACTCAGGGTGCTGGGTGCTCAGTACTGAGGGTGCTGGGTGCTCAGTGCTCGGGGTGCTCGGTGCTCAGTGCTCAGGGTGCTGGGTGCTCAGTACTCAGGGTGCTCATTGCTCAGGGTGCTGGGTGCTCAGTACTCAGGGTGCTCAGTGCTCAGTACTCAGGGTGCTCAGTGCTCAGTACTCAGGGTGCTCAGTGCTCAGGGTGCTGGGTGCTCAGTGCTCGGGGTGCTGGGTGCTCAGTGCTCACGGTGCTGTGTGCTCAGTACTCAGGGTGCTCAGTACTCAGGGTGGTGGGTGCTCAGTGCTCAGGGTGCTGGGTGCTCAGTGCTCAGGGTGCTGGGTGCTCAGTGCTCAGGGTGCTCGGTGCTCAGTGCTCAGGTTGCTGGGTGCTCAATACTCAGGGTGCTGGGTGCTCAGTACTAAGGGTGCTCAGTGCTCAGTACTCAGGGTGCTCAGTGGTCAGGGTGCTGGGTGCTCAGTGCTCGGGGTGCTGGGTACTCAGTCCTCAGGGTGCTGGGTGCTCAGGTCTCAGGGTGCTCGGTGCTCAGTGCTCAGGGTGCTGGGTGCTCAGTACTCAGGGTGCTCGGTGCTCAGTACTCAGGGTGCTGGGTGCTCAGTGCTCAGGGTGCTGGGTGCTCAGTACTCAGGGTGCTGGGTGCTCGGTGCTCAGTACACTGGGTGCTCAGTACTCAGGGTGCTGGGTGCTCAGTACTCAGGGTGCTCGATGCTTGGGGTGCTGGGTGCTCAGTTCTCAGGGTGCTCAGTGCTTGGGGTGCAGGCTGCTCAGTACTCAGGGTGCTGGTTGCTCAGTGCTCAGGGTGCTGGGTGCTGAGTACTCAGGGTGCTGGGTGCTCAGTACTCAGGGTGCTGGGTGCTCAGTGCTCGGGGTGCTGGTTGCTCAGTGCTCGGGTTGCTGGGTGCACAGTGCTCGGGGTGCTGGGTGCTCAGTGCTCGGGGTGCTGGGTGCTCAGCGCTCAGGGTGCTGGATGCTCATTGCTCGGGGTGCTGTGTGCTCAGTGCTCGGTGTGCTTGGTGCTTAGTGCTCGGGGTGGTGGGTGCTCAGTACTCGGGGTGCTCAGTGCTCAGTACTCAGGGTGCTGGGTGCTCAGTACTCAGGGTGCTGGGTGCTCATTACTCGGGGTGCTGGGTCCTCAGTGCTACGGGTGCAGGGTGCTCAGTGCTCGGGGTGCTGGGTGCTCAGTGCTCGGGGCGCTGGGTGCTCAGTGCTCGGGGTGCTCGGTGCTCAGTACTCAGGGTGCTGGGTGCTCAGTGCTCAGGGTGCTCGGTGCTCAGTACTCAGGGTGCTGGGTGCTCAGTGCTCAGTGTGCTCGGTGTTTAGTACGTTGGGTGCTCAGTACTCAGGGTGTTGGGTGCTCAGTGCTCAGGGTGATCGGTGCTCAGTCCTCAGGGTGCTCAGTGCTCAGAGCGCTGGGTGCTCAGTGCTCGGGGTGCTGGGTGCTGAGTGCTCAGGGTGCTGGGTGCTCAGTACTCGGGGTGCTCGGTGCTCAGTACTCAGGCTGCTGGGTGCTCACTACTCAGGGTGCTGGGTGCTCAGTGATCAGGGTGCTCTCTGCTCAGTACTCAGGGTGCTGGGTGCTCAGTGCACAGGGTGCTGGGTGCTCAGTACTCAGGGTGCTGGGTGCTCAGTGCTCAGGGTGATCGGTGCTCAGTCCTCAGGGTGCTCAGTACTCAGGGTGCTGGGTGCTCAGTGCTCAGGTTGCTCAGTACTCAGGGTGCTGAGTACTCAGTACTCAGGGTGCTGAGTACTCAGTACTCAGGGTGCTGTGTGCTCAGTGCTCGGGGTGCTGGGTGCTCAGTACTCAGGGTGCTGGGTGCTCAGTGCTCAGGGTGCTGGGTGCTCAGTACTCAGGGTGCTCGGTGCTCAGTACTCAGGGTGCTCAGTGCTCGGGGAGCTCGGTGCTCAGTACTCAGGGTGCAGGGTGCTCAGTACTCAGTGCTCGGGGTCCTGGGTGCTCAGCGCTCTGGGTGCTTAGTGCACAGTACTCAGGGTGCTGGGTGCTCAGTATTCAGGGTGCTCAGTGCTCGGGGTGATGGGTGCTCATTACTCAGGATGCTGGGTGCTCAGTACTCAGGGTGCTGGGTGCTCATTCTCGTGGTGCTGGGTGCTCAGTGCTCGGGGTGCTGGGTGCTCAGTACTCGTGGTGCTGGGTGCTCAGTGCTCAGCGTGCTGGGTGCTCAGTACTCAGGGTGCTCGTTTCTCAGTACTCAGGGTGCTGGGTGCTCATTCTCGGGGTGCTGGGTGCTCAGTGCTCAGGGTGCTGGGTTCTCAGTGCTCAGGATCCTCGGTGCTCAGTACTCAGGGTGCTCAGTACTCAGCGTGCTTTGTGCTCAGTGCTCAGGGTGCTGGGTGCTCAGTACTCAGGGTGCTGGGTGCTCAGTACTCAGTGTGCTGGGTGCTCAGTACTCAGTGTGCTGGGTGCTCAGTACTCAGGGTGCTGGGTGCTCAGTACTCAGGGTGCTGGGTGCTCAGTACTCAGGGTGGTGGGTGCTCAGTGCTCAGGGTGCTGAGTGCTCAGTACTCAGGGTGCTGGGTGCTCAGTGCTCAGGGTGCTGGGTGCTCAGTGCTCAGGGTGCTTGGTGCTCAGTGCTCGGGGTGCTCAGTGCTCAGTACTCAGGGTGCTGGGTCCTCAGTGCTCGGGGTGCTGGGTGCTCAGTGCTCAGGGTGCTGGGTGCTCAGTACTCGGGGTGCTCGGTGCTCAGTACTCAGGGTGCTGGGTGCTCAGTACTCAGGGTGCTGGGTGCTCAGTACTCAGGGTGCTCGGTGCTCAGTACTCAGGGTGCTGGGTGCTCAGTGCTCAGGTGCTGGGTGCTAAGTACTCAGGGTGCTGGGTGCTCAGTACTCAGGGTGCTGGGTGCTCAGTGCTCAGGGTGCTGGGTGCTCAGTACTCAGGGTGCTGGGTGCTCAGCACTCAGGGTGCTCAGTACTCAGGGTGCTGGGTGCTCAGTGCTCGGGGTGCTGGGTGCTCTGTACTCAGGGTGCTCAGTACTCAGGGTGCTGGGTGCTCAGAACTCAGGGTGCTGGGTGCTCAGTACTCAGGGTGCTGGGTGCTCAGTACTCAGGGTGCTGGGTGCTCAGTACCCAGGGTGCTGGGTGCTCAGTGCTCGGGGTGCTGGGTGCTCATTAATCAGGGTACTGGGTGCTCAGTACTCAGGGTGCTCAGTGCTTGGGGTGCTGGGTGCTCAGTACTCAGGGTGCTCAGTGCTTGGGATGCTGGGTGCTCAGTACTCAGGGTGCTGGATGCTCAGTGCTCAGGGTGCTGGGTGCTGAGTACTCAGGGTGCTGGGTGCTCAGTACTCAGTGTGCTGGGTGCTCAGTGCTCGGGATGCTGGGTGCTCAGTGCTCGGGGTGCTGAGTGCTCAGTGCTCGGGGTGCTAGGTGCTCAGTGCTCAGGGTGCTGGGTGCTCAGTGCTCGGGGTGCTGGGTGCTCAGTGCTCGGGGTGCCCGGTGCTCAGTGCTCGGGGTGCTGGGTACTCAGTACTCGGGGTGCTCAGTGCTCAGTACTCAGGGTGCAGGGTGCTCAGTGCTCAGGGTGCTGGGTGCTCAGTGCTCGGGGTGCTGGGTGCTCGGTGCTCAGGTTGCTGGGTGCTCAGTACTCGGGGTGGTGGGTGCTCAGTACTCAGGGTGCTGGGTGCTCATTGCTCGGGGTGCTGGGTGCTCAGTGCTCCGGGTGCTGGGTGCTCAGTGCTCGGGGTGCTGGGTGCTCAGTGCTCAGGGTGCTGGGTGCTCAGTGCTCGCGGTGCTCGGTGCTCAGTGCTCCGGGTGCTGGGTGCTCAGTGCTTGGGGTGCAGGCTGCTCAGTACTCAGGGTGCTGGTTGCTCAGTGCTCAGGGTGCTGGGTGCTGAGTACTCAGGGTGCTGGGTGCTCAGTACTCAGGGTGCTGGGTGCTCAGTGCTCGGGGTGCTGGTTGCTCAGTGCTCGGGTTGCTGGGTGCACAGTGCTCGGGGTGCTGGGTGCTCAGTGCTCGGGGTGCTGGGTGCTCAGCGCTCAGGGTGCTGGATGCTCATTGCTCGGGGTGCTGTGTGCTCAGTGCTCGGTGTGCTTGGTGCTTAGTGCTCGGGGTGGTGGGTGCTCAGTACTCGGGGTGCTCAGTGCTCAGTACTCAGGGTGCTGGGTGCTCAGTACTCAGGGTGCTGGGTGCTCATTACTCGGGGTGCTGGGTCCTCAGTGCTACGGGTGCAGGGTGCTCAGTGCTCGGGGTGCTGGGTGCTCAGTGCTCGGGGCGCTGGGTGCTCAGTGCTCGGGGTGCTCGGTGCTCAGTACTCAGGGTGCTGGGTGCTCAGTGCTCAGGGTGCTCGGTGCTCAGTACTCAGGGTGCTGGGTGCTCAGTGCTCAGTGTGCTCGGTGCTCAGTACGTTGGGTGCTCAGTACTCAGGGTGTTGGGTGCTCAGTGCTCAGGGTGATCGGTGCTCAGTCCTCAGGGTGCTCAGTGCTCAGAGCGCTGGGTGCTCAGTGCTCGGGGTGCTGGGTGCTGAGTGCTCAGGGTGCTGGGTGCTCAGTACTCGGGGTGCTCGGTGCTCAGTACTCAGGCTGCTGGGTGCTCACTACTCAGGGTGCTGGGTGCTCAGTGATCAGGGTGCTCTCTGCTCAGTACTCAGGGTGCTGGGTGCTCAGTGCACAGGGTGCTGGGTGCTCAGTACTCAGGGTGCTGGGTGCTCAGTGCTCAGGGTGATCGGTGCTCAGTCCTCAGGGTGCTCAGTACTCAGGGTGCTGGGTGCTCAGTGCTCAGGTTGCTCAGTACTCAGGGTGCTGAGTACTCAGTACTCAGGGTGCTGAGTACTCAGTACTCAGGGTGCTGTGTGCTCAGTGCTCGGGGTGCTGGGTGCTCAGTACTCAGGGTGCTGGGTGCTCAGTGCTCAGGGTGCTGGGTGCTCAGTACTCAGGGTGCTCGGTGCTCAGTACTCAGGGTGCTCAGTGCTCGGGGAGCTCGGTGCTCAGTACTCAGGGTGCAGGGTGCTCAGTACTCAGTGCTCGGGGTCCTGGGTGCTCAGCGCTCTGGGTGCTTAGTGCACAGTACTCAGGGTGCTGGGTGCTCAGTATTCAGGGTGCTCAGTGCTCGGGGTGATGGGTGCTCATTACTCAGGATGCTGGGTGCTCAGTACTCAGGGTGCTGGGTGCTCATTCTCGTGGTGCTGGTTTCTCAGTGCTCGGGGTGCTGGGTGCTCAGTACTCGTGGTGCTGGGTGCTCAGTGCTCAGCGTGCTGGGTGCTCAGTACTCAGGGTGCTCGTTTCTCAGTACTCAGGGTGCTGGGTGCTCATTCTCGGGGTGCTGGGTGCTCAGTGCTCAGGGTGCTGGGTTCTCAGTGCTCAGGATCCTCGGTGCTCAGTACTCAGGGTGCTCAGTACTCAGCGTGCTTTGTGCTCAGTGCTCAGGGTGCTGGGTGCTCAGTACTCAGGGTGCTGGGTGCTCAGTACTCAGTGTGCTGGGTGCTCAGTACTCAGGGTGCTTGGTGCTCAGTACTCAGGGTGCTGGGTGCTCAGTACTCAGTGTGCTGGGTGCTCAGTACTCAGGGTGCTGGGTGCTCAGTACTCAGGGTGCTGGGTGCTCAGTACTCAGGGTGGTGGGTGCTCAGTGCTCAGGGTGCTGAGTGCTCAGTACTCAGGGTGCTGGGTGCTCAGTGCTCAGGGTGCTGGGTGCTCAGTGCTCAGGGTGCTTGGTGCTCAGTGCTCGGGGTGCTCAGTGCTCAGTACTCAGGGTGCTGGGTCCTCAGTGCTCGGGGTGCTGGGTGCTCAGTGCTCAGGGTGCTGGGTGCTCAGTACTCGGGGTGCTCGGTGCTCAGTACTCAGGGTGCTGGGTGCTCAGTACTCAGGGTGCTGGGTGCTCAGTACTCAGGGTGCTCGGTGCTCAGTACTCAGGGTGCTGGGTGCTCAGTGCTCAGGTGCTGGGTGCTAAGTACTCAGGGTGCTGGGTGCTCAGTACTCAGGGTGCTGGGTGCTCAGTGCTCAGGGTGCTGGGTGCTCAGTACTCAGGGTGCTGGGTGCTCAGCACTCAGGGTGCTCAGTACTCAGGGTGCTGGGTGCTCAGTGCTCGGGGTGCTGGGTGCTCTGTACTCAGGGTGCTCAGTACTCAGGGTGCTGGGTGCTCAGAACTCAGGGTGCTGGGTGCTCAGTACTCAGGGTGCTGGGTGCTCAGTACTCAGGGTGCTGGGTGCTCAGTACCCAGGGTGCTGGGTGCTCAGTGCTCGGGGTGCTGGGTGCTCATTAATCAGGGTACTGGGTGCTCAGTACTCAGGGTGCTCAGTGCTTGGGGTGCTGGGTGCTCAGTACTCAGGGTGCTCAGTGCTTGGGATGCTGGGTGCTCAGTACTCAGGGTGCTGGATGCTCAGTGCTCAGGGTGCTGGGTGCTGAGTACTCAGGGTGCTGGGTGCTCAGTACTCAGTGTGCTGGGTGCTCAGTGCTCGGGATGCTGGGTGCTCAGTGCTCGGGGTGCTGAGTGCTCAGTGCTCGGGGTGCTAGGTGCTCAGTGCTCAGGGTGCTGGGTGCTCAGTGCTCGGGGTGCTGGGTGCTCAGTGCTCGGGGTGCCCGGTGCTCAGTGCTCGGGGTGCTGGGTACTCAGTACTCGGGGTGCTCAGTGCTCAGTACTCAGGGTGCAGGGTGCTCAGTGCTCAGGGTGCTGGGTGCTCAGTGCTCGGGGTGCTGGGTGCTCGGTGCTCAGGTTGCTGGGTGCTCAGTACTCGGGGTGGTGGGTGCTCAGTACTCAGGGTGCTGGGTGCTCATTGCTCGGGGTGCTGGGTGCTCAGTGCTCCGGGTGCTGGGTGCTCAGTGCTCGGGGTGCTGGGTGCTCAGTGCTCAGGGTGCTGGGTGCTCAGTGCTCGCGGTGCTCGGTGCTCAGTACTCAGGGTTCTGTGTGCTCAGTGCTCAGGGTGCTGGGTGCTCAGTGCTCGGGGTGCTGGGTGCTCAGTGCTCAGGGTGCTGAGTGCTCAGTACTCAGGGTGCTGGGTGCTCAGTACACGGTGTGCTCGGTGCTCAGTACGTTGGGTGCTCAGTACTCAGGGTGCTGGGTGCTCAGTGCTCAGGGTGATCGGTGATCAGTACTCAGCGTGCACAGTAATCAGGGAGCTGGGTGCTCAGTATTCAGGGTGCTCAGTGCTCGGGGTGCTGGGTGCTCAGTACTCAGGGTGCTGGGTGCTCAGTACTCAGGGTGCTGGGTGCTCATTCTCGGGGTGCTGGGTACTCAGTGCTCGGGGTGCTGGGTGCTCAGTGCTCAGGGTCCTCGGTGCTCAGTACTCAGGGTGCTCAGTACTCAGCGTGCTTTGTGCTCAGTGCTCAGGGTGCTGGGTGCTCAGTACTCAGGGTAATGAGTGCTCAGTACTCACGGTGCTGGGTGCTCAGTACTCAGGGTGCTCAGTACTCAGTACTCAGGGTGCTGGGTGCTCAGTGCTTGGGGTGCTGGGTGCTCAGTGCTCAGGGTGCAGTGTGCTCAGTGCTCGGGGTGCTGGTTGCTCAGTACTCGGGGTGCTCAGTGCTCAGTACTCAGGGTGCTGGGTGCTAAGTACTCAGGGTGCTGGGTGCTCCGTGCTCAGGGTGCTGTGTGCTCAGTACTCAGGTTGCTGGGTGCTCAGTACTCAGGGTGCTGGGTGCTCAGTGCTCAGGGTGCTGTGTGCTTAGTGCTCGGGGTGCTCGGTGCTCAGTACTCAGGGTGCTCAGTGCTCAGTACTCAGCGTGCTGGGTGCTCAGTGCTCAGGGTGCTCGGTGCTCAGTACTCAGACTGCTCAGTGCTCAGTACTCAGCGTGCTGGGTGCTCAGTGATCAGGGTGCTGGGTGCTCAGTACTCAGGGTGCTGGGTGCTTAGTACTCAGGGTGCTCGGTCCTCAGTGCTCAGGGTGCTGGGTGCTCAGTACTCAGGGTGCTGGGTGCTCAGTGGTCGGGGTGCTCAGTGCTCAGCACTCAGGGTGCTCGGTGCTCAGTGCTCAGGGTGCTCAGTGCTCAGTACTCAGGGTGCTCAGTGCTCTGGGTGCTGGGTGCTCAGTGCTCAGGGTGCTGGGTGCTCAGTGCTCAGGGTGCTGGGTGCTCAGTACTCAGGGTGCTCAGTGCTCAGGGTGCTGGGTGCTCAGTGCTCGGGGTGCTGGGTACTCAGTGCTCAGTACACAGGGTGCTGAGTACTCAGTGCTCGGGGTGCTGGGTGCTCAGTGCTCAGTACTCAGGGTGCTGGGTGCTCAGTGCTCAGGGTGCTGGGTGCTCAGTACTCAGGGTGCTGGGTGCTCAGTGCTCAGGGTGCTGGGTGCTCAGTACTCAGGGTGCTGGGTCCTCAGTGCTCAGGGTGCTGGGTGCTCAGTGCTCGGGGTGCTCAGTACTCAGGGTGCTGTGTGTTCAGTGCTCAGGGTACTGGGTGCTCAGTACTCAGGGTGCTCGGTGCTTAGTACTCAGGGTGCTGGGTGCTCAGTACTCCGGGTGCTGGGTGCTCAGTGCTCGGGGTGCTCGGTGCTCAGTGCTCAGGGTGCTGGGTGCTCAGTACTCAGGGTGCTCATTGCTCAGGGTGATGGGTGCTCAGTACTCAGGGTGCTGGGTGCTCAGTACTCAGGGTGCTCAGTGCTCAGTACTCAGGGTGCTCAGTGCTCAGTCCTCAGGGTGCTCAGTGCTCAGGGTGCTGGGTGCTCAGTGCTCGGGGTGCTGGGTGCTCAGTGCTCACGGTGCTGTGTGCTCAGTACTCAGGGTGCTCAGTACTCAGGGTGCTGGGTGCTCAGTGCTCAGGGTGCTGGGTGCTCAGTGCTCAGGGTGCTCGGTGCTCAGTGCTCAGGTTGCTGGGTGCTCAATACTCAGGGTGCTGGGTGCTCAGTACTCAGGGTGCTCAGTGCTCAGTACTCAGGGTGCTCAGTGCTCTGGGTGCTGGGTGCTCAGTGCTCAGGGTGCTCGGTGCTCAGTGCTCAGGGTGCTGGGTGCTCAGTACTCAGGATGCTGGGTGCTCAGTGCTCGGGGTGCTGGGGGCTCAGTAATCAGGGTGCTGGGTGCTCAGTGCTCAGGGTGCTGGGTGCTCAGTGCTCAGGGTGCTCGGTTCTTAGTACTCATGGTGCTCGGTGCTCGGGGTGCTGGGTGCTCAGTGCTCGGTGTGCTGGGTGCTCAGTGCTCGGGGTGCTGGGTGCTGAGTGCTCGGTGTGCTGGGTGCTCAGTGCTCGGGGTGCTGGGTGCTCAGTGCTCGGGGTGCTGGGTGCTCAGTACTCAGGGTGCTCGGTGCTCAGTACTCAGGGTGCTGGGTGCTCAGTGCTCAGGGTGCTGGGTGCTCACTACTCAGGGTGCTGGGTGCTCGGTGCTCAGTACACTGGGTGCTCAGTACTCAGGGTGCTGGGTGCTCAGTACTCAGGGTGCTCGGTGCTTGGGGTGCTGGGTGCTCAGTTCTCAGGGTGCTCAGTGCTTGGGGTGCAGGGTGCTCAGTACTCAGGGTGCTGGTTGCTCAGTGCTCAGGGGGCTGGGTGCTGAGTACTCAGGGTGCTGGGTGCTCAGTACTCAGGGTGCTGGGTGCTCAGTGCTCGGGGTGCTGGGTGCTCAGTGCTCGGGTTGCTGGGTGCTCAGTGCTCGGGGTGCTGGGTGCTCAGTGCTCGGGGTGCTGGGTGCTCAGTGCTCAGGGTGCTGGGTGCTCAGTGCTCGGGGTGCTGGGTGCTCAGTGCTCGGTGTGCTCGGTGCTCAGTGCTCGGGGTGGTGGGTGCTCAGTACTCGGGGTGCTCAGTGCTCAGTACTCAGGGTGCTGGGTGCTCAGTACTCAGGGTGCTGGGTGCTCATTGCTCGGGGTGCTGGGTCCTCAGTGCTACGGGTGCTGGGTGCTCAGTGCTCGGGGCGCTGGGTGCTCAGTGCTCGGGGTGCTCGGTGCTCAGTACTCAGGGTGCTGGGTGCTCAGTGCTCAGGGTGCTCGGTGCTCAGTACTCAGGGTGCTGGGTGCTCAGTGCTCAGTGTGCTCGGTGCTCAGTACGTTGGGTGCTCAGTACTCAGGGTGTTGTGTGCTCAGTGCTCAGGGTGATCGGTGCTCAGTACACAGGGTGCTCAGTACTCAGGGTGCTGGGTGCTCAGGGCTCGGGGTGCTGGGAGCTCAGTACTCAGGGTGCTGGGTGCTCAGTGCTTGGGGTGCTGGGTGCTGAGTGCTCAGGGTGCTGGGTGCTCAGTACTCGGGGTGCTCGGTGCTCAGTACTCAGGGTGCTGGGTGCTCAGTACTCAGGGTGCTGGGTGCTCAGTGATCAGGGTGCTCTCTGCTCAGTACTCAGGGTGCTGGGTGCTCAGTGCTCAGGGTGCTGGGTGCTCAGTATTCAGGGTGCTGGGTGCTCAGTGCTCAGGGTGATCGGTGCTCAGTCCTCAGGGTGCTCAGTACTCAGGGTGCTGGGTGCTCAGTGCTCAGGTTGCTCAGTACTCAGGGTGCTGGGTACTCAGTACTCAGGGTGCTGTGTGCTCAGTGCTCGGGGTGCTGGGTGCTCAGTACTCAGGGTGCTGGGTGCTCAGTGCTCAGGGTGCTGGGTGCTCAGTACTCAGGGTGCTGGGTGCTCAGTACTCAGGGTGCTCAGTGCTCGGGGAGCTCGGTGCTCAGTACTCAGGGTGCTGGGTGCTCAGTACTCAGTGCTCGGGGTCCTGGGTGCTCAGCGCTCTGGGTGCTTAGTGCACAGTACTCAGGGTGCTACTTGCTCAGTATTCAGGGTGCTCAGTGCTCTGTATGCTGGGTGCTCATTACTCAGGGTGCTGGGTGCTCAGTACTCAGGGTGCTGGGTGCTCATTCTCGTGGTGCTGGGTGCTCATTCTCATGGTGCTGGGTGCTCAGTGCTCGGGGTGCTGGGTGCTCAGTACTCGGGGTGCTGGGTGTTCAGTGCTCAGCGTGCTGGGTGCTCAGTACTCAGGGTGCTCGGTTCTCAGTACTCAGGGTGCTGGGTGCTCATTCTCGGGGTGCTGGGTGCTCAGTGCTCAGGGTGCTGGGTTCTCAGTGCTCAGGGTTCTCGGTGCTCAGTACTCAGGGTGCTCAGTACTCAGCGTGCTTTGTGCTCAGTGCTCAGGGTGCTGGGTGCTCAGTACTCAGGGTGCTGGGTGCTCAGTACTCACGGTGCTGGGTGCTCAGTACTCGGGGTGCTGGGTGCTCATTACTCAGGGTGCTGGGTGCTCAGTGCTCAGGGTGCTCGCTGCTCAGTACTCTTTTAGCTGGGTGCTCAGTACTCAGGGTGCTGGGTGCTCAGTGCTCGGGGTGCTCGGTGCTCAGTGCTCAGGATGCTCGGTGCTCAGTACTTTTGCTGCTGGGTGCTCAGTACTCAGGGTGCTGGGTGCTCAGTGCTCGGGGTGCTCGGTGCTCAGTACTCAGGGTGCTGGGTGCTCAGTGCTCAGGATGCTGGGTGCTCAGTACTCAGGGTGCTCAGTACTCAGTACTCAGGGTGCTGGGTGCTCAGTGCTTGGGGTGCTGGTTGCTCAGTGCTCAGGGTGCTGGGTGCTCAGTGCTCGGGGTGCTGGGTGCTCAGTACTCGGAGTGCTCGGTGCTCAGTACTCAGTGTGCTGGGTGCTCAGTGCTCAGGGTGCTGGGTGCTCAGTACTCAGTTTGCACAGTACTCAGGGTGCTGGGTGCTCAGTGCTCGGGATGCTGGGTGCTCAGTACTCAGGGTGCTCAGTACTCAGGATGCTGTGTGCTCAGTACTCAGGGTGCTGGGTACTCAGTGCTCAGTACACAGGATGCTGAGTGCTCAGTGCTCGGGGTGTTGGGTGCTCAGTGCTCAGTACTCAGGGTGCTGGGTGCTCAGTGCGCAGGGTGCTGGGTGCTCAGTACTCAGGGTGCTGGGTGCTCAGTGCTCAGTGTGCTGGGTGCTCAGTACTCAGGGTGCTGGGTCCTCAGTGCTCAGGGTGCTGGGTGCTCAGTGCTCGGGGTGCTCAGTACTCAGGGTGCTGTGTGTTCAGTGCTCAGGGTACTGGGTGCTCAGTACTCAGGGTGCTCGGTGCTTAGTACTCAGGGTGCTGGGTGCTCAGTACTCAGGGTGCTCATTGCTCAGGGTGCTGGGTTCTCAGTACTCAGGGTGGTGGGTGCTCAGTACTCAGGGTGCTCAGTGCTCAGTACTCAGGGTGCTCAGTGCTCAGGGTGCTGGGTGCTCAGTGCTCGGGGTGCTGGGTGCTCAGTGCTCACGGTGCTCTGTGCTCAGTACTCAGGGTGCTCAGTACTCAGGGTGCTGGGTGCTCAGTGCTCAGGGTGCTGGCTGCTCAGTGCTCAGGGTGCTGTGTGCTCAGTGCTCAGGGTGCTCGGTGCTCAGTGCTCAGGTTGCTGGGTGCTCAATACTCAGGGTGCTGGGTGCTCAGTACTCAGGGTGCTCAGTGCTCAGTACTCAGGGTGCTCAGTGCTCAGGGTGCTGGGTGCTCAGTGCTCGGGGTGCTGGGTACTCAGTCCTCAGGGTGCTGTGTGCTCAGTGCTCAGGGTGCTCGGTGCTCAGTGCTCAGGGTGCTGGGTGCTCAGTACTCAGGGTGCTGGGTGCTCAGTGCACGGGGTGCTAGGGGCTCAGTACTCAGGGTGCTGGGTGCTCAGTGCTCAGGGTGCTGGGTGCTCAGTGCTCAGGGTGCTCGGTTCTTAGTACTCATGGTGCTCGGTGCTCGGGGTGCTGGGTGCTCAGTGCTCGGTGTGCTGGGTGCTCAGTGCACGGGGTGCTGGGTGCTGAGTGCTCGGTGTGCTGGGTGCTCAGTGCTCGGGGTGCTGGGTGCTCAGTGCTCGGGGTGCTGGGTGCTCAGTACTCAGGGTGCTCGGTGCTCAGTACTCAGGGTGCTGGGTGCTCAGTGCTCAGGGTGCTGGGTGCTCAGTACTCAGGGTGCTGGGTGCTCGGTGCTCAGTACACTGGGTGCTTAGTACTCAGGGTGCTGGGTGCTCAGTACTCAGGGTGCTCGGTGCTTGGGGTGCTGGGTGCTCAGTTCTCAGGGTGCTCAGTGCTTGGGGTGCAGGGTGCTCAGTACTCAGGGTGCTGGTTGCTCAGTTCTCAGGGTGCTGGGTGCTGAGTACTCAGGGTGCTGGGTGCTCAGTACTCAGGGTGCTGGGTGCTCAGTGCTCGGTGTGCTGGGTGCTCAGTGCTCGGGTTGCTGGGTGCTCAGTGCTCGGGTTGCTGGGTGCTCAGTGCTCGGGGTGCTGGGTGCTCAGTGCTCAGGGTGCTGGGTGCTCAGTGCTCGGGGTGCTCAGTGCTCAGTACTCAGGGTGCTGGGTGCTCAGTACTCAGGGTGCTGGGTGCTCATTGCTCGGGGTGCTGGGTCCTCAGTGTTACGGGTGCTGGGTGCTCAGTGCTCGGGGTGCTGGGCGCTCAGTGCTCGGGGCCCTGGGTGCTCAGTGCTCGGGGTGCTCGGTGCTCAGTACTCAGGGTTATGGGTGCTCAGTGCTCAGGGTGCTCGGTGCTCAGTACTCAGGGTGCTGGGTGCTCAGTGCTCAGTGTGCTCGGTGCTCAGTACGTTGCGTGCTCAGTAATCAGGGTGTTGGGTGCTCAGTGCTCAGGGTGATCGGTGCTCAGTACTCAGGGTGCTCAGTACTCAGGGTGCTGGGTGCTCAGGGCTCGGGGTGCTGGGAGCTCAGTACTCAGGGTGCTGGGTGCTCAGTGCTCGGGGTGCTGGGTGCTGAGTGCTCAGGGTGCTGGGTGCTCAGTACTCGGGGTGCTCGGTGCTCAGTACTCAGGGTGCTGGGTGCTCAGTACTCAGGGTGCTGGGTGCTCAGTGATCAGGGTGCTCTCTGCTCAGTACTCAGCGTGCTGGGTGCTCAGTGCTCAGGATGCTGGGTGCTCAGTACTCAGGGTGCTGGGTGCTCAGTGCTCAGGGTGATTGGTGCTCAGTCCTCAGGGTGCTCAGTACTCAGGGTGCTGGGTGCTCAGTGCTCAGGTTGCTCAGTACTCAGGGTGCTGGGTACTCAGTACTCAGGGTGCTGTGTGCTCAGTGCTCGGGGTGCTGGGTGCTCAGTACTCAGGGTGCTGGGTGCTCAGTGCTCGGGGTGCTGGGTGCTCAGTACTCAGGGTGCTGGGTGCTCAGTGCTCAGGGTGCTGGGTGCTCAGTGCTCAGGTTGCTTAGTACTCAGGGTGCTGGGTACTCAGTACTCAGGGTGCTGGGTGCTCAGTGGTCGGGGTCCTCAGTGCTCAGCACTCAGGGTGCTCGGTGCTCAGTGCTCAGGGTGCTCAGTGCTCAGTACTCAGGGTGCTCAGTGCTCTGGGTGCTGGGTGCTCAGTGCTCAGGGAGCTGGGTGCTCAGTGCTCAGGGTGCTGGGTGCTCAGTACTCAGGGTGCTCAGTGCTCAGGGTGCTGGGTGCTCAGTGCTCAGTACACAGGGTGCTGAGTGCTCAGTGCTCGGGGTGCTGGGTGCTCAGTGCTCAGTACTCAGGGTGCTGGGTGCTCAGTGCTCAGGGTGCTGGGTGCTCAGTACTCAGGGTGCTGGGTGCTCAGTGCTCAGGGTGCTGGGTGCTCAGTACTCAGGGTGCTGGGTCCTCAGTGCTCAGGGTGCTGGGTGCTCAGTGCTCGGGGTGCTCAGTACTCAGGGTGCTGTGTGTTCAGTGCTCAGGGTACTGGGTGCTCAGTACTCAGGGTGCTCGGTGCTTAGTACTCAGGGTGCTGGGTGCTCAGTACTCCGGGTGCTGGGTGCTCAGTGCTCAGGGTGCTCGGTGCTCAGTGCTCAGGGTGCTGGGTGCTCAGTACTCAGGGTGCTCATTGCTCAGGGTGATGGGTGCTCAGTACTCAGGGTGCTGGGTGCTCAGTACTCAGGGTGCTCAGTGCTCAGTACTCAGGGTGCTCAGTGCTCAGTCCTCAGGGTGCTCAGTGCTCAGGGTGCTGTGTGCTCAGTGCTCGGGGTGCTGGGTGCTCAGTGCTCACGGTGCTGTGTGCTCAGTACTCAGGGTGCTCAGTACTCAGGGTGCTGGGTGCTCAGTGCTCAGGGTGCTGGGTGCTCAGTGCTCAGGGTGCTCGGTGCTCAGTGCTCATGTTGCTGGGTGCTCAATACTCAGGATGCTGGGTGCTCAGTGCTCAGGGTGCTGGGTGCTCAGTGCTCAGGGTGCTCGGTTCTTAGTACTCATGGTGCTCGGTGCTCGGGGTGCTGGGTGCTCAGTGCTCGGGGTGCTGGGTGCTCAGTGCACGGTGTGCTGGGTGCTCAGTGCTCGGGGTGCTGGGTGCTGAGTGCTCGGTGTGCTGGGTGCTCAGTGCTCGGGGTGCTGGGTGCTCAGTGCTCGGGGTGCTGGGTGCTCAGTACTCAGGGTGCTCGGTGCTCAGTACTCAGGGTGCTGGGTGCTCAGTGATCAGGGTGCTGGGTGCTCAGTACTCAGGGTGCTGGGTGCTCGGTGCTCAGTACACTGGGTGCTCAGTACTCAGGGTGCTGGGTGCTCAGTACTCAGGGTGCTCGGTGCTTGGGGTGCTGGGTGCTCAGTTCTCAGGGTGCTCAGTGCTTGGGGTGCAGGGTGCTCAGTACTCAGGGTGCTGGTTGCTCAGTGCTCAGGGTGCTGGGTGCTGAGTACTCAGGGTGCTGGGTGCTCAGTGCTCGGGGTGCTGGGTGCTCAGTGCTCGGGTTGCTGGGTGCTCAGTGCTCGGGGTGCTGGGTGCTCTGTGCTCGGGGTCCTGGGTGCTCATTGCTCAGGGTGCTGGGTGCTCAGTGCTCGGGGTGCTGGGTGCTCAGTGCTCGGTGTGCTCGGTGCTCAGTGCTCGGGGTGGTGGGTGCTCAGTACTCGGGGTGCTCAGTGCTCAGTACTCAGGGTGCTGGGTGCTCAGTACTCAGGGTGCTGGGTGCTCATTGCTCGGGGTGCTGGGTCCTCAGTGCTAAGGGTGCTGGGTGCTCAGTGCTCGGGGCGCTGGGTGCTCAGTGCTCGGGGTGCTCGGTGCTCAGTACTCAGGGTGCTGGGTGCTCAGTGCTCAGGGTGCTCGGTGCTCAGTACTCAGGGTGCTGGGTGCTCAGTGCTCAGTGTGCTCGGTGCCCAGTACGTTGGGTGCTCAGTACTCAGGGTGTTGGGTGCTCAGTGCTCAGGGTGATCGGTGCTCAGTACACAGGGTGCTCAGTACTCAGGGTGCTGGGTGCTCAGGGCTCGGGGTGCTGGGAGCTCAGTACTCAGGGTGCTGGGTGCTCAGTGCTCGGGGTGCTGGGTGCTGAGTGCTCAGGGTGCTGGGTGCTCAGTACTCGGGGTGCTCGGTGCTCAGTACTCAGGGTGCTGGGTGCTCAGTACTCAGGGTGCTGGGTGCTCAGTGATCAGTGTGCTCTCTGCTCAGTACTCAGGGTGCTGGGTGCTCAGTGCTCAGGGTGCTGGGTGCTCAGTACTCAGGGTGCTGGGTGCTCAGTGCTCAGGGTGATCGGTGCTCAGTCCTCAGGGTGCTCAGTACTCAGGGTGCTGGGTGCTCAGTGCTCAGGTTGCTCAGTTCTCAGGGTGCTGGGTACTCAGTACTCAGGGTGCTGTGTGCTCAGTGCTCGGGGTGCTGGGTGCTCAGTACTCAGGGTGCTGTGTGCTCAGTGCTCAGGGTGCTGGGTGCTCAGTACTCAGGGTGCTGGGTGCTCAGTACTCAGGGTGCTCAGTGCTCGGGGAGCTCGGTGCTCAGTACTCAGGGTGCTGGGTGCTCAGTACTCAGTGCTCGGGGTCCTGGGTGCTCAGCGCTCTGGGTGCTTAGTGCACAGTACTCAGGGTGCTGGGTGCTCAGTATTCAGGGTGCTCAGTGCTCTGGGTGCTGGGTGCTCATTACTCAGGCTGCTGGGTGCTCAGTACTCAGGGTGCTGGGTGCTCATTCTCGTGGTGCTGGGTGCTCATTCTCGTGGTGCTGGGTGCTCAGTGCTCGGGGTGCTGGGTGCTCAGTACTCGGGGTGCTGGGTGCTCAGTACTCAGGGTGCTCGGTTCTCAGTACTCAGGGTGCTGGGTGCTCATTCTCGGGGTGCTGGGTGCTCAGTGCTCAGGGTGCTGGGTTCTCAGTGCTCAGGGTCCTCGGTGCTCAGTACTCAGGGGGCTCAGTACTCAGGGTGCTGGGTGCTCAGTACTCAGGGTGATGGGTGCTCAGTACTCACGGTGCTGGGGGCTCAGTACTCGGGGTGCTGGGTGCTCATTACTCAGGGTGCTGGGTGCTCATTGCTCAGGGTGCTCGCTGCTCAGTACTCTTTTAGCTGGGTGCTCAGTACTCAGGGTGCTGGGTGCTCAGTGCTCGGGGTGCTCGGTGCTCAGTGCTCAGGATGCTGGGTGCTCAGTACTTTTGCTGCTGGGTGCTCAGTACTCAGGGTGCTGGGTGCTCAGTGCTCGGGGTGCTCGGTGCTCAGTACTCAGGGTGCTGGGTGCTCAATGCTCAGGATGCTGGGTGCTCAGTACTCAGGGTGCTCAGTACTCAGGGTGCTGGGTGCTCAGTGCTTGGGGTGCTGGGTGCTCAGTGCTCAGGGTGCTGGGTGCTCAGTGCTCGGGGTGCTGGGTGCTCAGTACTCGGAGTGCTCGGTGCTCAGTACTCAGGGTGCTGGGTGCTCAGTGCTCAGGGTGCTGGGTGCTCAGTACTCAGGTTGCACAGTACTCAGGGTGCTGGGTGCTCAGTGCTCGGGGTGCTGGGTGCTCCGTACTCAGGGTGCTCAGTACTCAGGATGCTGGGTGTTCAGTACTCAGGGTGCTGGGTACTCAGTGCTCAGTACACAGGGTGCTGAGTGCTCAGTGCTCGGGGTGCTGGGTGCTCAGTGCTCAGTACTCAGGGTGCTGGTTGCTCAGTGCGCAGGTTGCTGGGTGCTCAGTACTCAGGGTGCTGGGTGCTCAGTGCTCAGTGTGCTGGGTGCTCAGTACTCAGGGTGCTGGGTCCTCAGTGCTCAGGGTGCTGGGTGCTCAGTGCTCGGGGTGCTCAGTACTCAGGGTGCTGTGTGTTCAGTGCTCAGGGTACTGGGTGCTCAGTACTCAGGGTGCTCGGTGCTTAGTACTCAGGGTGCTGGGTGCTCAGTACTCAGGGTGCTCATTGCTCAGGGTGCTGGGTTCTCAGTACTCAGGGTGCTGGGTGCTCAGTACTCAGGGTGCTCAGTGCTCAGTACTCAGGGTGCTCAGTGTTCAGTACTCAGGGTGCTCAGTGCTCAGGGTGCTGGGTGCTCAGTGCTCGGGGTGCTGGGTGCTCAGTGCTCACGGTGCTGTGTGCTCAGTACTCAGGGTGCTGGGGGCTCAGTGCTCGGGGTGCTCGGTGCTCAGTGCTCAGGGTGCTGGTTGCTCAGTACTCAGGGTGCTCATTGCTCAGGGTGCTGGGTGCTCAGTGCTCAGTACTCGGGGTGCTGGGTGCTCAGTGCTCAGTGTGCTCAGTGCTCAGTGCTCAGGGTGCTGGGTGCTCAGTGCTCGGGGCGCTGGGTGTTCAGTGCTCGGGGTGCTGGGTGCTCAGTACTCAGGGTGCTGTGTGCTCAGTGCTCAGTACTCAGCGTGCTGGGTGCTCAGTGCTCAGAGTGTTGGGTGCTCAGTTCTCAGGGTGCTGGGTGCTCAGTGTTCAGTGCTCAGGGTGCTCAGTGCTCAGGGTGCTCAGTGCTCAGGGTGCTGGGTGCTCAGGGTGCTGGGTGCTCAGTGCTCGGGGTGCTGGGTGCTCAGTGCTCAGTGCTCAGTGTGCTGGGTGCTCAGTGCTCAGGGCTCAGTTTGCTGGGTGTTCAGTACTCAGGGTGCTCGGTGCTCAGTGCTCAGGGTGCTAGGTGCTCAGTACTCAGGGTGCTGGGTGCTCAGTGCTCGGGGTGCTGGTTGCTCAGTGCTCAGGGTGATCAGTGCTCAGTACTCAGGGTGCTGGGTGCTCAGTGCTCAGGGTGCTGGGTGCTCAGTCATCAGGGTGCTCAGTACTCAGGGTGCTCGGTGCTCAGTGCTCAGTACTCAGGGTGCTCAGTACTCAGGGTGCTGGTTGCTCAGTGCTCGGGGTGCTGGGTGCTCAGTACTCAGGGTGCTGGGTGCTCAGTACTCGGGGTGCTGGGTGCTCAGTACTCAGGGTGCTGGGTGCTCAGTGCTCGGTGTGGTGGGTGCTCAGTGCTTAGGGTGATCGGTGCTCAGTGCTCAGGGTGCTGGGTGCTCAGTCCCCTGGGTGCTCAGTGCTCAGGGTGCTGTGTGCTCAGTGCTCGGGGTGCTCGGTGCTCAGTACTCAGGGTGCTGAGTGCTCAGTACTCAGGGTGCTGGGTGCTCAGTACTCAGGGGGCTGGGTGCTCAGTACTCAGGGTGCTGGGTGCTCAGGGTGCTGGGTGCTCAGTGCTCAGGGTGCTGGGTGCTCAGTGCTCGGGGTGCTGGGTGCTCAGGGCTGTGGTGCTGGGTGCTCAGTGCTCAGTGCTGAGGGTGCTGGGTGCTCAGTGCTCAGTGCTCAGGGTGCTGGTTGCTCAGTACTCAGGGTGCTGGGTGCTCAGTACTCAGTGTGCTGGGTGCTCAGTGCTCAGGGTGCTCTGTGCTCAGTACTCAGGGTGCTGGGTGCTCAGTGCTCGGGGTGCTGCGTGCTCAGTGCTCAGGGTGCTGGGTGCTCAGTGCTCAGGGTGCTGGGTGCTCAGTACTCAGGGTGCTGGGTGCTCAGTGCTCGGGGTGCTCGGTGCTCAGTACTCAAGGTGCTGGGTGCTCAGCGCTCAGGGTGCTGGGTGCTCAGTCCTCGGGGTGCTCCGTGCTCAGTGATCAGGGTGCTGGGTGCTCAGTACTCAGGGTGCTCGGTGCTCATTACTCAGGGTTCTCAGTGCTCAGTACTCAGGGTGCTGGGTGCTCAGTTCTCAGTGTGCTGGATGCTCAGTACTCAGGGTGCTCAGTGCTCAGTACTCGGGGTGCTTGTTGCTCAGTACTCAGGGTGCTCAGTGCTCAGTACTCGGGGTGCTGGGTGCTCAGTGCTCAGGGTGCTCAGTTCTCAGTGCTCGTGGTGCTGGGTGCTCAGTGCTCGGGGCGCTGGGTGCTCAGTGCTCGGGGTGCTGGGTGCTCAGTGCTCTGGGTGCTTAGTGCTCAGTACTCAGGGTGCTGGGTGCTCAGTACTCATGGTGCTGGGTGCTCATTCTCAGGGTGCTGGGTGCTCAGTGCTCGGGTTGCTGGGTGCTCAGTACTCAGGGTGCTGGGGGCTCAGTACTCAGGGTGCTGGGTGCTCAGTACTCAGGGTGCTCGGTTCTCAGTACTCAGGGTGCTGGGTGCTCATTCTCGGGGTGCTGGGTGCTCAGTGCTCGGGGTGCTGGGTGCTCAGTACTCAGGGTGCTGGGGGCTCAGTACTCAGTGTTCTGGGTGCTCAGTACTCACGGTGCTGGGTGCTCAGTGCTCAGGGTGCTGGGTGCTCAGTACTCAGGGTGCTGGTTGCTCAGTGCTCGGGGTGCTCGGTGCTCAGTACTCAGGGTGCTGGGTGCTCAGTGTTCAGGGTGCTGGGTGCTCAGTACTCAGGGTGCTGGGTGCTCAGTACTCAGGGTGCTGGGTGCTCAGTACTCAGGGTGCTGGGTGCTCAGTGCTCAGGGTGCTGGGTGCTCAGTACTCAGGGTGCTGGGTGCTAAGTACTCAGGGTGCTCGGTGCTCAGTACTCAGGGTGCTGGGTGCTCAGTGCTCAGGGTGCTTTGTACTCAGTACTCAGGGTTCTGGGTGCTCATAACTCAGGGTGCTGGGTGCTCAGTGCTCAGGGTGCTGGGTGCTCAGTGCTCAGGGTGCTGGCTGCTCAGTACTCAGGGTGCTGGGTGCTCAGTGCTCAGGGTGATCGTTGCTCAGTACTCAGGGTGCTCAGTACTCAGGGTGCTGGGTGCTCAGTGCTCAGGGTGCTGGGTGCTCAGTACTCAGGGTGCTGGGTGCTCAGTGCTCGGGGTGCTGGGTGCTCAGTGCTCAGGGTGATCGGTGCTCAGTACTCAGGGTGCTGGGTGCTCAGTGCTCAGGTTGCTGGGTGCTCAGTCCTCAGGGTGCTCAGTGCTCAGGGTCCAGGGAGCTCAGTGCTCGGGGTGCTCGGTGCTCAGTACTCAGGGTGCTGAGTGCTCAGTACTCAGGGTGCTGGGTGCTCAGTACTCATGGTGCTGGGTGCTCAGTACTCAGGGGGCTGGGTGCTCAGTGCTCAGGGTGCTGGGTGCTCAGTGCTCAGGGTGCTGGGTGCTCAGTGCTCTGGTTGCTGGGTGCTCAGTTCTCGGGGTGCTGGGTGCTCAGTGCTCAGGGTGCTGGGTGCTCAGTGCTCAGGGTGCTCTGTGCTCAGTACTCAGGGTGCTGGGTGCTCAGTGCTCGGGGTGCTCGGTGCTCAGTACTCAAGGTGCTGGGTGCTCAGTGCTCAGGGTGCGGGGTGCTCAGTCCTCGGGGTGCTCCATGCTGAGTGCTCAGGGTGCGGGGTGCTCAGTCCTCGGGGTGCTCCATGCTCAGTGCTCGGGGTGCTGGGTGCTCAGTGCTCGGGGTGCTGGGTGCTCAGTGCTCAGTACTCAGGGTGCTGGGTGCTCAGTGCTCAGGGTGCTGAGTGCTCAGTACTCAGCGTGCTGGGTGCTCAGTACTCAGGGTGCTGGGTGCTCAGTGCTCAGGGTGCTGGGTGCTCAGTGCTCAGGGTGCTGGGTGCTCAGTGCTCGGGGAGCTCGGTGCTCAGTACTCAGGGTGCTGGGTGCTCAGTACTCAGTGCTCGGGGTCCTGGGTGCTCCGTGCTCAGGGTGCTGGGTGCTCAGTACTCAGGGTGCTGGGTGCTCAGTGCTCAGGGTGCTGGGTGCTCAGTGCTCAGGGTGCTGGGTGCTCAGTACTCAGGGTGCTGGGTGCTCAGTGCTCAGGGTGATCGGTGCTCATTACTCAGGGTGCTCAGTACTCAGGGTGCTGGGTGCTCAGTGCTCAGGGTGCTGGGTGCTCAGTACTCAGGGTGCTGGGTGCTCAGTGCTCGGGGTGCTGGGTGCTCAGTGCTCAGGGTGATCGGTGCTCAGTACTCAGGGTGCTGGGTGCTCAGTGCTCAGGGTGCTGGGTGCTCAGTCCTCAGGGTGCTCAGTGCTCAGGGTGCTTGGTGCTCAGTGCTCGGGGTGCTCGGTGCTCAGTACTCAGGGTGCTGAGTGCTCAGTACTCAGGGTACTGGGTGCTCAGTACTCATGGTGCTGGGTGCTCAGTACTCAGGGGGCTGGGTGCTCAGTGCTCAGTGTGCTATGTGCTCAGTGCTCAGGGCGCTGGGTGCTCAGTGCTCGGGGTGCTGGGTGCTCAGTGCTCGGGGTGCTGGGTGGTCAGTGCTCAGTGCTCAAGGTGCTGGGTGCTCAGTGCTCAGTGCTCAGGCAGCTGGGTGCTCAGTACTCAGGGTGCTGGGTGCTCAGTACTCAGGGTGCTGGGTGCTCAGTTCTCAGGGTGCTGGGTGATCAGTACTCTGGGTGTTGGGTGCTCAGTACTCAGGGTGCTCAGTGCTCAGTACTCGGGGTGCTGGGTGCTCAGTGCTCAGTGTGCTCAGTGCTCAGTGCTCAGGGTGCTGGGTGCTCAGTGCTCGGGGCGCTCGGAGCTCAGTGCTCGGGGTGCTGGGTGCTCAGTACTCAGGGTGCTGTGTGCTCAGTGCTCAGTACTCAGCGTGCTGGGTGCTCAGTGCTCAGAGTGTTGGGTGCTCAGTACTCAGGGTGCTGGGTGCTCAGTGCTCAGTGCTCAGGGTGCTCAGTGCTCAGGGTGCTCAGTGCTCAGGGTGCTGGGTGCTCAGGGTGCTGGGTGCTCAGTGCTCAGGGTGCTGGGTGCTCAGTGCTCAGTGCTCAGGGTGCTGTGTGCTCAGTGCTCAGTGCTCAGGGTGCTGGGTGTTCAGTACTCAGGGTGCTCGGTGCTCAGTGCTCAGGGTGCTAGGTGCTCAGTACTCAGGGTGCTGGGTGCTCAGTGCTCGGGGTGCTGGGTGATCAGTGCTCAGGGTGATCAGTGCTCAGTACTCAGGGTGCTGGGTGCTCAGTGCTCAGGGTGCTGGGTGCTCAGTCCTCAGGGTGCTCAGTACTCAGGGTGCTCGGTGCTCAGTGCTCAGTACTCAGGGTGCTCAGTACTCAGGGTGCTGGTTGCTCAGTGCTCGGGGTGCTGGGTGCTCAGTACTCAGGGTGCTGGGTGCTCAGTACTTGGGGTGCTGGGTGCTCAGTACTCAGGGTGCTGGGTGCTCAGTGCTCGGGGTGCTGGGTGCTCAGTGCTCAGGGTGATCGGTGCTCAGTGCTCAGGGTGCTGGGTGCTCAGTCCTCCGGGTGCTCAGTGCTCAGGGTGCTGGGTGCTCAGTGCTCGGGGTGCTCGGTGCTCAGTACTCAGGGTGCTGAGTGCTCAGTACTCAGGGTGCTGGGTGCTCAGTACTCAGGGTGCTGGGTGCTCAGTACTCAGGGTGCTGTGTGCTCAGGGTGCTGGGTGCTCAGTACTCAGGGTGCTGGGTACTCAGTGCTCGTGGTGCTGGGTGCTCAGGGCTGTGGTGCTGGGTGCTCAGTGGTCAGTGCTCAGGGTGCTGGGTGCTCAGTGCTCAGTGCTCAGGGTGCTGGTTGCTCAGTACTCAGGGTGCTGGGTGCTCAGTACTCAGGGTGCTGGGTGCTCAGTACTTGGGGTGCTGGGTGCTCAGTACTCAGGGTGCTGGGTGCTCAGTGCTCGGGGTGCTGGGTGCTCAGTGCTCAGGGTGATCGGTGCTCAGTGCTCAGGGTGCTGGGTGCTCAGTCCTCCGGGTGCTCAGTGCTCAGGGTGCTGGGTGCTCAGTGCTCGGGGTGCTCGGTGCTCAGTACTCAGGGTGCTGAGTGCTCAGTACTCAGGGTGCTGGGTGCTCAGTACTCAGGGTGCTGGGTGCTCAGTGCTCGGGGTGCTCGGTGCTCAGTACTCAAGGTGCTGGGTGCTCAGTGCTCAGGGTGCGGGGTGCTCAGTCCTCGGGGTGCTCCATGCTGAGTGCTCAGGGTGCGGGGTGCTCAGTCCTCGGGGTGCTCCATGCTCAGTGCTCGGGGTGCTGGGTGCTCAGTGCTCGGGGTGCTGGGTGCTCAGTGCTCAGTACTCAGGGTGCTGGGTGCTCAGTGCTCAGGGTGCTGAGTGCTCAGTACTCAGCGTGCTGGGTGCTCAGTACTCAGGGTGCTGGGTGCTCAGTGCTCAGGGTGCTGGGTGCTCAGTGCTCAGGGTGCTGGGTGCTCAGTGCTCGGGGAGCTCGGTGCTCAGTACTCAGGGTGCTGGGTGCTCAGTACTCAGTGCTCGGGGTCCTGGGTGCTCCGTGCTCAGGGTGCTGGGTGCTCAGTACTCAGGGTGCTGGGTGCTCAGTGCTCAGGGTGCTGGGTGCTCAGTGCTCAGGGTGCTGGGTGCTCAGTACTCAGGGTGCTGGGTGCTCAGTGCTCAGGGTGATCGGTGCTCATTACTCAGGGTGCTCAGTACTCAGGGTGCTGGGTGCTCAGTGCTCAGGGTGCTGGGTGCTCAGTACTCAGGGTGCTGGGTGCTCAGTGCTCGGGGTGCTGGGTGCTCAGTGCTCAGGGTGATCGGTGCTCAGTACTCAGGGTGCTGGGTGCTCAGTGCTCAGGGTGCTGGGTGCTCAGTCCTCAGGGTGCTCAGTGCTCAGGGTGCTTGGTGCTCAGTGCTCGGGGTGCTCGGTGCTCAGTACTCAGGGTGCTGAGTGCTCAGTACTCAGGGTACTGGGTGCTCAGTACTCATGGTGCTGGGTGCTCAGTACTCAGGGGGCTGGGTGCTCAGTGCTCAGTGTGCTATGTGCTCAGTGCTCAGGGCGCTGGGTGCTCAGTGCTCGGGGTGCTGGGTGCTCAGTGCTCGGGGTGCTGGGTGGTCAGTGCTCAGTGCTCAAGGTGCTGGGTGCTCAGTGCTCAGTGCTCAGGCAGCTGGGTGCTCAGTACTCAGGGTGCTGGGTGCTCAGTACTCAGGGTGCTGGGTGCTCAGTTCTCAGGGTGCTGGGTGATCAGTACTCTGGGTGTTGGGTGCTCAGTACTCAGGGTGCTCAGTGCTCAGTACTCGGGGTGCTGGGTGCTCAGTGCTCAGTGTGCTCAGTGCTCAGTGCTCAGGGTGCTGGGTGCTCAGTGCTCGGGGCGCTCGGAGCTCAGTGCTCGGGGTGCTGGGTGCTCAGTACTCAGGGTGCTGTGTGCTCAGTGCTCAGTACTCAGCGTGCTGGGTGCTCAGTGCTCAGAGTGTTGGGTGCTCAGTACTCAGGGTGCTGGGTGCTCAGTGCTCAGTGCTCAGGGTGCTCAGTGCTCAGGGTGCTCAGTGCTCAGGGTGCTGGGTGCTCAGGGTGCTGGGTGCTCAGTGCTCAGGGTGCTGGGTGCTCAGTGCTCAGTGCTCAGGGTGCTGTGTGCTCAGTGCTCAGTGCTCAGGGTGCTGGGTGTTCAGTACTCAGGGTGCTCGGTGCTCAGTGCTCAGGGTGCTAGGTGCTCAGTACTCAGGGTGCTGGGTGCTCAGTGCTCGGGGTGCTGGGTGATCAGTGCTCAGGGTGATCAGTGCTCAGTACTCAGGGTGCTGGGTGCTCAGTGCTCAGGGTGCTGGGTGCTCAGTCCTCAGGGTGCTCAGTACTCAGGGTGCTCGGTGCTCAGTGCTCAGTACTCAGGGTGCTCAGTACTCAGGGTGCTGGTTGCTCAGTGCTCGGGGTGCTGGGTGCTCAGTACTCAGGGTGCTGGGTGCTCAGTACTTGGGGTGCTGGGTGCTCAGTACTCAGGGTGCTGGGTGCTCAGTGCTCGGGGTGCTGGGTGCTCAGTGCTCAGGGTGATCGGTGCTCAGTGCTCAGGGTGCTGGGTGCTCAGTCCTCCGGGTGCTCAGTGCTCAGGGTGCTGGGTGCTCAGTGCTCGGGGTGCTCGGTGCTCAGTACTCAGGGTGCTGAGTGCTCAGTACTCAGGGTGCTGGGTGCTCAGTACTCAGGGTGCTGGGTGCTCAGTACTCAGGGTGCTGTGTGCTCAGGGTGCTGGGTGCTCAGTACTCAGGGTGCTGGGTACTCAGTGCTCGTGGTGCTGGGTGCTCAGGGCTGTGGTGCTGGGTGCTCAGTGGTCAGTGCTCAGGGTGCTGGGTGCTCAGTGCTCAGTGCTCAGGGTGCTGGTTGCTCAGTACTCAGGGTGCTGGGTGCTCAGTACTCAGGGTGCTGGGTGCTCAGTGCTCAGGGTGCTCTGTGCTCAGTACTCAGGGTGCTGGGTGCTCAGTGCTCCGGTTGCTGCGTGCTCAGTGCTCAGTGTGCTGGGTGCTCAGTGCTCAGGGTGCTGGGTGCTCAGTACTCAGGGTGCTCAGTGCTCAGTACTCGGGGTGCTTGTTGCTCAGTACTCGGGGTGCTCAGGGCTGTGGTGCTGGGTGCTCAGTGGTCAGTGCTCAGGGTGCTGGGTGCTCAGTGCTCAGTACTCAGTGTGCTCGGTGCTCAGTACTCAGGGTTCTCAGTGCTCAGTACTCAGGGTGCTGGGTGCTCAGTTCTCAGCGTGCTCGGTGCTCAGTACTCAGGGTGCTCAGTGCTCAGTACTCGTGGTGCTTGTTGCTCAGTACTCAGGGTGCTCAGTGCTCAGTACTCGGGGTGCTGGGTGCTCAGTGCTCAGGGTGCTCAGTTCTCAGTGCTCGGGGTGCTGGGTGCTCATGGCTCGGGGCGCTCGGTGCTCAGTGCTCGGGGTGCTGGGTGCTCAGTACTCGGGGTGCTGGGTGCTCAGTGCTCAGGGTGCTCAGTGCTCAGTACTCAGTGCTCAGGGTGCTCAGTGCTCAGTGCTCAGGGTGCTGGGTGTTCAGTACTCAGGGTGCTGGGTGCTCAGTACTCAGGGTGCTGGGTGCTCAGTGCTCAGGGTGCTGGGTGCTCAGTACTCTGGGTGTTGGGTGCTCAGTACTCAGGGTGCTGGGTGCTCCGTGCTCGGGGTGCTGGGTGCTCATTCTCAGGGTGCTGGGTGCTCAGTGCTCGGGTTGCTGGGTGCTCAGTACTCAGGGTGCTGGGGGCTCAGTACTCAGGGTGCTGGGTGCTCAGTACTCCGGGTGCTCGGTTCTCAGTACTCAGGGTGCTGGGTGCTCATTCTCGGGGTGCTGGGTGTTCAGTGCTCGGGGTGCTGGGTGCTCAGTACTCAGGGTGATCTGTTCTCAGTACTCAGGTTGCTGGGTGCTCAGTGCTCGGGGTGCTGGGTGCTCAGTACTCGGGGTGCTCAGTGCTCAGTACTCAGGGTGCTGGGTGCTCAGTACTCAGGGTGCTGGGTGCTCAGTGCTCGGGGTGCTCGGTGCTCAGTACTCTGTGTGCAGGGTGCTCAGTACTCGGTGTGCTGGGTGCTCAGGGCTGTGGTGCTGGGTGCTCAGTGCTCAGTGCTCAGGGTGCTCGGTGCTCAGTGCTCAGTGCTCAGGGTGCTGGTTGCTCAGTACTCAGGGTGCTGGGTGCTCAGTACTCAGGGTGCTGGGTGCTCAGTGCTCAGGGTGCTCTGTGCTCAGTACTCAGGGTGCTGGGTGCTCAGTGCTTGGGGTGCTGCGTGCTCAGTGCTCAGGGACCTGGGTGCTCAGTGCTCAGGGTGCTGGGTGCTCAGTACTCAGGGTGCTGGGTGCTCAGTGCTCAGGGTGCTGGGTGCTCAGTCCACAGGGTGCTCAGTACTCAGGGTGCTCGGTGCTCAGTGCTCAGTACTCAGGGTGCTCAGTACTCAGGGTGCTGGTTGCTCAGTGCTCGGGGTGCTGGGTGCTCAGTACTCAGGGTGCTGGGTGCTCAGTTCTCGGGGTGCTGGGTGCTCAGTACTCAGGGTGCTGGGTGCTCAATGCTCGGGGTGCTGGGTGCTCAGTGCTCAGGGTGATCGGTGCTCAGTGCTCAGGGTGCTGGGTGCTCAGTCCTCCGGGTGCACAGTGCTCAGGGTGCTGGGTGCTCAGTGCTCGGGGTGCTCGGTGCTCAGTACTCAGGGTGCTGAGTGCTCAGTACTCAGGGTGCTGGGTGCTCAGTACTCAGGGTGCTGGGTGCTCAGTACTCAGGGTGCTGGGTGCTCAGGATGCTGGGTGCTCAGTACTCAGGGTGCTGGGTGATCAGTGCTCGGGGTGCTGGGTGCTCAGGGTTGTGGTGCTGGGTGCTCAGTGGTCAGTGCTCAGGGTGCTGGGTGCTCAGTGCTCAGTGCTCAGGGTGCTGGTTGCTCAGTACTCAGGGTGCTGGGTGCTCAGTACTCAGGGTGCTGGGTGCTCAGTGCTCAGGGTGCTCTGTGCTCAGTACTCAGGGTGCTGGGTGCTCAGTGCTCGGGGTGCTGCGTGCTCAGTGCTCAGTGTGCTGGGTGCTCAGTGCTCAGGGTGCTGGGTGCTCAGTACGCAGGGTGCTCAGTGCTCAGTACTCGGTGTGCTTGTTGCTCAGTACTCGGGGTGCTCAGGGCTGTGGTGCTGGGTGCTCAGTGGTCAGTGCTCAGGGTGCTGGGTGCTCAGTGCTCAGTACTCAGGGTGCTCGGTGCTCAGTACTCAGGGTTCTCAGTGCTCAGTACTCAGGGTGCTGGGTGCTCATTTATCAGGGTGCTGGGTGCTCAGTACTCAGGGTGCTCAGTGCTCAGTACTCGGGGTACTTGTTGCTCAGTACTCAGGGTGCTCAGTGCTCAGTACTCGGGGTGCTTGGTGCTCAGTGCTCAGGGTGCTCAGTTCTCAGTGCTCGGGGTGCTGGGTGCTCAGTGCTCGGGGCGCTGGGTGCTCAGTGCTCGGGGTGCTGGGTGCTCAGTACTCGGGGTGCTGGGTGCTCAGTGCTCAGGGTGCTCAGTGCTCAGTACTCAGTGCTCAGGGTGCTCAGTGCTCAGTGCTCAGGGTGCTGGGTGTTCAGTACTCAGGGTGCTGGGTGCTCAGTACTCAGGGTGCTGGGTGCTCAGTGCTCAGGGTGCTGGGTGCTCAGTACTCTGGGTGTTGGGTGCTCAGTACTCAGGGTGCTGGTTGCTCCGTGCTCGGGGTGCTGGGTGCTCAGTGCTCAGCGTGCTGGGTGCTCTGTGCTCAGGGTGCTGGGTGCTCAGTGCTCAGGGAGCTGGGTGCTCAGTGCTCAGGGTGCTGGGTGCTCAGTGCTCAGGGTGCTGGGCGCTCCGTGCTCAGCGTGCTGGGTGCTCTGTGCTCAGGGTGCTGGGTGCTCAGTGCTCAGGGTGCTGGGTGCTCAGTGCTCGGGGTGCTGGGTGCTGAGTGCTCAGGGTGCTGGGTGCTCAGTGCTCGGGCTTCTCGGTGCTCAGTGCTCAGGGTCCTGGGTGCTCAGTACTCAGGGTGCTGGGTGCTTAGTACTCAGGGTGCTCAGTGCTCAGTACACAGGGTGCTGGGTGCTCAGTGCTCGGGGTGCTGGGTGCTCAGTGCTCAGTACTCAGGGTGCTGGGTGCTCAGTGCTCAGGGTGCTGGGTGCTCAGTGCTCAGGGTGCTGGGTGCTCAGTGATCGGGGTGCTGGGTGCTCAGTACTCAGTGTGCTCAGTGCTCGGGGAGCTCGGGGCTCAGTACTCAGGGTGCTCGGTGCTCAGTTCTCAGTGCTCGGGGTCCTGGGTGCTCCGTGCTCGGGGTGCTTGGTGCTCAGTACTCAGCGTGCTGGGTGCTCAGTACTCAGGGTGCTGGGTGCTCAGTGCTCAGGGTGCTGGGTGCTCAGTGCTCAGGGTGCTGGGTGCTCAGTGATCGGGGTGCTGGGTGCTCAGTACTCAGTGTGCTCAGTCCTCGGGGAGCTCGGTGCTCAGTACTCAGGGTGCTGGGTGCTCAGTTCTCAGTGCTCGGGGTCCTGGGTGCTCCGTGCTCGGGGTGCTGGGTGCTCAGTGCTCTGGGTGCTTAGTGCTCAGTACTCAGGGTGCTGGGTGCTCAGTACTCATGGTGCTGGGTGCTCATTCTCAGGGTGCTGGGTGCTCAGTGCTCGGGTTGCTGGGTGCTCAGTACTCAGGGTGCTGGGGGCTCAGTACTCAGGGTGCTGGGTGCTCAGTACTCAGGGTGCTCGGTTCTCAGTACTCAGGGTGCTGGGTGCTCATTCTCGGGGTGCTGGGTGCTCAGTGCTTGGGGTGCTGGGTGCTCAGTACTCAGGGTGCTCAGTGCTCAGTACTCAGGGTGCTGGGTGCTCAGTACTCAGGGTGCTGGGTGCTCAGTGCTCAGGGTGCTCGGTGCTCAGTACTCGGTGTGCAGGGTGCTCAGTACTCGGGGTGCTGGGTGCTCAGTGCTCAGGGTGCTGGGTGCTCAGTATTCAGTGTGCTGAGTGCTCAGTACTCAGGGTGCTGGGTGCTCAGTACTCAGGTTGCTGGTTGCTCAGTACTCAGGGTGCTGGGTGCTCAGTGCTCAGGGTGCTGGGTGCTCAGTGCTCGGGGTGCTGGGTGCTCAGTGCTCAGGGTGCTGGGTGCTCAGTGCTCAGGGTGCTGGGTGCTCAGTGCTCGGGGTGTTGGTTGCTCAGTACTCAGGGTGCTGGGTGCTCAGTACTCAGGGTGCTGGGTGCTCAGTGCTCAGGGTGCTCTGTGCTCAGTACTCAGGGTGCTGGGTGCTCAGTGCTTGGGGTGCTGCGTGCTCAGTGCTCAGGGACCTGGGTGCTCAGTGCTCAGGGTGCTGGGTGCTCAGTACTCAGGGTGCTGGGTGCTCAGTGCTCAGGGTGCTGGGTGCTCAGTCCACAGGGTGCTCAGTACTCAGGGTGCTCGGTGCTCAGTGCTCAGTACTCAGGGTGCTCAGTACTCAGGGTGCTGGTTGCTCAGTGCTCGGGGTGCTGGGTGCTCAGTACTCAGGGTGCTGGGTGCTCAGTTCTCGGGGTGCTGGGTGCTCAGTACTCAGGGTGCTGGGTGCTCAATGCTCGGGGTGCTGGGTGCTCAGTGCTCAGGGTGATCGGTGCTCAGTGCTCAGGGTGCTGGGTGCTCAGTCCTCCGGGTGCACAGTGCTCAGGGTGCTGGGTGCTCAGTGCTCGGGGTGCTCGGTGCTCAGTACTCAGGGTGCTGAGTGCTCAGTACTCAGGGTGCTGGGTGCTCAGTACTCAGGGTGCTGGGTGCTCAGTACTCAGGGTGCTGGGTGCTCAGGATGCTGGGTGCTCAGTACTCAGGGTGCTGGGTGATCAGTGCTCGGGGTGCTGGGTGCTCAGGGTTGTGGTGCTGGGTGCTCAGTGGTCAGTGCTCAGGGTGCTGGGTGCTCAGTGCTCAGTGCTCAGGGTGCTGGTTGCTCAGTACTCAGGGTGCTGGGTGCTCAGTACTCAGGGTGCTGGGTGCTCAGTGCTCAGGGTGCTCTGTGCTCAGTACTCAGGGTGCTGGGTGCTCAGTGCTCGGGGTGCTGCGTGCTCAGTGCTCAGTGTGCTGGGTGCTCAGTGCTCAGGGTGCTGGGTGCTCAGTACGCAGGGTGCTCAGTGCTCAGTACTCGGTGTGCTTGTTGCTCAGTACTCGGGGTGCTCAGGGCTGTGGTGCTGGGTGCTCAGTGGTCAGTGCTCAGGGTGCTGGGTGCTCAGTGCTCAGTACTCAGGGTGCTCGGTGCTCAGTACTCAGGGTTCTCAGTGCTCAGTACTCAGGGTGCTGGGTGCTCATTTATCAGGGTGCTGGGTGCTCAGTACTCAGGGTGCTCAGTGCTCAGTACTCGGGGTACTTGTTGCTCAGTACTCAGGGTGCTCAGTGCTCAGTACTCGGGGTGCTTGGTGCTCAGTGCTCAGGGTGCTCAGTTCTCAGTGCTCGGGGTGCTGGGTGCTCAGTGCTCGGGGCGCTGGGTGCTCAGTGCTCGGGGTGCTGGGTGCTCAGTACTCGGGGTGCTGGGTGCTCAGTGCTCAGGGTGCTCAGTGCTCAGTACTCAGTGCTCAGGGTGCTCAGTGCTCAGTGCTCAGGGTGCTGGGTGTTCAGTACTCAGGGTGCTGGGTGCTCAGTACTCAGGGTGCTGGGTGCTCAGTGCTCAGGGTGCTGGGTGCTCAGTACTCTGGGTGTTGGGTGCTCAGTACTCAGGGTGCTGGTTGCTCCGTGCTCGGGGTGCTGGGTGCTCAGTGCTCAGCGTGCTGGGTGCTCTGTGCTCAGGGTGCTGGGTGCTCAGTGCTCAGGGAGCTGGGTGCTCAGTGCTCAGGGTGCTGGGTGCTCAGTGCTCAGGGTGCTGGGCGCTCCGTGCTCAGCGTGCTGGGTGCTCTGTGCTCAGGGTGCTGGGTGCTCAGTGCTCAGGGTGCTGGGTGCTCAGTGCTCGGGGTGCTGGGTGCTGAGTGCTCAGGGTGCTGGGTGCTCAGTGCTCGGGCTTCTCGGTGCTCAGTGCTCAGGGTCCTGGGTGCTCAGTACTCAGGGTGCTGGGTGCTTAGTACTCAGGGTGCTCAGTGCTCAGTACACAGGGTGCTGGGTGCTCAGTGCTCGGGGTGCTGGGTGCTCAGTGCTCAGTACTCAGGGTGCTGGGTGCTCAGTGCTCAGGGTGCTGGGTGCTCAGTGCTCAGGGTGCTGGGTGCTCAGTGATCGGGGTGCTGGGTGCTCAGTACTCAGTGTGCTCAGTGCTCGGGGAGCTCGGGGCTCAGTACTCAGGGTGCTCGGTGCTCAGTTCTCAGTGCTCGGGGTCCTGGGTGCTCCGTGCTCGGGGTGCTTGGTGCTCAGTACTCAGCGTGCTGGGTGCTCAGTACTCAGGGTGCTGGGTGCTCAGTGCTCAGGGTGCTGGGTGCTCAGTGCTCAGGGTGCTGGGTGCTCAGTGATCGGGGTGCTGGGTGCTCAGTACTCAGTGTGCTCAGTCCTCGGGGAGCTCGGTGCTCAGTACTCAGGGTGCTGGGTGCTCAGTTCTCAGTGCTCGGGGTCCTGGGTGCTCCGTGCTCGGGGTGCTGGGTGCTCAGTGCTCTGGGTGCTTAGTGCTCAGTACTCAGGGTGCTGGGTGCTCAGTACTCATGGTGCTGGGTGCTCATTCTCAGGGTGCTGGGTGCTCAGTGCTCGGGTTGCTGGGTGCTCAGTACTCAGGGTGCTGGGGGCTCAGTACTCAGGGTGCTGGGTGCTCAGTACTCAGGGTGCTCGGTTCTCAGTACTCAGGGTGCTGGGTGCTCATTCTCGGGGTGCTGGGTGCTCAGTGCTTGGGGTGCTGGGTGCTCAGTACTCAGGGTGCTCAGTGCTCAGTACTCAGGGTGCTGGGTGCTCAGTACTCAGGGTGCTGGGTGCTCAGTGCTCAGGGTGCTCGGTGCTCAGTACTCGGTGTGCAGGGTGCTCAGTACTCGGGGTGCTGGGTGCTCAGTGCTCAGGGTGCTGGGTGCTCAGTATTCAGTGTGCTGAGTGCTCAGTACTCAGGGTGCTGGGTGCTCAGTACTCAGGTTGCTGGTTGCTCAGTACTCAGGGTGCTGGGTGCTCAGTGCTCAGGGTGCTGGGTGCTCAGTGCTCAGGGTGCTGGGTGCTCAGTGCTCGGGGTGCTGGGTGCTCAGTGCTGAGGGTGGTGCTGGGTGCTCAGTACTCAGGGTGCTGGGTGCTCAGTGCTCAGGGTGCTGGGTGCTCAGTACTAAGGGTGCTGGGTGCTCAGTACTCAGGGTGCTCGGTGCTCAGTACTCAGGGTGCTGGGTGCTCAGAGCTCAGGGTGCTGGGAACTCAGTACTCAGGGTGCTGGGTGCTCAGTACTCTGGGTGTTGGGTGCTCAGTACTCAGGGTGCTGGGTGCTCCGTGCTCAGGGTGCTGGGCGCTCAGTGCTCAGGGTTCTGGGTGCTCAGTGCTCAGGGTGCTGGGTGCTCAGTACTCAGGGTGCTGGGTGCTTAGTGCTCGAGGTGCTCGGCGCTCAGTACTCAGGGTGCTCGGTTCTCAGTACTCAGGGTGCTGGGTGCTCAGTGCTCGTTGTGCTCGGTGCTCAGTCCTCGGGGTGCTCCGTGCTCAGTGATCAGGGTGCTGGGTGCTCAGTACTCAGGGTGCTCGGTGCTCAGTACTCAGGGTTCTCAGTGCTCAGTACTCAGGGTGCTGGGTGCTCAGTGCTCAAGGTGCTGGGTGCTCAGTACTCAGGGTGCTCAGTGATCAGTTCTCGGGGTGCTTGGTGCTCAGTACTCAGGGTGCTCAGTGCTCAGTACTCGGGGTGCTGGGTGCTCAGTGCTCAGGGTGCTCAGTGCTCAGTGCTCGGGGTGCTGGGTGCTCAGTGCTCGGGGCGCTGGGTGCTCAGTGCTCGGGGTGCTGGGTGCTCAGTACTCGGGGTGCTGGGTGCTCAGTGCTCAGAGTGCTCAGTGCTCAGTACTCAGTGCTCAGGGTGCTCAGTGCTCAGTGCTCAGGGTGCTGGGTGCTCAGTACTCTGGGTGTTGGGTGCTCAGTACTCAGGGTGCTGGGTGCTCCATGCTCAGGGTGCTGGGTGCTCAGTGCTCAGTCCTCGGGGAGCTCCGTGCTCATGGTGCTGGGTGCTCAGTGCTCAGGGTGCTGGGTGCTCAGTGCTCGGGTTGCTGGGTGCTCAGTACTCAGTGTGCTCAGTGCTCGGGGAGCTCGGTGCTCAGTACTCAGGGTGCTGCGTGCTCAGTTCTCAGTGCTCGGGGTCCTGGTTGCTCCGTGCTCGGGGTGGTGGGTGCTCAGTGCTCTGGGTGCTTAGTGCTCAGTACTCCGGGTGCTGGGTGCTCAGTACTCATGGTGCTGGGTGCTCATTCTCAGGGTGCTGGGTGCTCAGTGCTCGGGTTGCTGGGTGCTCAGTACTCAGGGTGCTGGGGGCTCAGTACTCAGGGTGCTGGGTGCTCAGTACTCAGGGTGGTCGGTTCTCAGTACTCAGGGTGCTGAGTGCTCAGTACTCAGGGTGCTGGGTGCTCAGTGTTCAGGGAGCTGGGTGCTCAGTGCTCAGGGTGCTAGGTGCTCAGTACTCAGGGTGCTGGGTGCTCAGTACTCAGGGTGCTCGGTGCTCAGTACTCAGGGTGCTGGGTGCTCAGAGCTCAGGGTGCTGGGTAATCAGTACTCAGGGTGCTTAGTGCTCAGTACACGGGGTGCTTGGTGCTCAGTACTCAGGATGCTCGGTGCTCAGTGCTCAGTAATCAGGGTGCTCAGTACTCAGGGTGCTGGGTGCTCAGTGCTCGGGGTGCTGGGTGCTCAGTACTCAGGGTGCTGGGTGCTCAGTACTCGGGGTGCTGGGTGCTCAGTACTCAGGTTTCTGAGTGCTCAGTGCTCGGGGTGCTGGGTGCTCACTGCTCAGGGTGATCGGTGCTCAGTGCTCAGGGTGCTGGGTGCTCATTGCTCGGTGTGCTCGGTGCTCAGTACTCAGGGTGCTGAGTGCTCAGTACTCAGGGTGCTGGGTGCTCAGTACTCAGGTTGCTGGTTGCTCAGTACTCAGGGTGCTGGGTGCTCAGTGCTCAGGGTGCTGGGTGCTCAGTGCTCGGGGTGCTGGGTGCTCAGGGCTGTGGTGCTGGGTGCTCAGTGCTCAGTGCTCAGGGTGCTGGGTGCTCAGTGCTCAGTGCTCAGGGTGCTGGTTGCTCTGTACTCAGGGTGCTGGGTGCTCAGTACTCAGGGTGCTGGGTGCTCAGTGCTCAGAGTGCTCTGTGCTCAGTACTCAGGGTGCTGGGTGCTCAGTGCTCGGGGTGCTGGGTGCTCAGTGCTCAGGGTGCTGGGTGCTCAGTACTCAGGGTGCTGGGTGCTCAGTACTCAGGGTGCTTGGTGCTCAGTACTCAGGGTGCTCAGTGCTCAGTACTCGGGGTGCTGGGTCCTCAGTGCTCAGGGTGCTCAGTGCTCAGTGCTCGGGGTGCTGGGTGCTCAGTGCTCGGGGTGCTGGGTGTTCAGTACTCGGGGTGCTGGGTGCTCAGTGCTCAGGGTGCTCAGTGCTCAGTACTCAGTGCTCAGGGTGCTCAGTGCTCAGTGCTCAGGGTGCTGGGTGTTCAGTACTCAGGGTGCTGGGTGCTCAGTACTCAGGCTGCTGGGTGCTCAGTACTCAGGGTGCTGGGTGCTCAGTGCTCGGGGTGCTCGGTGCTCAGTACTCGGGGTGCAGGGTGCTCAGTACTCGGGGTGCTGGGTGCTCAGTGCTCAGGGAGCTGGGTGCTCAGTGCTCGGGGTGCTGGGTGCTCAGTGCTGAGGGTGGTGCTGGGTGCTCAGTACTCAGGGTGCTGGGTGCTCAGTGCTCAGGGTGCTCGGTGCTCAGTACTCAGGGTGCTGGGTGCTCAGTACTAAGGGTGCTGGGTGCTCAGTACTCAGGGTGCTCGGTGCTCAGTACTCAGGGTGCTGGGTGCTCAGAGCTCAGGGTGCTGGGTACTCAGTTCTCAGGGTGCTGGGTGCTCAGTACTTTGGGTGTTGGGTGCTCAGTACTCAGGGTGCTGGGTGCTCCGTGCTCAGGGTGCTGGGTGCTCAGTGCTCAGGGTTCTGGGTGCTCAGTGCTCAGGGTGCTGGGTGCTCAGTACTCAGGGTGCTGGGTGCTTAGTGCTCGAGGTGCTCGGTGCTCAGTACTCAAGGTGCTGGGTGCTCAGTGCTCAGGGTGCTGGGTGCTCCGTCCTCGGGGTGCTCCGTGCTCATGGTGCTGGGTGCTCAGTGCTCAGGGTGCTGGGTGCTCAGTGCTCGGGGTGCTGGGTGCTCAGTACTCAGTGTGCTCAGTGCTCGGGGAGCTCGGTGCTCAGTACCCAGGGTGCTGGGTGCTCAGTTCTCAGTGCTTGGGGTCCTGGTTGCTCCGTGCTCGGGGTGCTGGGTGCTCAGTGCTCTGGGTGCTTAGGGCTCAGTACTCAGGGTGCTGGGTGCTCAGTACTCCGGGTGATCTGTTCTCAGTACTCAGGTTGCTGGGTGCTCAGTGCTCGGAGTGCTGGGTGCTCAGTACTCGGGGTGCTCAGTGCTCAGTACTCAGGGTGCTGGGTGCTCAGTACTCAGGGTGCTGGGTGCTCAGTGCTCGGGGTGCTCGGTGCTCAGTACTCGGGGTGCAGGGTGCTCAGTACTCGGGGTGCTGGGTGCTCAGTGTTCAGGGAGCTGGGTGCTCAGTGCTCGGGGTGCTGGGTGCTCAGTGCTGAGGGTGGTTCTGGGTGCTCAATACTCAGGGTGCTGGGTGCTCAGTGCTCAGGGTGCTGGGTGCTCAGTACTAAGGGGGCTGGGTGCTCAGTACTCAGGGTGCTCGGTGCTCAGTACTCAGGGTGCTGGGTGCTCAGAGCTCAGGGTGCTGGGTACTCAGTACTCAGGGTGGTGAGTGCTCAGTACTCAGGGTGCTGGGTGCTCAGTGCTCAGGGTGCTGGGTGCTCAGTGCTCAGGGTGCTGGGTGTTCAGTGCTCGGGGTGCTGGGTGCTCAGTACTCAGGATACTCGGTGCTCAGTGCTCAGTAATCAGGGTGCTCAGTACTCAGGGTGCTGGGTGCTCAGTGCTCGTGGTGCTGGGTGCTCAGTACTCAGGGTGCTGAGTGCTCAGTACTCGGGGTGCTTGGTGCTCAGTACTCAGGGTGCTGAGTGCTCAGTGCTCGGGGTGCTGGGTGCTTACTGCTCAGGGTGATCGGTGCTCAGTGCTCAGGGTGCTGGGTGCTCAGTCCTCCGGGTGCTCAGTGCTCAGGGTGCTGGGTGCTCATTGCTCGGTGTGCTCGGTGCTCAGTACTCAGGGTGCTGAGTGCTCAGTACTCAGGGTGCAGGTTGCTCAGTACTCAGGTTGCTGGTTGCTCAGTACTCAGGGTGCTGGGTGCTCAGTGCTCAGGGTGCTGGGTGCTCAGTGCTCGGGGTGCTGGGTGCTCAGGGCTGTGGTGCTGGGTGCTCAGTGCTCAGTGCTCAGGGTGCTGGGTGCTCAGTGCTCAGTGCTCAGGGTGCTGGTTGCTCAGTACTCAGGGTGCTGGGTGCTCAGTACTCAGGGTGCTGGGTGCTCAGTGCTCAGAGTGCTCTGTGCTCAGTACTCAGGGTGCTGGGTGCTCAGTGCTCGGGGTGCTGGGTGCTCAGTGCTCAGGGTGCTGGTTGCTCAGTACTCAGGGTGCTGGGTGCTCAGTACTCAGGGTGCTTGGTGCTCAGTACTCAGGGTGCTCAGTGCTCAGTACTCGGGTTGCTGGGTGCTCAGTGCTCAGGGTGCTCAGTGCTCAGTGCTCGGGGTGCTGGGTGCTCAGTGCTCGGGGTGCTGGGTGCTCAGTACTCGGGGTGCTGGGTGCTCAGTGCTCAGGGTGCTCAGTGCTCAGTACTCAGTGCTCAGGGTGCTCAGTGCTCAGTGCTCAGGGTGCTGGGTGTTCAGTACTCAGGGTGCTGGGTGCTCAGTACTCTGGGTGTTGGGTGCTCAGTACTCAGGGTGCTCGGTGGTCCGTGCTCAGGTTGCTGGGTGCTCAGTGCTCCGGGTTCTGGGTGCTCAGTGCTCAGGGTGCTGGGTGCTCAGTACTCAGGGTGCTGGGTGCTTAGTGCTCGAGGTGCTCGGTGCTCAGTACTCAAGGTGCTGGGTGCTCAGTGCTCAGCGTGCTGGGTGCTCAGTCCTCGGGGTGCTCCGTGCTCATGGTGCTGGGTGCTCAGTGCTCAGGGTGCTGGGTGCTCAGTGCTCGGGGTGCTGGGTGCTCAGTACTCAGTGTGCTCAGTGCTCGGGGATCTCGGTGCTCAGTACTCAGGGTGCTGGGTGCTCAGTTCTCAGTGCTCGGGGTCCTGGGTGCTCCGTGCTCGGGGTGCTGGGTGCTCAGTGCTCTGGGTGCTTAGTGCTCAGTACTCAGGGTGCTGGGTGCTCAGTACTCATGGTGCTGGGTGCTCATTCTCAGGGTGCTGGGTGCTCAGTACTCGGGGTGCTCAGTGCTCAGTACTCAGGGTGCTGGGTGCTCAGTACTCAGGGTGCTGGGTGCTCAGTGCTCGGGTTGCTGGGTGCTCAGTACTCAGGGTGCTGGGGGCTCAGTACTCAGGGTGCTGGGTGCTCAGTATCAGGGTGCTCGGTTCTCAGTACTCAGGGTGCTGGGTGCTCATTCTCGGGGTGCTGGGTGCTCAGTGCTCGGGGAGCTGGGTGCTCAGTACTCGGGGTGCTCAGTGCTCAGTACTCAGGGTGCTGGGTGCTCAGTACTCAGGGTGCTGGGTGCTCAGTGCTCGGGGTGCTAGGTGCTCAGTGCTCGGCGTGCTGGGTGCTCAGTGCTCAGGGTGCTAGGTGCTCAGTGCTCGGGGTGCTGGGTGCTCAGTGCTGAGGGTGGTGCTGGGTGCTCAGTACTCAGGGTGCTGGGTGCTCAGTACTCGGGGTGCTGGGTGCTCAGTGCTCAGGGTTCTAGGTGCTCAGTGCTCGGGGTGCTGGGTGCTCAGTGCTGAGGGTGGTGCTGGGTGCTCAGTACTCAGGGTGCTGGGTGCTCAGTGCTCAGGGTGCTCGGTGCTCAGTACTCAGGGTGCTGGGTTCTCAGAGCTCAGGGTGCTGGGTACTCAGTACTCAGGGTGCTGGGTGCTAAGTACTCAGGGTGCTGGGTGCTCAGTGCTCAGGGTTCTGGGTGCTCAGTGCTCAGGGGCTGGGTGCTCAGTGCTCGGCGTGCTGGGTGCTCAGTACTCAGGATGCTCGGTGCTCAGTGCTCAGTAATCAGGGTGCTCAGTACTCAGGGTGCTGGGTGCTCAGTGCTCGGGGTGCTGGGTGCTCAGTACTCAGGGTGCTGGGTGCTCAGTACTCGGGGTGCTGGGTGCGCAGTACTCAGGGTGCTGGGTGCTCAGTGCTCGGGGTGCTGGGTGCTCACTGCTCAGGGTGATCGGTGCTCAGTGCTCAGGGCGCTGGGTGCACAGTCCTCTGGATGCTCAGTGCTCAGGGTGCTGGGTGCTCATTGCTCGGTGTGCTCGGTGCTCAGTACTCAGGGTGCTGAGCGCTCAGTACTCAGGGTGCTGGGTGCTCAGTACTCAGGTTGCTGGTTGCTCAGTACTCAGGGTGCTGGGTGCTCAGTGCTCAGGGTGCTGGGTGCTCAGTGTTCGGGGTGCTGGGTGCTCAGGGCTTTGGTGCTGGGTGCTCAGTGCTCAGTGCTCAGGGTGCTGGGTGCTCAGTGCTCAGTGCTCAGGGTGCTCTGTGCTCAGTACTCAGGGTGCTGGGTGCTCAGTGCTCGGGGTGCTGCGTGCTCAGTGCTCAGGGAGCTGGGTGCTCAGTGCTCAGGGTGCTGGGTGCTCAGTACTCAGGGTGCTGGGTGCTCAGTGCTCGTTGTGCTCGGTGCTCAGTACTCAAGGTGCTGGGTGGTCAGTGCTCAGGGTGCTGGGTGCTCAGTCCTCGGGGTGCTCCGTGCTCAGTGATCAGGGTGCTGGGTGCTCAGTACTCAGGGTGCTCGGTGCTCAGTACTCAGGGGTCTCAGTTCTCAGTACTCAGGGTGCTGGGTGCTCAGTGCTCAGGGTGCTGGGTGCTCAGTACTCAGGGTGCTTAGTGCTCAGTACACGGGGTGCTTGGTGCTCAGTATTCAGGGTGCTCGGTGCTCAGTACTCGTGGTGCTGGGTGCTCAGTGCTCAGGGTGCTCAGTGCTCCGTGCTCGGGGTGCTGGGTGCTCAGTGCTCTGGGTGCTTAGTGCTCAGTACTCAGGGTGCTGGGTGCTCAGTACTCATGGTGCTGGGTGCTCATTCTCAGGGTGCTGGGTGCTCAGTGCTCGGGTTGCTGGGTGCTCAGTACTCAGGGTGCTGGGGGCTCAGTACTCAGGGTGCTGGGTGCTCAGTACTCAGGGTGCTCGGTGCTCAGTACTCAGGGTGCTGGGTGCTCATTCTCGGGGTGCTGGGTGCTCAGTGCTCGGGGTGCTGGCTGCTCAGTACTCAGGGTGCTGGGGGCTCAGTACTCAGGGTGCTGGGTGCTCAGTACTCAGGGTGATCTGTTCTCAGTACTCAGGTTGCTGGGTGCTCAGTGCTCGGGGTGCTGGGTGCTCAGTACTCAGGGTGCTCAGTGCTCAGTACTCAGGGTGCTGGGTTCTCAGTACTCAGGGTGCTGGGTGCTCAGTGCTCGGGGTGCTCGGTGCTCAGTACTCGGGGTGCAGGGTGCTCAGTACTCGGGGTGCTGGGTGCTCAGTGTTCAGGGAGCTGGGTGCTCAGTGCTCGGGGTGCTGGGTGCTCAGTGCTGAGGGTGGTGCTGGGTGCTCAGTACTCAGGGTGCTGGGTGCTCAGTGCTCAGGGTGCTGGGTGCTCAGTACTAAGGGTGCTGGGTGCTCAGTACTCAGGGTGCTCGGTGCTCAGTACTCAGGGTGCTGGGTGCTCAGAGCTCAGGGTGCTGGGTACTCAGTACTCAGGGTGCTGAGTGCTCAGTACTCAGGGTGCTGGGTGCTCAGTGCTCAGGGTGCTGGGTGCTCAGTGCTCAGGGTGCTGGGTGCTCAGTGCTCGGGGTGCTGGGTGCTCAGTACTCAGGATGCTCGGTGCTCAGTGCTCAGTAATCAGGGTGCTCAGTGCTCAGGGTGCTGGGTGCTCAGTGCTCGGGGTGCTGGGTGCTCAGTGCTGAGGGTGGTGCTGGGTGCTCAGTACTCAGGGTGCTGGGTGCTCAGTGCTCAGGGTGCTGGGTGCTCAGTACTAAGGGTGCTGGGTGCTCAGTACTCAGGGTGCTCGGTGCTCAGTACTCAGGGTGCTGTGTGCTCAGAGCTCAGGGTGCTGGGTACTCAGTACTCAGGGTGCTGGGTGCTCAGTACTCAGGGTGCTGGGTGTTCAGTGCTCAGGGTGCTGGGTGCTCAGTGCTCAGGGTGCTGGGTGCTCAGTGCTCGGCCTGCTGTGTGCTCAGTACTCAGGATGCTCGGTGCTCAGTGCTCAGTAATCAGGGTGCTCAGTACTCAGGGTGCTGGGTGCTCAGTGCTCGTTGTGCTCGGTGCTCAGTACTCAAGGTGCTGGGTGCTCAGTGCTCAGGGTGCTGGGTGCTCAGTCCTCGGGGTGCTCCGTGCTCAGTGATCAGGGTGCTGGGTGCTCAGTACTCAGGGTGCTCGGTGCTCAGTACTCAGGGGTCTCAGTACTCAGTACTCAGGGTGCTGGGTGCTCAGTGCTCAGGGTGCTGGGTGCTCAGTACTCAGGGTGCTCAGTGCTCAGTACTCGGGGTGCTTGGTGCTCAGTACTCAGGGTGCTCGGTGCTCAGTACTCGTGGTGCTGGGTGCTCAGTACTCAGGGTGCTCAGTGCTCCGTGCTCGGGGTGCTGGGTGCTCAGTGCTCTGGGTGCTTAGTGCTCAGTACTCAGGGTGCTGGGTGCTCAATACTCATGGTGCTGGGTGCTCATTCTCAGGGTGCTGGGTGCTCAGTGCTCGGGTTGCTGGGTGCTAAGTACTCAGGGTGCTGGGGGCTCAGTACTCAGGGTGCTGGGTGCTCACTATTCAAGGTGCTCAGTGGTCAGTACTCATGGTGCACAGTGCTCAGGGTGCTGGGTGCTCACTGCTCGGGGTGCTGGGTGCTCAGTACTCAGGATGCTGGGTGCTCACTATTCAAGGTGCTCAGTGGTCAGTACTCAGGGTGCACAGTGCTCAGTACTAAGGGTGCTCAGTGCTCAGGGTGCTGGGTGCTCAGTACTCAGGGTGCTCGGTTCTCAGTACTCAGGGTGCTGGGTGCTCATTCTCGGGGTGCTGGGTGCTCAGTGCTCGGGGTGCTGGGTGCTCAGTACTCAGGGTGCTGGGGGCTCAGTACTCAGGGTGCTGGGTGCTCAGTACTCAGGGTGATCTGTTCTCAGTACTCAGGTTGCTGGGTGCTCAGTGCTCGGGTTGCTGGGTGCTCAGTACTCGGGGTGCTCAGTGCTCAGTACTCAGGGTGCTGGGTGCTCAGTACTCAGGGTGCTGGGTGCTCAGTGCTCGGGGTGCTCGGTGCTCAGTACTCGGGGTGCAGGGTGCTCAGTACTCGGGGTGCTGGGTGCTCAGTGTTCAGGGAGCTGGGTGCTCAGTGCTCGGGGTGCTGGGTGCTCAGTGCTGAGGGTGGTGCTGGGTGCTCAGTACTCAGGGTGCTGGGTGCTCAGTGCTCAGGGTGCTGGGTGCTCAGTACTAAGGGTGCTGGGTGCTCAGTACTCAGGGTGCTCGGTGCTCAGTACTCAGGGTGCTGGGTGCTCAGAGCTCACGGTGCTGGGTACTCAGTACTCAGGGTGCTGAGTGCTCAGTACTCAGGGTGCTGGGTGCTCAGTGCTCAGGGTGCTGGGTGCTCAGTGCTCAGGGTGCTGGGTGCTCAGTGCTCGGGGTGCTGGGTGCTCAGTACTCAGGATGCTCGGTGCTCAGTGCTCAGTAATCAGGGTGCTCCGTACTCAGGGTGCTGGGTGCTCAGTGCTCGGGGTCCTGGGTGCTCAGTACTCAGGGTGCTGGGTGCTCAGTAATCGGGGTGCTGGGTGCTCAGTACTCAGGGTGCTGAGTGCTCAGTGCTCGGGGTGCTGGGTGCTCACTGCTCAGGGTGATCGGTGCTCAGTGGTCAGGGTGATGGGTGCTCAGTCCTCCGGGTGCTCAGTGCTCAGGGTGCTGGGTGCTCATTGCTCGGTGTGCTCGGTGCTCAGTACTCAGGGTGCTGAGTGCTCAGTACTCAGGGTGCTGGGTGCTCAGTACTCAGGTTGCTGGTTGCTCAGTACTCAGGGTGCTGGGTGCTCAGTGCTCAGGGTGCTGGGTGCTCAGTGCTCGGGGTGCTGGGTGCTCAGGGCTGTGGTGCTGGGTGCTCAGTGCTCAGTGCTCAGGGTGCTGGGTGCTCAGTGCTCAGTGCTCAGGGTGCTGGTTGCTCAGTACTCAGGGTGCTGGGTGCTCAGTACTCAGGGTGCTGGGTGCTCAGTGCTCAGAGTGCTCTGTGCTCAGTACTCAGGGTGCTGGGTGCTCAGTACTCCGGGTGCTGGGTGCTCAGTGCTCAGGGTGCTCAGTGCTCAGTACTCAGTGCTCAGGGTGCTCAGTGCTCAGTGCTCAGGGTGCTGGGTGTTCAGTACTCAGGGTGCTTGGTGCTCAGTACTCAGGGTGCTGGGTGCTCAGTGCTCAGGGTGCTGGGTGCTCAGTACTCATGGTGCTGGGTGCTCAGTGCTCAGGGTGCTCAGTGCTCCGTGCTCGGGGTGCTGGGTGCTCAGTGCTCTGGGTGCTTAGTGCTCAGTACTCAGGGTGCTGGGTGCTCAGTACTCATGGTGCTGGGTGCTCATTCTCAGGGTGCTGGGTGCTCAGTGCTCGGGTTGCTGGGTGCTCAGTACTCAGGGTGCTGGGGGCTCAGTACTCAGGGTGCTGGGTGCTCAGTACTCAGGGTGCTCGGTGCTCAGTACTCAGGGTGCTGGGTGCTCATTCTCGGGGTGCTGGGTGCTCAGTGCTCGGGGTGCTGGCTGCTCAGTACTCAGGGTGCTGGGGGCTCAGTACTCAGGGTGCTGGGTGCTCAGTACTCAGGGTGATCTGTTCTCAGTACTCAGGTTGCTGGGTGCTCAGTGCTCGGGGTGCTGGGTGCTCAGTACTCAGGGTGCTCAGTGCTCAGTACTCAGGGTGCTGGGTTCTCAGTACTCAGGGTGCTGGGTGCTCAGTGCTCGGGGTGCTCGGTGCTCAGTACTCGGGGTGCAGGGTGCTCAGTACTCGGGGTGCTGGGTGCTCAGTGTTCAGGGAGCTGGGTGCTCAGTGCTCGGGGTGCTGGGTGCTCAGTGCTGAGGGTGGTGCTGGGTGCTCAGTACTCAGGGTGCTGGGTGCTCAGTGCTCAGGGTGCTGGGTGCTCAGTACTAAGGGTGCTGGGTGCTCAGTACTCAGGGTGCTCGGTGCTCAGTACTCAGGGTGCTGGGTGCTCAGAGCTCAGGGTGCTGGATACTCAGTACTCAGGGTGCTGAGTGCTCAGTACTCAGGGTGCTGGGTGCTCAGTGCTCAGGGTGCTGGGTGCTCAGTGCTCAGGGTGCTGGGTGCTCAGTGCTCGGGGTGCTGGGTGCTCAGTACTCAGGATGCTCGGTGCTCAGTGCTCAGTAATCAGGGTGCTCAGTGCTCAGGGTGCTGGGTGCTCAGTGCTCGGGGTGCTGGGTGCTCAGTGCTGAGGGTGGTGCTGGGTGCTCAGTACTCAGGGTGCTGGGTGCTCAGTGCTCAGGGTGCTGGGTGCTCAGTACTAAGGGTGCTGGGTGCTCAGTACTCAGGGTGCTCGGTGCTCAGTACTCAGGGTGCTGTGTGCTCAGAGCTCAGGGTGCTGGGTACTCAGTACTCAGGGTGCTGGGTGCTCAGTACTCAGGGTGCTGGGTGTTCAGTGCTCAGGGTGCTGGGTGCTCAGTGCTCAGGGTGCTGGGTGCTCAGTGCTCGGCCTGCTGTGTGCTCAGTACTCAGGATGCTCGGTGCTCAGTGCTCAGTAATCAGGGTGCTCAGTACTCAGGGTGCTGGGTGCTCAGTGCTCGTTGTGCTCGGTGCTCAGTACTCAAGGTGCTGGGTGCTCAGTGCTCAGGGTGCTGGGTGCTCAGTCCTCGGGGTGCTCCGTGCTCAGTGATCAGGGTGCTGGGTGCTCAGTACTCAGGGTGCTCGGTGCTCAGTACTCAGGGGTCTCAGTACTCAGTACTCAGGGTGCTGGGTGCTCAGTGCTCAGGGTGCTGGGTGCTCAGTACTCAGGGTGCTCAGTGCTCAGTACTCGGGGTGCTTGGTGCTCAGTACTCAGGGTGCTCGGTGCTCAGTACTCGTGGTGCTGGGTGCTCAGTACTCAGGGTGCTCAGTGCTCCGTGCTCGGGGTGCTGGGTGCTCAGTGCTCTGGGTGCTTAGTGCTCAGTACTCAGGGTGCTGGGTGCTCAATACTCATGGTGCTGGGTGCTCATTCTCAGGGTGCTGGGTGCTCAGTGCTCGGGTTGCTGGGTGCTAAGTACTCAGGGTGCTGGGGGCTCAGTACTCAGGGTGCTGGGTGCTCACTCTTCAAGGTGCTCAGTGGTCAGTACTCATGGTGCACAGTGCTCAGGGTGCTGGGTGCTCACTGCTCGGGGTGCTGGGTGCTCAGTACTCAGGATGCTGGGTGCTCACTATTCAAGGTGCTCAGTGGTCAGTACTCAGGGTGCACAGTGCTCAGTACTAAGGGTGCTCAGTGCTCAGGGTGCTGGGTGCTCAGTACTCAGGGTGCTGGGGGCTCAGTACTCAGGGTGCTGGGTGCTCAGTACTCAGGGTGATCTGTTCTCAGTACTCAGGTTGCTGGGTGCTCAGTGCTCGGGTTGCTGGGTGCTCAGTACTCGGGGTGCTCAGTGCTCAGTACTCAGGGTGCTGGGTGCTCAGTACTCAGGGTGCTGGGTGCTCAGTGCTCGGGGTGCTCGGTGCTCAGTACTCGGGGTGCAGGGTGCTCAGTACTCGGGGTGCTGGGTGCTCAGTGTTCAGGGAGCTGGGTGCTCAGTGCTCGGGGTGCTGGGTGCTCAGTGCTGAGGGTGGTGCTGGGTGCTCAGTACTCAGGGTGCTGGGTGCTCAGTGCTCAGGGTGCTGGGTGCTCAGTACTAAGGGTGCTGGGTGCTCAGTACTCAGGGTGCTCGGTGCTCAGTACTCAGGGTGCTGGGTGCTCAGAGCTCACGGTGCTGGGTACTCAGTACTCAGGGTGCTGAGTGCTCAGTACTCAGGGTGCTGGGTGCTCAGTGCTCAGGGTGCTGGGTGCTCAGTGCTCAGGGTGCTGGGTGCTCAGTGCTCGGGGTGCTGGGTGCTCAGTACTCAGGATGCTCGGTGCTCAGTGCTCAGTAATCAGGGTGCTCCGTACTCAGGGTGCTGGGTGCTCAGTGCTCGGGGTCCTGGGTGCTCAGTACTCAGGGTGCTGGGTGCTCAGTAATCGGGGTGCTGGGTGCTCAGTACTCAGGGTGCTGAGTGCTCAGTGCTCGGGGTGCTGGGTGCTCACTGCTCAGGGTGATCGGTGCTCAGTGGTCAGGGTGATGGGTGCTCAGTCCTCCGGGTGCTCAGTGCTCAGGGTGCTGGGTGCTCATTGCTCGGTGTGCTCGGTGCTCAGTACTCAGGGTGCTGAGTGCTCAGTACTCAGGGTGCTGGGTGCTCAGTACTCAGGTTGCTGGTTGCTCAGTACTCAGGGTGCTGGGTGCTCAGTGCTCAGGGTGCTGGGTGCTCAGTGCTCGGGGTGCTGGGTGCTCAGGGCTGTGGTGCTGGGTGCTCAGTGCTCAGTGCTCAGGGTGCTGGGTGCTCAGTGCTCAGTGCTCAGGGTGCTGGTTGCTCAGTACTCAGGGTGCTGGGTGCTCAGTACTCAGGGTGCTGGGTGCTCAGTGCTCAGAGTGCTCTGTGCTCAGTACTCAGGGTGCTGGGTGCTCAGTACTCGGGGTGCTGGGTGCTCAGTGCTCAGGGTGCTCAGTGCTCAGTACTCAGTGCTCAGGGTGCTCTGTGCTCAGTGCTCAGGGTGCTGGGTGTTCAGTACTCAGGGTGCTTGGTGCTCAGTACTCAGGGTGCTGGGTGCTCAGTGCTCAGGGTGCTGGGTGCTCAGTACTCTGGGTGTTGGGTGCTCAGTACTCAGGGTGCTGGGTGCTCCGTGCTCAGGGTGCTGGGTGGTCAGTGCTCAGGGTTCTGGGTGCTCAGTGCTCAGGGTGCTGGTTGCTCAGTACTCAGGGTGCTGGGTGCTTAGTGCTCGAGGTGCTCGGTGCTCAGTACTCAAGGTGCTGGGTGCTCAGTGCTCAGGGTGCTGGGTGCTCAGTCCTCGGGGTGCTCCGTGCTCATGGTGCTGGGTGCTCAGTGCTCAGGGTGCTGGGTGCTCAGTGCTCGGGGTGCTGGGTGCTCAGTACTCAGTGTGCTCAGTGCTCGGGGATCTCGGTGCTCAGTACTCAGGGTGCTGGGTGCTCAGTTCTCAGTGCTCGGGGTCCTGGGTGCTCCGTGCTCGGGGTGCTGGGTGCTCAGTGCTCTGGGTGCTTAGTGCTCAGTACTCAGGGTGCTGGGTGCTCAGTACTCATGGTGCTGGGTGCTCATTCTCAGGGTGCTGGGTGCTCAGTGCTCGGGTTGCTGGGTGCTCAGTACTCAGGGTGCTGCGTGCTCAGTGCTCGGGGTGCTGGGTGCTCAGTGCTCGGGGTTCTGGGTGCTCAGTGCTCAGGGTGCTGGGTGCTCAGTATTCAGGGTGCTGGGTGCTCAGTGTTCGGGGTGCTCGGTGCTCAGTACTCAAGGTGCTGGGTGCACAGTGCTCAGGGTGCTGGGTGCTCAGTCCTCGGGGTGCTCCCTGCTCAGTGCTCAGGGTGCTGGGTGCTCAGTACTCAGGGTGCTCGTTGCTCAGTACTCAGGGTTCTCAGTGCTCTGTGCTCAGGGTGCTGGGTGCTCAGTTCTCAGGGTGCTCAGTGCTCAGTACTCGGGGTGCTGGGTGCTCAGTACTCAGGGTGCTCAGTGCTCAGCACTCGGGGTGCTGGGTGCTCAGTGCTCAGGGTGCTCAGTGCTCAGTGCTCAGGGTGCTGGGTGCTCAGTGCTCGGGGAGCTGGGTGCTCAGTGCTCGGAGTTCTGGGTGCTCAGTACTCAGGGTGCTTTGTGCTCAGTGCTCAGTACTCAGCGTGCTGGGTGCTCAGTGCTCAGAGTGTTGGGTGCTCAGTACTCAGGGTGCTGGGTGCTCAGTGCTCAGTGCTCAGGGTGCTCAGTGCTCAGGGTGCTGGGTGCTCAGGGTGCTGGGTGCTCAGTGCTCGGGGTGCTGGGTGCTCAGTGCTCAGGGTGCTGGGTGCTCAGTGCTCAGTGCTGAGGGTGCTGGGTGCTCAGTGCTCAGTGCTCAGGGTGCTGGGTGTTCAGTACTCAGGGTACTGGGTGCTCAGTACTCAGGGAGCTTGGTGCTCAGTGCTCAGGGTGCTGGTTGCTCAGTGCTCAGGGTGCTGGGTGCTCAGTACTCAGGGTGCTGGGTGCTCAGTACTCAGGGTGCTGGGTGCTCAGTGCCCAGGGTGCTGGGTGCTCAGTACTCAGGGTGCTGGGTGCGCAGTACTCAGGGTGCTGGGTGCACAGTGCTCAGGGTGCTGGGTGCTCAGTACTCAGGGTGCTGGGTGCTCAGTGCTCGGTGTGCTAGGTGCTCAGTGCTCAGGGTGATCAGTGGTCAGTACTCAGGGTCCTGGGTGCTCAGTGCTCAGGGTGCTGGGTGCTCAGTCCTCAGGGTGCTCAGTAGTACTCAGGGTGCTCAGTGCTCAGTGCTCAGTACTCAGGGTGTTCAGTACTCAGGGTGCTGGGCACTCAGTGCTCGGGGTGCTGGGTGCTCAGTACTCAGGGTGCTGGGTGCTCAGTACTCGGGGTGCTGGGTGCTCAGTACTCAGGGTGCTGGTTGCTCAGTGCTCGGGGTGCTGGGTGCTCAGTGCTCAGGGTGATCGGTGCTCAGTGCTCAGTGTGCTGGGTGCTCAGTCCTCAGGGTGCTCAGTGCTCAAGGTGCTGGGTGCTCAGTGCTCGGGGTGCTCGGTGCTCAGTACTCAGGGTGCTGAGTGCTCGGTACTCAGGGTGCTGGGTGCTCAGTACTCAGGGTGCTGGGTGCTCAGTACTCAGGGTGCTGGGTGCTCAGTGCTCGGGGTGCTGGGTGCTCAGTGCTCGGGGTGCTGGGTGCTCAGTGCTCATGGTGCTGGGTGCTCAGTACTCAGGGTGCTGGGTGCTCAGTGCTCGGGGTGCTCGGTGCTCAGTACTCAGGGTTCTCAGTGCTCAGTACTCAGGGTGCTGGGTGCTCAGTGCTCAGGGTGCTGGGTGCTCAGTACTCAGGGTGCTCAGTGCTCAGTACTCGGTGTGCTTGGTGCTCAGTACTCAGGGTGCTCAGTGCTCAGTACTCGGGGTGCTGGGTGCTCAGTGCTCAGGGTGCTCAGTGCTCAGTGCTCGGGGTGTTGGGTGCTCAGTGCTCAGTGCTCAGGGTGCTGGGTGTTCAGTACTCAGGGTGCAGGGTGCTCAGTACTCAGGGTGCTGGGTGCTCAGTGCTCAGGGTGCTCAGTGGTCAGTACTCAGTGCTCAGGGTGCTGGGTGTTCAGTACTCAGGGTGCTGGGTGTTCAGTACTCGGTGTGCTGGGTGCTCAGTGCTCAGGGTGCTCAGTGCTCAGTACTCAGTGCTCAGGGTGCTCAGTGCTCAGTGCTCAGGGTAATGGGTGTTCAGTACTCGGTGTGCTGGGTGCTCAGTGCTCAGGGTGCTCAGTGCTCAGTACTCAGTGCTCAGGGTACTCAGTGCTCAGTGCTCAGGGTGCTGGGTGTTCAGTACTCAGGGTGCTGGGTGATCAGTACTCAGGGTGCTGGGTGCTCAGTGCTCAGGGTGCTGGGTGCTCAATACTCTGTGTGTTGGGTGCTCAGTGCTCAGGGTGCTGGGTGCTCAGTGCTCAGGGTGCTGGGTGTTCAGTACTCAGGGTGCTTGGTGCTCAGTACTCAGGGTGCTTGGTGCTCAGTGCTCAGGGTGCTGGGTGCTCAGTACTCAGGGTGCTGGGTGCTCAGTGCTCAGAGTGCTCTGTGCTCAGTACTCAGGGTGCTGGGTGCTCAGTACTCGGGGTGCTGGGTGCTCAGTGCTCAGGGTGCTCAGTGCTCAGTACTCAGTGCTCAGGGTGCTCAGTGCTCAGTGCTCAGGGTGCTGGGTGTTCAGTACTCAGGGTGCTTGGTGCTCAGTACTCAGGGTGCTGGGTGCTCAGTGCTCAGGGTGCTGGGTGCTCAGTACTCTGGGTGTTGGGTGCTCAGTACTCAGGGTGCTGGGTGCTCCGTGCTCAGGGTGCTGGGTGGTCAGTGCTCAGGGTTCTGGGTGCTCAGTGCTCAGGGTGCTGGTTGCTCAGTACTCAGGGTGCTGGGTGCTTAGTGCTCGAGGTGCTCGGTGCTCAGTACTCAAGGTGCTGGGTGCTCAGTGCTCAGGGTGCTGGGTGCTCAGTCCTCGGGGTGCTCCGTGCTCATGGTGCTGGGTGCTCAGTGCTCAGGGTGCTGGGTGCTCAGTGCTCGGGGTGCTGGGTGCTCAGTACTCAGTGTGCTCAGTGCTCGGGGATCTCGGTGCTCAGTACTCAGGGTGCTGGGTGCTCAGTTCTCAGTGCTCGGGGTCCTGGGTGCTCCGTGCTCGGGGTGCTGGGTGCTCAGTGCTCTGGGTGCTTAGTGCTCAGTACTCAGGGTGCTGGGTGCTCAGTACTCATGGTGCTGGGTGCTCATTCTCAGGGTGCTGGGTGCTCAGTGCTCGGGTTGCTGGGTGCTCAGTACTCAGGGTGCTGCGTGCTCAGTGCTCGGGGTGCTGGGTGCTCAGTGCTCGGGGTTCTGGGTGCTCAGTGCTCAGGGTGCTGGGTGCTCAGTATTCAGGGTGCTGGGTGCTCAGTGTTCGGGGTGCTCGGTGCTCAGTACTCAAGGTGCTGGGTGCACAGTGCTCAGGGTGCTGGGTGCTCAGTCCTCGGGGTGCTCCCTGCTCAGTGCTCAGGGTGCTGGGTGCTCAGTACTCAGGGTGCTCGTTGCTCAGTACTCAGGGTTCTCAGTGCTCTGTGCTCAGGGTGCTGGGTGCTCAGTTCTCAGGGTGCTCAGTGCTCAGTACTCGGGGTGCTGGGTGCTCAGTACTCAGGGTGCTCAGTGCTCAGCACTCGGGGTGCTGGGTGCTCAGTGCTCAGGGTGCTCAGTGCTCAGTGCTCAGGGTGCTGGGTGCTCAGTGCTCGGGGAGCTGGGTGCTCAGTGCTCGGAGTTCTGGGTGCTCAGTACTCAGGGTGCTTTGTGCTCAGTGCTCAGTACTCAGCGTGCTGGGTGCTCAGTGCTCAGAGTGTTGGGTGCTCAGTACTCAGGGTGCTGGGTGCTCAGTGCTCAGTGCTCAGGGTGCTCAGTGCTCAGGGTGCTGGGTGCTCAGGGTGCTGGGTGCTCAGTGCTCGGGGTGCTGGGTGCTCAGTGCTCAGGGTGCTGGGTGCTCAGTGCTCAGTGCTGAGGGTGCTGGGTGCTCAGTGCTCAGTGCTCAGGGTGCTGGGTGTTCAGTACTCAGGGTACTGGGTGCTCAGTACTCGGTGTGCTGGGTGCTCAGTGCTCAGGGTGCTCAGTGCTCAGTACTCAGTGCTCAGGGTGCTCAGTGCTCAGTGCTCAGGGTAATGGGTGTTCAGTACTCGGTGTGCTGGGTGCTCAGTGCTCAGGGTGCTCAGTGCTCAGTACTCAGTGCTCAGGGTACTCAGTGCTCAGTGCTCAGGGTGCTGGGTGTTCAGTACTCAGGGTGCTGGGTGATCAGTACTCAGGGTGCTGGGTGCTCAGTGCTCAGGGTGCTGGGTGCTCAATACTCTGTGTGTTGGGTGCTCAGTGCTCAGGGTGCTGGGTGCTCAGTGCTCAGGGTGCTGCGTGCTCAGTACTCAGGGTGCTGGGTGCTCAGTGCTCGAGGTGCTCGGTGCTCAGTACTCAAGGTGCTGGGTGCTCAGTGCTCAGGGTGCTGGGTGCTCAGTCCTCGGGGTGCTCCGTGCTCAGGGTGCTGGGTGCTCAGTGCTCGGGGTGCTCGGTGCTCAGTACTCAGGGTGCTGAGTGCTCAGTACTCAGGGTGATGGGTGCTCAGTACTCAGGGTGCTGGGTGCTCAGTGCTCGGGGTGCTGGGTGCTCAGTACTCAGGGTGCTGGGGGCTCAGTACTCAGGTTGCTGGGGGCTCAGTACTCAGGGTGCTCGGTTCTCAGTACTCAGGGTGCTGGGTGCTCATTCTCGGGGTGCTGGGTGCTCAGTGCTCGGGGTGCTGGGTGCTCAGTACTCAGGATGCTGGGGGCTCAGTCCTCAGGGTGCTGGGTGCTCAGTACTCAGGGTGATCTGTTCTCAGTACTCAGGGTGCTGGGTGCTCAGTGCTCGGGATGCTGGGTGCTCAGTACTCGGGGTGCTCAGTGCTCAGTACTCAGGGTGCTGGGTGCTCAGTGCTCGGCGTGCTCGGTGCTCAGTACTCAGGGTGCTCAGTGCTCAGTACTAAGCGTGCTGGGTGCTCAGTGCTCAGGGTCCTCGGTGCTCAGTACTCAGGGTGCTCAGTGCTCAGTACACAGCGTGCTTTGTGCTCAGTGCTGAGGGTGCTGGGTGCTCAGTACTCAGGGTGCTGGGTGCTCAGTACTCAGGGTGCTGGGTGCTCAGTACTCAGGGTGCTGGGTGCTCAGTGCTCGGGGTGCTCGGTGCTCAGTACTCAGGGTGCTGGGTGCTCAGTGCTCAGTGTGCTGGGTACTCAGTACTCAGGGTGCTGGGAGCTCAGTACTCAGGGTGCTGGGTGCTCAGTGCTCAGGGTGCTGGGTGCTCAGTCCTCAGGGTGCTGGGTGCTCAGTACTCAGGGTGTTCGGTGCTCAGTACTCAGGGTGCTCAGTGCTCAGTACTCAGGTTGCTGGTTGCTCAGTGCTCGGGGTGCTCGGTGCTCAGTACTCAGGGTGCTGGGTGCTTAGTACTCAGGGTGCTGGGTGCTCAGTACTCAGGGTGCTGGGTGCTCAGTACTCAGGGTGCTGGGTGCTCAGTACTCAGGGTGATGGGTGCACAGTGCTCAGGGTGCTGGGTGCTCAGTACTCAGGGTGCTGGGTGCTCAGTACTCAGGGTGCTGGGTGCTCAGTACTCAGGGTGATCGGTGCTTAGTACACAGGGTGCTGGGTGCTCAGTGCTCAGGGTGCTGGGTACGCAGTACTCAGGGTGCTGGGTGCTCAGTACTCAGGGTGCTGGGTGCTCAGTGCTCAGGGTGCTGGGTGCTCAGTGCTCAGGGTGCTGGGTGCTCAGTACTCAGGGTGCTGGGTGCTCAGTGCTCAGGGTGATCGGTGCTCAGTACTCAGGGTGCTCAGTACTCAGGGTGCTGGGTGCTCAGTCCTTGGGGTGCTGGGTGCTCAGTGCTCGGGGTGCTGTGTGCTCAGTGCTCAGGCTGCTGGGTGCTCAGTGCTCAGTGCTCAGGGTGCTTGGTGCTCAGTACTCAGGGTGCTGGGTGCTCAGTACTCAGGGTGCTGGGTGCTCAGTTCTCAGGGTGCTGGGTGCTCAGTACTCTGTGTGTTGGGTGCTCAGTATTCAGGGTGCTGGGTGCTCAGTGCTCAGGGTGCTGGGTGCTCTGTACTCAGGGTGCTGGGTGCTCAGTGCTCAGGGTGCAGGGTGCTCAGTCCTCTGGGTGCTCCGTGCTCAGTGCTCAGGGTGCTGGGTGCTCAGTACTCAGGGTGCTCGGTGCTCAGTACTCAGGGTTTTCAGTGCTCAGGGTGCTCGGTGCTCAGTACTCAGGGTTTTCAGTGCTCAGGGTGCTGGGTGCTCAGTACTCAGGGTGCTCAGTGCTCAGTACTCGGGGTGCTGGGTGCTCAGTTCTCAGGGTGCTCAGTGCTCAGTACTCGGGGTGCTGGTTGCTCAGTGCTCAGTGTGCTCAGTGCTCAGGGTGCTGGGTGCTCAGTGCTCGGGGCGCTGGGTGCTCAGTGCTCGGGGTGCTGGGTGCTCAGTACTCAGGGTGCTGTGTGCTCAGTGCTCAGTTCTCAGCGTGCTGGGTGCTCAGTGCTCAGAGTGTTGGGTGCTCAGTACTCAGGGTGCTGGGTGCTCAGTGCTCAGTGCTCAGGGTGCTCATCGCTCAGGGTAATCGGTGCTCAGGGTGCTGGGTGCTCAGTGCTCGGGGTGCTGGGTGCTCAGTGCTCGGGGTGCTGGGTGCTCAGTGCTCGGGGTGCTGGGTTCTCAGTGCTCGGGGCGCTGGGTGCTCAGTGCTCGGGGCGCTGGGTGCTCAGTGCTCGGGGTGCTGGGAGCTCAGTACTCAGGGTGCTGGGTGCTCAGTGCTCAGTGTTCAGGGTGCTGGGTGTTCAGTACTCAGGGTGCTCGGTGCTTAGTGCTCGGGGTGCTGGGTGCTCAGTACTCACGGTGCTGGGTGCTCAGTGCTCAGTGTGCTCATTCCTCAGTGCTCAGGGTGCTGGGTCCTCAGTGCTCGGGGCGCTGGGTGCTCAGTGCTCGGGGTGCTGGGTGCTCAGTACTCAGGGTGCTGTGTGCTCAGTGCTCAGTACTCAGCGTGCTGGGTGCTCAGTGCTCAGAGTGTTGGGTGCTCAGTACTCAGGGTGCTGGGTGCTCAGTGCTCAGTGCTCAGGGTGCTCATCGCTCAGGGTGATCGGTGCTCAGGGTGCTGGGTGCTCAGTGCTCGGGGTGCTGGGTGCTCAGTGCTCAGTGCTCAGGGTGCTGGGTGCTCAGTGCTCAGTGTTCAGGGTGCTGGGTGTTCAGTACTCAGGGTGCTCGGTGCTTAGTGCTCGGGGTGCTGGGTGCTCAGTACTCAGGGTGCTGGGTGCTCAGTGCTCGGGGTGCTGGGTGCTCAGTGCTCATGGTGATCAATGCTCAGTACTCAGGGTGCTGGGTGCTCAGTGCTCAGGGTGCTGGGTGCTCAGTCCTCAGGGTGCTCAGTACTCAGGGTGCTCGGTGCTCAGTGCTCAGTACTCAGGGTGCTCAGTACTCAGGGTGCTGGGTGCTCAGTGCTCAGGGTGCTGGGTGCTCAGTACTCAGGGTGCTGGGTGCTCAGTACTCGGGGTGCTGGGTGCTCAGTACTCAGGGTGCTGGGTGCTCAGTGCTCGGGGTGCTGGGTGCTCAGTCCTCAGGGTGATCAGTGCTCGCGGTGCTCGGTGCTCAGTACTCAGGGTGCTGAGTGCCCAGTACTCAGGGTTCTGGGTGCTCAGTACTCAGGGTGCTGGGTGCTCAGTACTCAGGGTGCTGTCTGCTCAGTGCTCAGGGTGCTGTGCGCTCAGTGCTCAGGGTGCTGGGTGCTCCGTACTCGGGGTGCTCAGTGCTCAGTACTCAGGGTGCTGGGTGCTCAGTACTCAGGGTGCTGGGTGCTCAGTGCTCGGCGTGCTCGGTGCTCAGTACTCGGGGTGCTGGGTGCTCAGTACTCGGGGTGCTGGGTGCTCAGGGCTCAGGGTGCTGGGTGCTCAGTGCTCGGGGTGCTGGGTGCTCAGTGCTGAGTGTGCTGGCTGCTCAGTGCTCATGGTGCTGGGTGCTCAGTACTCAGGGTGCTCGGTGCTCAGTACTCAGGGTGCTCAGTGCTCAGTACTAAGCGTGCTGGGTGCTCAGTGCTCAGGGTCCTCGGTGCTCAGTACTCAGTGTGCTCAGTGCTCAGTACACAGCGTGCTTTGTGCTCAGTGCTGAGGGTGCTGGGTGCTCAGTACTCAGGGTGCTGGGTGCTCAGTACACAGGGTGCTGGGTGCTCAGTACTCAGGGTGCTGGGTGCTCAGTGCTCGGGGTGCTCGGTGATCATTACTCAGGGTGCTGGGTGCTCAGTGCTCAGTGTGCTGGGTACTCAGTACTCAGGGTGCTGGGTGCTCAGTACTCAGGGTGCTGGGTGCTCAGTGCTCAGGGTGCTGGGTGCTCAGTCCTCAGGGTGCTGGGTGCTCAGTACTCAGGGTGTTCGGTGCTCAGTACTCAAGGTGCTCAGTGCTCAGTACTCAGGGTGCTGGTTGCTCAGTGCTCGGGGTGCTCGGTGCTCAGTACTCAGGGTGCTGGGTGCTTAGTACTCAGGGTGCTGGGTGCTCAGTACTCAGGGTGCTGGGTGCTCAGTACTCAGGGTGCTGGGTGCTCAGTACTCAGGGTGATGGGTGCACAGTGCTCAGGGTGCTGGGTGCTCAGTATTCAGGGTGCTGGGTGCTCAGTACTCAGGGTGATCGGTGCTTAGTACTCAGGGTGCTGGGTGCTCAGTGCTCAGGGTGCTGGGTACTCAGTACTCAGGGTGCTGGGTGCTCAGTACTCAGGGTGCTGGGTGCTCAGTGCTCAGGGTGCTGGGTGCTCAGTGCTCAGGGTGCTGGGTGCTCAGTACTCAGGGTGCTGGGTGCTCAGTGCTCAGGGTGATCGTTGCTCAGTACTCAGTGTGCTCAGTACTCAGGGTGCTGGGTGCTCAGTCCTCAGGGTGCTGGGTGCTCAGTACTCAGGGTGCTGGGTGCTCAGTTCTCGGGGTGCTGGGTGCTCAGTGCTCAGGGTGATCGGTGCTCAGTACTCAAGGCGCTGGGTGCTCAGTCCTTGGGGTGCTGGGTGCTCAGGGCTCGGGGTGCTGTGTGCTCAGTGCTCAGTGCTCAGGCTGCTGGGGGCTCAGTGCTCAGTGCTCAGGGTGCTTGGTGCTCAGTACTCAGGGTGCTGGGTGCTCAGTACTCAGGGTGCTGGGTGCTCAGTTCTCAGGGTGCTGGGTGCTCAGTACTCTGTGTGTTGGGTGCTCAGTACTCAGGGTGCTGGGTGCTCAGTGCTCAGGGTGCTGGGTGCTCAGTACTCAGGGTGCTGGGTGCTCAGTGCTCGCGGTGCTCGGTGCTCAGTACTCAAGGTGCTGGGTGCTCAGTGCTCAGGGTGCAGGGTGCTCAGTCCTCGGGGTGCTCCGTGCTCAGTTCTCAGGGTGCTGGGTGCTCAGTACTCAGGGTGCTCGGTGCTCAGTACTCAGGGTTTTCAGTGCTCAGGGTGCTGGGTGCTCAGTACTCAGGGTGCTCAGTGCTCAGTACTCGGGGTGCTGGGTGCTCAGTACTCAGGGTGCTCAGTGCTCAATACTCGGGGTGCTGGTTGCTCAGTGCTCAGTGTGCTCAGTGCTCAGTGCTCAGGGTGCTGGGTGCTCAGTGCTCGGGGCGCTGGGTGCTCAGTGCTCGGGGTGCTGGGTGCTCAGTACTCAGGGTGCTGTGTGCTCAGTGCTCAGTACTCAGCGTGCTGGGTGCTCAGTGCTCAGAGTGTTGGGTGCTCAGTACTCAGGGTGCTGGGTGCTCAGTGCTCAGTGCTCAGGGTGCTGGGTGCTCAGTGGTCAGTGTTCAGGGTGCTGGGTGTTCAGTACTCAGGGTGCTCGGTGCTTAGTGCTCGGGGTGCTGGGTGCTCAGTACTCAGGGTGCTGGGTGCTCAGTGCTCGGGGTGCTGGGTGCTCAGTGCTCATGGTGATCAATGCTCAGTACTCAGGGTGCTGGGTGCTCAGTGCTCAGGCTGCTGGGTGCTCAGTCCTCAGGGTGCTCAGTACTCAGGGTGCTCGGTGCTCAGTGCTCAGTACTCAGGGTGCTCAGTACTCAGGGTGCTGGGTGCTCAGTGCTCAGGGTGCTGGGTGCTCAGTACTCAGGGTGCTGGGTGCTCAGTACTCGGGGTGCTGGGTGCTCAGTACTCAGGGTGCTGGGTGCTCAGTGCTCGGGGTGCTGGGTGCTCAGTCCTCAGGGTGATCAGTGCTCGCGGTGCTCGGTGCTCAGTACTCAGGGTGCTGAGTGCCCAGTACTCAGGGTTCTGGGTGCTCAGTACTCAAGGTGCTGGGTGCTAAGTACTCAGGGTGCTGGGTGCTCAGTGCTCGGGGTGTTCGGTGCTGAGTACTGAGCATCCAGCACCCCGAGCACTGAGCACCCAGCACCCTGAGAACTGAGCACCCAGCACCCTGAGCACTGAGCACCCAGCACCCTGAGTGCTGAGCACCCAGTACCCTGAGCACTGAGCACCCAGCACCCTGAGTACTGAGCATCCAGCACCCCGAGCACTGAGCAGCCAGCACTCTGAGTACTGAGCACTGAGCACCCAGCACCCCGAGCACTGAGCACCCAGCACCCTGAGCACTGAGCACCCTGAGTACTGAGCACCCAGCACCCTGAGTACTGAGCATCCAGCACCCCGAGCACTGAGCACTCAGCACTCTCTGTACTGAGCACTGAGTAACCAGCACCCCGAGCACTGAGCACCCAGCACCCTGTGTACTGAGCACTGAGTAACCAGCACCCCGAGCACTGAGCACCCAGCACCCTGAGTACTGAGCACCCAGCACCCTGAGCACTGAGCACCCAGCACCCCGAGCACTGAGCACCCAGCACCCAGAGCACTGAGCACTGAGCACCCTGAGTACTGAGCACTGAGCACCCTGAGCACTGAGCACCTAGCACCCTGAGTACTGATCACTGAGCACCCTGAGCACTGAGCACCCAGCACCCTGAGTACTTAGCACCCAGCACCCTGAGCACTGAGGACCGAGCACCCTGAGTACTAAGCACATAGCACCCTGAGTACTGAGCACCCAGCACCCTGAGCACTGAGCACCCAGCACGCTGAGTACTGAGCTCTGAGCACCCTGAGTACTGAGCACCGAGCACCCTGAGCACTGAGCACCCAGCACGCTGAGTACTGTGCACAGAGCACCCTGAGTACTGAGCACCGAGCACCCTGAGTACTGAGCACCCAGCATCCGGAGTACTGAGCACCCAGCACCCTGAGTACTAAGCACCGAGCACCCTGAGTACTGAGCACCCAGCACCCTGAGCACTGAACACACAGCACCCTGAGTACTGAGCACCTCGAGCACTGAGTACCAAGCACCCTGAGTACTGAGCACCGAGCACCCCGAGCACTGAGCACCCAGCACCCCGAGCACTGAGCACCCAGCACCCCGAGCACTGAGCACCCAGCACCCTGAGTACAGAGCACCCAGCACCCTGAGTACTGAGCACCCAGCACCCTTAGCACCGAGCACCCAGCACCCTGAGCACTGAGCACCCAGCACCCTGAGCACTGAGCACCCAGCACCTTGAGCACTGAGCACCCAGCACCCTGAGTACTGAGCACTGAGCACCCAGCACCCCGAGCACTGCTCACCCAGCACCCTGAGTACTAAGCACCCAGCACCCTGAGTACTGAGCACCCAGCACCCTGAGTACTGAGCACCCAGCGTACTGAGCACCGAGCACCCCGAGCACTGAGCACCCAGCACCCGGAGCACTGAGCACCCAGCACCCCGAGCACTGAGCACCCAGCTCCCCGAGCACTGAGCACCCAGCACCCCGAGCACTGAGCACTGAGCACCCTGCGTACTGAGCACTGAGCACCCTGAGTACTGAGCACCGAGCACCCTGAGTACTGAGCACCCAGCACACCGAGTACTGAGCACCCAGCACCCTGAGTACTGAGCACCCAGCACCCGGAGCACTGAGCACCGAGCACCCCGAGCACTGAGCACCCAGCACCCTGAGTACTGAGCACCCAGCTCCCCGAGCACTGAGCACCCAGCACTCTGAGTACTGAGCACCGAGCACCCTGAGTACTGAGCACCCAGCACCCTGAGTACCGAGCACCCAGCGTACTGAGCACCGAGCACCCAGCACCCTGAGTACTGAGCACCCAGCACCCTGAGCACTGAGCACCCAGCACCCTGAGTACTGAGCACTGAGCACCCTGAGTACTGAGCACCGAGCACCCCGAGCACTGAGCACCCAGCACCCTGAGCACTGAGCACCCAGCACCCTGAGCACTGAGCACCCAGCACCCTGAGTACTGAGCAGCCAGCACCCTGAGTAATGAACACCCAGCACCCTGAGCACTGAGCACTGAGCACCCAGCACCCTGAGCACTGAGCACCCAGCACCCGGAGCACTGAGCACCCTGAGCACTGAGCACTGAGCACCCAGCACCCTGAGCACCCAGCACCCTGAGCACTGAGCACCCTGAGCACTGAGCACTGAGCACCCAGCACCCTGAGTACTGAGCACCCAACACTCTGAGCACTGAGCACCCAGCACGCTGAGTACTGAGCACTTAGCACCCAGCACCCTGAGTACTGAGCACCCAGCACCCCGAGCACTGAGCACCCAGCACCCTGTGTACTGAGCACCGAGCACCTCGAGCACTGAGCAACCAGCACCCTGAGTACTGAGCACCCAGCACCCCGAGAATGATCACCCATCACCCCGAGCACTGAGCACCCAGCACCCTGAGCTCTGAGCACCCAGCACCCTGAGTACTGAGCACCCTGAGTACTGACCACCCAGCACCCTGAGTACTGAGCACCCAGCACCCTGAGTACTGAGCACACAGCACCCTGAGTACTGAGCACTGAGCACCCAGAGAACTGAGCACCCAGCACCCCGAGGACTGAGCATCCAGCACCCTGTGCACTGAGCACTGAGCATCCAGCACCCCGAGCCCTGAGCACACTGAGCTCTTAGCACCCTGAGTACTGAGCACCCAGCACCCTGAGTACTGAGCACCCTGCACCCTGAGCACTGAGCACCCAGCACCCTGAGTACTGAGCACCCAGCACCCTGAGTACTGAGCACCGAGCACCCTGAGCACTGAGCACCCAGCACCCTGAGCACTGAGCACCCAGCACCCCGAGCAGTGAGCACCCAGCACCCTGAGCACTGAGCACCCAGCACCCCGAGTACTGAGCACCGAGCACCCCGAGAACTGAGCACCCAGCACCCCGAGCACTGAGCACCCTGAGCACTGAGCACAAAGCACCCCGAGTACTGAGCAATGAGCACCCTGAGTACTGAGCACCCAGCACCCCGAGTACTGAGCACTGAGCACTAGGAATACTGAGCATCCAGCACCCTGAGCACTGAGCACTGAGAACCATGAGTACTGAGCACCGAGCACCCAGAGCACTGAGCACCCAGCACCAAGAGTACTGAGCACCGAGCTCCCCGAGCACTGAGCACCCAGCACCCCGAGCAGTGAGCTCCCAGCACCCTGAGCCCTGAGCACCCTGAGTACTGAGCACTGAGCACCCTGAGTACTGAGCACTGAGCACCCTGAGTACTGAGCACCCAGCACCCTGAGTACTGAGCACCCAGCACCCTGAGTACTGAGCACCCAGCACCCTGAGCAATGAGCACCCTGAGTACTGAGCACCCAGCACCCTGAGCACTGAGCACCCAGCACCCTGAGTACTGAGCAACCAGCACCCTGTGCACTGAGCACCCAGCACCCTGAGTACTGAGCATCCAGCACCCCGAGCACTGAGCACCCTGAATTCTGAGCACCCAGCACCCTGAGTACTGAGCTCCCAGCACCCTGAGCACTGAGCACCCTGAGTACTGAGCACTGAGCACCCTGAGTACTGAGCACTGAGCACCCTGAGTACTGAGCACCCAGCACCCTGAGTACTGAGCACCCAGCACCCTGAGTACTGAGCACCCAGCACCCTGAGCAATGAGCACCCTGAGTACTGAGCACCCAGCACCTTGAGCACTGAGCACCGAGCACCCCGAGCACTGAGCACACAGCACCCGGAGTACTGAGCACCCAGCACCCTGAGTACTAAGCACCGAGCACCCTGAGTACTGAGCACCCAGCACCCTGAGCACTGAACACACAGCACCCTGAGTACTGAGCACCGAGCACCCCGAGCACTGAGCACCCAGCACCCCGAGCACTGAGCACCGAGCACCCCGAGCACTGAGCACCCAGCACCCTGAGTACTGAGCACCCAGAACCCTGAGTACTGAGCACCCAGGACCCCGAGCACTGAGCACCCAGCACCCTGAGCACTGAGCACCCAGCACACTGAGCACTGAGCACCCAGCACCCCGAGCACTGAGCACCAAGCACCCTGAGTACTGAGCACTGAGCACCCAGCACCCCGAGCACTGAGCACCCAGCACCCTGAGTACTGAGCACTGAGCACCCAGCACCCCGAGCACTGAGCACCCAGCACCCTGAGAACTGAGCACCCAGCACCCGAGTACTGAGCACCCAGCACAATGAGTACTGAGCACCCAGCTCCCTGAGTACTGAGCACCCTGCACCCCGAGTACTGAGCACCCAGCACCCTGAGTACTGAGCACTCAGCACCCTGAGCACTGAGGACCCAGCACCCTGAGTACTGAGCACCGAGCACCCTGAGTACTGAGCACCCAGCACCCTGAGTACTGAGCACCCAGCACACTGAGTACTGAGCACCCAGAACCCTGAGCACTGATCACCCAGCACCCTGAGTACTGAACACCGAGTACCCTGAGTACTGAGCACCCAGCACCCCGAGCACTGAGCACCCAGCACCCTGAGTACTGAGCACTGAGCACCCAGCGCCCCGAGCACTGAGCACCCAGCACCCTGTGTACTGAGCACTGAGTACCCAGTACCCCGAGCAATGAGACCTAGCACCCTGAGCACTGAGCACCCAGCACCCCGAGTACTGAGCACCCAGCACCCCGAGCACTGAGCACCCAGCACCCTGAGCACTGAGCACCCAGCACCCTGAGTACTGAGCACCCAGCACCCCGAGTACTGAGCACCCAGCACCCTGAGCACTGTGCACCCAGCACCCTGAGCACTGAGCACCGAGAACCCTGAGTAATGAGCACCCAGCACCCTGAGTACTGAGCACCCAGCACCCTGAGCACTGAGCACCCAGCACCCTGAGCACTGAGCACCCAGCACCAAGAGTACTGAGCACCGAGCTCCCCGAGCACTGAGCACCCAGCACCCCGAGCAGTGAGCACCCAGCACCCTGAGCCCGGAGCACCCTGAGTACTGAGCACTGAGCACCCTGAGTACTGAGCACTGAGCACCCTGAGTACTGAGCACCCAGCACCCTGAGTACTGAGCACCCAGCACCCTGAGTACTGATCACCCAGCACCCTGATCAATGAGCACCCTGAGTACTGAGCACCCAGCACCCTGAGCACTGAGCACCCAGCACCCTGAGTACTGAGCAACCAGCACCCTGTGCACTGAGCACCCAGCACCCTGAGTACTGAGTATCCAGCACCCCGAGCACTGAGCACCCTGAATTCTGAGCACCCAGCACCCTGAGTACTGAGCACCCAGCACTCTGAGCAATGATCACCCTGAGTACTGAGCACCCAGCACCTTGAGCACTGAGCACCGAGCACCCCGAGCACTGAGCAACCAGCACCCGGAGTACTGAGCACACAGCACCCTGAGTACTAAGCACCGAGCACCCTGAGTACTGAGCACCCAGCACCCTGAGCACTGAACACACAGCACCCTGAGTACTGAGCACGCCGAGCACTGAGCACCCAGCACCCTGAGTACTGAGCACCGAGCACCCCGAGCACTGAGCACCCAGCACCCCGAGCACTGAGCACCGAGCACCCCGAGCACTGAGCACCCAGCACCCTGAGTACTGAGCACCCAGAACCCTGAGTACTGAGCACCCAGGACCCCGAGCACTGAGCACCCAGCACCCTGAGCACTGAGCACCCAGCACACTGAGCACTGAGCACCCAGCACCCCGAGCACTGAGCACCAAGCACCCTGAGTACTGAGCACTGAGCACCCAGCACCCCGAGCACTGAGCACCCAGCACCCTGAGTACTGAGCACTGAGCACCCAGCACCCCGAGCACTGAGCACCCAGCACCCTGAGCACTGAGCACCCAGCACCCGAGTACTGAGCACCCAGCACAATGAGTACTGAGCACCCAGCTCCCTGAGTACTGAGCACCCTGCACCCCGAGTACTGAGCACCCAGCACCCTGAGTACTGAGCACTCAGCACCCTGAGCACTGAGGACCCAGCACCCTGAGTACTGAGCACCGAGCACCCTGAGTACTGAGCACCCAGCACCCTGAGTACTGAGCACCCAGCACACTGAGTACTGAGCACCCAGCACCCTGAGCACTGATCACCCAGCACCCTGAGTACTGAGCACCGAGTACCCTGAGTACTGACCACCCAGCACCCCGAGCACTGAGCACCCAGCACCCTGAGTACTGAGCACTGAGCACCCAGCGCCCCGAGCACTGAGCACCCAGCACCCTGTGTACTGAGCACTGAGTACCCAGTACCCCGAGCAATGAGACCTAGCACAATGAGCACTGAGCACCCAGCACCCCGAGTACTGAGCACCCAGCACCCCGAGCACTGAGCACCCAGCACCCTGAGCACTGAGCACCCAGCACCCTGAGTATTGAGCACCCAGCACCCCGAGTACTGAGCACCCAGCACCCTGAGCACTGTGCACCCAGCACCCTGAGCACTGAGCACCGAGAACCCTGAGTAATGAGCACCCAGCACCCTGAGTACTGAGCACCCAGCACCCTGAGCACTGAGCACCCAGCACCCTGAGCACTGAGCACCCAGCACCCTGAGCACTGTGCACCCAGCACCCTGAGCACTGAGCACCGAGAACCCTGAGTAATGAGCACCCAGCACCCTTAGTACTGAACACCCAGCACCCCGAGCACTGAGCACCCAGCACCCTGAGCACTGAGCACCGACCACCCTGAGTACTGAGCACCCAGCACCCTGAGTACTGAGCACCCAGCACCCTGAGCACTGAGCACCCAGCACGCTGAGCACTGAGCACCCAGCACCCTGAGTACTGAGCACCTAGCACCCTGAGTACTGAACACCCAGCACCCTGAGCACTGAGCACTGAGCACCCAGCACCCTGAGCACTGAGCACTGAGCACCCAGCACCCTGAGCACTGAGCACCCAGCACCCTGAGCACTGAGCACCCAGCACCCTGAGCACCCAGCACCCTGAGCACTGAGCACCCTGAGCACTGAGCACTGAGCACCCAGCACCCTGAGTACTGAGCACACAACACTCTGAGCACTGAGCAACCAGCAAGCTGAGTACTGAGCACTGAGCACCCAGCACCCTGAGCACTGAGCACTGAGCACCCAGCACACTGAGCACTGAGCACCCAGCACCCCGAGCACTGAGCACCCAGCACCCTGAGCACCCAGCACCCTGAGCACTGAGCACCCTGAGCACTGAGCACTGAGGACCCAGCACCCTGAGTACTGAGCACCCAACACTCTGATCACTGAGCAACCAGCACCCTGAGCACTGAGCACCCAGCACCCTGAGTACTGAGCACCCAGCACCCTGAGTATTAAGCACCCTGAGTACTGACCTCCCAGCACCCTGAGTACTGAGCACCCAGCACCCTGTGTACTGAGCACCGAGCACCAGAGCACTGAGCACCCAGCACCCTGAGCACTGAGCACCCAGCACCCTGAGTATTAAGCACCCTGAGTACTGACCACCCAGCACCCTGAGTACTGAGCACCCTGCACACCGAGCACTGAGCTCCCTGAGTTCTGAGCACCCGGCACCCTGAGTACTGAGCTCACAGCACCCTGAGTACTGAGCACTGAGCACACAGAGAACTGAGCACCCAGCACCCCGAGGACTGAGCACCCAGCACCCTGTGCACTGAGCACTGAGCATCCAGCACCCCGAGCACTGAGCACCCGGAGCTCTTAGCACCCTAAGTACTGAGCACCCAGCACCCTGAGTACTGAGCACCCAGCACCCTGAGCACTGAGCACCCAGCACCCTGAGTACTGAGCACCGCACACCCCGAGCACTGAGCACCCAGCACCCTGAGCACTGAGCACCCAGCACCCCGAGCAGTGAGCACCCAGCACCCTGAGCACTGAGCACCCAGCACCCCGAGTACTGAGCAACGAGCACCCCGAGAACTGAGCAACCAGCACCCCGAGCACTGAGCACTGAGCACCCTGAGCACTGAGCACCCAGAACCCCGAGTACTGAGCACTGAGCACCCTGAGTACTGAGCACCCAGCACCCCGAGTACTGAGCACTGAGCACTAGGAGTACTGAGCACCCAGCACCCTGAGCACTGAGCACTGAGAACCCTGCGTACTGAGCACCGAGCACCCCGAGCACTGAGCACCCAGCACCCTGAGTACTGAGCACCGATCTCCCCGAGCACTGAGCACACTGAGTACTGAGCACCCAGCACCCTGAGTACTGAGCACCGAGCACCCCGAGCACTGAGCACCCAGCACCCCGCGCACTGAGCACCCAGCACCCTGAGTACTGAGCACCCAGCACCCCGAGAATGAGCACCCTGAGCACTGAGTACCCAACACCATGAGTACTGAGCACCGAGCACCATGAGTACTGAGCACCCAGTACCCTGAGCACTGAACACACAGCACCCTGAGTACTGAGCACCCCGAGCACTGAGCACCCAGCACTCTGAGCACGGAGGACCCAGCAACCTGAGTACTGAGCACCCAGCACCCTGAGCACTCAGCACCCAGCACCCTGAGTACTGAGCACCCAGCACCCTGAGCACTGAGCACCCAGCACCCTGAGTACTGAGCATCCAGCACCCCGAGCACTGAGCACCCAGCACCCTGAGTACTGAGCACTGAGCACCCAGCACCCCGAGCACTGAGCACTCAGCACCCTGTGTACTGAGCACTGAGTACCCAGCACCCCGAGCACTGAGCACCCAGCACCCTGAGCACCCTGAGTACTGAGCACCCAGCACCCTGAGCACTGAGCACCCAGCACCCCGAGCACTGAGCACCCAGCACCCAGAGTACTGAGCACTGAGCACCCTGCACCCTGAGTACTGAGCACCCAGCACCCTGAGCGCTGAGGACCAAGTACCCTGAGTACTAAGCACGCAGCACCCTGAGTACTGAGCACCCAGCACCCTGAGCACTGAGCACCCAGCACGCTGAGTACTGAGCACTGAGCAAGCTGAGTACTGAGCACTGAGCAAGCTGAGTGCTGAGCACCGAGCACCCTGAGCACTGAGCACCCAGCACCCTGAGTACTGAGCACCCAGCACCCTGAGTACTGAACACCCAGCACCCTGAGCACTGAGCACTGAGCACCCAGCACCCTGAGCACTGAGCACTGAGCACCCAGTACCCTGAGCACTGAGCAAACTGCACCCCGAGCACTGAGCACCCAGCACCCTGAGCACCCAGAACCCTGAGCACTGAGCACCCTGAGCACTGAGCACTGAGTACCCAGCATCCTGAGTACTGAGCACCCAACACTCTGAGCACTGAGCACCCAGCACGCTGAGTACTGAGCACTGAGCACACAGTACCCTGAGTACTGAGCACCCAGCACCCCGAGCACTGAGCACCCAGCACCCTGTGTACTGAGCACCGAGCACCCCGAGCACTGAGCACCCAGCACCCCGAGCACTGAGCACGCAGCACCCTGAGCACTGAGCACCCAGCACCCTGAGTATTAAGCACCCTGAGTACTGACCACCCAGCACCCTGAGTACTGAGCACCCTGCTCCCCGAGCACTGAGCTCCCTGAGTACTGAGCACCCAGCACCATGAGTACTGAGCACTGAGCACCCCGAGTACTGAGCACCGAGCACCCCGAGCACTGAGCACCCAGCACCCCGAGCACCGAGCACCCTGAGTACTGAGCACCCAGCACCCTGAGCACTGAGCACCCAGCACCCTGAGCACTGAGCACCCAGCACCCTGAGCACTGAGTACCCAACACCATGAGTACTGAGCACCGAGCACCATGAGTACTGAGCACCCAGTACCCTGAGCACTGAACACACAGCACCCTGAGTACTGAGCACCCCGAGCACTGAGCACCCAGCACTCTGAGCACGGAGGACCCAGCAACCTGAGTACTGAGCACCCAGCACCCTGAGCACTGAGCACCCAGCACCCTGAGTACTGAGCACCCAGCACCCTGAGCACTGAGCACCCAGCACCCTGAGTACTGAGCATCCAGCACGCCGAGCACTGAGCACCCAGCACCCTGAGTACTGAGCACTGAGCACCCAGCACCCCGAGCACTGAGCACTCAGCACCCTGTGTACTGAGCACTGAGTACCCAGCACCCGAGCACTGAGCACCCAGCACCCTGAGCACCCTGAGTACTGAGCACCCAGCACCCTGAGCACTGAGCACCCAGCACCCCGAGCACTGAGCACCCAGCACCCAGAGTACTGAGCACTGAGCACCCTGCACCCTGAGTACTGAGCACCCAGCACCCTGAGCGCTGAGGACCAAGTACCCTGAGTACTAAGCACGCAGCACCCTGAGTACTGAGCACCCAGCACCCTGAGCACTGAGCACCCAGCACGCTGAGTACTGAGCACTGAGCAAGCTGAGTACTGAGCACTGAGCAAGCTGAGTACTGAGCACCGAGCACCCTGAGCACTGAGCACCCAGCACCCTGAGTACTGAGCACCCAGCACCCTGAGTACTGAACACCCAGCACCCTGAGCACTGAGCACTGAGCACCCAGCACCCTGAGCACTGAGCACTGAGCACCCAGTACCCTGAGCACTGAGCAAACTGCACCCCGAGCACTGAGCACCCAGCACCCTGAGCACCCAGAACCCTGAGCACTGAGCACCCTGAGCACTGAGCACTGAGTACCCAGCATCCTGAGTACTGAGCACCCAACACTCTGAGCACTGAGCACCCAGCACGCTGAGTACTGAGCACTGAGCACACAGCACCCTGAGTACTGAGCACCCAGCAACCCGAGCACTGAGCACCCAGCACCCTGTGTACTGAGCACCGAGCACCCCGAGCACTGAGCACCCAGCACCCCGAGCACTGAGCACGCAGCACCCTGAGCACTGAGCACCCAGCACCCTGAGTATTAAGCACCCTGAGTACTGACCACCCAGCACCCTGAGTACTGAGCACCCTGCTCCCCGAGCACTGAGCTCCCTGAGTACTGAGCACCCAGCACCATGAGTACTGAGCACTGAGCACCCCGAGTACTGAGCACCGAGCACCCCGAGCACTGAGCACCCAGCACCCCGAGCACCGAGCACCCTGAGTACTGAGCACCCAGCACCCTGAGCACTGAGCACCCAGCACCCTGAGCACTGAGCACCCAGCACCCTGAGCACTGAGTACCCAGCACCCTGAGTACTGAGCACCGAGCACCCCGAGCACTGAGCACCCAGCACCCCGAGCACCGAGCACCCTGAGTACTGAGCACCCAGCACCCTGAGTACTGAGCACCCAGCACCCTGAGTACTGAGCACCCAGCACTCTGAGCAATGATCACCCTGAGTACTGAGCACCCAGCACCTTGAGCACTGAGCACCGAGCACCCCGAGCACTGAGCACCCAGCAACCGGAGTACTGAGCACCCAGCACCCTGAGTACTAAGCACCGAGCACCCTGAGTAGTGAGGACCCAGCACCCTGAGCACTGAACACACAGCACCCTGAGTACTGAGCACCCTGAGCACTGAGCACCCAGCACCCCGAGCACTGAGCACCCAGCACCCAGAGTACTGAGCACTGAGCACCCTGCACCCTGAGTACTGAGCACCCAGCACCCTGAGCGCTGAGGACCAAGTACCCTGAGTACTAAGCACGCAGCACCCTGAGTACTGAGCACCCAGCACCCTGAGCACTGAGCACCCAGCACGCTGAGTACTGAGCACTGAGCAAGCTGAGTACTGAGCACTGAGCAAGCTGAGTACTGAGCACCGAGCACCCTGAGCACTGAGCACCCAGCACCCTGAGTACTGAGCACCCAGCACCCTGAGTACTGAACACCCAGCACCCTGAGCACTGAGCACTGAGCACCCAGCACCCTGAGCACTGAGCACTGAGCACCCAGTACCCTGAGCACTGAGCAAACTGCACCCCGAGCACTGAGCACCCAGCACCCTGAGCACCCAGAACCCTGAGCACTGAGCACCCTGAGCACTGAGCACTGAGTACCCAGCATCCTGAGTACTGAGCACCCAACACTCTGAGCACTGAGCACCCAGCACGCTGAGTACTGAGCACTGAGCACACAGCACCCTGAGTACTGAGCACCCAGCACCCCGAGCACTGAGCACCCAGCACCCTGTGTACTGAGCACCGAGCACCCCGAGCACTGAGCACCCAGCACCCCGAGCACTGAGCACGCAGCACCCTGAGCACTGAGCACCCAGCACCCTGAGTATTAAGCACCCTGAGTACTGACCACCCAGCACCCTGAGTACTGAGCACCCTGCTCCCCGAGCACTGAGCTCCCTGAGTACTGAGCACCCAGCACCATGAGTACTGAGCACTGAGCACCCCGAGTACTGAGCACCGAGCACCCCGAGCACTGAGCACCCAGCACCCCGAGCACCGAGCACCCTGAGTACTGAGCACCCAGCACCCTGAGCACTGAGCACCCAGCACCCTGAGCACTGAGCACCCAGCACCCTGAGCACTGAGTACCCAACACCATGAGTACTGAGCACCGAGCACCATGAGTACTGAGCACCCAGTACCCTGAGCACTGAACACACAGCACCCTGAGTACTGAGCACCCCGAGCACTGAGCACCCAGCACTCTGAGCACGGAGGACCCAGCAACCTGAGTACTGAGCACCCAGCACCCTGAGCACTGAGCACCCAGCACCCTGAGTACTGAGCACCCAGCACCCTGAGCACTGAGCACCCAGCACCCTGAGTACTGAGCATCCAGCACGCCGAGCACTGAGCACCCAGCACCCTGAGTACTGAGCACTGAGCACCCAGCACCCCGAGCACTGAGCACTCAGCACCCTGTGTACTGAGCACTGAGTACCCAGCACCCCGAGCACTGAGCACCCAGCACCCTGAGCACCCTGAGTACTGAGCACCCAGCACCCTGAGCACTGAGCACCCAGCACCCCGAGCACTGAGCACCCAGCACCCAGAGTACTGAGCACTGAGCACCCTGCACCCTGAGTACTGAGCACCCAGCACCCTGAGCGCTGAGGACCAAGTACCCTGAGTACTAAGCACGCAGCACCCTGAGTACTGAGCACCCAGCACCCTGAGCACTGAGCACCCAGCACGCTGAGTACTGAGCACTGAGCAAGCTGAGTACTGAGCACTGAGCAAGCTGAGTACTGAGCACCGAGCACCCTGAGCACTGAGCACCCAGCACCCTGAGTACTGAGCACCCAGCACCCTGAGTACTGAACACCCAGCACCCTGAGCACTGAGCACTGAGCACCCAGCACCCTGAGCACTGAGCACTGAGCACCCAGTACCCTGAGCACTGAGCAAACTGCACCCCGAGCACTGAGCACCCAGCACCCTGAGCACCCAGAACCCTGAGCACTGAGCACCCTGAGCACTGAGCACTGAGTACCCAGCATCCTGAGTACTGAGCACCCAACACTCTGAGCACTGAGCACCCAGCACGCTGAGTACTGAGCACTGAGCACACAGCACCCTGAGTACTGAGCACCCAGCAACCCGAGCACTGAGCACCCAGCACCCTGTGTACTGAGCACCGAGCACCCCGAGCACTGAGCACCCAGCACCCCGAGCACTGAGCACGCAGCACCCTGAGCACTGAGCACCCAGCACCCTGAGTATTAAGCACCCTGAGTACTGACCACCCAGCACCCTGAGTACTGAGCACCCTGCTCCCCGAGCACTGAGCTCCCTGAGTACTGAGCACCCAGCACCATGAGTACTGAGCACTGAGCACCCCGAGTACTGAGCACCGAGCACCCCGAGCACTGAGCACCCAGCACCCCGAGCACCGAGCACCCTGAGTACTGAGCACCCAGCACCCTGAGCACTGAGCACCCAGCACCCTGAGCACTGAGCACCCAGCACCCTGAGCACTGAGTACCCAGCACCCTGAGTACTGAGCACCGAGCACCCCGAGCACTGAGCACCCAGCACCCCGAGCACCGAGCACCCTGAGTACTGAGAACCCAGCACCCTGAGTACTGAGCACCCAGCACCCTGAGTACTGAGCACCCAGCACTCTGAGCAATGATCACCCTGAGTACTGAGCACCCAGCACCTTGAGCACTGAGCACCGAGCACCCCGAGCACTGAGCACCCAGCAACCGGAGTACTGAGCACCCAGCACCCTGAGTACTAAGCACCGAGCACCCTGAGTAGTGAGGACCCAGCACCCTGAGCACTGAACACACAGCACCCTGAGTACTGAGCACCCCGAGCACTGAGCACCCAGCACCCTGAGTACTGAGCACCGAGCACCCCGAGCACTGAGCACCCAGCACCCCGAGCACTGAGCACCCAGCAGAACGAGCACTGAGCACCCAGCACCCTGAGTACTGAGCACACAGAACATTGAGTACTGATCACCCAGGACCCCGAGCACTGAGCACCCAGCACCCTGAGCACTGAGCACCCAGCACCCTGAGCACTGAGCACCCAGCACCCCGAGCACTGAGCACCAAGCACCCTGAGTACTGAGCACTGAGCACCCAGCACCCCGAGCACTGAGCACCCAGCACCCTGAGTACTGAGCACTGAGCACCCAGCACCCCGAGCACTGAGCACCCAGCACCCTGAGCACTGAGCACCCAGCACCCGAGTACTGAGCACCCAGCACAATGAGTACTGAGCACCCAGCTCCCTGAGTACTGAGCAGCCAGCACCCCGAGTACTGAGCACCCAGCACCCTGAGTACTGAGCACTCAGCTCCCTGAGCACTGAGGACCCAGCACCCTGAGTACTGAGCACCGAGCACCCCGAGGACTGAGCACCCAGCACCCTGAGCACTGTGCACCCAGCACCCTGAGCACTGAGCACCGAGAACCCTGAGTACTGAGCACCCAGCACCCGGAGTACTGAGCACCCAGCACCCTGAGCACTGAGCACCCATCACCCTGAGCACTGAGCACCCAGCACCCTGAGTACTGAGCAGCCAGCACCCTGAGTACTGAGCACCCAGCACCCTGAGCACTGAGCAATGAGCACCCAGCACCCTGAGCACTGAGCACTGAGCACCCAGCACCCTGAGCACTGAGCACCCAGCACCCCGAGCACTGAGCACCCAGCACCCTGAGCACCCAGCACCCTGAGCATTGAGCACCCTGAGCACTGAGCACTGAGCACCCAGCACCCTGAGTACTGAGCACCCAACACTCTGAGCACTGAGCACCCAGCACGCTGAGTACTGAGCACTGAGCACACAGCACCCTGAGTACTGAGCACCCAGCACCCCGAGCGCTGAGCACCCAGCACCCTGAGCACTGAGCACCCAGCACCCTGAGTACTGACCTCCCTGAGTACTGAGAACCCAGCACCCTGAGTACTGAGCACACAGCACCCTGAGTACTGAGCACTGAGCACCCAGAGAACTGAGCACCCAGCACCCCGAGGACTGAGCACCCAGCACCCTGTGCACTGAGCACTGTGCATCCAGCACCCCGAGGACTGAGCACCCTGAGCTCTTAGCACCCTGAGTACTGAGCACCCAGCACCCTGAGTACTGAGCACCCAGCACCCTGAGCACTGAGCACCCAGCACCCTGAGTACTGAGCACCCAGCACCCTGACTACTGAGCACCGAGCACCCCGAGCACTGAGCACCCAGCACCCTGAGCACTGAGCACCCAGCACCCCGAGCACTGAGCACCGAGCACCCTGAGCACTGAGCACCCAGCACCCCGAGTACTGAGCACCGAGCACCCCGAGCACTGAGCACCCAGCAACCTGAGCACTGAGCACCCAGCACCCCGAGCACTGAGCACCGAGCACCCTGAGCACTGAGCACCCAGCACCCCGAGTACTGAGCACCCAGCACCCCGAGTACTGAGCACTGAGCACTAGGAGTACTGAGCATCCAGCACCCTGAGCACTGAGCACTGAGAACCCTGAGTACTGAGCACCGAGCACCCCGAGCACTGAGCACCCAGCACCCTGAGTACTGAGCACCGAGCTCCCCGAGCACTGAGCACCCAGCACCCCGAGCAGTGAGCACCCAGCACCCTGAGCCCTGAGCACCCTGAGTACTGAGCACTGAGCACCCTGAGTACTGAGCACTGAGCACCCTGAGTACTGAGCACCCCGAGCACTGAGCACCCAGCACCCTGAGTACTGAGCACCGAGCACCCCGAGCACTGAGCACCCAGCACCCCGAGCACTGAGCACCCAGCACCCCGAGCACTGAGCACCCAGCACCCTGAGTACTGAGCACCCAGAACCCTGAGTACTGAGCACCCAGAACCCCGAGCACTGAGCACCCAGCACCCTGAGCACTGAGCACCCAGCACCCTGAGCACTGAGCACCCAGCACCCCGAGCACTGAGCACCAAGCACCCTGAGCACTGAGTACCCAACACCATGAGTACTGAGCACCGAGCACCCCGAGCACTGAGCACCCAGCACCCCGCGCACTGAGCACTGAGCACTAGGAGTACTGAGCACCCAGCACCCTGAGCACTGAGCACTGAGAACCCTGAGTACTGAGCACTGAGCACCCTGAGTACTGAGCACCCAGCACCCCGAGTACTGAGCACTGAGCACTAGGAGTACTGAGCACCCAGCACCCTGAGCACTGAGCACTGAGAACCCTGAGTACTGAGCACCGAGCACCACGAGCACTGAGCACCCAGCACCCTGAGTACTCAGCACCGAGCTCCCCGAGCACTGAGCACCCAGCACCCTGAGCAGTGAGCACCCAGCACCCTGAGCCCTGAGCACCCTGAGTACTGAGCACTGAGCTCCCTGAGTACTGAGCACTGAGCACCCTGAGTACAGAGCACCCAGCACCCTGAGTACTGAGCACCCAGCACCCTGAGTACTGAGCACCCAGCACCCTGAGCAATGAGCACCCTGAGTACTGAGAACCCAGCACCCTGAGCACTGAGCACCCAGCACCCTGAGTACTGAGCAACCAGCATCCTGAGCCCTGAGCACCCAGCACAATGAGTACTGAGCATCCAGCACCCCGAGCACTGAGCACCCTGAGTACTGAGCACCCAACACCCTGAGTACTAAGCACCCAGCACTCTGAGCAATGATCACCCTGAGTACTGAGCACCCAGCACCTTGAGCACTGAGCACCGAGCACCCCGAGCACTGAGCACCCAGCACCCGGAGTACTGAGCACCCAGCACCCTGAGTACTAAGCACCGAGCACCCTGAGTACTGATCACACAGCACCCTGAGCACTGAACACACAGCACCCCGAGCACTGAGCACCCAGCATCCCGAGCACTGAGCACCCAGCACCCTGAGCCCTGAGCACCCTGAGTACTGAGCACTGAGCACCCTGAGTACTGAGCACTGAGCACCCTGAGTACTGAGCACCCCGAGCACTGAGCACCCAGCACCCTGAGTACTGAGGACCGAGCACCCCGAGCACTGAGCACCCAGCACCCCGAGCACTGAGCATCCAGCACCCCGAGCACTGAGCACCCAGCACCCTGAGTACTGAGCACCCAGAACCCTGAGTACTGAGCACCCAGAACCCCGAGCACTGAGCACCCAGCACCCTGAGCACTGAGCACCCAGCACCCTGAGCACTGAGCACCCAGCACCCCGAGCACTGAGCACCAAGCACCCTGAGTACTGAGCACTGAGCACCCAGCACCGCGAGCACTGAGCACCCAGCACCCTGAGTACTGAGCACTGAGCACCCAGCACCCCGATCACTGAGCACCCAGAACCCTGAGCACTGAGCACCCAGCACCCGAGTACTGAGCACCCAGCTCCCCGAGTACTGAGCACCCAGCACCCTGAGCACTGATCACCCAGCACCCTGAGTACTGAGCACCGAGTACCCTGAGTACTGAGCACCCAGCACCCCGAGTACTGAGCACCCAGCACACTGAGTACTGAGCACCCAGCACCCTGAGCACTGAGGAACCAGCACCCTGAGTACTGAGCACCGAGCACCCTGAGTACTGAGCACCCAGCACCCTGAGTACTGAGCACCCAGCACCCTGAGTACTGAGCACTGAGTACCCTGAGTACTGAGCACCCAGCACCCCGAGCACTGAGCACCCAGCACCCTGAGTACTGAGCACTGAGCACCCAGCACCCCGAGCACTGAGCACCAAGCACCCTGAGTACTGAGCACTGAGCACCCAGCACCCCGAGCACTGAGCACCCAGCACCCTGAGTACTGAGCACTGAGCACCCAGCACCCCGATCACTGAGCACCCAGAACCCTGAGCACTGAGCACCCAGCACCCGAGTACTGAGCACCCAGCTCCCCGAGTACTGAGCACCCAGCACCCTGAGCACTGATCACCCAGCACCCTGAGTACTGAGCACCGAGTACCCTGAGTACTGAGCACCCAGCACCCCGAGCACTGAGCACCCAGCACCCTGAGTACTGAGCACTGAGCACCCAGCACCAGGAGCACTGAGCACCCAGCACCCTGTGTACTGAGCACTGAGTACCCAGTACCCCGAGCACTGAGACCTAGCACCCTGAGCACTGAGCACCCAGCACCCCGAGTACTGAGCACCCAGCACCCCGAGCACTGAGCACCCAGCACCCTGAGCACTGAGCACCCAGCACCCTGAGTACTGAGCACCCAGCACCCCGAGTACTGAGCACCCAGCACCCTGAGCACTGTGCACCCAGCACCCTGAGCACTGAGCACCGAGAACCCTGAGTACTGAGCACCCAGCACCCGGAGTACTGAGCACCCAGCACCCTGAGCACTGAGCACCCAGCACCCTGAGCACTGAGCACCCAGCACCCTGAGTACTGAGCACCCAGCACCCTGAGTACTTAACACCCAGCACCCCGAGCACTGAGCACCCAGCACCCTGAGCACTGAGCACCGACCACCCTGAGTCCTGAGCACCCAGCACCCTGAGTACTGAGCACCCAGCACCCTGAGCACTGAGCACCCAGCACCCTGAGCACTGAGCACCCAGCACCCTGAGTACTGAGCAGCCAGCACCCTGAGTAATGAACACCCAGCACCCTGAGCACTGAGCACTGAGCACCCAGCACCCTGAGCACTGAGCACTGAGCACCCAGCACCCGGAGCACTGAGCACCCTGAGCACTGAGCACTGAGCACCCAGCACCCTGAGCACCCAGCACCCTGAGCACCCAGCACCCTGAGCACTGAGCACCCTGAGCACTGAGCACTGAGCACCCAGCACCCTGAGTACTGAGCACCCAACACTCTGAGCACTGAGCACCCAGCACGCTGAGTACTGAGCACTTAGCACCCAGCACCCTGAGTACTGAGCACCCAGCACCCCGAGCACTGAGCACCCAGCACCCTGTGTACTGAGCACCGAGCACCTCGAGCACTGAGCAACCAGCACCCTGAGTACTGAGCACCCAGCACCCCGAGAATGATCACCCATCACCCCGAGCACTGAGCACCCAGCACCCTGAGCTCTGAGCACCCAGCACCCTGAGTACTGAGCACCCTGAGTACTGACCACCCAGCACCCTGAGTACTGAGCACCCAGCACCCTGAGTACTGAGCACACAGCACCCTGAGTACTGAGCACTGAGCACCCAGAGAACTGAGCACCCAGCACCCCGAGGACTGAGCATCCAGCACCCTGTGCACTGAGCACTGAGCATCCAGCACCCCGAGCCCTGAGCACACTGAGCTCTTAGCACCCTGAGTACTGAGCACCCAGCATCCTGAGTACTGAGCACCCTGCACCCTGAGCACTGAGCACCCAGCACCCTGAGTACTGAGCACCCAGCACCCTGAGTACTGAGCACCGAGCACCCCGAGCACTGAGCACCCAGCACCCTGAGCACTGAGCACCCAGCACCCCGAGCAGGGAGCACCCAGCACCCTGAGCACTGAGCACCCAGCACCCCGAGTACTGAGCACCGAGCACCCCGAGAACTGAGCACCCAGCACCCCGAGCACTGAGCACCCTGAGCACTGAGCACCCAGCACCCCGAGTACTGAGCAATGAGCACCCTGAGTACTGAGCACCCAGCACCCCGAGTACTGAGCACTGAGCACTAGGAATACTGAGCATCCAGCACCCTGAGCACTGAGCACTGAGAACCATGAGTACTGAGCACCGAGCACCCAGAGCACTGAGCACCCAGTACCAAGAGTACTGAGCACCGAGCTCCCCGAGCACTGAGCACCCAGCACCCCGAGCAGTGAGCACCCAGCACCCTGAGCCCTGAGCACCCTGAGTACTGAGCACTGAGCACCCTGAGTACTGAGCACTGAGCACCCTGAGTACTGAGCACCCAGCACCCTGAGTACTGAGCACCCAGCACCCTGAGTACTGAGCACCCAGCACCCTGAGCAATGAGCACCCTGAGTACTGAGCACCCAGCACCCTGAGCACTGAGCACCCAGCACCCTGAGTACTGAGCAACCAGCACCCTGTGCACTGAGCACCCAGCACCCTGAGTACTGAGCATCCAGCACCCCGAGCACTGAGCACCCTGAATTCTGAGCACCCAGCACCCTGAGTACTGAGCTCCCAGCACCCTGAGCACTGAGCACCCTGAGTACTGAGCACTGAGCACCCTGAGTACTGAGCACTGAGCACCCTGAGTACTGAGCACCCAGCACCCTGAGTACTGAGCACCCAGCACCCTGAGTACTGAGCACCCAGCACCCTGAGCAATGAGCACCCTGAGTACTGAGCACCCAGCACCTTGAGCACTGAGCACCGAGCACCCCGAGCACTGAGCACACAGCACCCGGAGTACTGAGCACCCAGCACCCTGAGTACTAAGCACCGAGCACCCTGAGTACTGAGCACCCAGCACCCTGAGCACTGAACACACAGCACCCTGAGTACTGAGCACGCCGAGCACTGAGCACCCAGCACCCTGAGTACTGAGCACCGAGCACCCCGAGCACGGAGCACCCAGCACCCCGAGCACTGAGCACCGAGCACCCCGAGCACTGAGCACCCAGCACCCTGAGTACTGAGCACCCAGAACCCTGAGTACTGAGCACCCAGGACCCCGAGCACTGAGCACCCAGCACCCTGAGCACTGAGCAACCAGCACACTGAGCACTGAGCACCCAGCACCCCGAGCACTGAGCACCAAGCACCCTGAGTACTGAGCACTGAGCACCCAGCACCCCGAGCACTGAGCACCCAGCACCCTGAGTACTGAGCACTGAGCACCCAGCACCCCGAGCACTGAGCACCCAGCACCCTGAGAACTGAGCACCCAGCACCCGAGTACTGAGCACCCAGCACAATGAGTACTGAGCACCCAGCTCCCTGAGTACTGAGCACCCTGCACCCCGAGTACTGAGCACCCAGCACCCTGAGTACTGAGCACTCAGCACCCTGAGCACTGAGGACCCAGCACCCTGAGTACTGAGCACCGAGCACCCTGAGTACTGAGCACCCAGCACCCTGAGTACTGAGCACCCAGCACACTGAGTACTGAGCACCCAGCACCCTGAGCACTGATCACCCAGCACCCTGAGTACTGAGCACCGAGTACCCTGAGTACTGAGCACCCAGCACCCCGAGCACTGAGCACCCAGCACCCTGAGTACTGAGCACTGAGCACCCAGCGCCCCGAGCACTGAGCACCCAGCACCCTGTGTACTGAGCACTGAGTACCCAGTACCCCGAGCAATGAGACCTAGCACCCTGAGCACTGAGCACCCAGCACCCCGAGTACTGAGCACCCAGCACCCCGAGCACTGAGCACCCAGCACCTTGAGCACTGAGCACCCAGCACCCTGAGTACTGAGCACCCAGCACCCCGAGTACTGAGCACCCAGCACCCTGAGCACTGTGCACCCAGCACCCTGAGCACTGAGCACCGAGAACCCTGAGTAATGAGCACCCAGCACCCTGAGTACTGAGCACCCAGCACCCTGAGCACTGAGCACCCAGCACCCTGAGCACTGAGCACCCAGCACCAAGAGTACTGAGCACCGAGCTCCCCGAGCACTGAGCACCCAGCACCCCGAGCAGTGAGCACCCAGCACCCTGAGCCCTGAGCACCCTGAGTACTGAGCACTGAGCACCCTGAGTACTGAGCACTGAGCACCCTGAGTACTGAGCACCCAGCACCCTGAGTACTGAGCACCCAGCACCCTGAGTACTGATCACCCAGCACCCTGAGCAATGAGCACCCTGAGTACTGAGCACCCAGCACCCTGAGCACTGAGCACACAGCACCCTGAGTACTGAGCAACCAGCACCCTGTGCACTGAGCACCCAGCACCCTGAGTACTGAGCATCCAGCACCCCGAGCACAGAGCACCCTGAATTCTGAGCACCCAGCACCCTGAGTACTGAGCACCCAGCACTCTGAGCAATGATCACCCTGAGTACTGAGCACCCAGCACCTTGAGCACTGAGCACCGAGCACCCCGAGCACTGAGCACACAGCACCCGGAGTACTGAGCACCCAGCACCCTGAGTACTAAGCACCGAGCACCCTGAGTACTGAGCACCCAGCACCCTGAGCACTGAACACACAGTACCCTGAGTACTGAGCACGCCGAGCACTGAGCACCCAGCACCCTGAGTACTGAGCACCGAGCACCCCGAGCACTGAGCACCCAGCACCCTGAGCACTGAGCACCCTGAGGACTGAGCACCCAGCAACCTGAGTACTGAGCACCCAGCATCCTGAGTACTGAGCACCCTGAGTACTGAGCACCCAGCACCCCTAGCACTGAGCACCCAGCACCCTGAGTACTGAGAACCGAGCACCCTGAGCACTGAGCACCCAGCACCCCGAGCACTGAGCACTGAGCACCCTGAGCACTGAGCACCAAACACCCCGAGCACTGAGCACACAGCACCCTGAGTACTGAGCACCCAGCACCCTGAGTACTGAGCACCCAGCATCCTGAGTACTGAGCACCCTGAGGACTGAGCACCCAGCACCCTGAGTACTGAGCACCCAGCACCCTGAGTACTGAGCACCCAGCATCCTGAGTACTGAGCACCGATCAACCTGAGCACTGAGCATCCAGCACCCTGAGCACTGAGCACCCTGAGGACTGAGCACCCAGCAACCTGAGTACTGAGCACCCAGCATCCTGAGTACTGAGCACCCTGAGTACTGAGCACCCAGCACCCCTAGCACTGAGCACCCAGCACCATGAGTACTGAGAACCGAGCACCTTGAGCACTGAGCACCCAGCACCCTGAGTACTGAGCACCAAGCACCCTGAGTACTGAGCACCCTGCACCCTGAGTACTGAGCACCCAGCACCCTGAGTACTGAGCACCCAGCACCCTGAGCACTGAGCACACTGAGTACTGAGCAACCAGCACCCTGAGCACTGAGCACCCAGCACCCCGAGCACTGAGCACCCAGCACCCCGAGCACTGAGCACTGAACACCCTGAGCACTGAGGACCCAGCACCCCGAGCACTGAGCACCCAGCACCCTGAGTACTGAGCACCCAGCACCCTGAGCACTGAGCACACTGAGTACTGAGCAACCAGCACCCTGAGCACTGAGCACCCAGCACCCCGAGCACTGAGCACCCAGCACCCTGAGCACTGAGCACCCAGCACCCTGAGCACTGAGCACCCAGCACCCCGAGTACTGAGCCCCGAGCACCCCAAGCACTGAGCACACAGCACCCTGAGTACTGAGCACCCAGCACCCTGAGTACTGAGCACCCCGAGTACTGAGAACCCAGCACCCCGATCACTGAGCAGCCAGCACCCTGAGTACTGAGAACAGATCACCCTGAGTACTGAGCACCCAGCACCCTGAGTACTGAGCCCCCAGCACCCTGAGTACTGAGCACCCAGCACCCCGAGCACTGAGCACCCAGCACCCCGAGAATGAGCACCCAGCACAGTGAGTACTGAGAACCGAGCACCCTGAGTACTGAGCACCCAGCACCCTGAGTACTGAGCCCCCAGCAACCTGAGTACTGAGCACCCAGCACCCCGAGCACTGAGTACCCAGCACCCCGGGAATGAGCACCCAGCACCCTGAGTACTGAGCACCCAGCACCCCGAGCACGGAGCACCCAGGACCCCGAGCACTGAGTACTGAGCACTCAGCACCCTGAGTACTGAGCACCGAGCTCCCCGAGCACTGAGCACCCAGCACCCTGAGCACTGAGCACCCAGCACCCTGAGCACTGAGCACCCAGCACCCTGAGTACTGAGCACCCAGCACGCTGAGTACTGAGCACCCAGCACCCCGAGCACTGAGCACCCAGCACCCTGAGTACTGAGCACTGAGCACCCAGCGCCCCGAGCACTGAGCACCCAGCACCCTGTGTACTGAGCACTGAGCACCCTGAGTACTAAGCACCCAGCACCCTGAGTACTGAGCACCCATGACCCTGAGCACTGAGCACCGAGCACCCCGAGCACTGAGCACCCAGCACCCTGAGCACTCACCACCCATCACCCCGATCACTGAGCACCCAGCACCCTGAGCACTGAGCACCCAGCACCCTGAGCACTGAGCACCCAGCACCCAGAGCACTGAGCACCCAGCACTCTGAGCACTGAGCACCCAGCACCCTGAGTACTGAGCACCCAGCACCCTGAGTACTGAGCACCCAGACCACGAGCACTGAGCACCCAGCACCCCTAGCACTGTGCACCCAGCACCCTGAGTACTGAGAACCCAGCACACTGAGTACTGAGCACCCAGCACCCTGAGCACTGAGCACCCAGCAGCCCGAGCACTGAGCACCCAGCATCCTGAGCACTGAGTACTGAGCACCCAGAACCCTGAGCACTGAGCACCCAGCACCCTGAGCACTGAGCACCCAGCACCCTGAGTACTGAGCACCCAGCACCCCAAGCACTGAGCACCGAGCACCCTGAGTACTGAGCACCCAGCACGCTGAGCACTGAGCACCCAGCACCCCGAATACTGAGCACCCAGCACCATGAGTACTGAGCACCCAGCACCCTGAGTACTGAGCACCAAGCACCCCTAGCACTGAGCACCCAGCACCCTGAGCACTGAGCACCCAGCACCCTGAGTACTGAGCATCAAGCACGCTGAGCACTGAGCACCCAGCACCCTGAGCACTGAGCACCCAGCACCCTGAGCACTGAGCACCCAGCACCCTGAGTCCTGAGCACCGAGCACCCCGAGCACTGAGCACCGGGTACCCCAAGCACTGAGCACCCAGCAACCTGAGTACTGAGCACCCAGCACCCTGAGTACTGAGCACTGAGCACTGAGCACCCTGAGCACTGAGCACCCAGCACCCTGAGCACTGAGCACCCAGCATCCTGAGCACTGAGTACTGAGCACCCAGCACCCTGAGCACTGAGCAGCCAGCACCCTGAGCACTGAGCACACAGCACCCTGAGTATTGAGCACCCAGCACCCCAAACACTGAGCAGCGAGCACCCTGAGAACTGAGCACCGAGCACCCTGAGTACTGAGCACCCAGCACCATGAGTACTGAGCCCCGAGCACAGAGAGTACTGAGCACCGAGCACCCTGAGCACTGAGCACCCAGCACCCTGAGTACTGAGCACCAAGCACCCTGAGTACTGAGCACCCAGCACCCCGAGAATGAGCACCCAGCACCATGAGTACTGAGCCCTGAGCACCCAGAGTATTGAGCACCGAGCACCCTGAGCACTGAGCACCCAGCACCCTGAAAACTGAGCACCGAGCACCCTGAGTACTGAGCACCCAGCACCCCGAGAATGAGAACCCAGCACCATGAGTACTGAGAACCGAGCACCCTGAGCACTGAGCACCCAGCACCCTGAGTACTGAGCACCAAGCACCCTGAGTACTGAGCACCCAGCACCCTGAGTACTGAGCACCCAGCACCCTGAGTACTGAGCACCCAGCACCCTGAGCACTGAGCACACTGAGTACTGAGCAACCAGCACCCTGAGCACTGAGCACCCAGCACCCCGAGCACTGAGCACTGAGCACCCTGAGCACTGAGCACCAAACACCCCGAGCACTGAGCACCCAGCACCCTGAGTACTGAGCACCCAGCACCCTGAGTACTGAGCACCCAGCATCCTGAGTACTGAGCACCCTGAGGACTGAGCACCCAGCACCCTGAGTACTGAGCACCCAGCACCCTGAGTACTGAGCACCCAGCATCCTGAGTACTGAGCACCGATCAACCTGAGCACTGAGCATCCAGCACCCTGAGCACTGAGCACCCTGAGGACTGAGCACCCAGCAACCTGAGTACTGAGCACCCAGCATCCTGAGTACTGAGCACCCTGAGTACTGAGCACCCAGCACCCCTAGCACTGAGCACCCAGCACCCTGAGTACTGAGCACCCTGAGTGTGGAGCACCCTGCACCCTGAGTACTGAGCAGCCAGCACCCTGAGTACTGAGCACCCTGAGTGCTGAGCACCCTGCACCCTGAGTACTGAGCACCCAGCATCCTGAGTACTGAGCACCCTGAGTACTGAGCATCCAGCACCCCGAGCACTGAGCACCCAGCACCCTGAGTACTGAGCACCCTGAGTACTGAGCACCCAGCACCCCTAGCACTGAGCACCCAGCACCCTGAGTACTGAGCACCCTGAGTGCTGAGCACCCTGCACCCTGAGTACTGAGCAGCCAGCACCCTGAGCACTGAGCACCCAGCACCCTGAGTACTGAGCACCCAGCACCCTGAGAACTTAGCACCCAGCAAATGAGCACTGAGCACCCAGCACCCTGAGTACTGAGCACCGAGCACCCTGAGTACTGAGCACCCAGCACCCTGAGTACTGAGCACCGAGCACCCCGAGTACTGAGCACCCAGCACCCTGAGAACTGAGCACCCAGCACCCTGAGCACTGAGCACCCAGCACCCTGAGTACTGAGCACCGAGCACCCCGAGCACTGAGCACCCAGCACCCTGAGCACTGAGCACCCAGCACCCTGAGTACTGAGCATCCAGCACCCTGAGTACTGAGAACACAGCACCCTGAGCACTGAGCACCCAGCACCCTGAGTACTGAGCACCCACCACCCTGAGTACTGAGCACCCAGCACCCTGAGTACTGAGCACCCAGCACCCTGAGTACTGAGCACCCAGCACCCTGAGTACTGAGCACCGAGCACCCCGAGTACTGAGCACCCAGCACCCCGAGGACTGAGCACCCAGCACCCTGAGCACTGAACACCCAGCACCCTGAGTCCTGAGTACTGAGCACCCTGAGTACTGAGCACCCAGCATCCAGAGCACTGAGCACCCAGCACCCTGAGTACTGAGCACCGAGCACCCTAGGCACTGAGCACCCAGCACCCTGAGTACTGAGCACCCAGCACCAAATATACTGAGCACCGAGCATCCTGAGCACTGAGCACCGAGAACCCCGAGCACTGAGCACCCAGCACCCTGAGTACTGAGCACCCAGCACCAAGAGTACTGAGCAGCGAGCACCCCGAGCACTGAGCGCCCAGCACATTGAGTAATGAGCACCCAGCACCCCGAGTACTGAGCACCCAGCACCAAAAGTACTGAGCACCGTGCATCCTGAGCACTGAGCACCCAGCACCCCAAGAATGAGCACCCAGCACCCTGAGTACTGAGCACCCATGACCCTGAGCACTGAGCACCGAGCACCCCGAGCACTGAGCACCCAGCACCCTGAGCACTGAGCACCCAGCACCCAGAGCACTGAGCACCCAGCACTCTGAGCACTGAGCACCCAGCACCCTGAGTACTGAGCACCCAGCACCCTGAGTACTGAGCACCCAGACCACGAGCTCTGAGCACCCAGCACCCCTAGCACTGTGCACCCAGCACCCTGAGTACTGAGAACCCAGCACCCTGAGTACTGAGCACCCAGCACCCTGAGCACTGAGCACCCAGCAGCCCGAGCACTGAGCACCCAGCATCCTGAGCACTGAGTACTGAGCACCCAGCACCCTGAGCACTGAGCACCCAGCACCCTGAGCACTGAGCACCCAGCACCCTGAGTACTGAGCACCCAGCACCCCAAGCACTGAGCACCGAGCACCCTGAGTACTGAGCACCCAGCACGCTGAGCACTGAGCACCCAGCACCCCGAATACTGAGCACCCAGCACCCTGAGTACTGAGCACCCAGCACCCTGAGTACTGAGCACCCAGGACCCCTAGCACTGAGCACCCAGCACCCCGAGCACTGAGCACCCAGCACCCCGAGAATGAGCACCCAGCACCCTGAGTACTGATAACCGAGCACCCTGAGTACTGAGCACCCAGCACCCTGAGTGCTGAGCCCCCAGCACCCTGAGTCCTGAGCACCGAGCACCCCGAGCACTGAGCACCGGGTACCCCGAGCACTGAGCACCCAGCAACCTGAGTACTGAGCACCCAGCACCCTGAGTACTGAGCACTGAGCACTGAGCACCCTGAGCACTGAGCACCCAGCACCCTGAGCACTGAGCAACCAGCATCCTGAGCACTGAGTACTGAGCACCCAGCACCCTGAGCACTGAGCAGCCAGCACCCTGAGCACTGATCACCCAGCACCCTGAGTATTGAGCACCCAGCACCCCAAACACTGAGCAGCGAGCACCCTGAGTACTGAGCACCCATCACCCCGAGAATGAGCACCCAGCACCATGAGTACTGAGCCCCGAGCACCCAGAGTACTGAGCACCGAGCACCCTGAGCACTGAGCACCCAGCACCCTGAGAACTGAGCACCGAGCACCCTGAGTACTGAGCACCCAGCACCCCGAGAATGAGCACCCAGCACCATGAGTACTGAGCACCGAGCACCCTGAGCACTGAGCACCCAGCACCCTGAGTACTGAGCACCAAGCACCCTGAGTACTGAGCACCCAGCACCCTGAGTACTGAGCACCCAGCACCCTGAGTTCTGAGCACCCAGCACCCTGAGCACTGAGCACACTGAGTACTGAGTAACCAGCACCCTGAGCACTGAGCACCCAGCACCCCGAGCACTGAGCACCCAGCACCCCGGGCACTGAGCACTGAGCACCCTGAGCACTGAGGACCCAGCACCCCGAGCACTGAGCACCCAGCACCCTGGGTACTGAGCACCCAGCACCCTGAGCACTGAGCACACTGAGTACTGAGCAACCAGCACCCTGAGCACTGAGCACCCAGCACATCGAGCACTGAGCACCCAGCACCCTGAGCACTGAGCACCCAGCACCCTGAGCACTGAGCACCCAGCACCACAACCCTGAGCACCCAGCACCCCGAGTACTGAGCACCGAGCACCCCGAGCACTGAGCACCCAGCACCCTGAGTACTGAGCACCCCGAGTACTGAGAACCCAGCACCCTGATCACTGAGCACCCAGCACCCTGAGTACTGAGTACAGATCACCCTGAGTACTGAGCACCCAGCACCCTGAGTACTGAGCCCCCAGCACCCTGAGTACTGAGCACCCAGCACCCCGAGCACTGAGCACCCAGCACCCCGAGAATGAGCACCCAGAAACCTGAGTACTGAGCACCCAGCACCCTGAGTACTGAGCCCCCAGCACCCTGAGTTCTGAGCACCCAGCACCCTGAGCACTGAGCACACTGAGTACTGAGCAACCAGCACCCTGAGAAGTGAGCACCCAGCACCCCGAGCACTGAGCACCCAGCACCCCGAGCACTGAGCACTGAGCACCCTGAGCACTGAGGACCCAGCACCCCGAGCACTGAGCACCCAGCACCCTGAGTACTGAGCACCCAGCACCCTGAGCACTGAGCACACTGAGTACTGAGCAACCAGCACCCTGAGCACTGAGCACCCAGCACCCCGAGCACTGAGCACCCAGCACCCTGAGCACTGAGCACCCAGCACCCTGAGCACTGAGCACCCAGCACCCCGAGTACTGAGCACCCACCAACCCGAGTACTGAGCACCTAGCACCCCGTGCACTGAGCACCCAGCACCCTGAGTACTGAGCACCCAGCACCCTGAGTACTGAGCACCCCGAGTACTGAGAACCCAGCACCCCGATCACTGAGAACCCAGCACCCTGAGTACTGAGAACAGATCACCCTGAGTACTGAGCACCCAGCACCCTGAGTACTGAGCCCCCAGCACCCTGAGTACTGAGCACCGAGCTCCCCGAGCACTGAGCACCCTGAGTACTGAGCACCCAGCACCCTGAGTACTGAGCACCCAGCACCCTGAGCACTGAGCACCCAGCACCCTGAGTACTGAGCACCCAGCACCCCGAGCACTGAGCACTGAGCACCCTGAGCACTGAGCACCCAGCACCCCGAGCACTGAGCACCCAGCACCCTGAGTACTGAGCACCCAGCACCCTGAGCACTGAGCACACTGAGTACTGAGCAACCAGCACCCTGAGCACTGAGCACCCAGCACCCCGAGCACTGAGCACCCAGCACCCTGAGAACTGAGCACCCAGCACCCTGAGCACTGAGCACCCAGCACCCCGAGTACTGAGCACCCAGCACCCCGAGTAGTGAGCACCGAGCACCCCGAGCACTGAGCACCCAGCACCCTGAGTACTGAGCACCCAGCACCCTGAGTACTGAGCACCCCGAGTACTGAGAACCCAGCACCCCGATCACTGAGCACCCAGCACCCTGAGTACTGAGCACCCAGCACCCTGAGTACTGAGCCCCCAGCACCCTGAGTACTGAGCACCCAGCACCCCGAGCACTGAGCACCCAGCACCCTTAGCACTGAGCACCCGGAGGACTGAGCACCCAGCACCCTGATAACTGAGCACTGATCACCCTGAGCACTGAGCACCCAGCACACCGAGCACTGATCACGCAGCACCCTGAGTACTGAGCACCCAGCACCCCGAGCACGGAGCACCCAGGACCCCGAGCACTGAGTACTGAGCACTCAGCACCCTGAGTACTGAGCACCGAGCTCCCTGAGCACTGAGCACCCAGCACCCTGAGCACTGAGCACCCAGCACCCTGAGCACTGAGCACCCAGCACCCTGAGTACTGAGCACCCAGCACGCTGAGTACTGAGCACCCAGCACCCCGAGCACTGAGCACCCAGCACCCTGAGTACTGAGCACTGAGCACCCAGCGCCCCGAGCACTGAGCACCCAGCACCCTGTGTACTGAGCACTGACCACCCTGAGTACTAAGCACCCAGCACCCTGAGTACTGAGCACCCATGACCCTGAGCACTGAGCACCGAGCACCCCGATCACTGAGCACCCAGCACCCTGAGCACTCACCACCCATCACCCCGATCACTGAGCACCCAGCACCCTGAGCACTGAGCACCCAGCACCCTGAGCACTGAGCACCCAGCACCCAGAGCACTGAGCACCCAGCACTCTGAGCACTGAGCACCCAGCACCCTGAGTACTGAGCACCCAGCACCCTGAGTACTGAGTATCCAGACCACGAGCACTGAGCACCCAGCACGCCTAGCACTGTGCACCCAGCACCCTGAGTACTGAGAACCCAGCACCCTGAGTACTGAGCACCCAGCACCCTGAGCACTGAGCACCCAGCAGCCCGAGCACTGAGCACCCAGCATCCTGAGCACTGAGTACTGAGCACCCAGAACCCTGAGCACTGAGCACCCAGCACCCTGAGCACTGAGCACCCAGCACCCTGAGTACTGAGCACCCAGCACCCCAAGCACTGAGCACCGAGCACCCTGAGTACTGAGCACCCAGCACGCTGAGCACTGAGCACCCAGCACCCCGAATACTGAGCACCCAGCACCCTGAGTACTGAGCACCCAGCACCCTGAGTACTGAGCACCCAGCACCCCTAGCACTGAGCACCCAGCACCCTGAGCACTGAGCACCCAGCACCCTGAGTACTGAGCATCAAGCACGCTGATCACTGAGCACCCAGCACCCTGAGCACTGAGCACCCAGCACCCTGAGCACTGAGCACCCAGCACCCTGAGTCCTGAGCACCGAGCACCCCAAGCACTGAGCACCGGGTACCACGAGCACTGAGCACCCAGCAACCTGAGTACTGAACACCCAGCACCCTGAGTACTGAGCACTGAGCACTGAGCACCCTGAGCACTGAACACCCAGCACCCTGAGCACTGAGCACCCAGCATCCTGAGCACTGAGTACTGAGCACCCAGCACCCTGAGCACTGAGCAGCCAGCACCCTGAGCACTGAGCACCCAGCACCCTGAGTATTGAGTAAACAGCACCCCAAACACTGAGCAGCGAGCAACCTGAGAACTGAGCACCGAGCACCCTGAGTACTGAGCACCCAGCACCATGAGTACTGAGCCCCGAGCACCCAGAGTACTCAGCACCGAGCACCCTGAGCACTGAGCACCCAGCACCCTGAGTACTTAGCACCAAGCACCCTGAGTACCGAGCACCCAGCACCCCGAGAATGAGCACCCAGCACCATGAGTACTGAGCCCCGAGCACCCTGAGCACTGAGCACCCAGCACCCTGAGAACTGAGCACCGAGCACCCTGAGTACTGAGCACCCAGCACCCCGAGAATGAGCACCCAACACCATGAGTACTGAGCACCGAGCACCCTGAGCACTGAGCACCCAGCACCCTGAGCACTGAGCACCAAGCACCCTGAGTACTGAGCACCGAGCACCCTGAGTACTGAGCACCCAGCACATTGAGTTCTGAGCACCCAGCACCCTGAGCACTGAGCAAACTGAGTACTGAGCAACCAGCACCCTGAGCACTGAGCACCCAGCACCCCGAGCACTGAGCACCCAGCACCCCGAGCACTGAGCACTGAGCACCCTGAGCACTGAGGACCCAGCACCCCGAGCACTGAGCACCCAGCACCCTGAGTACTGAGCACCCAGCACCCTGAGCACTGAGCACACTGAGTACTGAGCAACCAGCACCCTGAGCACTGAGCACCCAGCACCCCGAGCACTGAGCACCCAGCACGCTGAGTACTGAGCACTGAGCACCCAGCACCCTGAGTACTGAGCACCCAGCACCCTGAGTACTGAGCACCCAACACCCTGAGTACGGAGAACCCAGCACCCCGAGTACTGAACACCCAGCACCCTGAGTACTGAGCACCCAGCGCCCCGAGCACCGAGCACCCCGAGCACTGAGCACTGGGCACCCTGAGTACTGAGCACTGAGCACCCTTAGTACTGAGCACCGAGCACCCTGAGTACTGAGCACCCAGCACCCTGAGCACTGAGCACGGAGCACCCCGAGGACTGAGCACCCAGCACCGTGAGCACTGAGCACCCAGCACCCTGAGTACTGAGCACCCAGCACCATGAGTACTGAGCCCCGAGCACAGAGAGTACTGAGCACCGAGCACCCTGAGCACTGAGCACCCAGCACCCTGAGTACTGAGCACCAAGCACCCTGAGTACTGAGCACCCAGCACCCCGAGAATGAGCACCCAGCACCATGAGTACTGAGCCCTGAGCACCCAGAGTATTGAGCACCGAGCACCCTGAGCACTGAGCACCCAGCACCCTGAAAACTGAGCACCGAGCACCCTGAGTACTGAGCACCCAGCACCCCGAGAATGAGAACCCAGCACCATGAGTACTGAGAACCGAGCACCCTGAGCACTGAGCACCCAGCACCCTGAGTACTGAGCACCAAGCACCCTGAGTACTGAGCACCCAGCACCCTGAGTACTGAGCACCCAGCACCCTGAGTACTGAGCACCCAGCACCCTGAGCACTGAGCACACTGAGTACTGAGCAACCAGCACCCTGAGCACTGAGCACCCAGCACCCCGAGCACTGAGCACTGAGCACCCTGAGCACTGAGCACCAAACACCCCGAGCACTGAGCACCCAGCACCCTGAGTACTGAGCACCCAGCACCCTGAGTACTGAGCACCCAGCATCCTGAGTACTGAGCACCCTGAGGACTGAGCACCCAGCACCCTGAGTACTGAGCACCCAGCACCCTGAGTACTGAGCACCCAGCATCCTGAGTACTGAGCACCGATCAACCTGAGCACTGAGCATCCAGCACCCTGAGCACTGAGCACCCTGAGGACTGAGCACCCAGCAACCTGAGTACTGAGCACCCAGCATCCTGAGTACTGAGCACCCTGAGTACTGAGCACCCAGCACCCCTAGCACTGAGCACCCAGCACCCTGAGTACTGAGCACCCTGAGTGTGGAGCACCCTGCACCCTGAGTACTGAGCAGCCAGCACCCTGAGTACTGAGCACCCTGAGTGCTGAGCACCCTGCACCCTGAGTACTGAGCACCCAGCATCCTGAGTACTGAGCACCCTGAGTACTGAGCATCCAGCACCCCGAGCACTGAGCACCCAGCACCCTGAGTACTGAGCACCCTGAGTACTGAGCACCCAGCACCCCTAGCACTGAGCACCCAGCACCCTGAGTACTGAGCACCCTGAGTGCTGAGCACCCTGCACCCTGAGTACTGAGCAGCCAGCACCCTGAGCACTGAGCACCCAGCACCCTGAGTACTGAGCACCCAGCACCCTGAGAACTTAGCACCCAGCAAATGAGCACTGAGCACCCAGCACCCTGAGTACTGAGCACCGAGCACCCTGAGTACTGAGCACCCAGCACCCTGAGTACTGAGCACCGAGCACCCCGAGTACTGAGCACCCAGCACCCTGAGAACTGAGCACCCAGCACCCTGAGCACTGAGCACCCAGCACCCTGAGTACTGAGCACCGAGCACCCCGAGCACTGAGCACCCAGCACCCTGAGCACTGAGCACCCAGCACCCTGAGTACTGAGCATCCAGCACCCTGAGTACTGAGAACACAGCACCCTGAGCACTGAGCACCCAGCACCCTGAGTACTGAGCACCCACCACCCTGAGTACTGAGCACCCAGCACCCTGAGTACTGAGCACCCAGCACCCTGAGTACTGAGCACCCAGCACCCTGAGTACTGAGCACCGAGCACCCCGAGTACTGAGCACCCAGCACCCCGAGGACTGAGCACCCAGCACCCTGAGCACTGAGCACCCAGCACCCTGAGTCCTGAGTACTGAGCACCCTGAGTACTGAGCACCCAGCATCCAGAGCACTGAGCACCCAGCACCCTGAGTACTGAGCACCGAGCACCCTAGGCACTGAGCACCCAGCACCCTGAGTACTGAGCACCCAGCACCAAATATACTGAGCACCGAGCATCCTGAGCACTGAGCACCGAGAACCCCGAGCACTGAGCACCCAGCACCCTGAGTACTGAGCACCCAGCACCAAGAGTACTGAGCAGCGAGCACCCCGAGCACTGAGCGCCCAGCACATTGAGTAATGAGCACCCAGCACCCCGAGTACTGAGCACCCAGCACCAAAAGTACTGAGCACCGTGCATCCTGAGCACTGAGCACCCAGCACCCCAAGAATGAGCACCCAGCACCCTGAGTACTGAGCACCCATTACCCTGAGCACTGAGCACCGAGCACCCCGAGCACTGAGCACCCAGCACCCTGAGCACTGAGCACCCAGCACCCAGAGCACTGAGCACCCAGCACTCTGAGCACTGAGCACCCAGCACCCTGAGTACTGAGCACCCAGCACCCTGAGTACTGAGCACCCAGACCACGAGCTCTGAGCACCCAGCACCCCTAGCACTGTGCACCCAGCACCCTGAGTACTGAGAACCCAGCACCCTGAGTACTGAGCACCCAGCACCCTGAGCACTGAGCACCCAGCAGCCCGAGCACTGAGCACCCAGCATCCTGAGCACTGAGTACTGAGCACCCAGCACCCTGAGCACTGAGCACCCAGCACCCTGAGCACTGAGCACCCAGCACCCTGAGTACTGAGCACCCAGCACCCCAAGCACTGAGCACCGAGCACCCTGAGTACTGAGCACCCAGCACGCTGAGCACTGAGCACCCAGCACCCCGAATACTGAGCACCCAGCACCCTGAGTACTGAGCACCCAGCACCCTGAGTACTGAGCACCCAGGACCCCTAGCACTGAGCACCCAGCACCCCGAGCACTGAGCACCCAGCACCCCGAGAATGAGCACCCAGCACCCTGAGTACTGATAACCGAGCACCCTGAGTACTGAGCACCCAGCACCCTGAGTGCTGAGCCCCCAGCACCCTGAGTCCTGAGCACCGAGCACCCCGAGCACTGAGCACCGGGTACCCCGAGCACTGAGCACCCAGCAACCTGAGTACTGAGCACCCAGCACCCTGAGTACTGAGCACTGAGCACTGAGCACCCTGAGCACTGAGCACCCAGCACCCTGAGCACTGAGCAACCAGCATCCTGAGCACTGAGTACTGAGCACCCAGCACCCTGAGCACTGAGCAGCCAGCACCCTGAGCACTGATCACCCAGCACCCTGAGTATTGAGCACCCAGCACCCCAAACACTGAGCAGCGAGCACCCTGAGTACTGAGCACCCATCACCCCGAGAATGAGCACCCAGCACCATGAGTACTGAGCCCCGAGCACCCAGAGTACTGAGCACCGAGCACCCTGAGCACTGAGCACCCAGCACCCTGAGAACTGAGCACCGAGCACCCTGAGTACTGAGCACCCAGCACCCCGAGAATGAGCACCCAGCACCATGAGTACTGAGCACCGAGCACCCTGAGCACTGAGCACCCAGCACCCTGAGTACTGAGCACCAAGCACCCTGAGTACTGAGCACCCAGCACCCTGAGTACTGAGCACCCAGCACCCTGAGTTCTGAGCACCCAGCACCCTGAGCACTGAGCACACTGAGTACTGAGTAACCAGCACCCTGAGCACTGAGCACCCAGCACCCCGAGCACTGAGCACCCAGCACCCCGGGCACTGAGCACTGAGCACCCTGAGCACTGAGGACCCAGCACCCCGAGCACTGAGCACCCAGCACCCTGGGTACTGAGCACCCAGCACCCTGAGCACTGAGCACACTGAGTACTGAGCAACCAGCACCCTGAGCACTGAGCACCCAGCACATCGAGCACTGAGCACCCAGCACCCTGAGCACTGAGCACCCAGCACCCTGAGCACTGAGCACCCAGCACCCCGAGTACTGAGCACCCAGCACCCCGAGTACTGAGCACCGAGCACCCCGAGCACTGAGCACCCAGCACCCTGAGTACTGAGCACCCCGAGTACTGAGAACCCAGCACCCTGATCACTGAGCACCCAGCACCCTGAGTACTGAGTACAGATCACCCTGAGTACTGAGCACCCAGCACCCTGAGTACTGAGCCCCCAGCACCCTGAGTACTGAGCACCCAGCACCCCGAGCACTGAGCACCCAGCACCCCGAGAATGAGCACCCAGAAACCTGAGTACTGAGCACCCAGCACCCTGAGTACTGAGCCCCCAGCACCCTGAGTTCTGAGCACCCAGCACCCTGAGCACTGAGCACACTGAGTACTGAGCAACCAGCACCCTGAGAAGTGAGCACCCAGCACCCCGAGCACTGAGCACCCAGCACCCCGAGCACTGAGCACTGAGCACCCTGAGCACTGAGGACCCAGCACCCCGAGCACTGAGCACCCAGCACCCTGAGTACTGAGCACCCAGCACCCTGAGCACTGAGCACACTGAGTACTGAGCAACCAGCACCCTGAGCACTGAGCACCCAGCACCCCGAGCACTGAGCACCCAGCACCCTGAGCACTGAGCACCCAGCACCCTGAGCACTGAGCACCCAGCACCCCGAGTACTGAGCACCCACCAACCCGAGTACTGAGCACCTAGCACCCCGTGCACTGAGCACCCAGCACCCTGAGTACTGAGCACCCAGCACCCTGAGTACTGAGCACCCCGAGTACTGAGAACCCAGCACCCCGATCACTGAGAACCCAGCACCCTGAGTACTGAGAACAGATCACCCTGAGTACTGAGCACCCAGCACCCTGAGTACTGAGCCCCCAGCACCCTGAGTACTGAGCACCGAGCTCCCCGAGCACTGAGCACCCTGAGTACTGAGCACCCAGCACCCTGAGTACTGAGCACCCAGCACCCTGAGCACTGAGCACCCAGCACCCTGAGTACTGAGCACCCAGCACCCCGAGCACTGAGCACTGAGCACCCTGAGCACTGAGCACCCAGCACCCCGAGCACTGAGCACCCAGCACCCTGAGTACTGAGCACCCAGCACCCTGAGCACTGAGCACACTGAGTACTGAGCAACCAGCACCCTGAGCACTGAGCACCCAGCACCCCGAGCACTGAGCACCCAGCACCCTGAGAACTGAGCACCCAGCACCCTGAGCACTGAGCACCCAGCACCCCGAGTACTGAGCACCCAGCACCCCGAGTAGTGAGCACCGAGCACCCCGAGCACTGAGCACCCAGCACCCTGAGTACTGAGCACCCAGCACCCTGAGTACTGAGCACCCCGAGTACTGAGAACCCAGCACCCCGATCACTGAGCACCCAGCACCCTGAGTACTGAGCACCCAGCACCCTGAGTACTGAGCCCCCAGCACCCTGAGTACTGAGCACCCAGCACCCCGAGCACTGAGCACCCAGCACCCTTAGCACTGAGCACCCGGAGGACTGAGCACCCAGCACCCTGATAACTGAGCACTGATCACCCTGAGCACTGAGCACCCAGCACACCGAGCACTGATCACGCAGCACCCTGAGTACTGAGCACCCAGCACCCCGAGCACGGAGCACCCAGGACCCCGAGCACTGAGTACTGAGCACTCAGCACCCTGAGTACTGAGCACCGAGCTCCCTGAGCACTGAGCACCCAGCACCCTGAGCACTGAGCACCCAGCACCCTGAGCACTGAGCACCCAGCACCCTGAGTACTGAGCACCCAGCACGCTGAGTACTGAGCACCCAGCACCCCGAGCACTGAGCACCCAGCACCCTGAGTACTGAGCACTGAGCACCCAGCGCCCCGAGCACTGAGCACCCAGCACCCTGTGTACTGAGCACTGACCACCCTGAGTACTAAGCACCCAGCACCCTGAGTACTGAGCACCCATGACCCTGAGCACTGAGCACCGAGCACCCCGATCACTGAGCACCCAGCACCCTGAGCACTCACCACCCATCACCCCGATCACTGAGCACCCAGCACCCTGAGCACTGAGCACCCAGCACCCTGAGCACTGAGCACCCAGCACCCAGAGCACTGAGCACCCAGCACTCTGAGCACTGAGCACCCAGCACCCTGAGTACTGAGCACCCAGCACCCTGAGTACTGAGTATCCAGACCACGAGCACTGAGCACCCAGCACGCCTAGCACTGTGCACCCAGCACCCTGAGTACTGAGAACCCAGCACCCTGAGTACTGAGCACCCAGCACCCTGAGCACTGAGCACCCAGCAGCCCGAGCACTGAGCACCCAGCATCCTGAGCACTGAGTACTGAGCACCCAGAACCCTGAGCACTGAGCACCCAGCACCCTGAGCACTGAGCACCCAGCACCCTGAGTACTGAGCACCCAGCACCCCAAGCACTGAGCACCGAGCACCCTGAGTACTGAGCACCCAGCACGCTGAGCACTGAGCACCCAGCACCCCGAATACTGAGCACCCAGCACCCTGAGTACTGAGCACCCAGCACCCTGAGTACTGAGCACCCAGCACCCCTAGCACTGAGCACCCAGCACCCTGAGCACTGAGCACCCAGCACCCTGAGTACTGAGCATCAAGCACGCTGATCACTGAGCACCCAGCACCCTGAGCACTGAGCACCCAGCACCCTGAGCACTGAGCACCCAGCACCCTGAGTCCTGAGCACCGAGCACCCCAAGCACTGAGCACCGGGTACCACGAGCACTGAGCACCCAGCAACCTGAGTACTGAACACCCAGCACCCTGAGTACTGAGCACTGAGCACTGAGCACCCTGAGCACTGAACACCCAGCACCCTGAGCACTGAGCACCCAGCATCCTGAGCACTGAGTACTGAGCACCCAGCACCCTGAGCACTGAGCAGCCAGCACCCTGAGCACTGAGCACCCAGCACCCTGAGTATTGAGTAAACAGCACCCCAAACACTGAGCAGCGAGCAACCTGAGAACTGAGCACCGAGCACCCTGAGTACTGAGCACCCAGCACCATGAGTACTGAGCCCCGAGCACCCAGAGTACTCAGCACCGAGCACCCTGAGCACTGAGCACCCAGCACCCTGAGTACTTAGCACCAAGCACCCTGAGTACCGAGCACCCAGCACCCCGAGAATGAGCACCCAGCACCATGAGTACTGAGCCCCGAGCACCCAGAGTACTGAGCACCGAGCACCCTGAGCACTGAGCACCCAGCACCCTGAGAACTGAGCACCGAGCACCCTGAGTACTGAGCACCCAGCACCCCGAGAATGAGCACCCAACACCATGAGTACTGAGCACCGAGCACCCTGAGCACTGAGCACCCAGCACCCTGAGCACTGAGCACCAAGCACCCTGAGTACTGAGCACCGAGCACCCTGAGTACTGAGCACCCAGCACATTGAGTTCTGAGCACCCAGCACCCTGAGCACTGAGCAAACTGAGTACTGAGCAACCAGCACCCTGAGCACTGAGCACCCAGCACCCCGAGCACTGAGCACCCAGCACCCCGAGCACTGAGCACTGAGCACCCTGAGCACTGAGGACCCAGCACCCCGAGCACTGAGCACCCAGCACCCTGAGTACTGAGCACCCAGCACCCTGAGCACTGAGCACACTGAGTACTGAGCAACCAGCACCCTGAGCACTGAGCACCCAGCACCCCGAGCACTGAGCACCCAGCACGCTGAGTACTGAGCACTGAGCACCCAGCACCCTGAGTACTGAGCACCCAGCACCCTGAGTACTGAGCACCCAACACCCTGAGTACGGAGAACCCAGCACCCCGAGTACTGAACACCCAGCACCCTGAGTACTGAGCACCCAGCGCCCCGAGCACCGAGCACCCCGAGCACTGAGCACTGGGCACCCTGAGTACTGAGCACTGAGCACCCTTAGTACTGAGCACCGAGCACCCTGAGTACTGAGCACCCAGCACCCTGAGCACTGAGCACGGAGCACCCCGAGGACTGAGCACCCAGCACCGTGAGCACTGAGCACCCAGCACCTTGAGTACTGAGCACCGAGCACCCCGAGCACTGAGCACCAAGCACCCTGAGTACTGAGCACCCAGCACCCCGAGCACTGAGCACCCAGCACCCTGAGTACTGAGCACCCAGCACCTTGAGCACTGAGCACTGAGCACCCCGAGCACTGAGCACCCAGCACCCGGAGTACTGAGCACCCAGCACCCTGAGTACTAAGCACCGAGCACCCTGAGTACTGAGCACCCAGCACCCTGATAACTGAGCACTGATCACCCTGAGCACTGAGCACCCAGCACACCGAGCACTGATCACGCAGCACCCTGAGTACTGAGCACCCAGCACCCCGAGCACGGAGCACCCAGGACCCCGAGCACTGAGTACTGAGCACTCAGCACCCTGAGTACTGAGCACCGAGCTCCCTGAGCACTGAGCACCCAGCACCCTGAGCACTGAGCACCCAGCACCCTGAGCACTGAGCACCCAGCACCCTGAGTACTGAGCACCCAGCACGCTGAGTACTGAGCACCCAGCACCCCGAGCACTGAGCACCCAGCACCCTGAGTACTGAGCACTGAGCACCCAGCGCCCCGAGCACTGAGCACCCAGCACCCTGTGTACTGAGCACTGACCACCCTGAGTACTAAGCACCCAGCACCCTGAGTACTGAGCACCCATGACCCTGAGCACTGAGCACCGAGCACCCCGATCACTGAGCACCCAGCACCCTGAGCACTCACCACCCATCACCCCGATCACTGAGCACCCAGCACCCTGAGCACTGAGCACCCAGCACCCTGAGCACTGAGCACCCAGCACCCAGAGCACTGAGCACCCAGCACTCTGAGCACTGAGCACCCAGCACCCTGAGTACTGAGCACCCAGCACCCTGAGTACTGAGTATCCAGACCACGAGCACTGAGCACCCAGCACGCCTAGCACTGTGCACCCAGCACCCTGAGTACTGAGAACCCAGCACCCTGAGTACTGAGCACCCAGCACCCTGAGCACTGAGCACCCAGCAGCCCGAGCACTGAGCACCCAGCATCCTGAGCACTGAGTACTGAGCACCCAGAACCCTGAGCACTGAGCACCCAGCACCCTGAGCACTGAGCACCCAGCACCCTGAGTACTGAGCACCCAGCACCCCAAGCACTGAGCACCGAGCACCCTGAGTACTGAGCACCCAGCACGCTGAGCACTGAGCACCCAGCACCCCGAATACTGAGCACCCAGCACCCTGAGTACTGAGCACCCAGCACCCTGAGTACTGAGCACCCAGCACCCCTAGCACTGAGCACCCAGCACCCTGAGCACTGAGCACCCAGCACCCTGAGTACTGAGCATCAAGCACGCTGATCACTGAGCACCCAGCACCCTGAGCACTGAGCACCCAGCACCCTGAGAACTGAGCACCCAGCACCCTGAGTCCTGAGCACCGAGCACCCCAAGCACTGAGCACCGGGTACCACGAGCACTGAGCACCCAGCAACCTGAGTACTGAACACCCAGCACCCTGAGTACTGAGCACTGAGCACTGAGCACCCTGAGCACTGAACACCCAGCACCCTGAGCACTGAGCACCCAGCATCCTGAGCACTGAGTACTGAGCACCCAGCACCCTGAGCACTGAGCAGCCAGCACCCTGAGCACTGAGCACCCAGCACCCTGAGTATTGAGTAAACAGCACCCCAAACACTGAGCAGCGAGCAACCTGAGAACTGAGCACCGAGCACCCTGAGTACTGAGCACCCAGCACCATGAGTACTGAGCCCCGAGCACCCAGAGTACTCAGCACCGAGCACCCTGAGCACTGAGCACCCAGCACCCTGAGTACTTAGCACCAAGCACCCTGAGTACCGAGCACCCAGCACCCCGAGAATGAGCACCCAGCACCATGAGTACTGAGCCCCGAGCACCCAGAGTACTGAGCACCGAGCACCCTGAGCACTGAGCACCCAGCACCCTGAGAACTGAGCACCGAGCACCCTGAGTACTGAGCACCCAGCACCCCGAGAATGAGCACCCAACACCATGAGTACTGAGCACCGAGCACCCTGAGCACTGAGCACCCAGCACCCTGAGCACTGAGCACCAAGCACCCTGAGTACTGAGCACCGAGCACCCTGAGTACTGAGCACCCAGCACATTGAGTTCTGAGCACCCAGCACCCTGAGCACTGAGCAAACTGAGTACTGAGCAACCAGCACCCTGAGCACTGAGCACCCAGCACCCCGAGCACTGAGCACCCAGCACCCCGAGCACTGAGCACTGAGCACCCTGAGCACTGAGGACCCAGCACCCCGAGCACTGAGCACCCAGCACCCTGAGTACTGAGCACCCAGCACCCTGAGCACTGAGCACACTGAGTACTGAGCAACCAGCACCCTGAGCACTGAGCACCCAGCACCCCGAGCACTGAGCACCCAGCACGCTGAGTACTGAGCACTGAGCACCCAGCACCCTGAGTACTGAGCACCCAGCACCCTGAGTACTGAGCACCCAACACCCTGAGTACGGAGAACCCAGCACCCCGAGTACTGAACACCCAGCACCCTGAGTACTGAGCACCCAGCGCCCCGAGCACCGAGCACCCCGAGCACTGAGCACTGGGCACCCTGAGTACTGAGCACTGAGCACCCTTAGTACTGAGCACCGAGCACCCTGAGTACTGAGCACCCAGCACCCTGAGCACTGAGCACGGAGCACCCCGAGGACTGAGCACCCAGCACCGTGAGCACTGAGCACCCAGCACCTTGAGTACTGAGCACCGAGCACCCCGAGCACTGAGCACCAAGCACCCTGAGTACTGAGCACCCAGCACCCCGAGCACTGAGCACCCAGCACCCTGAGTACTGAGCACCCAGCACCCTGAGTACTGAGCACTGAGCACCCTGAGCACTGAGCACCAAACACCCCGAGCACTGAGCACCCAGCACCCTGAGTACTGAGCACCCAGCACCCTGAGTACTGAGCACCCAGCATCCTGAGTACTGAGCACCCTGAGGACTGAGCACCCAGCACCCTGAGTACTGAGCACCCAGCACCCTGAGTACTGAGCACCCAGCATCCTGAGTACTGAGCACCGATCAACCTGAGCACTGAGCATCCAGCACCCTGAGCACTGAGCACCCTGAGGACTGAGCACCCAGCACCCTGAGTACTGAGCACCCAGCATCCTGAGTACTGAGCACCGATCACCCTGAGCACTGAGCATCCAGCACCCCGAGCACTGAGCACCCAGCACCCTGAGTACTGAGCACCCTGAGTACTGAGCACCCAGCACCCCTAGCACTGAGCACCCAGCACCCTGAGTACTGAGCACCCTGAGTGCTGAGCACCCAGCACCCTGAGTACTGAGCAGCCAGCACCCTGAGCACTGAGCACCCAGCACAATGAGTACTGAGCACCCAGCACCCTGAGAACTTAGCACCCAGCAAATGAGCAGTGAGCACCCAGCACCCTGAGTACTGAGCACCGAGCACCCTGAGTACTGAGCACCCAGCACCCTGAGTACTGAGCACCGAGCACCCCGAGTACTGCGCACCCAGCACCCTGAGAACTGAGCACCCAGCACCCCGAGCACTGAGCACCCAGCACGCTGAGTACTGAGCACCTAGCACCCCGAGCACTGAGCACCCAGCACCCTGAGCACTGAGAACCCAACACCCTGAGTACTGAGCATCCAGCACCCTGAGTACTGAGCACACAGCACCCTGAGCACTGAGCACCCAGCACCCTGAGTACTGAGTACCCACCACCCTGAGTACTGAGCACCCAGCACCCTGAGTACTGAGCAACCAGCACCCTGAGTACTGAGCACCCAGCACCCTGAGTACTGAGCACCGAGCACCCCGAGTACTGAGCACCCAGCGCCCCGAGCACTGAGCACCCAGCACCCTGAGCACTGAGCACCCAGCACCCTGAGTCCTGAGTACTGAGCACCCTGAGTACTGAGCACCCAGCATCCAGAGCACTGAGCACCCAGCACCCTGAGTACTGAGCACCGAGCACCCCAGGCACTGAGCACCCAGCACCCTGAGTACTGAGCACCCAGCACCAAAAGTACTGAGCACCGAGCATCCTGAGCACTAAGCACCCAGCACCCCGAGAATGAGCACCCAGCACCCTGAGTACTGAGCACCCAGCACCCTGAGTACTGAGCACCCAGCACCCCGAGCACTGAGAACCCTGAATACTGAGCACCCAGCACCCTGAGTACTGTGCACTAAGCACCCAGAGCGCTGAGCACCCAGTACCCCGAGCACTGAGTACTGAGCACCCAGCACCCTGAGTACTGAGCACCGAGCTCCCCGAGCACTGAGCACCCTGAGTACTGAGCACCCAGCACCCTGAGTACTGAGCACCCAGCACCCTGAGCACTGAGCACCCAGCACCCTGAGTACTGAGCACACAGCACCCCGAGCACTGAGCACCCAGCACCCTGAATACTGAGCAACCTGAGCACTGAGCACCCAGCACCCTGAGTACTGAGCACCCTGAGGACTGAGCACCGATCACCCTGAGCACTGAGCACCCAGCACCCTGAGTACTGAGCACCCAGCACCCTGAGCACTGAGCACCCAGCACCCTGATTACTGAGCAGCGAGCACCCTGAGTACTGAGCACCCAGCACCCTGAGTACTGAGCACCCAGCACCCTGAGTACTGAGCACCGAGCACCCCGAGTACAGAGCACCCAGCACCCTGAGTACTGAGCACCCTGAGTACTGAGCACCGATCACCCTGACCACTGAGCACCCAGCACCCTGTGTACTGAGCACCCAACGTACTGAGCACCGAGCACACTGAGCACTGAGCACCCAGCACCCTGAGTACTGAGCACCGAGCACCCTGAGCACTGAGCACCCAGCACCCTGAGTACTGAGCACCGAGCACCCCGAGCACTGAGCACCCAGCGCCCAGAGCACTGAGCACCGAGCACACCGAGCACTGAGCACCCAGCACCCTGAGTACTGAGCACCGAGCACCCTGAGCACTGAGCACCCAGCACCCTGAGTACTGAGCACCGAGCACCCCGAGCACTGAGCACCCAGCGCCCAGAGCACTGAGCACCCAGCACCCCGAGCAATGAGCACCCAGCACCCTGAGTACTGAGCACCCAGCACCCCGAGTCCTGAGAACCCAGAAACCTGAGCACAGAGCACCCAGCACCCCGAGCACTGAGCACCCAGCACCCTGAGCACTGAGCACCCAGCACCCTGAGTACTGAGCACTGAACACCCCGAGTACTGAGCACCCAGCACCCCGAGCACTGAGCACCGAGCACCGCGAGCACTGAGCACCCAGCACCCCGAGCACTGAGCACCCAGAACCCTGAGCACTGAGCACCCAGCACCCCGAGCACTGAGCACCCAGCACCCGGAGCACTGAGCACCCAGCACCCCGAGCACTGAGCACCCAGCACCCCGAGCACTGAGCACCCAGCACGCTGAGTACTCAGAACCCAGCACCCTGAGCACTGAGCAACCAGCACCCTGAGTACTGAGCACCGAGCACCCTGAGTACTGAGCACCCAACACCCTGATTAATGAGCACCCAGCTCCCCGAGCACTGAGCACCCAGCACCCTGAGTACTGAGCACCGAGCACCCTGAGTACGGAGCAACCAGCACCCTGAGTACTGAGCACCCAGCGTACTGAGCACACAGCACCCTGATTAATGAGCACCCAGCACCCTGATTAATGAGCACCCAGCACCCCGAGCACTGAAAACCCAGGACGCTGAGTACTGAGCACCGAGCACCCTGAGTACTGAGCACCCAGCACCCTGAGCACTGAGCACCCAGCACCCTGAGTACTGAGCACCGAGCACCCCGAGTACTGAGCAACCAGCACCCCGAGCACTGAGCACCCAGCACCCCGAGCACTGAGCACCCAGCACACCGAGCACTGAGCACCCAGCACCCCGAGCACCGAGCACCATGAGTACTAAGCACCGAGCACCCTGAGCACTGAGCACCCAGCACCCTGAGCACTGAGAACCCAGCACCCCGAGTACTGAGCACCCAGCACCCCGAGCACTGAGCACCCAGCACCCTGAGTACTGAGCACCCAGCACCCTGAGCACTGAGCACCGAGTACTCTGAGCACTGAGCACCCAGCACCCTGAGGACTGAGTACCCAGCACCCCGAGCACTGAGCACCCAGCACCCTGAGCACTGAGCACCCTGAGTACTGAGCACTGAGCACCCTGAGTACTGAGCACTGAGCACACTGAGTACTGAGCACAGAGCACCCTGAGTACTGAGCACTGAGCACCCTGAGTACTGAGCACCCAGCACCCTGAGTACTGAACACCCAGCCCCCTGAGCAATGAGCACCCTGAGTACTGAGCACCCAGCACCCTGAGCACATAGCACCGAGCACCCCGAGCACTGAGCACCCAGCACCCGGAGTACTGAGCACCCAGCACCCTGAGCACTGAAGACCCAGCACCCTGAGTACTGAGCACCCAGCACCCTGAGCACTGAGCACCCAGCACCCTGAGTACTGAGCACCCAGCACCCTGAGCACTGAGCACCCAGGACCCTGAGTACTGAGCATCCAGCACCCCGAGCACTGAGCACCCAGCACCCTGAGTACTGAGGACTGAGCACCCAGCACCCCGAGCACTGAGCACTGAGTACCCAGTACCCCGAGCACTGAGCACCCAGCACCCTGAGCACTGAGCACCCTGAGTACTGAGCACCCAGAGCACTGAGCACTGAGCACCCTGAGTACTGAGCACCGAGCACCCTGAGTACTGAGCACCCAGGACTCTGAGCACTGAGCACAAAGCAAGCTGAGTACTGAGCACCCTGAGTACTGAGCACCGAGGACACTGAGCACCCAGTACCCTGAGTACTGAGCACCGAGCACCCCGAGTACTGAGCACCCAGCACCCTGAGCACTGAGCACCCAGCACCCCGAGCACTGAGCACCCAGCACCTTGAGTACTGAGCACTGAGCACCCCGTGCACTGAGCACCCAGAACCCTGAGTACTGAGCACCCAGCAACCCGAGCACTGAGCACCCAGCACCCTGAGTACTGAGCACCCAGAACCCTGAGTACTGAGCACTGAGCACCCTGAGCACGGAGCACCCAACACCCCGAGCACTGAGCACCCAGCACCCTGAGTACTGAGCACCCAGCACCCTGAGCACTGAGCACCCAGCACCCTGAGTACTGAGCACCCAGCACCCCGAGCACTGAGCACCCAGCACCCTGAGTACTGAGCACCCAGCACCCTGAGCACTGAGCACCGAGTACCCTGAGCACTGAGCACCCAGCACCCTGAGGACTGAGTACCCAGCACCCCGAGCACTGAGCACCCAGCACCCTGAGCACTGAGCACCCTGAGTACTGAGCACTGAGCACCCTGTGTACTGAGCACTGAGCACCCTGAGTACTGAGCACCCAGCACCCTGAGTACTGAGCACCCAGCAACCTGAGCACTGAGCACCGAGCACCCTGAGCACTGAGCACCCAGCACCCTGAGCACTGATCACCCAGCACCCTGAGCACTGAGCACCCAGCACCCTGAGTACTGAGCACCCTGAGTACTGAGCACACAGCACCCTGTGCACTGAGCACCCAGCAGCCCGAGCACTGAGCACCCAGCACCCTGAGCACTGAGCACCCTGAGTACTGAGCACTGAGCACCCTGAGTACTGAGCACTGAGCACCCTGAGTACTGAGCACCCAGCACCCTGAGTACTGAGCACCCAGCACCCTGAGCAATGAGCACCCTGAGTACTGAGCACCCAGCACCCTGAGCACTGAGCACCGAGCAAACCGAGCACTGAGCACCCAGCACCCGGAGTACTGAGCACCCAGCACCCTGAGTACTCAGCACCGAGCACCCTGAGTACTGAGCACCCAGTACCCTGAGCACTGAACACATAGCACCCTGAGTACTGAGCACCCCGAGCACTGACCACCCAGCACCCTGAGCACTGAGGACCTAGCACCCTGAGTACTGAGCACCCAGCACCCTGAGCACTGAGCACCGAGCACCCTGAGTACTGAGCACCCAGCACCCTGAGCACTGAGCACCCAGGACCCTGAGTACTGAGCATCCAGCACCCGGAGCACTGAGCACCCAGCACCCTGAGTACAGAGGACTGAGCACCCAGCACCACGAGCACTGAGCACTGAGTACCCAGCACCCCGAGCACTGAGCACCCAGCACCCTGAGCACTGAGCACCCTGAGTACTGAGCACCCAGAGCCCTGAGCACTGAGCACCCTGAGTACTGAGCACCGAGCACCCTGAGTACTGAGCACCCAGCACTCTGAGCACTGAGCACAAAGCAAGCTGAGTACTGAGCACCCTGAGTACTGAGCACCGAGGACCCTGAGCACCCAGTACCCTGAGTACTGAGCACCGAGCACCCCGAGTACTGAGCACCCAGCACCCTGAGCACTGAGCACCCAGCACCCCGAGGACTGAGCACCCAGCACCTTGAGTACTGAGCACTGAGCACCCCGAGCACTGAGCACCCAGCACCCTGAGTACTGAGCACCCAGCACCCCGAGCACTGAGCACCCAGCACCCTGAGTACTGAGCACCCTGAGTGCTGAGCACCCAGCACCCTGAGCACGGAGCACCCAACACCCCGAGCACTGAGCACCCAGCACCCTGAGTACTGAGCACCCAGCACCCTGAGTACTGAGCACTCAGCACCCTGAGTACTGAGCACCGAGCACCCCGAGCACTGAGCAACCAGCACCCTGAGCACTGAGCACCCTGAGGACTGAGCACCCAGCACCCTGAGTACTGAGCACCAAGCACCCTGAGTACTGAGCACCCAGCACCCCGAGAATGAGCACCCAGCACCATGAGTACTGAGCCCTGAGCACCCAGAGTATTGAGCACCGAGCACCCTGAGCACTGAGCACCCAGCACCCTGAAAACTGAGCACCGAGCACCCTGAGTACTGAGCACCCAGCACCCCGAGAATGAGAACCCAGCACCATGAGTACTGAGAACCGAGCACCCTGAGCACTGAGCACCCAGCACCCTGAGTACTGAGCACCAAGCACCCTGAGTACTGAGCACCCAGCACCCTGAGTACTGAGCACCCAGCACCCTGAGTACTGAGCACCCAGCACCCTGAGCACTGAGCACACTGAGTACTGAGCAACCAGCACCCTGAGCACTGAGCACCCAGCACCCCGAGCACTGAGCACTGAGCACCCTGAGCACTGAGCACCAAACACCCCGAGCACTGAGCACCCAGCACCCTGAGTACTGAGCACCCAGCACCCTGAGTACTGAGCACCCAGCATCCTGAGTACTGAGCACCCTGAGGACTGAGCACCCAGCACCCTGAGTACTGAGCACCCAGCACCCTGAGTACTGAGCACCCAGCATCCTGAGTACTGAGCACCGATCAACCTGAGCACTGAGCATCCAGCACCCTGAGCACTGAGCACCCTGAGGACTGAGCACCCAGCAACCTGAGTACTGAGCACCCAGCATCCTGAGTACTGAGCACCCTGAGTACTGAGCACCCAGCACCCCTAGCACTGAGCACCCAGCACCCTGAGTACTGAGCACCCTGAGTGTGGAGCACCCTGCACCCTGAGTACTGAGCAGCCAGCACCCTGAGTACTGAGCACCCTGAGTGCTGAGCACCCTGCACCCTGAGTACTGAGCACCCAGCATCCTGAGTACTGAGCACCCTGAGTACTGAGCATCCAGCACCCCGAGCACTGAGCACCCAGCACCCTGAGTACTGAGCACCCTGAGTACTGAGCACCCAGCACCCCTAGCACTGAGCACCCAGCACCCTGAGTACTGAGCACCCTGAGTGCTGAGCACCCTGCACCCTGAGTACTGAGCAGCCAGCACCCTGAGCACTGAGCACCCAGCACCCTGAGTACTGAGCACCCAGCACCCTGAGAACTTAGCACCCAGCAAATGAGCACTGAGCACCCAGCACCCTGAGTACTGAGCACCGAGCACCCTGAGTACTGAGCACCCAGCACCCTGAGTACTGAGCACCGAGCACCCCGAGTACTGAGCACCCAGCACCCTGAGAACTGAGCACCCAGCACCCTGAGCACTGAGCACCCAGCACCCTGAGTACTGAGCACCGAGCACCCCGAGCACTGAGCACCCAGCACCCTGAGCACTGAGCACCCAGCACCCTGAGTACTGAGAATCCAGCACCCTGAGTACTGAGCACACAGCACCCTGAGCACTGAGCACCCAGCACCCTGAGTACTGAGCACCCACCACCCTGAGTACTGAGCACCCAGCACCCTGAGTACTGAGCACCCAGCACCCTGAGTACTGAGCACCCAGCACCCTGAGTACTGAGCACCGAGCACCCCGAGTACTGAGCACCCAGCACCCCGAGGACTGAGCACCCAGCACCCTGAGCACTGAGCACCCAGCACCCTGAGTCCTGAGTACTGAGCACCCTGAGTACTGAGCACCCAGCATCCAGAGCACTGAGCACCCAGCACCCTGAGTACTGAGCACCGAGCACCCTAGGCACTGAGCACCCAGCACCCTGAGTACTGAGCACCCAGCACCAAATATACTGAGCACCGAGCATCCTGAGCACTGAGCACCGAGAACCCCGAGCACTGAGCACCCAGCACCCTGAGTACTGAGCACCCAGCACCAAGAGTACTGAGCAGCGAGCACCCCGAGCACTGAGCGCCCAGCACATTGAGTAATGAGCACCCAGCACCCCGAGTACTGAGCACCCAGCACCAAAAGTACTGAGCACCGTGCATCCTGAGCACTGAGCACCCAGCACCCCGAGAATGAGCACCCAGCACCCTGAGTACTGAGCACCCATGACCCTGAGCACTGAGCACCGAGCACCCCGAGCACTGAGCACCCAGCACCCTGAGCACTGAGCACCCAGCACCCAGAGCACTGAGCACCCAGCACTCTGAGCACTGAGCACCCAGCACCCTGAGTACTGAGCACCCAGCACCCTGAGTACTGAGCACCCAGACCACGAGCTCTGAGCACCCAGCACCCCTAGCACTGTGCACCCAGCACCCTGAGTACTGAGAACCCAGCACCCTGAGTACTGAGCACCCAGCACCCTGAGCACTGAGCACCCAGCAGCCCGAGCACTGAGCACCCAGCATCCTGAGCACTGAGTACTGAGCACCCAGCACCCTGAGCACTGAGCACCCAGCACCCTGAGCACTGAGCACCCAGCACCCTGAGTACTGAGCACCCAGCACCCCAAGCACTGAGCACCGAGCACCCTGAGTACTGAGCACCCAGCACGCTGAGCACTGAGCACCCAGCACCCCGAATACTGAGCACCCAGCACCCTGAGTACTGAGCACCCAGCACCCTGAGTACTGAGCACCCAGGACCCCTAGCACTGAGCACCCAGCACCCCGAGCACTGAGCACCCAGCACCCCGAGAATGAGCACCCAGCACCCTGAGTACTGATAACCGAGCACCCTGAGTACTGAGCACCCAGCACCCTGAGTGCTGAGCCCCCAGCACCCTGAGTCCTGAGCACCGAGCACCCCGAGCACTGAGCACCGGGTACCCCGAGCACTGAGCACCCAGCAACCTGAGTACTGAGCACCCAGCACCCTGAGTACTGAGCACTGAGCACTGAGCACCCTGAGCACTGAGCACCCAGCACCCTGAGCACTGAGCAACCAGCATCCTGAGCACTGAGTACTGAGCACCCAGCACCCTGAGCACTGAGCAGCCAGCACCCTGAGCACTGATCACCCAGCACCCTGAGTATTGAGCACCCAGCACCCCAAACACTGAGCAGCGAGCACCCTGAGTACTGAGCACCCATCACCCCGAGAATGAGCACCCAGCACCATGAGTACTGAGCCCCGAGCACCCAGAGTACTGAGCACCGAGCACCCTGAGCACTGAGCACCCAGCACCCTGAGAACTGAGCACCGAGCACCCTGAGTACTGAGCACCCAGCACCCCGAGAATGAGCACCCAGCACCATGAGTACTGAGCACCGAGCACCCTGAGCACTGAGCACCCAGCACCCTGAGTACTGAGCACCAAGCACCCTGAGTACTGAGCACCCAGCACCCTGAGTACTGAGCACCCAGCACCCTGAGTTCTGAGCACCCAGCACCCTGAGCACTGAGCACACTGAGTACTGAGTAACCAGCACCCTGAGCACTGAGCACCCAGCACCCCGAGCACTGAGCACCCAGCACCCCGGGCACTGAGCACTGAGCACCCTGAGCACTGAGGACCCAGCACCCCGAGCACTGAGCACCCAGCACCCTGGGTACTGAGCACCCAGCACCCTGAGCACTGAGCACACTGAGTACTGAGCAACCAGCACCCTGAGCACTGAGCACCCAGCACATCGAGCACTGAGCACCCAGCACCCTGAGTACTGAGCACCCAGCACCCTGAGCACTGAGCACCCAGCACCCCGAGTACTGAGCACCCAGCACCCCGAGTACTGAGCACCGAGCACCCCGAGCACTGAGCACCCAGCACCCTGAGTACTGAGCACCCCGAGTACTGAGAACCCAGCACCCTGATCACTGAGCACCCAGCACCCTGAGTACTGAGAACAGATCACCCTGAGTACTGAGCACCCAGCACCCTGAGTACTGAGCCCCCAGCACCCTGAGTACTGAGCACCCAGCACCCCGAGCACTGAGCACCCAGCACCCCGAGAATGAGCACCCAGAAACCTGAGTACTGAGCACCCAGCACCCTGAGTACTGAGCCCCCAGCACCCTGAGTTCTGAGCACCCAGCACCCTGAGCACTGAGCACACTGAGTACTGAGCAACCAGCACCCTGAGAAGTGAGCACCCAGCACCCCGAGCACTGAGCACCCAGCACCCCGAGCACTGAGCACTGAGCACCCTGAGCACTGAGGACCCAGCACCCCGAGCACTGAGCACCCAGCACCCTGAGTACTGAACACCCAGCACCCTGAGCACTGAGCACACTGAGTACTGAGCAACCAGCACCCTGAGCACTGAGCACCCAGCACCCCGAGCACTGAGCACCCAGCACCCTGAGCACTGAGCACCCAGCACCCTGAGCACTGAGCACCCAGCACCCCGAGTACTGAGCACCCACCAACCCGAGTACTGAGCACCTAGCACCCCGTGCACTGAGCACCCAGCACCCTGAGTACTGAGCACCCAGCACCCTGAGTACTGAGCACCCCGAGTACTGAGAACCCAGCACCCCGATCACTGAGAACCCAGCACCCTGAGTACTGAGAACAGATCACCCTGAGTACTGAGCACCCAGCACCCTGAGTACTGAGCCCCCAGCACCCTGAGTACTGAGCACCGAGCTCCCCGAGCACTGAGCACCCTGAGTACTGAGCACCCAGCACCCTGAGTACTGAGCACCCAGCACCCTGAGCACTGAGCACCCAGCACCCTGAGTACTGAGCACCCAGCACCCCGAGCACTGAGCACTGAGCACCCTGAGCACTGAGCACCCAGCACCCCGAGCACTGAGCACCCAGCACCCTGAGTACTGAGCACCCAGCACCCTGAGCACTGAGCACACTGAGTACTGAGCAACCAGCACCCTGAGCACTGAGCACCCAGCACCCCGAGCACTGAGCACCCAGCACCCTGAGAACTGAGCACCCAGCACCCTGAGCACTGAGCACCCAGCACCCCGAGTACTGAGCACCCAGCACCCCGAGTAGTGAGCACCGAGCACCCCGAGCACTGAGCACCCAGCACCCTGAGTACTGAGCACCCAGCACCCTGAGTACTGAGCACCCCGAGTACTGAGAACCCAGCACCCCGATCACTGAGCACCCAGCACCCTGAGAACTGAGCACCCAGCACCCTGAGTACTGAGCCCCCAGCACCCTGAGTACTGAGCACCCAGCACCCCGAGCACTGAGCACCCAGCACCCTTAGCACTGAGCACCCGGAGGACTGAGCACCCAGCACCCTGATAACTGAGCACTGATCACCCTGAGCACTGAGCACCCAGCACACCGAGCACTGATCACGCAGCACCCTGAGTACTGAGCACCCAGCACCCCGAGCACGGAGCACCCAGGACCCCGAGCACTGAGTACTGAGCACTCAGCACCCTGAGTACTGAGCACCGAGCTCCCTGAGCACTGAGCACCCAGCACCCTGAGCACTGAGCACCCAGCACCCTGAGCACTGAGCACCCAGCACCCTGAGTACTGAGCACCCAGCACGCTGAGTACTGAGCACCCAGCACCCCGAGCACTGAGCACCCAGCACCCTGAGTACTGAGCACTGAGCACCCAGCGCCCCGAGCACTGAGCACCCAGCACCCTGTGTACTGAGCACTGACCACCCTGAGTACTAAGCACCCAGCACCCTGAGTACTGAGCACCCATGACCCTGAGCACTGAGCACCGAGCACCCCGATCACTGAGCACCCAGCACCCTGAGCACTCACCACCCATCACCCCGATCACTGAGCACCCAGCACCCTGAGCACTGAGCACCCAGCACCCTGAGCACTGAGCACCCAGCACCCAGAGCACTGAGCACCCAGCACTCTGAGCACTGAGCACCCAGCACCCTGAGTACTGAGCACCCAGCACCCTGAGTACTGAGTATCCAGACCACGAGCACTGAGCACCCAGCACGCCTAGCACTGTGCACCCAGCACCCTGAGTACTGAGAACCCAGCACCCTGAGTACTGAGCACCCAGCACCCTGAGCACTGAGCACCCAGCAGCCCGAGCACTGAGCACCCAGCATCCTGAGCACTGAGTACTGAGCACCCAGAACCCTGAACACTGAGCACCCAGCACCCTGAGCACTGAGCACCCAGCACCCTGAGTACTGAGCACCCAGCACCCCAAGCACTGAGCACCGAGCACCCTGAGTACTGAGCACCCAGCACGCTGAGCACTGAGCACCCAGCACCCCGAATACTGAGCACCCAGCACCCTGAGTACTGAGCACCCAGCACCCTGAGTACTGAGCACCCAGCACCCCTAGCACTGAGCACCCAGCACCCTGAGCACTGAGCACCCAGCACCCTGAGTACTGAGCATCAAGCACGCTGATCACTGAGCACCCAGCACCCTGAGCACTGAGCACCCAGCACCCTGAGCACTGAGCACCCAGCACCCTGAGTCCTGAGCACCGAGCACCCCAAGCACTGAGCACCGGGTACCACGAGCACTGAGCACCCAGCAACCTGAGTACTGAACACCCAGCACCCTGAGTACTGAGCACTGAGCACTGAGCACCCTGAGCACTGAACACCCAGCACCCTGAGCACTGAGCACCCAGCATCCTGAGCACTGAGTACTGAGCACCCAGCACCCTGAGCACTGAGCAGCCAGCACCCTGAGCACTGAGCACCCAGCACCCTGAGTATTGAGCAAACAGCACCCCAAACACTGAGCAGCGAGCAACCTGAGAACTGAGCACCGAGCACCCTGAGTACTGAGCACCCAGCACCATGAGTACTGAGCCCCGAGCACCCAGAGTACTCAGCACCGAGCACCCTGAGCACTGAGCACCCAGCACCCTGAGTACTTAGCACCAAGCACCCTGAGTACCGAGCACCCAGCACCCCGAGAATGAGCACCCAGCACCATGAGTACTGAGCCCCGAGCACCCAGAGTACTGAGCACCGAGCACCCTGAGCACTGAGCACCCAGCACCCTGAGAACTGAGCACCGAGCACCCTGAGTACTTAGCACCCAGCACCCCGAGAATGAGCACCCAACACCATGAGTACTGAGCACCGAGCACCCTGAGCACTGAGCACCCAGCACCCTGAGCACTGAGCACCAAGCACCCTGAGTACTGAGCACCGAGCACCCTGAGTACTGAGCACCCAGCACATTGAGTTCTGAGCACCCAGCACCCTGAGCACTGAGCAAACTGAGTACTGAGCAACCAGCACCCTGAGCACTGAGCACCCAGCACCCCGAGCACTGAGCACCCAGCACCCCGAGCACTGAGCACTGAGCACCCTGAGCACTGAGGACCCAGCACCCCGAGCACTGAGCACCCAGCACCCTGAGTACTGAGCACCCAGCACCCTGAGCACTGAGCACACTGAGTACTGAGCAACCAGCACCCTGAGCACTGAGCACCCAGCACCCCGAGCACTGAGCACCCAGCACGCTGAGTACTGAGCACTGAGCACCCAGCACCCTGAGTACTGAGCACCCAGCACCCTGAGTACTGAGCACCCAACACCCTGAGTACGGAGAACCCAGCACCCCGAGTACTGAACACCCAGCACCCTGAGTACTGAGCACCCAGCGCCCCGAGCACCGAGCACCCCGAGCACTGAGCACTGGGCACCCTGAGTACTGAGCACTGAGCACCCTTAGTACTGAGCACCGAGCACCCTGAGTACTGAGCACCCAGCACCCTGAGCACTGAGCACGGAGCACCCCGAGGACTGAGCACCCAGCACCGTGAGCACTGAGCACCCAGCACCTTGAGTACTGAGCACCGAGCACCCCGAGCACTGAGCACCAAGCACCCTGAGTACTGAGCACCCAGCACCCCGAGCACTGAGCACCCAGCACCCTGAGTACTGAGCACCCAGCACCCTGAGTACTGAGCACTGAGCACCCTGAGCACTGAGCACCAAACACCCCGAGCACTGAGCACCCAGCACCCTGAGTACTGAGCACCCAGCACCCTGAGTACTGAGCACCCAGCATCCTGAGTACTGAGCACCCTGAGGACTGAGCACCCAGCACCCTGAGTACTGAGCACCCAGCACCCTGAGTACTGAGCACCCAGCATCCTGAGTACTGAGCACCGATCAACCTGAGCACTGAGCATCCAGCACCCTGAGCACTGAGCACCCTGAGGACTGAGCACCCAGCACCCTGAGTACTGAGCACCCAGCATCCTGAGTACTGAGCACCGATCACCCTGAGCACTGAGCATCCAGCACCCCGAGCACTGAGCACCCAGCACCCTGAGTACTGAGCACCCTGAGTACTGAGCACCCAGCACCCCTAGCACTGAGCACCCAGCACCCTGAGTACTGAGCACCCTGAGTGCTGAGCACCCAGCACCCTGAGTACTGAGCAGCCAGCACCCTGAGCACTGAGCACCCAGCACAATGAGTACTGAGCACCCAGCACCCTGAGAACTTAGCACCCAGCAAATGAGCAGTGAGCACCCAGCACCCTGAGTACTGAGCACCGAGCACCCTGAGTACTGAGCACCCAGCACCCTGATAACTGAGCACTGATCACCCTGAGCACTGAGCACCCAGCACACCGAGCACTGATCACGCAGCACCCTGAGTACTGAGCACCCAGCACCCCGAGCACGGAGCACCCAGGACCCCGAGCACTGAGTACTGAGCACTCAGCACCCTGAGTACTGAGCACCGAGCTCCCTGAGCACTGAGCACCCAGCACCCTGAGCACTGAGCACCCAGCACCCTGAGCACTGAGCACCCAGCACCCTGAGTACTGAGCACCCAGCACGCTGAGTACTGAGCACCCAGCACCCCGAGCACTGAGCACCCAGCACCCTGAGTACTGAGCACTGAGCACCCAGCGCCCCGAGCACTGAGCACCCAGCACCCTGTGTACTGAGCACTGACCACCCTGAGTACTAAGCACCCAGCACCCTGAGTACTGAGCACCCATGACCCTGAGCACTGAGCACCGAGCACCCCGATCACTGAGCACCCAGCACCCTGAGCACTCACCACCCATCACCCCGATCACTGAGCACCCAGCACCCTGAGCACTGAGCACCCAGCACCCTGAGCACTGAGCACCCAGCACCCAGAGCACTGAGCACCCAGCACTCTGAGCACTGAGCACCCAGCACCCTGAGTACTGAGCACCCAGCACCCTGAGTACTGAGTATCCAGACCACGAGCACTGAGCACCCAGCACGCCTAGCACTGTGCACCCAGCACCCTGAGTACTGAGAACCCAGCACCCTGAGTACTGAGCACCCAGCACCCTGAGCACTGAGCACCCAGCAGCCCGAGCACTGAGCACCCAGCATCCTGAGCACTGAGTACTGAGCACCCAGAACCCTGAGCACTGAGCACCCAGCACCCTGAGCACTGAGCACCCAGCACCCTGAGTACTGAGCACCCAGCACCCCAAGCACTGAGCACCGAGCACCCTGAGTACTGAGCACCCAGCACGCTGAGCACTGAGCACCCAGCACCCCGAATACTGAGCACCCAGCACCCTGAGTACTGAGCACCCAGCACCCTGAGTACTGAGCACCCAGCACCCCTAGCACTGAGCACCCAGCACCCTGAGCACTGAGCACCCAGCACCCTGAGTACTGAGCATCAAGCACGCTGATCACTGAGCACCCAGCACCCTGAGCACTGAGCACCCAGCACCCTGAGCACTGAGCACCCAGCACCCTGAGTCCTGAGCACCGAGCACCCCAAGCACTGAGCACCGGGTACCACGAGCACTGAGCACCCAGCAACCTGAGTACTGAACACCCAGCACCCTGAGTACTGAGCACTGAGCACTGAGCACCCTGAGCACTGAACACCCAGCACCCTGAGCACTGAGCACCCAGCATCCTGAGCACTGAGTACTGAGCACCCAGCACCCTGAGCACTGAGCAGCCAGCACCCTGAGCACTGAGCACCCAGCACCCTGAGTATTGAGCAAACAGCACCCCAAACACTGAGCAGCGAGCAACCTGAGAACTGAGCACCGAGCACCCTGAGTACTGAGCACCCAGCACCATGAGTACTGAGCCCCGAGCACCCAGAGTACTCAGCACCGAGCACCCTGAGCACTGAGCACCCAGCACCCTGAGTACTTAGCACCAAGCACCCTGAGTACCGAGCACCCAGCACCCCGAGAATGAGCACCCAGCACCATGAGTACTGAGCCCCGAGCACCCAGAGTACTGAGCACCGAGCACCCTGAGCACTGAGCACCCAGCACCCTGAGAACTGAGCACCGAGCACCCTGAGTACTGAGCACCCAGCACCCCGAGAATGAGCACCCAACACCATGAGTACTGAGCACCGAGCACCCTGAGCACTGAGCACCCAGCACCCTGAGCACTGAGCACCAAGCACCCTGAGTACTGAGCACCGAGCACCCTGAGTACTGAGCACCCAGCACATTGAGTTCTGAGCACCCAGCACCCTGAGCACTGAGCAAACTGAGTACTGAGCAACCAGCACCCTGAGCACTGAGCACCCAGCACCCCGAGCACTGAGCACCCAGCACCCCGAGCACTGAGCACTGAGCACCCTGAGCACTGAGGACCCAGCACCCCGAGCACTGAGCACCCAGCACCCTGAGTACTGAGCACCCAGCACCCTGAGCACTGAGCACACTGAGTACTGAGCAACCAGCACCCTGAGCACTGAGCACCCAGCACCCCGAGCACTGAGCACCCAGCACGCTGAGTACTGAGCACTGAGCACCCAGCACCCTGAGTACTGAGCACCCAGCACCCTGAGTACTGAGCACCCAACACCCTGAGTACGGAGAACCCAGCACCCCGAGTACTGAACACCCAGCACCCTGAGTACTGAGCACCCAGCGCCCCGAGCACCGAGCACCCCGAGCACTGAGCACTGGGCACCCTGAGTACTGAGCACTGAGCACCCTTAGTACTGAGCACCGAGCACCCTGAGTACTGAGCACCCAGCACCCTGAGCACTGAGCACGGAGCACCCCGAGGACTGAGCACCCAGCACCGTGAGCACTGAGCACCCAGCACCTTGAGTACTGAGCACCGAGCACCCCGAGCACTGAGCACCAAGCACCCTGAGTACTGAGCACCCAGCACCCCGAGCACTGAGCACCCAGCACCCTGAGTACTGAGCACCCAGCACCCTGAGTACTGAGCACTGAGCACCCTGAGCACTGAGCACCAAACACCCCGAGCACTGAGCACCCAGCACCCTGAGTACTGAGCACCCAGCACCCTGAGTACTGAGCACCCAGCACCCAGCATCCTGAGTACTGAGCACCCTGAGGACTGAGCACCCAGCACCCTGAGTACTGAGCACCCAGCACCCTGAGTACTGAGCACCCAGCATCCTGAGTACTGAGCACCGATCAACCTGAGCACTGAGCATCCAGCACCCTGAGCACTGAGCACCCTGAGGACTGAGCACCCAGCACCCTGAGTACTGAGCACCCAGCATCCTGAGTACTGAGCACCGATCACCCTGAGCACTGAGCATCCAGCACCCCGAGCACTGAGCACCCAGCACCCTGAGTACTGAGCACCCTGAGTACTGAGCACCCAGCACCCCTAGCACTGAGCACCCAGCACCCTGAGTACTGAGCACCCTGAGTGCTGAGCACCCAGCACCCTGAGTACTGAGCAGCCAGCACCCTGAGCACTGAGCACCCAGCACAATGAGTACTGAGCACCCAGCACCCTGAGAACTTAGCACCCAGCAAATGAGCAGTGAGCACCCAGCACCCTGAGTACTGAGCACCGAGCACCCTGAGTACTGAGCACCCAGCACCCTGAGTACTGAGCACCGAGCACCCCGAGTACTGCGCACCCAGCACCCTGAGAACTGAGCACCCAGCACCCCGAGCACTGAGCACCCAGCACGCTGAGTACTGAGCACCTAGCACCCCGAGCACTGAGCACCCAGCACCCTGAGCACTGAGAACCCAACACCCTGAGTACTGAGCATCCAGCACCCTGAGTACTGAGCACACAGCACCCTGAGCACTGAGCACCCAGCACCCTGAGTACTGAGTACCCACCACCCTGAGTACTGAGCACCCAGCACCCTGAGTACTGAGCAACCAGCACCCTGAGTACTGAGCACCCAGCACCCTGAGTACTGAGCACCGAGCACCCCGAGTACTGAGCACCCAGCGCCCCGAGCACTGAGCACCCAGCACCCTGAGCACTGAGCACCCAGCACCCTGAGTCCTGAGTACTGAGCACCCTGAGTACTGAGCACCCAGCATCCAGAGCACTGAGCACCCAGCACCCTGAGTACTGAGCACCGAGCACCCCAGGCACTGAGCACCCAGCACCCTGAGTACTGAGCACCCAGCACCAAAAGTACTGAGCACCGAGCATCCTGAGCACTAAGCACCCAGCACCCCGAGAATGAGCACCCAGCACCCTGAGTACTGAGCACCCAGCACCCTGAGTACTGAGCACCCAGCACCCCGAGCACTGAGAACCCTGAATACTGAGCACCCAGCACCCTGAGTACTGTGCACTAAGCACCCAGAGCGCTGAGCACCCAGTACCCCGAGCACTGAGTACTGAGCACCCAGCACCCTGAGTACTGAGCACCGAGCTCCCCGAGCACTGAGCACCCTGAGTACTGAGCACCCAGCACCCTGAGTACTGAGCACCCAGCACCCTGAGCACTGAGCACCCAGCACCCTGAGTACTGAGCACCCAGCACCCCGAGCACTGAGCACCCAGCACCCTGAATACTGAGCAACCTGAGCACTGAGCACCCAGCACCCTGAGTACTGAGCACCCTGAGGACTGAGCACCGATCACCCTGAGCACTGAGCACCCAGCACCCTGAGTACTGAGCACCCAGCACCCTGAGCACTGAGCACCCAGCACCCTGATTACTGAGCAGCGAGCACCCTGAGTACTGAGCACCCAGCACCCTGAGTACTGAGCACCCAGCACCCTGAGTACTGAGCACCGAGCACCCCGAGTACAGAGCACCCAGCACCCTGAGTACTGAGCACCCTGAGTACTGAGCACCGATCACCCTGACCACTGAGCACCCAGCACCCTGTGTACTGAGCACCCAACGTACTGAGCACCGAGCACACCGAGCACTGAGCACCCAGCACCCTGAGTACTGAGCACCGAGCACCCTGAGCACTGAGCACCCAGCACCCTGAGTACTGAGCACCGAGCACCCCGAGCACTGAGCACCCAGCGCCCAGAGCACTGAGCACCGAGCACACCGAGCACTGAGCACCCAGCACCCTGAGTACTGAGCACCGAGCACCCTGAGCACTGAGCACCCAGCACCCTGAGTACTGAGCACCGAGCACCCCGAGCACTGAGCACCCAGCGCCCAGAGCACTGAGCACCCAGCACCCCGAGCAATGAGCACCCAGCACCCTGAGTACTGAGCACCCAGCACCCCGAGTCCTGAGAACCCAGAAACCTGAGCACAGAGCACCCAGCACCCCGAGCACTGAGCACCCAGCACCCTGAGCACTGAGCACCCAGCACCCTGAGTACTGAGCACTGAACACCCCGAGTACTGAGCACCCAGCACCCCGAGCACTGAGCACCGAGCACCGCGAGCACTGAGCACCCAGCACCCCGAGCACTGAGCACCCAGAACCCTGAGCACTGAGCACCCAGCACCCCGAGCACTGAGCACCCAGCACCCGGAGCACTGAGCACCCAGCACCCCGAGCACTGAGCACCCAGCACCCCGAGCACTGAGCACCCAGCACCCTGAGTACTCAGAACCCAGCACCCTGAGCACTGAGCAACCAGCACCCTGAGTACTGAGCACCGAGCACCCTGAGTACTGAGCACCCAACACCCTGATTAATGAGCACCCAGCACCCCGAGCACTGAGCACCCAGCACCCTGAGTACTGAGCACCGAGCACCCTGAGTACGGAGCAACCAGCACCCTGAATACTGAGCACCCAGCGTACTGAGCACACAGCACCCTGATTAATGAGCACCCAGCACCCTGATTAATGAGCACCCAGCACCCCGAGCACTGAAAACCCAGGACCCTGAGTACTGAGCACCGAGCACCCTGAGTACTGAGCACCCAGCACCCTGAGCACTGAGCACCCAGCACCCTGAGTACTGAGCACCGAGCACCCCGAGTACTGAGCAACCAGCACCCCGAGCACTGAGCACCCAGCACCCCGAGCACTGAGCACCCAGCACACCGAGCACTGAGCACCCAGCACCCCGAGCACCGAGCACCATGAGTACTAAGCACCGAGCACCCTGAGCACTGAGCACCCAGCACCCTGAGCACTGAGAACCCAGCACCCCGAGTACTGAGCACCCAGCACCCCGAGCACTGAGCACCCAGCACCCTGAGTACTGAGCACCCAGCACCCTGAGCACTGAGCACCGAGTACTCTGAGCACTGAGCACCCAGCACCCTGAGGACTGAGTACCCAGCACCCCGAGCACTGAGCACCCAGCACCCTGAGCACTGAGCACCCTGAGTACTGAGCACTGAGCACCCTGAGTACTGAGCACTGAGCACACTGAGTACTGAGCACAGAGCACCCTGAGTACTGAGCACTGAGCACCCTGAGTACTGAGCACCCAGCACCCTGAGTACTGAACACCCAGCCCCCTGAGCAATGAGCACCCTGAGTACTGAGCACCCAGCACCCTGAGCACATAGCACCGAGCACCCCGAGCACTGAGCACCCAGCACCCGGAGTACTGAGCACCCAGCACCCTGAGCACTGAGGACCCAGCACCCTGAGTACTGAGCACCCAGCACCCTGAGCACTGAGCACCCAGCACCCTGAGTACTGAGCACCCAGCACCCTGAGCACTGAGCACCCAGGACCCTGAGTACTGAGCATCCAGCACCCCGAGCACTGAGCACCCAGCACCCTGAGTACTGAGGACTGAGCACCCAGCACCCCGAGCACTGAGCACTGAGTACCCAGCACCCCGAGCACTGAGCACCCAGCACCCTGAGCACTGAGCACCCTGAGTACTGAGCACCCAGAGCACTGAGCACTGAGCACCCTGAGTACTGAGCACCGAGCACCCTGAGTACTGAGCACCCAGGACTCTGAGCACTGAGCACAAAGCAAGCTGAGTACTGAGCACCCTGAGTACTGAGCACCGAGGACACTGAGCACCCAGTACCCTGAGTACTGAGCACCGAGCACCCCGAGTACTGAGCACCCAGCACCCTGAGCACTGAGCACCCAGCACCCCGAGCACTGAGCACCCAGCACCTTGAGTACTGAGCACTGAGCACCCCGTGCACTGAGCACCCAGAACCCTGAGTACTGAGCACCCAGCAACCCGAGCACTGAGCACCCAGCACCCTGAGTACTGAGCACCCAGAACCCTGAGTACTGAGCACTGAGCACCCTGAGCACGGAGCACCCAACACCCCGAGCACTGAGCACCCAGCACCCTGAGTACTGAGCACCCAGCACCCTGAGCACTGAGCACCCAGCACCCTGAGTACTGAGCACCCAGCACCCCGAGCACTGAGCACCCAGCACCCTGAGTACTGAGCACCCAGCACCCTGAGCACTGAGCACCGAGTACCCTGAGCACTGAGCACCCAGCACCCTGAGGACTGAGTACCCAGCACCCCGAGCACTGAGCACCCAGCACCCTGAGCACTGAGCACCCTGAGTACTGAGCACTGAGCACCCTGTGTACTGAGCACTGAGCACCCTGAGTACTGAGCACCCAGCACCCTGAGTACTGAGCACCCAGCAACCTGAGCACTGAGCACCGAGCACCCTGAGCACTGAGCACCCAGCACCCTGAGCACTGATCACCCAGCACCCTGAGCACTGAGCACCCAGCACCCTGAGTACTGAGCACCCTGAGTACTGAGCACACAGCACCCTGTGCACTGAGCACCCAGCAGCCCGAGCACTGAGCACCCAGCACCCTGAGCACTGAGCACCCTGAGTACTGAGCACTGAGCACCCTGAGTACTGAGCACTGAGCACCCTGAGTACTGAGCACCCAGCACCCTGAGTACTGAGCACCCAGCACCCTGAGCAATGAGCACCCTGAGTACTGAGCACCCAGCACCCTGAGCACTGAGCACCGAGCAAACCGAGCACTGAGCACCCAGCACCCGGAGTACTGAGCACCCAGCACCCTGAGTACTCAGCACCGAGCACCCTGAGTAGTGAGCACCCAGTACCCTGAGCACTGAACACATAGCACCCTGAGTACTGAGCACCCCGAGCACTGACCACCCAGCACCCTGAGCACTGAGGACCTAGCACCCTGAGTACTGAGCACCCAGCACCCTGAGCACTGAGCACCGAGCACCCTGAGTACTGAGCACCCAGCACCCTGAGCACTGAGCACCCAGGACCCTGAGTACTGAGCATCCAGCACCCGGAGCACTGAGCACCCAGCACCCTGAGTACAGAGGACTGAGCACCCAGCACCACGAGCACTGAGCACTGAGTACCCAGCACCCCGAGCACTGAGCACCCAGCACCCTGAGCACTGAGCACCCTGAGTACTGAGCACCCAGAGCCCTGAGCACTGAGCACCCTGAGTACTGAGCACCGAGCACCCTGAGTACTGAGCACCCAGCACTCTGAGCACTGAGCACAAAGCAAGCTGAGTACTGAGCACCCTGAGTACTGAGCACCGAGGACCCTGAGCACCCAGTACCCTGAGTACTGAGCACCGAGCACCCCGAGTACTGAGCACCCAGCACCCTGAGCACTGAGCACCCAGCACCCCGAGGACTGAGCACCCAGCACCTTGAGTACTGAGCACTGAGCACCCCGAGCACTGAGCACCCAGCACCCTGAGTACTGAGCACCCAGCACCCCGAGCACTGAGCACCCAGCACCCTGAGTACTGAGCACCCTGAGTGCTGAGCACCCAGCACCCTGAGCACGGAGCACCCAACACCCCGAGCACTGAGCACCCAGCACCCTGAGTACTGAGCACCCAGCACCCTGAGTACTGAGCACTCAGCACCCTGAGTACTGAGCACCGAGCACCCCGAGCACTGAGCAACCAGCACCCTGAGCACTGAGCACCCTGAGGACTGAGCACCCAGCACCCTGAGTACTGAGCACGCAGCACCCTGAGTACTGAGCACCCAGCATCCTGAGTACTGAGCACAGATCACCCTGAGCACTGAGCATCCAGCACCCCGAGCACTGAGCACCCAGCACCCCGAGCACTGAGCAACCAGCACCCTGAGTACAGAGCACCCTGATTGCTGAGCACCCAGCACCCTGAGTACTGAGCACCGAGCACCCTGAGTACTTAGCACCCAGCACCTGAACACTGAGCACCCAGCACCCTGAGTACTGAGCACCGAGCACCCTGAGTACTGAGCACCCAGCACCCTGAGTACTGAGCACCCAGCACACCGAGTACTGAGCACCGAGCACCCCGAGTACTGAGCACCCAGCACCCTGAGAACTGAGCACCCAGCACCCCGAGCACTGAGCACCCAGCACCCTGAGTACTGAGCACCGAGCACCCCGAGCACTGAGCACCCAGCACCCTGAGCACTGAGCACCCAGCACCCTGAGTACTGAGCACACAGCACCCTGAGCACTGAGCACCCAGCACCCTGAGTACTGAGCACCCAGCACCCTGAGTACTGAGCACCCAGCACCGTGAGTACTGAGCACCCAGCACCCTGAGTACTGAGAACCGAGCACCCCGAGCACTGAGCACCCAGCACCCTGAGTACTGAGCACCCAGCACCCTGAGTACTGAGCACCCAGCACCCTGAGCACTGAGCACAAAGCATGCTGAGTACTGAGCAGCCTGAGGACTGAGCACCGAGGACCCTGAGCACTTAGCACCCAGCACCCTGAGCACTGAGCACCCAGCACCCGAGAATGAGCACCCAGCACCCTGAGTACTGAGAACCGAGCACCCTGAGTACATAGCACACAGCACGCTGAGCACTGAGCACCCAGCACCCCGAGTACTGAGCACCCAGCACCCCGAGCACTGAGCACCCAGCACCCCGAGAATGAGCACCCAGCACCCTGAGTACTGAGCACCCAGCACCCTGAGTACTGAGCACCGAGCACCCCGAGTACAGAGCACCCAGCACCCTGAGCACTCAGCACCCAGCACCCCGAGCACTGAGCACACAGCACCCTGAGTAGTGAGCTCCCAGCACCCCGAGCCCTGAGCACCCAGCACCCTGAGTACTGAGCACCCTGAGTACTGAGCACCGATCACCCTGAGCACTGAGCACCCAGCACCCTGAGTACTGAGCACCCAACGTACTGAGCACCGAGCACACCGAGCACTGAGCACCCAGCATCCTGAGTACTGAGCACCGAGCACCCTGAGCACTGAGCACCCAGCACCCTGAGTACTGAGCACCGAGCACCCCGAGCACTGAGCACCCAGCACCCTGAGCACTGAGCACCCAGCACCCTGAGTACTGAGCACTGAGCACCCTGAGCACTGAGCACCCAGCACTACGAGCACTGAGCACTGAGCACCCCGAGCACTGAGCACCCAGCACCCTGAGTACTGAACACTGAGCACCCAGCACCCCGAGCACTGAGCACCTAGCACCCTGTGTACTGAGCACCGAGCACCCCGAGCACTGAGCACCCAGCACCCTGAGCACTCAGCACCCAGCACCCCGAGCACTGAGCACCCAGCACCCAGAGCACTGAGCACCCAGCACCCTGAGCACTGAGCACCCAGCACCCAGAGCACTGAGCACCCAGCACCCTGAGCACTGAGCACCCAGCACACTGAGTACTGAGCACCCAGCACCCTGAGTACTGAGCACCCAGACCCCGAGCACTGAGCACCCAGCACCCCTAGCACTGTGCACCCACCACCCTGAGTACTGAGAACCCAGCACCCTGAGTACTGAGCACCCAGCACCCTGAGCACTGAGCACCCAGCAGCCCGAGCACTGAGCACCCAGAATCCTGAGCACTGAGTACTGAGCACCCAGCACCCTGAGCACTGAGCACGCAGCACCCTGAGAACTGAGCACCCAGCACCCTGAGTACTGAGCACCCAGCACCCCAAGCACTGAGCACCGAGCACCCTGAGTACTGAGCACCCAGCACCCCGAGTACTGAGCACCCAGCAACCTGAGTACTGAGCACCCAGCACCCTGAGCACTGAGCACCCAGCACCCTGAGCACTGAGCACCCAGCACCCTGAGCACTGAGCACCCAGCACCCTGAGTACTGAGCATCAAGCACCCTGAGCACTGAGCACCCAGCACCCTGAGCACTGAGCAGCCAGCACCCTGAGCACTGAGCACCCAACGTACTGAGCACCGAGCACCCTGAGAACTGAGCACCGAGCACCCTGAGTACTGAGCAGCCAGCACCATGAGTACTGAGCACCGAGCACCCAGAGTACTGAGAAACCTGAGTACTGAGCACCCAGCACCCTGAGAATGAGCACCCAGCACCATGAGTACTGAGCACCGAGCACCCTGAGCACTGAGCACCCAGCACCCTGAGTACTGAGCACCCAGCACTACGAGCACTGAGCACCCAGCACTCTGAGTACTGAGCACTGAGCACCCTGAGCACTGAGCACCCAGCACTACGAGCACTGAGCACCCAGCACTCTGAGTACTGAGCACCCAGCACCCTGAGTACTGAGCACCCAGCACCCTGAGTACTTAGCACTGAGCACCCCGAGCACTGATCACCCAGCACCCTGAGCACTGAGCACCCAGCACCCTGAGTACTGAGCACTGAGCACCCTGAGCACTGAGCACCCAGCACTACGAGCACTGAGCACTGAGCACCCTGAGCACTGAGCACCCAGCAGCCTGAGTAATGAGCACCCAGCACCCTGAGTACTGAGCACTGAGCACCCTGAGCACTGAGCACCCAGCACTACGAGCACTGAGCACCCAGCACTCTGAGTACTGAGCACCCAGCACCCTGAGTACTGAGCACCCAGTACCCTGAGTACTTAGCACTGAGCACCCCGAGCACTGAGCACCCAGCACCCTGAGCACTGAGCACCCAGCACCCTGAGTACTGAGCACCCAGCACCCTGAATACTGAGCACCCAGCGTACTGAGCACCGAGCACCCCGAGCACTGAGCACCCAGCACCCTGAGTACTGAGCACCCAGCACCCCGAGCACTGAGCACCCAGCACCCTGAGTACTGAGCACCGAGCACCCTGAATACTGAGCACCCAGCACCCTGAGTACTGAGCACCCAGCGTACTGAGCACCGAGGACCCAGCAACCTGAGCCCTGAGCACCCAGCACCCTGAGTACTGAGCACTGAGCACCCAGCACCCCGAGCACTGAGCACCCAGCACCCTGAGTACTAAGCACCCAGCACCCTGTGTACTGAGCACCCAGCACCCTGAGTACTGAGCACCCAGCGTACTGAGCACCGAGCACCCCGAGCACTGAGCACCCATCACCCTGAGTACTGAGCACCCAGCACCCCGAGCACTGAGCACCCAGCACCCTGAGTACTGAGCACCGAGCACCCTGAGTACTGAGCACCCAGCACCCTGAGTACTGAGCACCCAGCGTACTGAGCACCGAGCACCCAGCACCCTGAGTACTGAGCACCCAGCAACCTGAGCACTGAGCACCCAGCACCCCAAGCACTGAGCACCGAGCACCCTGAGTACTGAGCACCCAGCACCCCGAGTACTGAGCACCCAGCACCCTGAGTACTGAGCACCCAGCACCCTGAGCACTGAGCACCCAGCACCCTGAGCACTGAGCACCCAGCACCCTGAGCACTGAGCACCCAGCACCCTGAGTACTGAGCATCAAGCACCCTGAGCACTGAGCACCCAGCACCCTGAGCACTGAGCAGCCAGCACCGTGAGCACTGAGCACCCAACGTACTGAGCACCGAGCACCCTGAGAACTGAGCACCCAGCACCCTGAGTACTGAGCAGCCAGCACCATGAGTACTGAGCACCGAGCACCCAGAGTACTGAGAAACCTGAGTACTGAGCACCCAGCACCCTGAGAATGAGCACCCAGCACCATGAGTACTGAGCACCGAGCACCCTGAGCACTGAGCACCCAGCACCCTGAGTACTGAGCACCCAGCACTACGAGCACTGAGCACCCAGCACTCTGAGTACTGAGCACTGAGCACCCTGAGCACTGAGCACCCAGCACTACGAGCACTGAGCACCCAGCACTCTGAGTACTGAGCACCCAGCACCCTGAGTACTGAGCACCCAGCACCCTGAGTACTTAGCACTGAGCACCCCGAGCACTGAGCACCCAGCACCCTGAGCACTGAGCACCCAGCAACCTGAGTACTGAGCACTGAGCACCCTGAGCACTGAGCACCCAGCACTACGAGCACTGAGCACTGAGCACCCTGAGCACTGAGCACCCAGCAGCCTGAGTAATGAGCACCCAGCACCCTGACTACTGAGCACTGAGCACCCTGAGCACTGAGCACCCAGCACTACGAGCACTGAGCACCCAGCACTCTGAGTACTGAGCACCCAGCACCCTGAGTACTGAGCACCCAGCACCCTGAGTACTTAGCACTGAGCACCCCGAGCACTGAGCACCCAGCACCCTGAGCACTGAGCACCCAGCACCCTGAGTACTGAGCACCCAGCACCCTGAATACTGAGCACCCAGCGTACTGAGCACCGAGCACCCCGAGCACTGAGCACCCAGCACCCTGAGTACTGAGCACCCAGCACCCTGAGCACTGAGCACCCAGCACCCTGAGTACTGAGCACCGAGCACTCTGAGTACTGAGCACCCAGCACCCTGAGTACTGAGCACCCAGCGTACTGAGCACCGAGGACCCAGCAACCTGAGCCCTGAGCACCCAGCACCCTGAGTAATGAGCACTGAGCACCCAGCACCCCGAGCACTGAGCACCCAGCACCCTGAGTACTAAGCACCCAGCACCCTGTGTACTGATCACCCAGCACCCTGAGTACTGAGCACCCAGCGTACTGAGCACCGAGCACCCCGAGCACTGAGCACCCAGCACCCTGAGTACTGAGCACCCAGCACCCCGAGCACTGAGCACCCAGCACCCTGAGTACTGAGCACCGAGCACCCTGAGTACTGAGCACCCAGCACCCTGAGTACTGAGCACCCAGCGTACTGAGCACCGAGCACCCAGCACCCTGAGTACTGAGCACCCAGCAACCTGAGCACTGAGCACCCACCACCCTGAGTACTGAGCACTGAGCACGCCGAGTATTGAGCACCGGGCACCCCGAGCACTAAGCACCCAGCACCCAGAGCACCGAGCACCCAGCACCCTGAGCACTGAGCACCCAGCACCCTGAGCACTGAGCACCCAGCACCCTGAGCACTGAGCACCCGGCACCCTGAGCACTGAGCACCCAGCACCCTGAGCACTGAGCAACCAGAACCCTGAGTACTGAGCACCCAACGTACTGAGCACCGAGTACCCTGAGCACTGAGCACCCAGAACCCCGAGTACTGAGCACCGGGCACCCCGAGCACTAAGCACCCAGCACCCCGAGCACCGAGCACCCAGCACCTTGAGCACTGAGCACCCAGCACCCCGAGCACTGAGCACCAAGCACCCCGAGCACTGAGCACCCAGCACTCCGAGCACTGAGCACCAAGCACCCCGAGCACTGAGCACCCAGCACCCCGAGCACTGAGCACCCAGCACCCTGAGCACTGAGCACCCAGAACCCCGAGAACTGAGCACCCAGCACCCCGAGCACTGAGCACCCCGCACCCCGAGCACTGAGCACCCAGCACCCCGAGCACTGTGCACCCAGCACCCTGAGTACTGAGCACCCAGCACCCTGAGTACTTAGCACCCAACACCCTGAGCACTGAGCACCCAGCACCCTGAGTACTGAGCACCCAGCACCACAAGCACAGAGCACCCTGAGTACTGAGCACCCTGCACCCCAAGCACTGTGCACCCTGAGTACTGAGCACCCATCACCCTGATTAATGAGCACCCAGCACCCCGAGTACTGAGCACCGAGCACCCTGAGTACTGAGCACCCAACGTACTGAGCACCGAGCACCCTGAGCACTGAGCACCCAGCACCCTGAGTACTGAGCACCCAGCACCCTGAGCAATGAGCACCCTGAGTACTGAGCACCCAGCACCTTGAGCACTGAGCACCGAGCACCCCGAGCACTGAGCACCCAGCACCCGGAGTACTGAGCACCCAGCAGTCTGAGTACTAAGCACCGAGCACCCTGAGTACTGAGCACCCAGCACACTGAGCACTGAACACACAGCACCCTGAGTACTGAGCACCTCGAGCACTGAGCACCCAGCACCCTGAGTACTGAGCACCGAGCACCCTGAGCACTGAGCACCCAGCACCGCGAGCACTGAGCACCCAGCACCCCGAGCACAGAGCACCCAGCACCCTGAGTACTGAGCACCCAGCACCCTGAGTACTGAGCACCCAGCACCCTGAGCACTGAGCACACAGCACCCTGAGCACTGAGCACAGAGCACCCTGAGTACTGAGCACTGAGCACCCAGCACCCCGAGCACTGAGCACCCAGCACCCTGAGTACTGAGCACCCAGCAACCCGAGCACTAAGCACCCAGCACCCCGAGCACCAAGCACCCAGCACCCTGAGCACTGAGCACCCAGCACCCTGAGCACTGAGCACCCAGCACCCTGAGTACTGAGCACTGAGCACCCAGCACCCTGAGTACTGAGCACATAGCAACCAGAGCACTAAGCACTCAGCACCCCGAGCACCGAGCACCCAGCACCCTGAGCACTGAGCACCGAGCACCCTGAGTACTGAGCACCCAGCACCCTGAGTACTGAGCACCCAGCGTACTGAGCACCGAGCATACAGCACCCTGAGTACTGAGCACCCAGCACCCTGAGCACTGAGCACCCAGCACCCTGAGTACTGAGCACTGAGCACCCCGAGTACTGAGCACCGGGCACCCCGAGCACTAAGCACCCAGCACCCAGAGCACCGAGCACCCAGCACCCTGAGCACTGAGCACCCAGCACCCTGAGCACTGAGCACCCAGCACCCTGAGCACTGAGCACCTAGCACCCTGAGCACTGAGCACCCAGCACCCTGAGTTCTGAGCACCCAACGTACTGAGCACCTAGTACCCTGAGCACTGAGCACCCAGAACCCCGAGTACTGAGCACCGGGCACCCCGAGCACTAAGCACCCAGCACCCTGAGCACTGAGCACCGAGCACCCCAAGCACTGGGCACCCAGCACCCGGAGTACTGAGCACCCAGCACCCTGAGTACTAAGCACCGAGCACCCTGAGTACTGAGCACCCAGCACCCTGAGCACTGAACACACAGCACCCTGAGTACTGAGCACCTAGAGGACTGAGCACCCAGCACCCTGAGTACTGAGCACCGAGCACCTCGAGCACTGAGCACCCAGCACCGCGAGCACTGAGCACCCAGCACCCCGAGCACAGAGCACCCAGCACCCTGAGTACTGAGCACGCAGCACCCTGAGTACTGAGCACCCAGCACCCCGAGCACTGAGCACCCAGCACCCTGAGCACTGAGCACCCAGCACCCGAGTACTGAGCACCCAGCACCCTGAGTACTGAGCACCCAGCACCCTGAGTACTGAGCACCCAGCACCCCGAGTACTGAGCACCAAGCACCCTGAGTACTGAACACCCAGCACCCTGAGCACTGAGCACTGAGCACACTGAGCACTGAGTACTGAGCACCGAGCACCCCGAGCACTGAGCACCCAGCACCCGGAGTACTGAGCACCCAGCACGCTGAGTACTAAGCACCGAGCATCCTGAGTACTGAGCACCCAGCACCCTGAGCACTGAACACACAGCACCCTGAGTACTGAGCACCTCGAGCACTGAGCACCCAGCACCCTGAGTACTGAGCACCGAGCACCCCGAGCACTGAGCACCCAGCACGCCGAGCACTGAGCACCCAGCACCCCGAGCACTGAGCACCCAGCACCCTGAGTACTGAGCACCCAGCACCCTGAGCACTGAGCACCCAGCACCGTGAGCACTGAGCACCCAGCACCCTGAATACTGAGCACCCAGCACCCTGAGCACTGAGTACCCAGCACCCTGAGCACTGAGCACCCAGCACCCTGAATACTGAGCACCCAGCACCTCGAGCCCTGAGCTCCCAGCACCCTGAGTACTGAGCATCAAGCACCCTGAGCACTGAGCACCCAGCACCCTGAGCACTGAGCAGCCAGCACCCTGAGCACTGAGCACCCAACGTACTGAGCAACGAGCACCCCGAGCACTGAGCACCCAGAACCCTGAGTACTGAGCGCTGAGCACCCTGAGTACTGAGCACCCAGCACCCCGCGCACTGAGCACCCAGCACCCCGAGCACTGAGCACCCAGCACCCCGAGCACTGAGCACCCAGCACCGTGAGTACTGAGCACCCAGCACCTTGAAAACTGAGCACCGAGCACCCCGAGCACTGAGCACCGGGCACCCCGAGCACTGAGCACCCAGCACCCTGAGTACTGAGCACCCAGCACCCTAAGTATTGAGCACTGACCACTGAGCTCCCAGAGCACTGAGCACCCAGCACCCTGAGCACTGAGCACCCAGCATCCTGAGCACTGAGTACTGAGCGCCCAGCACCCCAAACACTGAGCACCGAGCACCCTGAGAACTGAGCACCGAGCACCCTGAGTACTGAGCAGCCAGCACCATGAGTACTGAGCACCGAGCACCCAGAGTATTGAGCAACCTGAGTACTGAGCACCCAGCACCCTGAGAATGAGCACCCAGCACCCTGAGCACTGAGTACCCAGCACCCTGAGCACTGAGCACCCAGCACCCTGAGCACTGAGCACACAGCACCCTGAGCACTGAGCACCCAGCACCCTGAGTACTGAGCACTGAGCACCCAGCACCCCGAGCACTGAGCACCCAGCACCCTGAGTACTGAGCACTGAGCACCCAGCACCCCGAGTACTGAGCACCAAGCACCCTGAGTACTGAACACCCAGCACCCTGAGCACTGAGCACTGAGCACCCTGAGCACTGAGTACTGAGCACCGAGCACCCCGAGCACTGAGCACCCAGCACCCCGAGTACTAAGCACCGAGCATCCTGAGTACTGAGCACCCAGCACCCTGAGCACTGAACACACAGCACCCTGAGTACTGAGCACCTCGAGCACTGAGCACCCAGCACCCTGAGTACTGAGCACCGAGCACCCCGAGCACTGAGCACCCAGCACCCCGAGCACTGAGCACCCAGCACCCCGAGCACTGAGCACCCAGCACCCTGAGCACTGAGCACCCAGCACCCAGAGCACTGAGCACCCAGCACCCTGAGCACTGAGCACCCAGCACCCTGAGTACTGAGCACCCAGCACCCTGAGTACTGAGCACCCAGACCCCGAGCACTGAGCACCCAGCACCCCTAGCACTGTGCACCCACCACCCTGAGTACTGAGAACCCAGCACCCTGAGTACTGAGCACCCAGCACCCTGAGCACTGAGCACCCAGCAGCCCGAGCACTGAGCACCCAGAATCCTGAGCACTGAGTACTGAGCACCCAGCACCCTGAGCACTGAGCACGCAGCACCCTGAGAACTGAGCACCCAGCACCCTGAGTACTGAGCACCCAGCACCCCAAGCACTGAGCACCGAGCACCCTGAGTACTGAGCACCCAGCACCCCGAGTACTGAGCACCCAGCACCCTGAGTACTGAGCACCCAGCACCCTGAGCACTGAGCACCCAGCACCCTGAGCACTGAGCACCCAGCACCCTGAGCACTGAGCACCCAGCACCCTGAGTACTGAGCATCAAGCACCCTGAGCACTGAGCACCCAGCACCCTGAGCACTGAGCAGCCAGCACCCTGAGCACTGAGCACCCAACGTACTGAGCACCGAGCACCCTGAGAACTGAGCACCGAGCACCCTGAGTACTGAGCAGCCAGCACCATGAGTACTGAGCACCGAGCACCCAGAGTACTGAGAAACCTGAGTACTGAGCACCCAGCACCCTGAGAATGAGCACCCAGCACCATGAGTACTGAGCACCGAGCACCCTGAGCACTGAGCACCCAGCACCCTGAGTACTGAGCACCCAGCACTACGAGCACTGAGCACCCAGCACTCTGAGTACTGAGCACTGAGCACCCTGAGCACTGAGCACCCAGCACTACGAGCACTGAGCACCCAGCACTCTGAGTACTGAGCACCCAGCACCCTGAGTACTGAGCACCCAGCACCCTGAGTACTTAGCACTGAGCACCCCGAGCACTGAGCACCCAGCACCCTGAGCACTGAGCACCCAGCACCCTGAGTACTGAGCACTGAGCACCCTGAGCACTGAGCACCCAGCACAACGAGCACTGAGCACTGAGCACCCTGAGCACTGAGCACCCAGCAGCCTGAGTAATGAGCACCCAGCACCCTGAGTACTGAGCACTGAGCACCCTGAGCACTGAGCACCCAGCACTACGAGCACTGAGCACCCAGCACTCTGAGTACTGAGCACCCAGCACCCTGAGTACTGAGCACCCAGCACCCTGAGTACTTAGCACTGAGCACCCCGAGCACTGAGCACCCAGCACCCTGAGCACTGAGCACCCAGCACCCTGAGTACTGAGCACCCAGCAGCCTGAATACTGAGCACCCAGCGTACTGAGCACCGAGCACCCCGAGCACTGAGCACCCAGCACCCTGAGTACTGAGCACCCAGCACCCCGAGCACTGAGCACCCAGCACCCTGAGTACTGAGCACCGAGCACCCTGAGTACTGAGCACCCAGCACCCTGAGTACTGAGCACCCAGCGTACTGAGCACCGAGGACCCAGCAACCTGAGCCCTGAGCACCCAGCACCCTGAGTACTGAGCACTGAGCACCCAGCACCCCGGGCACTGAGCACCCAGCACCCTGAGTACTAAGCACCCAGCACCCTGAGTACTGAGCACCCAGCACCCTGAGTACTGAGCACCCAGCGTACTGAGCACCGAGCACCCCGAGCACTGAGCACCCCGCACCCTGAGTACTGAGCACCCAGCACCCCGAGCACTGAGCACCCAGCACCCTGAGTACTGAGCACCGAGCACCCTGAGTACTGAGCACCCAGCACCCTGAGTACTGAGCACCCAGCGTACTGAGCACCGAGCACCCAGCACCCTGAGTACTGAGCACCCATCAACCTGAGCACTGAGCACCCACCACCCTGAGTACTGAGCACTGAGCACGCCGAGTATTGAGCACCGGGCACCCCGAGCACTAAGCACCCAGCACCCAGAGCACCGAGCACCCAGCACCCTGAGCACTGAGCACCCAGCACCCTGAGCACTGAGCACCCAGCACCCTGAGCACTGCGCACCCGGCATCCTGAGCACTGAGCACCCAGCACCCTGAGCACTGAGCAACCAGCACCCTGAGTACTGAGCACCCAACGTACTGAGCACCGAGTACCCTGAGCACTGAGCACCCAGAACCCCGAGTACTGAGCACCGGGCACCCCGAGCACTAAGCACCCAGCACCCCGAGCACCGAGCACCCAGCACCTTGAGCACTGAGCACCCAGCACCCCGAGCACTGAGCACCAAGCACCCCGAGCACTGAGCACCCAGCACCCCGAGCACTGAGCACCAAGCACCCCGAGCACTGAGCACCCAGCACCCCGAGCACTGAGCACCCAGCACCCTGAGCACTGAGCACCCAGAACCCCGAGAACTGAGCACCCACCACCCCGAGCACTGAGCACCCCGCACCCCGAGCACTGAGCACCCAGCACCCCGAGCACTGTGCACCCAGCACCCTGAGTACTGAGCACCCAGCACCCTGAGTACTTAGCACCCAACACCCTGAGCACTGAGCACCCAGCACCCTGAGTACTGAGCACCCAGCACCACAAGCACAGAGCACCCTGAGTACTGAGCACCCTGCACCCCAAGCACTGTGCACCCTGAGTACTGAGCACCCATCACCCTGATTAATTAGCACCCAGCACCCCGAGTACTGAGCACCGAGCACCCTGAGTACTGAGCACCCTGCACCCCAAGCACTGTGCACCCTGAGCACTGAGCACCCAGCACCCTGAGTACTGAGCACCCAGCACCCTGAGCAATGAGCACCCTGAGTACTGAGCACCCAGCACCTTGAGCACTGAGCACCGAGCACCCCGAGCACTGAGCACCCAGCACCCGGAGTACTGAGCACCCAGCAGTCTGAGTACTAAGCACCGAGCACCCTGAGTACTGAGCACCCAGCACACTGAGCACTGAACACACAGCACCCTGAGTACTGAGCACCTCGAGCACTGAGCACCCAGCACCCTGAGTACTGAGCACCGAGCACCCTGAGCACTGAGCACCCAGCACCGCGAGCACTGAGCACCCAGCACCCCGAGCACAGAGCACCCAGCACCCTGAGTACTGAGCACCCAGCACCCTGAGTACTGAGCACCCAGCACCCTGAGCACTGAGCACACAGCACCCTGAGCACTGAGCACAGAGCACCCTGAGTACTGAGCACTGAGCACCCAGCACCCCGAGCACTGAGCACCCAGCACCCTGAGTACTGAGCACCCAGCAACCCGAGCACTAAGCACCCAGCACCCCGAGCACCAAGCACCCAGCACCCTGAGCACTGAGCACCCAGCACCCTGAGCACTGAGCACCCAGCACCCTGAGTACTGAGCACTGAGCACCCAGCACCCTGAGTACTGAGCACATAGCAACCAGAGCACTAAGCACTCAGCACCCCGAGCACCGAGCACCCAGCACCCTGAGCACTGAGCACCGAGCACCCTGAGTACTGAGCACCCAGCACCCTGAGTACTGAGCACCCAGCGTACTGAGCACCGAGCACCCAGCACCCTGAGTACTGAGCACCCAGCACCCTGAGCACTGAGCACCCAGCACCCTGAGTACTGAGCACTGAGCACCCCGAGTACTGAGCACCGGGCACCCCGAGCACTAAGCACCCAGCACCCAGAGCACCGAGCACCCAGCACCCTGAGCACTGAGCACCCAGCACCCTGAGCACTGAGCACCCAGCACCCTGAGCACTGAGCACCTAGCACCCTGAGCACTGAGCACCCAGCACCCTGAGTTCTGAGCACCCAACGTACTGAGCACCTAGTACCCTGAGCACTGAGCACCCAGAACCCCGAATACTGAGCACCGGGCACCCCGAGCACTAAGCACCCAGCACCCTGAGCAGTGAGCACCGAGCACCCCAAGCACTGGGCACCCAGCACCCGGAGTACTGAGCACCCAGCACCCTGAGTACTAAGCACCGAGCACCCTGAGTACTGAGCACCCAGCACCCTGAGCACTGAACACACAGCACCCTGAGTACTGAGCACCTAGAGGACTGAGCACCCAGCACCCTGAGTACTGAGCACCGAGCACCTCGAGCACTGAGCACCCAGCACCGCGAGCACTGAGCACCCAGCACCCCGAGCACAGAGCACCCAGCACCCTGAGTACTGAGCACGCAGCACCCTGAGTACTGAGCACCCAGCACCCCGAGCACTGAGCACCCAGCACCCTGAGCACTGAGCACCCAGCACCCGAGTACTGAGCACCCAGCACCCTGAGTACTGAGCACCCAGCACCCTGAGTACTGAGCACCCAGCACCCCGAGTACTGAGCACCAAGCACCCTGAGTACTGAACACCCAGCACCCTGAGCACTGAGCACTGAGCACACTGAGCACTGAGTACTGAGCACCGAGCACCCCGAGCACTGAGCACCCAGCACCCGGAGTACTGAGCACCCAGCACGCTGAGTACTAAGCACCGAGCATCCTGAGTACTGAGCACCCAGCACCCTGAGCACTGAACACACAGCACCCTGAGTACTGAGCACCTCGAGCACTGAGCACCCAGCACCCTGAGTACTGAGCACCGAGCACCCCGAGCACTGAGCACCCAGCACGCCGAGCACTGAGCACCCAGCACCCCGAGCACTGAGCACCCAGCACCCTGAGTACTGAGCACCCAGCACCCTGAGCACTGAGCACCCAGCACCGTGAGCACTGAGCACCCAGCACCCTGAATACTGAGGACCCAGCACCCTGAGCACTGAGTACCCAGCTCCCTGAGCACTGAGCACCCAGCACCCTGAATACTGAGCACCCAGCACCTCGAGCCCTGAGCTCCCAGCACCCTGAGTACTGAGCATCAAGCACCCTGAGCACTGAGCACCCAGCACCCTGAGCACTGAGCAGCCAGCACCCTGAGCAGTGAGCACCCAACGTACTGAGCAACGAGCACCCCGAGCACTGAGCACCCAGAACCCTGAGTACTGAGCGCTGAGCACCCTGAGTACTGAGCACCCAGCACCCCGAGCACTGAGCACCCAGCACCCCGAGCACTGAGCACCCAGCACCCCGAGCACTGAGCACCCAGCACCGTGAGTACTGAGCACCCAGCACCCTGAAAACTGAGCACCGAGCACCCCGAGCACTGAGCACCGGGCACCCCGAGCACTGAGCACCCAGCACCCTGAGTACTGAGCACCCAGCACCCTAAGTATTGAGCACTGACCACTGAGCTCCCTGAGCACTGAGCACCCAGCACCCTGAGCACTGAGCACCCAGCATCCTGAGCACTGAGTACTGAGCACCCAGCACCCCAAACACTGAGCACCGAGCACCCTGAGAACTGAGCACCGAGCACCCTGAGTACTGAGCAGCCAGCACCATGAGTACTGAGCACCGAGCACCCAGAGTACTGAGCAACCTGAGTACTGAGCACCCAGCACCCTGAGAATGAGCACCCAGCACCCTGAGCACTGAGTACCCAGCACCCTGAGCACTGAGCACCCAGCACCCTGAGCACTGAGCACACAGCACCCTGAGCACTGAGCACCCAGCACCCTGAGTACTGAGCACTGAGCACCCAGCACCCCGAGCACTGAGCACCCAGCACCCTGAGTACTGAGCACTGAGCACCCAGCACCCCGAGTACTGAGCACCAAGCACCCTGAGTACTGAACACCCAGCACCCTGAGCACTGAGCAGTGAGCACCCTGAGCACTGAGTACTGAGCACCGAGCACCCCGAGCACTGAGCACCCAGCACCCCGAGTACTAAGCACCGAGCATCCTGAGTACTGAGCACCCAGCACCCTGAGCACTGAACACACAGCACCCTGAGTACTGAGCACCTCGAGCACTGAGCACCCAGCACCCTGAGTACTGAGCACCGAGCACCCCGAGCACTGAGCACCCAGCACCCCGAGCACTGAGCACCCAGCACCCCGAGCACTGAGCACCCAGCACCCTGAGTACTGAGCACCCAGCACCCTGAGTACTGAGCACCCAGCACCCTGAGCACTGAGAACCCAGCACCCTGAGCACTGAGCACCCAGCACCCTGAATACTAAGCACCCAGCACCCTGAGCACTGAGTACCCAGCACCCTGAGCACTGAGCACCCAGCACCCTGAGTACTGAGCACCCAGCACCAAGAGTTCTGAGCACCGAGCATCCTGAGCACTGAGCACCGAGCACCCCGAGCACTGAGCACCCAGCACCCTGAGTAATGAGCACCCAGCACCCCGAGTACTGAGAACCCAGAACCGTGAGTACTGAGCACCCAGCACCCTGAGTACTGAGCACCCAGCACCCTGAGTACTGAGCACTGATCACCGTGAGCACTGAGCACCCAGCACCCTGAGTACTGAGCACCCAGCACCCTGAGTACTGAGCACCCAGCACCCTGGGCACTGAGCACCCAGCACCCTGAGTGCTGAGCACCTAGCACCCTGAGTACTGAGCACACAGCACCCTGAGCAATGAGCACCCAGCACCCTGAGTACTGAGCACTGATCACCCTGAGCACTGAGCACCCAGCACCCTGTGTACTGAGCACCCAGCACCCTGAGTACTGAGCACCCAGCACCCTGGGCACTGAGCACCCAGCACGCTGAGTGCTGAGCACCCAGCACCCCGAGCACTGAGCATCCAGCACCCTGAGTACTGAGCACCATGAGTACTGAGCACTGAGCACCCAGCAGCCTGAGTACTGAGCACCCTGAGGACTGAGCACCCATCACCCTGAGCACTGAGAACCCAGCACCCTGAGTACTGAGCACTGATCACCCTGAGCACTGAGCACCCAGCACCCTGAGTACTGAGCACCCAGCACCCCGAGCACTGAGCACCCAGCACCCTGAGTACTGAGCACCCAGCACCCCGAGCACTGAGCACCCAGCACCCTGAGTACTGAGCACCGAGCACCCTGAGTACTGAGCACCCAGCACCCTGAGTACTGAGCACCCAGCACCCTGAGTACTGAGCACCCAGCGTACTGAGCACCGAGGACCCAGCAACCTGAGCCCTGAGCACCCAGCACCCTGAGTACTGAGCACTGAGCACCCAGCACCCCGAGCACTGAGCACCCAGCACCCTGAGTACTAAGCACCCAGCACCCTGAGTACTGAGCACCCAGCACCCTGAGTACTGAGCACCCAGCGTACTGAGCACCGAGCACCCCGAGCACTGAGCACCCAGCACCCTGAGTACTGAGCACCCAGCACCCCGAGCAATGAGCACCCAGCACCCTGAGTACTGAGCACCGAGCACCCTGAGTACTGAGCACGCAGCACCCTGAGTACTGAGCACCCAGCGTACTGAGCACCGAGCACCCAGCACCCTGAGTACTGAGCACCCAGCACCCTGAGCACTGAGCACCCAACACCCTGAGTACTGAGCACTGAGCACGCCGAGTATTGAGCACCGGGCACCCCGAGCACTAAGCACCCAGCACCCAGAGCACCGAGCACCCAGCACCCTGAGCACTGAGCACCCAGCACCCTGAGCACTGAGCACCCAGCACCCTGAGCACTGAGCACCCGGCACCCTGAGCACTGAGCACCCAGCACCCTGAGCACTGAGCACCCAGCACCCTGAGTACTGAGCACCCAACGTACTGAGCACCGAGTACCCTTAGCACTGAGCACCCAGAACCCCGAGTACTGAGCACCGGGCACCCCGAGCACTAAGCACCCAGCACCCCGAGCACCGAGCACCCAGCACCCTGAGCACTGAGCACCGAGCACCCTGAGTACTGAGCACCCAGCACCCTGAGTACTGAGCACCCAGCGTACTGAGCACCGAGCACCCAGCACCCTGAGTACTGAGCACCCAGCACCCTGAGCACTGAGCACCCAGCGCCCTGAGTACTGAGCACCGGGCACCCCGAGCACTAAGCACCCAGCACCCAGAGCACCGAGCACCCAGCACCCTGAGCACTGAGCACCCAGCACCCTGAGCACTGAGCACCCAGCACCCTGAGCACTGAGCACCTAGCACCCTGAGCACTGAGCACCCAGCACCCTGAGTTCTGAGCACCCAACGTACTGAGCACCTAGTACCCTGAGAACTGAGCACCCAGAACCCCGAGTACTGAGCACCGGGCACCCCGAGCACTAAGCACCCAGCACCCTGAGCACTGAGCACCGAGCACCCCAAGCACTGAGCACCCAGCACCCGGAATACTGAGCACCCAGCACCCTGAGTACTAAGCACCGAGCACCCTGAGTACTGAGCACCCAGCACCCTGAGCACTGAACACACAGCACCCTGAGTACTGAGCACCTAGAGGACTGAGCACCCAGCACCCTGAGTACTGAGCACCGAGCACCTCGAGCACTGAGCACCCAGCACCGCGAGCACTGAGCACCCAGCACCCCGAGCACAGAGCACCCAGCACCCTGAGTACTGAGCACGCAGCACCCTGAGTACTGAGCACCCAGCACCCCGAGCACTGAGCACCCAGCACCCTGAGCACTGAGCACCCAGCACGCGAGTACTGAGCACCCAGCACCCTGAGTACTGAGCACCCAGCACCCTGAGTACTGAGCACCCAGCACCCCGAGTACTGAGCACCAAGCACCCTGAGTACTGAACACCCAGCACCCTGAGCACTGAGCACTGAGCACCCTGAGCACTGAGTACTGAGCACCGAGCACCCCGAGCACTGAGCACCCAGCACCCGGAGTACTGAGCACCCAGCACGCTGAGTACTAAGCACCGAGCATCCTGAGTACAGAGCACCCAGCACCCTGAGCACTGAACACACAGCCGCCTTAGTACTGAGCACCTCGAGCACTGAGCACCCAGCACCCTGAGTACTGAGCACCGAGCACCCCGAGCACTGAGCACACAGCACGCCGAGCACTGAGCACCCAGCACCCCGAGCACTGAGCACCCAGCACCCTGAGTACTGAGCACCCAGCACCCTGAGTACTGAGCACCCAGCACCCTGAGCACTGAGTACCCAGCACCCCGAGCACTGAGCACCCAGCACCCTGAATACTGAGCACCCAGCACCCTGAGCACTGAGTACCCAGCACCCTGAGCACTGAGCACCCAGCACCCTGAATACTGAGCACCCAGCACCCCGAGCCCTGAGCTCCCAGCACCCTGACTACTGAGCATCAAGCACCCTGAGCACTGAGCACCCAGCACCCTGAGCACTGAGCAGCCAGCACCCTGAGCACTGAGCACCCAACGTACTGAGCAACGAGCACCCCGAGCACTGAGCACCCAGAACCCTGAGTACTGAGCGCTCAGCACCCTGAGTACTGAGCACCCAGCACCCCGAGCACTGAGCACCCAGCACCCCGAGCACTGAGCACCCAGCACCCCGAGCACTGAGCACCCAGCACCGTGAGTACTGAGCACCCAGCACCCTGAAAACTGAGCACCGAGCACCCCGAGCACTGAGCACCGGGCACCCCGAGCACTGAGCACCCAGCACCCTGAGTACTGAGCACCCAGCACCCTAAGTATTGAGCACTGAACACTGAGCTCCCTGAGCACTGAGCACCCAGCACCCTGAGCACTGAGCACCCAGCATCCTGAGCACTGAGTACTGAGCACCCAGCACCCCAAACACTGAGCACCGAGCACCCTGAGAACTGAGCACCGAGCACCCTGAGTACTGAGCAGCCAGCACCATGAGTACTGAGCACCGAGCACCCAGAGTACTGAGCAACCTGAGTACTGAGCACCCAGCACCCTGAGAATGAGCACCCAGCACCCTGAGCACTGAGTAGCCAGCACCCTGAGCACTGAGCACCCAGCACCCTGAGCACTGAGCACACAGCACCCTGAGCACTGAGCACCCAGCACCCTGAGTACTGAGCACTGAGCACCCAGCACCCCGAGCACTGAGCACCCAGCACCCTGAGTACTGAGCACTGAGCACCCAGCACCCCGAGTACTGAGCACCAAGCACCCTGAGTACTGAACACCCAGCACCCTGAGCACTGAGCACTGAGCACCCTGAGCACTGAGTACTGAGCACCGAGCACCCCGAGCACTGAGCACCCAGCACCCCGAGTACTAAGCACCGAGCATCCTGAGTACTGAGCACCCAGCACCCTGAGCACTGAACACACAGCACCCTGAGTACTGAGCACATCGAGCACTGAGCACCCAGCACCCTGAGTACTGAGCACCGAGCACCCCGAGCACTGAGCACCCAGCACCCCGAGCACTGAGCACCCAGCACCCCGAGCACTGAGCACCCAGCACCCTGAGTACTGAGCACCCAGCACCCTGAGTACTGAGCACCCAGCGTACTGAGCACCGAGCACCCAGCACCCTGAGTACTGAGCACCCAGCACCCTGAGCACTGAGCACCCACCACCCTGAGTACTGAGCACTGAGCACGCCGAGTATTGAGCACCGGGCACCCCGAGCACTAAGCACCCAGCACCCAGAGCACCGAGCACCCAGCACCCTGAGCACTGAGCACCCAGCACCCTGAGCACTGAGCACCCAGCACCCTGAGCACTGAGCACCCGGCACCCTGAGCACTGAGCACCCAGCACCCTGAGCACTGAGCACCCAGCACCCTGAGTACTGAGCACCCAACGTACTGAGCACCGAGTACCCTGAGCACTGAGCACCCAGAACCCCGAGTACTGAGCACCGGGCACCCCGAGCACTAAGCACCCAGCACCCCGAGCACCGAGCACCCAGCACCCTGAGCACTGAGCACCGAGCACCCTGAGTACTGAGCACCCAGCACCCTGAGTACTGAGCACCCAGCGTACTGAGCACCGAGCACCCAGCACCCTGAGTACTGAGCACCCAGCACCCTGAGCACTGAGCACACAGCGCCCTGAGTACTGAGCACCGGGCACCCCGAGCACTAAGCACCCAGCACCCAGAGCACCGAGCACCCAGCACCCTGAGCACTGAGCACCCAGCACCCTGAGCACTGAGCACCCAGCACCCTGAGCACTGAGCACATAGCACCCTGAGCACTGAGCACCCAGCACCCTGAGTTCTGAGCACCCAACGTACTGAGCACCTAGTACCCTGAGAACTGAGCACCCAGAACCCCGAGTACTGAGCACCGGGCACCCCGAGCACTAAGCACCCAGCACCCTGAGCACTGAGCACCGAGCACCCCAAGCACTGAGCACCCAGCACCCGGAGTACTGAGCACCCAGCACCCTGAGTACTAAGCACCGAGCACCCTGAGTACTGAGCACCCAGCACCCTGAGCACTGAACACACAGCACCCTGAGTACTGAGCACCTAGAGGACTGAGCACCCAGCACCCTGAGTACTGAGCACCGAGCACCTCGAGCACTGAGCACCCAGCACCGCGAGCACTGAGCACCCAGCACCCCGAGCACAGAGCACCCAGCACCCTGAGTACTGAGCACGCAGCACCCTGAGTACTGAGCACCCAGCACCCCGAGCACTGAGCACCCAGCACCCTGAGCACTGAGCACCCAGCACCCGAGTACTGAGCACCCAGCACCCTGAGTACTGAGCACCCAGCACCCTGAGTACTGAGCAACCAGCACCCCGAGTACTGAGCACCAAGCACCCTGAGTACTGAACACCCAGCACCCTGAGCACTGAGCACTGAGCACCCTGAGCACTGAGTACTGAGCACCGAGCACCCCGAGCACTGAGCACCCAGCACCCGGAGTACTGAGCACCCAGCACGCTGAGTACTAAGCACCGAGCATCCTGAGTACTGAGCACCCAGCACCCTGAGCACTGAACACACAGCACCCTGAGTACTGAGCACCTCGAGCACTGAGCACCCAGCACCCTGAGTACTGAGCACCGAGCACCCCGAGCACTGAGCACCCAGCACGCCGAGCACTGAGCACCCAGCACCCCGAGCACTGAGCACCCAGCACCCTGAGTACTGAGCACCCAGCACCCTGAGTACTGAGCACCCAGCACCCTGAGCACTGAGTACCCAGCGCCCCGAGCACTGAGCACCCAGCACCCTGAATACTGAGCACCCAGCACCCTGAGCACTGAGTACCCAGCACCCTGAGCACTGAGCACCCAGCACCCTGAATACTGAGCACCCAGCACCCCGAGCCCTGAGCTCCCAGCACCCTGAGTACTGAGCATCAAGCACCCTGAGCACTGAGCACCCAGCACCCTGAGCACTGAGCAGCCAGCACCCTGAGCACTGAGCACCCAACGTACTGAGCAACGAGCACCCCTAGCACTGAGCAGCCAGAACCCTGAGTACTGAGCGCTCAGCACCCTGAGTACTGAGCACCCAGCACCCCGAGCACTGAGCACCCAGCACCCCGAGCACTGAGCACCCAGCACCCCGAGCACTGAGCACCCAGCACCGTGAGTACTGAGCACCCAGCACCCTGAAAACTGAGCACCGAGCACCCCGAGCACTGAGCACCGGGCACCCCGAGCACTGAGCACCCAGCACATTGAGTACTGAGCACCCAGCACCCTAAGTATTGAGCACTGACCACTGAGCTCCCTGAGCACTGAGCACCCAGCACCCTGAGCACTGAGCACCCAGCATCCTGAGCACTGAGTACTGAGCACCCAGCACCCCAAACACTGAGCACCGAGCACCCTGAGAACTGAGCACCGAGCACCCTGAGTACTGAGCAGCCAGCACCATGAGTACTGAGCACCGAGCACCCAGAGTACTGAGCAACCTGCGTACTGAGCACCCAGCACCCTGAGAATGAGCACCCAGCACCCTGAGCACTGAGTACCCAGCACCCTGAGCACTGAGCACCCAGCACCCTGAGCACTGAGCACACAGCACCCTGAGCACTGAGCACCCAGCACCCTGAGTACTGAGCACTGAGCACCCAGCACCCCGAGCACTGAGCACCCAGCACCCTGAGTACTGAGCACTGAGCACCCAGCACCCCGAGTACTGAGCACCAAGCACCCTGAGTACTGAACACCCAGCACCCTGAGCACTGAGCACTGAGCACCCTGAGCACTGAGTACTGAGCACCGAGCACCCCGAGCACTGAGCACCCAGCACCCCGAGTACTAAGCACCGAGCATCCTGAGTACTGAGCACCCAGCACCCTGAGCACTGAACACACAGCACCCTGAGTACTGAGCACATCGAGCACTGAGCACCCAGCACCCTGAGTACTGAGCACCGAGCACCCCGAGCACTGAGCACCCAGCACCCCGAGCACTGAGCACCCAGCACCCCGAGCACTGAGCACCCAGCACCCTGAGTACTGAGCACCCAGCACCCTGAGTACTGAGCACCCAGCACCCTGAGCACTGAGAACCCAGCACCCTGAGCACTGAGCACCCAGCACCCTGAATACTGAGCACCCAGCACCCTGAGCACTGAGTACCCAGCACCCTGAGCACTGAGCACCCAGCACCCTGAGTACTGAGCACCCAGCACCAAGAGTTCTGAGCACCGAGCATCCTGAGCACTGAGCACCGAGCACCCCGAGCACTGAGCACCCAGCACACTGAGTAATGAGCACCCAGCACCCCGAGTACTGAGAACCCAGAACCGTGAGTACTGAGCACCCAGCACCCTGAGTACTGAGCACCCAGCACCCTGAGTACTGAGCACTGATCACCCTGAGCACTGAGCACCCAGCACCCTGAGTACTGAGCACCCAGCACCCTGAGTACTGAGCACCCAGCACCCTGGGCACTGAGCACCCAGCACCCTGAGTGCTGAGCACCGAGCACCCTGAGTACTGAGCACCCAGCACCCTGAGCAATGAGCACCCAGCACCCTGAGTACTGAGCACTGATCACCCTGAGCACTGAGCACCCAGCACCCTGAGTACTGAGCACCCAGCACCCTGAGTACTGAGCACCCAGCACCCTGGGCACTGAGCACCCAGCACGCTGAGTGCTGAGCACCCAGCACCCCGAGCACTGAGCATCCAGCACCCTGAGTAGTGAGCACCATGAGTACTGAGCACTGAGCACCCAGCAGCCTGAGTACTGAGCACCCTGAGGACTGAGCACCCATCACCCTGAGCACTGAGAACCCAGCAACCTGAGTACTGAGCACTGATCACCCTGAGCACTGAGCACCCAGCACCCTGAGTACTGAGCACACAGCACCCTGAGTACTGAGCACCCAGCACGCTGGGCACTGAGCACCCAGCACCCTGAGTGCTGAGCACCGAGCACCCTGAGTACTGAGCACCATGAGGACTGAGCACCCAGCACCCTGAGCACTGGGCACTGATCACCCTGAGCACTGAGCACCCAGCACCCTGAGTACTGAGCACCCAGCACCCCGAGCACTGAGCACCCAGCACCCCGAGCACTGAGCACTGAGCACCCTAAGTACTGAGCACCCTGAGTACTAAGCACCCAGCACCCTGAGTACTGAGCACCCAGCACCCTGAGCACTGAGCACCCAGCACCCTGAGTACTGAGCACCCAGCACCCCGAGTACTGAGCACCCAGCACCCTGAGTACTGACCTGAGTACTGAGCACCCAGCACCCTGAGTACTGAGCACCCAGCACCCTGAGTACTGAGCACTCAGCACCCTGAGTACTGAGCACCGAGCACCCCGAGCACTGAGCACCCAGCACCTTGAGCACTGAGCACCCAGCACCCTGAGTACTGAGCACCCAGCACCCCGAGTACTGAGCACCCAGCACCCTGAGTACTGAGCACCCAGCACCCCGAGCACTGAGCACCCAGCACCCTGAGTACTGAGGACCCAGCACCCTGAGCACTGAGCACCCAGCACCCTGAGTACTGAGCACCCAGCACCCTGAGTACTGAGCACCCAGCACCCTGAGTACTGAGCACCCAGCACCCTGAGTACTGAGCACCCAGCACCCTGAGCACTGAGCACCCAGCACCCTGAGCACTGAGCACCCAGCACCCCGAGCACTGCGCACCCAGCACCCTGAGTACTGAGCACCCAGCACCCTGAGCACTGAGCACCCAGCACCCTGAGCACTGAGCACCCAGCACCCTGAGTACTGAGCACCCAGCACCCCGAGTACTGAGCACCCAGCACCCTGAGTTCTGACCTGAGTACTGAGCACCCAGCACCCTGAGTACTGAGCACCCAGCACCCTGAGTACTGAGCACTCAGCACCCTGAGTACTGAGCACCGAGCACCCCGAGCACTGAGCACCCAGCACCTTGAGCACTGAGCACCCTGAGGACTGAGCACCCAGCACGCTGAGCACTGAGCACCGATCACCCTGAGCACTGAGCACCCAGCACCAAAAGCACTGAGCACCCAGCACCCTGAGTACTGAGCACCCAGCACCCCGAGTACTGAGCACCCAGCACCCTGAGTACTGAGCACCCAGCACCCCGAGCACTGAGCACCCAGCACCCTGAGTACTGAACACCCTGAGTACTGAGCACTGAGCACTGAGCACCCTGAGTACTGAGCACCCTGAGGACTGAGCACCCAGCACCCTGAGCACTGAGCACCCAGCACCCTGAGTACTGAGCACTGATCACCCTGAGCACTGAGCACCCAGCACCCCGAGCACTGAGCACCCAGCACCCTGAGTACTGAGGACCCAGCACCCTGAGCACTGAGCACCCAGCACCCTGAGTACTGAGCACCCAGCACCCTGAGTACTGAGCACCCAGCACCCTGGGCACTGAGCACCCAGCACCCTGAGTACTGAACACCGAGAACCCTGAGTACTGAGCACCCAGCACCCTGAGTCCTGAGCCCCAGCACCCTGAGCACTGAGCAACCAGCACTCTGAGCACTGAGCACCAAGCACCCTGAGTACTGAGCAACCAGCACCCTGAGTACTGAACACCCAGCCCCCTGAGCACTGAGCACTGAGCACACAGCACCCTGAGCACTGAGCACTGAGCACCCAGCACCCTGAGCACTGAGCACCCAGCACCCCGAGCACTGAGCACCCAGCACCCTGAGCACCCAGCACCCTGAGCACTGAGCACCCTGAGCACTGAGCACTGAGCACCCAGCACCCTGAGTACTGAGCACCCAACACTCTGAGCACTGAGCACCCAGCACGCTGAGTACTGAGCACTGAGCACACAGCACCCTGAGTACTGAGCACCCAGAACTCCGAGCACTGAGCAACCAGCTCCCCGAGCACTGAGCACCCAGCACCCCGAGTGCTGAGCACTGAGCACCCTGAGTACTGAGCACCCAGCACTCCAAGTACTGAGCACTGAGCACCCTGAGAACTGAGCACCCAGCACCCTGAGCACTGAGCACTGAGAACCCTGAGTACTGAGCACCGAGCACCCTGAGTACTGAGCACCCAGCACCCTGAGCACTGAGCACGGAGCACCCCGAGAACTGAGCATCCAGCACCCTGAGCACTGAGCACCCAGCACCTTGAGTACTGAGCACCGAGCACCCCGAGCACTGAGCACCCAGCACCCTGAATACTGAGAACCCAGCACCATGAGCACTGAGCACACAGCACCCTGAGCACTGAGCACCCAGCACCCCGAGCACTGAGCACCCAGCACCCTGAGTACTGAGCACCCAACACCCAGAGTACTGAGCACCCAGCACCCTGAGCACTGAGCACCCAGGACCCTGAGTACTGAGCACCCAGCACCCTGAGTACTGAGCACCCAGCACCCTGAGCACTGAGCACTGAGCACCCAACACCGTGAGCACTGAGCACCCAGCACCCCGAGCACTGAGCACCCAGCACTCCGAGCACTGAGCACCCAGCACCCTGAGCACTGAGCACCCAGCACGCTGAGCACTGAGCACCCAGCCCCCTGAGTACTGAGCACCCAGCACCATGAGTACTGAGCACCCAGCACCCTGAGTACTGAGCACACAGCACCCTGAGTACTGAGCACCGAGCTCCCCGAGCACTGAGCACCCAGCACCCCGAGCAACGAGCACCCTGAGTACTAAGCACCGAGCACCCTGAGCACTGAGCACCCAGCACCCTGAGCACTGAGGACCCAGCACCCTGAGCACCGAGCAAACAGCACCATGAGTACTGAGCACAAAGCACCCTGAGCACTGAGCACCCAGCACCCTGAGTACTGAGCACAGAGCACCCCGAGTACTGAGCACCCAGCACCCCGAGCACTGAGCATCCAGCACCCCGAGCACTGAGCACCCAGCACACTGAGCACTGAGCACCCTGAGTACTGAGCACCCAGCACCCTGAGCACTGAGCACCCAGCACCCTGAGTACTGAGCACTGAGCACCCAGCACCCCGAGCACTGAGCACCCAGCACCCTGAGTACTGAACACTGAGAGACAAGCACCCCGAGCACTGAGCACCCAGCACCCTGAGCACTGAGCACCCAGCACCCGAGTACTGATCACCCAGCACCCTGAGAACTGAGCACTCAGCACCCTGAGTACTGAGCACCCAGCACCCTGAGTACTGAGCACCCAGCACCCTGAGCACTGAGCACCCAGTACCCTGAGCACTGAGCACCCAGCACCCCGAGCACTGCGCACCCAGCACCCTGAGTACTGAGCACCCAGCACCCTGAGCACTGAGCACCCAGCACCCTGAGCACTGAGCACCCAGCACCCTGAGTACTGAGCACCCAGCACCCTGAGTAGTGAGCACCCAACGTACTGAGCACCGAGCACCCCGAGCACTGAGTACCCAGCACCCTGAGTACTGAGCACCGAGCACCCCGAGCACTGAGCACCCAGCACCCTGAGTACTGAGCTCTGAGCACCCCGAGCACTGAGCACCCAGCGCCCCGAGCACTGAGCACCCAGCGCCCCGAGCACTGAGCACCCAGAACCCCGAGCAATGAGCACCCAGTGTCCCGAGCACTGAGCACCCAGCAACCCCGAGCACTGTGCACCCAGCAACCCCGAGCACTGAGCACCCAGCACCCCGAGCACTGAGCACCCAGCACCCTGAGTACTGAGAACCCAGCACCCTGAGTACTGAGCACCCAGCACCCTGAGCATTGAGCACCCAGCACACTGAGTACTGAGCACCCAACACCCCAAGCACTGAGCACCCTGAGTATTGAGCACCCAGCACCCCAAGCACTGAGCACACTGAGTACTGAGCACCCAGCATCCTGAGTAATGAGCAACCAGCACCCCGAGCACTGAGCACCCAGCAACCTGAGTACTGAGCACCGAGCACCCTGAGCACTGAGCACCCAGCACCCTGAGAACTGAGCACCGAGCACCCCGAGTACTGAGCACCCAGCACCCCGAGCACTGAGCACCCAGCACCCCGAGCACTGAGCACCCAGCACACCTAGCAACGACCACTCGGGGTACTAAGCACCGAGCACCCTGAGCACTGAGCACCCAGCACCCTGAGCACTGAGCTCCCAGCACCCTGAGTACTGAGCACCCAGCACCCTGAGCACTGAGCACCCAGCACCCCGTGCACTGAGCACCCAGCACCACGAGCAACGAGCAATGAGCACCCTGAGCACTGAACACCCAGCACCCTGAGGACTGATCACCCAGCACCCCGAGCACTGAGCACCCAGCACCCTGAGCACTGAGCACCCTGAGAACTGAGCACTGAGCACCCTGAGTACTGAGCACTGAGCACCCTGCGTACTGAGCACCCAGCACACTGAGTACTGAGCACCCAGCACCCTGAGCACTGAGCACCGAGCTCCCTGAGCACTGAGCACCCAGCACCCTGAGCACTGAGCACCCAGCACCCCGAGCAGTGAGCACCCAGCACCCTGAGCCCTGAGCACCCTGAGTACTGAGCACTGAGCACCCTGAGTACTGAGCACCCAGCACCCTGAGTACTGAGCACCCAGCACCCTGAGTACTGAGCACCCAGCACCCTGAGTACTGAGCACCCAGCACCCTGAGCAATGAGCACCCTGAGTACTGAGCACCCAGCACCCTGAGCACTGAGCACCGAACATCCCGAGTTCTGAGCACCCAGCACCCAGAGTAATGAGCACCCAGCAACCTGAGTACTGAGCACACAGCACCCTGAGCAATGAGCACCCCGAGCACTGAGCACCCAGCACCCTGAGCACTGAGGACAAAGCACCCTGAGTACTGAGCACCCAGCACCCTGAGTACTGAGCATCCAGCACCCCGAGCACTGAGCACCCAGCACCCTGAGTACTGAGCACTGAGTACCCAGCACCCTGTGTACTTAGCACGGAGTACCCAGCACCCCGAGCACTGAGCACCCAGCACCCTGAGCACTGAGCACCCTGAGTACTGAGCACCCAGCACCCTGAGCACTGAGCACCCAGCTCCCTGAGCACTGAGTACCCAGCACCCTGAGCACTGACTGCCCAGAACCCTGAGCACTGAGCACCCAGCACCCTGAGCACTGAGCACCCAGCACCCCGAGCACTGAGCACCCTGAGTACTGAGCACTGAGCACCCTGAGTACTGAGCACTGAGCACCCTGAGTACTGAGCACCCAGCACCCTGAGTACTGAGCATCCAGCACCCCGAGCACTGAGCACCCAGCACCCTGAGTACTGAGCACTGAGTACCCAGCACCCTGTGTACTGAGCACGGAGTACCCAGCACCCCGAGCCCTGAGCACCCAGCACCCTGAGCATTGAGCACCCAGCACCCCGAGCACTGAGCACCCAGCACCCTGAGCACGGAGCACCCTGAGTACTGAGCACTGAGCACCCTGAGTACTGAGCACCCAGCACCCTGAGCACTGAGCACCCAGCACCCTGAGTACTGAGCACCCAGCACCCTGAGCACTGTGCACCCAGCACCCTGAGTACTGAGCACTGAGCACCCCGCACCCCGAGCAAGGGTGCTCAGTGCTCAGTACTAAGCGTGCTGGGTGCTCAGTGCTCAGGGTGCTCGGTGATCAGTACTCAGGGTGCTCAGTGCTCAGTACTCAGCGTGCTGGGTGCTCAGTGCTCAGGGTGCTGGGTGCTGGGTGCTCAGTACTCAGGGTGCTGGGTGCTCAGTATTCAGGGTGCTCAGTGCTCGGGGTGCTGGGTGCTCAGTACTCCGGGTGCTGGGTGCTCAGTACTCAGGGTGCTGGGTGGTCATTCTCGGGGTGCTGGGTGCTCAGTGCTCGGGGTGCTGGGTGCTCAGTACTCGGGGTGCTGGGTGCTCAGTGCTCAGCGTGCTGGGTGCTCAGTACTCAGGGTGCTCGGTTCTCAGTACTCAGGGTGCTTTGTGCTCATTCTCGGGGTGCTGGGTGCTCAGTGCTCGGGGCGCTGGGTGCTCAGTGCTCGGGGTGCTGGGTGCTCAGTGCTCAGCGTGCTGGGTGCTCAGTACTCCGGGTGCTCGGTTCTCAGTACTCAGGGTGCTGGGTGCTCATTCTCGGGGTGCTGGGTGCTCAGTGCTCAGGGTCCTCGGTGCTCAGTACTCAGGGTGCTCAGTAATCAGCGTGCTTTGTGCTCAGTGCTCAGGGTGCTGGGTGCTCAGTACTCACGGTGCTGGGTGCTCAGTACTCGGGGTGCTGGGTGCTCATTACTCAGGGTGCTGGGTGCTCAGTGCTAGGGGTGCTCGCTGCTCAGTACTCTTGGTGCTGGGTGCTCAGTACTCAGGGTGCTGGGTGCTCAGTGCTCGGGGTGCTCGGTGCTCAGTACTCGGGGTGCTCGGTGCTCAGTACTCAGGGTGCTGGGTGCTCAGTGCTCAGGGTCCTCGGTGCTCAGTACTCAGGGTGCTCAGTGATCAGTACTCAGCGTGCTGGGTGCTCCGTGCTCAGGGTGCTCGGTGCTCAGTACTCAGGGTGCTCAGTGCTCAGTACTCAGCGTGCTGTGTGCTCAGTGCACAGGGTGCTGGGTGCTCAGTACTCAGGGTGCTGGGTGCTTAGTACTCAGGGTGCTCGGTCCTCAGTGCTCAGGGTGCTGGGTGCTCAGTAATCAGGGTGCTGGGTGCTCAGTGCTCAGGGTGCTCAGTGCTCAGTACTCAGGGTGCTCGGTGCTCAGTGCTCTGGGTGCTGGGTGCTCAGTGCTCGGGGTGCTGGGTGCTCAGTGCTCAGGGTGCTGGGTGCTCAGTACTCAGGGTGCTCAGATCTCAGGGTGCTGGGTGCTCAGTACTCAATGTGCTGGGTGCTCAGTGCTCAGGGTGCTGGATGCTCAGTACTCAGTGTGCTGGGTCCTCAGTGCTCAGGGTGCTGGGTGCTCAGTGCTCGGGGTGCTCAGTACTCAGGGTGCTGTGTGTTCAGTGCTCAGGTTACTGGGTGCTCAGTACTCAGGGTGCTCGGTGCTTAGTACTCAGGGTGCTGGGTGCTCAGTAATCCGGGTGCTGGGTGCTCAGTGCTCGGGGTGCTCGGTGCTCAGTGCTCAGGGTGCTGGGTGCTCAGTACTCAGGGTGCTCATTGCTCAGCGTGCTGGGTGCTCAGTACTCAGGGTGCTGGGTGCTCAGTACTCAGGGTGCTCAGTGCTCAGTACTCAGGGTGCTCAGTGCTCAGGGTGCTGGGTGCTCAGTGCTCAGGGTGCTCGGTGCTCAGTGCTCAGGTTGCTGGGTGCTCAGTACTCAGGGTGCTGGGTGCTCAGTACTCAGGGTGCTGGGTGCTCAGTAATCAGAGTGCTGGGTGATTAGTACTCAGGGTGCTGGGTGCTCAGTGCTCGGGGTGCTGGGTGTTCAGTGCTCGGGGTGCTCGGTGCTCTGTGCTCGGGGTGCTGGGTGCTCAGTACTCAGGGTGCTGGGTGCTCAGTACTCGGTGTGCTGGGTGCTCAGTACTCAGGGTGCTCGGTGCTCAGTGCTCGGGGTGCTGGGTGCTCAGTACTCAGCGTGCTCGGTGCTCAGTTCTCAGGGTGCTCAGTGCTCAGTACGCAGGGTGCTCAGTGCTCAGTGCTCGGGGTGCTGGGTGCTCAGTGCTCGGGGTGCTGGGTGCTCAGTGATCGGGGTGCTGGGTGCTCAGTGCTCAGGGTGCTGGGTGCTCAGTGCTCAGAGTGCTGGGTGCTCAGTACTCAGGGTGCTCGGTGCTCAGTACTCAGGGTGCTCAGTGCTCAGTACTCAGCGTGCTGGGTGCTCAGTGCTCAGGGTGCTCGGTGCTCAGTACTCAGGGTGCTCAGTGCTCAGTACTCAGCGTGCTGGGTGCTCTGTGCTCAGGGTGCTGGGTGCTCAGTGCTCAGGGTGCTGGGTGCTCAGTACTCAGGGTGCTGGGTGCTCAGTGCTCAGGGTGCTGGGTGCTCAGTGCTCAGGGTGCTCGGTGCTTAGTACTCATGGTGCTCGGTGCTCGGGGTGCTGGGTGCTCAGTGCTCGGTGTGCTGGGTGCTCAGTGCTCGGGGTGCTGGGTGCTGAGTGCTCGGTGTGCTGGGTGCTCAGTGCTCGGGCTGCTGTGTGCTCAGTGCTCGGGGTGCTGGGTGCTCAGTACTCGGGGTGCTCGGTGCTCTGTACTCAGGGTGCTGGGTGCTCAGTGCTCAGGTTGCTGGGTGCTCAGTACTCAGGGTGCTGGGTGCTCGGTGCTCAGAACGCTGGGTGCTCAGTACTCAGGGTGCTGGGTGCTCAGTACTCAGGGTGCTGGGTGCTCAGTGCTCGGGGTGCTGGGTGCTCATTAATCAGGGTGCTGGGTGTTCAGTACTCAGGGTGCTCAGTACTCAGGGTGCTGGGTGCTCAGGGATCGGGGTGCTGGGAGCTCAGTACTCAGGGTGCTGGGTGCTCAGTGCTCGGGGTGCTGGGTGCTGAGTGCTCAGGGTGCTGGGTGCTCAGTACTTGGGGTGCTCGGTGCTCAGTACTCAGGGTGCTGTGTGCTCAGTACTCAGGGTGCTGGGTGCTCAGTGCTCGGTGTGCTCGGTGCTCAGTACTCAGGGTGCTCGGTGCTCAGTGCTCAGGGTGCTCGGTGCTCAGTACTCAGGGTGCTGGGTGCTCAGTGCTCAGGGTGATCGGGGCTCAGTCCTCAGGGTGCTCAGTACTCAGGCAGCTGGGTGCTCAGTGCTCGGGTTGCTCAGTACTCAGGGTGCTGGGTGCTCAGTACTCAGGGTGCTGGGTGCTCAGTACTCAGGGTGCTGGGTGCTCAGTGCTCAGGGAGCTCGGTGCTGAGTACTCAGGGTGGTGGGTGCTCAGTACTCAGTGCTCAGGGTCCTGGGTGCTCAGCGCTCTGGGTGCTTAGTGCACATTACTCAGGGTGCTGGGTGCTCAGTATTCAGGGTGCTCAGTGCTCGGGGTGCTGGGTGCTCAGTACTTCGGGTGCTGGGTGCTCAGTACTCAGGGTGCTGGGTGCTCATTCTCGGGGTCCTGGGTGCTCAGTGTTCGGGGTGCTGGGTGCTCAGTACTCGGGGTGCTGGGTGCTCAGTGCTCAGCGTGCTGGGTGCTCAGTACTCAGGGTGCTCGGTTCTCAGTACTCAGGGTGCTGGGTGCTCATTCTCGGGGTGCTGGGTGCTCAGTGCTCGGGGTGCTGGGTGCTCAGTGCTCAGGGTCCTCGGTGCTCAGTACTCAGGGTGCTCAGTACTCAGCGTGCTTTGTGCTCAGTGCTCAGGGTGCTGGGTGCTCAGTACACAGGGTGCTGAGTGCTCAGTACTCACGTTCTGGGTGCTCAGTACTCGGGGTGCTAGGTGCTCATTACTCAGGGTGCTGGGTGCTCAGTGCTCGGGGTGCTTGCTGCTCAGTACTCTTGGTGCTGCATACTCAGTACTCAGGGTGCTGGGTGCTCAGTGCTCGGGGTGCTCGGTGCTCAGTGCTCAGGATGCTCGGTGCTCATTACTTTTGGTGCTGGGTGCTCAGTACTCAGGGTGCTGGGTGCTCAGTGCTCGGGATGCTCTGTGATCAGTACTCAGGGTGCTGGGTGCTCAGTGCTCAGGGTGCTGGGTGCTCAGTACTCAGGGTGCTCAGTACTCAGTACTCAGGGTGCTGGGTTCTCAGTGCTTGGGGTGCTGGGTGCTCAGTGCTCAGGGTGCTGGGTGCTCAGTGCTCGGGGTGCTGGGTGCTCAGTACTCGGGGTGCTCGGTGCTCAGTACTCAGGGTGCTGGGTGCTCAGTACTCAGGGTGCTCAGTGCTCAGGGTGCTGGGTGCTCAGTGCTCGGGGTGCTGGGTACTCAGTGCTCAGTACACAGGGTGCTGATTGCTCAGTGCTCGGGGTGCTGCGTGCTCAGTGCTCAGTACTCAGGGTGCTGGGTGCTCAGTGCTCGGTGTGCTCTATGCTCAGTACTCAGGGTGCTGGGTGCTCAGTGCTCAGGGTGCTGGGTGCTCAGTACTCAGGGTGCTGGGTGCTCAGTGCTAAGGGTGCTGGGTGCTCAGTACTCAGGTTGCTGGGTCCTCAGTGCTCAGGGTGCTGGGTGCTCTGTGCTCGGGGTGCTCAGTACTCAGGGTGCTGTGTGTTCAGTGCTCAGGTTACTGGGTGCTCATTACTCAGGGTGCTCGGTTCTTAGTACTCAGGGTGCTGGGTGCTCAGTACTCCGGGTGCTGGGTGCTCAGTGCTCGGGGTGCTCGGTGCTCAGTGCTCAGGGTGCTGGGTGCTCAGTACACAGGGTGCTCATTGATCAGGGTGCTGGGTGTTCATTAATCAGGGTGCTGGGTGCTCAGTACTCAGGGTGCTCAGTGCTCAGTACTCAGGGTGCTCAGTACTCAGGGTGCTCAGTGCTCAGGGTGCTGGGTGCTCAGTGCTCAGGGTGCTGGGTGCTCAGTGCTCAGGGTGCTGTGTGCTCAGTACTCAGGGTGATCAGTACTCAGGGTGCTGGGTGCTCAGTGCTCAGGGTGCTGGGTGCTTAGTGCTAAGGGTGCTGGGTGCTCAGTGCTCAGGGTGCTCGGTGCTCAGTGCTCAGGTTGATGGGTGCTGATTACTCAGGGTGCTGGGTGCTCAGTACTCAGGGTGCTCAGTGCTCAGTACTCAGGGTGCTCAGTGCTCAGTACTCAGGGTGCTCAGTGCTCAGGGTGCTGGGTGCTCAGTGCTCGGGGTGCTGGGTACTCAGTCCACAGGGTGCAGGGTGCTCAGTGCTCAGGGTGCTCGGTGCTCAGTGCTCAGGGTGCTGGGTGTTCAGTGCTCGGGGTGCTGGGTGCTCATTAATCAGGGTGCTGGGTGCTCAGTACGCTGGGTGCTCAGTACTCAGGGTGCTGGGTGCTCAGTACTCAGGGTGCTCGGTGCTCAGTACTCAGGGTGCTGGGTGCTCAGTGCTCGGGGTGCTGGGTGCTCATTAATCAGGGTGCTGGGTGCTCAGTACTCAGGGTGCTCAGTGCTTGGGGTGCTGGGTGCTCAGTACTCAGGGTGCTCAGTGCTTGGGGTGCAGGGTGCTCAGTACTCAGGGTGCTGGTTCCTCAGTGCTCAGGGTGCTGGGTGCTGAGGACTCAGGGTGCTGGGTGCTCAGTGCTCGGGGTGCTGGGTGCTCAGTGCTCGGGGTGCTGGGTGCTCAGTGCTCAGGGTTCTGGGTGCTCAGTGCTCAGGGTGCTGGGTGCTCAGTGCTCGGGGTGCTGGGTGCTCGGTGCTCAGGTTTCTGGGTGCTCAGGACTCGGGGTGCTGGGTGCTCAGTACTCAGGGTGCTGGGTGCTCATTGCTCGGGGTGCTGGGTGCTCAGTGCTACGGGTGCTGGGTGCTCAGTGCTCAGTGTGCTGGGTGCTCAGTGCTCTGGGCGCTGGGTGCTCAGTGCTCGGGGTGCTCGGTGCTCAGTACTCCGGGTGCTGGGTGCTCAGTGCTCAGGGTGCTGGGTGCTCAGTACTCAGGGTGCTGGGTGCTCAGTGCTCGGTGTGCTCGGTGCTCAGTACGTTGGCTGCTCAGTACTCAGGGTGCTGGGTGCTCAGTGCTCAGGGTGATCGGTGCTCAGTACTCAGGGTGCTCAGTACTCAGGGTGCTGGGTGCTCAGGGCTCGGGGTGCTGGGAGCTCAGTACTCAGGGTGCTGGGTGCTCAGTGCTCAGGGTGCTGGGTGCTGAGTGCTCAGGGTGCTGGGTGCTCTGTACTCGGGGTGCTCGGTGCTCAGTACTCAGGGTGCTGGGTGCTCAGTACTCAGGGTGCTGGGTGCTCAGTAATCAGGGTGCTCAGTGCTCGGGGAGCTCGGTGCTCAGTACTCAGGGTGCTGGGTGCTCAGTACTCAGTGCTCGGGGTCCTGGGTGCTCAGCGCTCTGGGTGCTTAGTGCAGAGTACTCAGGGTGCTGGGTGCTCAGTATTCAGGGTGCTCAGTGCTCGGGGTGCTGGGTGCTCAGTACACAGGGTGCTGCGTGCTCAGTACTCAGGGTGCTGGGTGCTCATTCTCGGGGTGCTGGGTGCTCAGTGCTCGGTTGCTGGGTGCTCAGTACTCGGGGTGCTGGGTGCTCAGTGCTCAGCGTGCTGTGTGCTATGTACTCAGGGTGCTCGGTTCTCAGTACTCAGGGTGCTGGGTGCTCATTCTCGGGTGCTGGGTGCTCAGTGCTCAGGGTGCTGGGTGCTAAGTGCTCAGGGTGGTGGGTCCTCAGTACTCGGGGTGCTCGGTGCTCAGTACTCGGGGTGCTGGGTGCTCAGTACTCAGGGTGCTGGGTGCTCAGTACTCAGGGTGCTCGGTGCTCAGTACTCAGGGTGCTGGGTGCTCAGTGCTCAGGTGCTGGGTGCTAAGTACTCAGGGTGCTGGGTGCTCAGTACTCAGGGTGCTGGGTGCTCAGCACTCAGGGTGCTCAGTACTCAGTGTGCTGGGTGCTCAGTGCTCGGGGTGCTGGGTTCTCAGTACTCAGGGTGCTCAGTACTCGGGGTGCTGGGTGCTCAGTGCTCGGGGTGATCTGTGCTCAGTACTCAGGATGCTGGGTGCTCAGTACTCAGGGTGCTGGGTGCTCAGTACTCAGGGTGCTGGGTGCTCAGTCCTCAGGGTGCTCAGTGCTCAGGGTGCTGGGTGCTCAGTGCTCGGGGTGCTCGGTGCTCAGTACTGAGGGTGCTGAGTGCTCAGTACTCAGGGTGCTGGGTGCTCAGTACTCAGGGTGCTGGGTGCTCAGTGCTCGGGGTGTTGGGTGCTCCGTGCTCAGGGTGCTCAGTGCTCAGTACTCAGGGTTCTGGGTGCTCAGTACTCAGGGTGCTGGGTGCTCAGTGCTCGGGGTGCTGGGTGCTCAGTACTCAGGGTGCTGGGTGCTCAGTGCTCGGGGTGCTCGGTGTTCAGTACTCAAGGTGCTGGGTGCTCAGTGCTCGGGGTGCTGGGTGCTCAGTGCTCAGGGTGCTGGGTGCTCAGTACTCGGGGTGCTCGGTGCTCAGTACTCAGGGTACTGGGTGCTCAGGGTCCTCGGTGCTCAGTACTCAGGGTGCTCAGTACTCAGCTTGCTTTGTACTCAGTGCTCAGAGTGCTGGGTGCTCAGTACTCAGGGTGCTCGGTGCTCAGTACTCAGGGTGCTCAGTGCTCAGTGCTCTGGGTGCTCAGTACTCATGGTGCTCAGTGCTCAGGGTGCTGGGTGCTCAGTGCTCGGGGTGCTGGGTACTCAGTGCTCAGTGCTCGGGGTGCTGGGTGCTCAGTCCTCAGTACACAGGGTGCTGGGTGCTCAGTGCTCGGGGTGCTGGATGCTCAGTACTCAGGGTCCTGGGTGCTCAGTGCTCAGGGTGCTGGGTGCTCAGTGCTCAGGGTGCTGGGTGCTCAGTACTCAGGGTGCTGGGTCCTCAGTGCTCAGGGTGCTGGGTGTTCAGTGCTCGGGGTGCTCAGTACTCAATGTGCTGTGTGTTCAGTGCTCAGGGTACTGGGTGCTCAGTACTCAGGGTGCTCGGTGCTGAGTACTCAGGGTGCTGGGTGCTCAGTACTCCGGGTGCTGGGTGCTCAGTGCTCGGGGTGCTCGGTGCTCAGTGCTCAGGGTGCTGGGTGCTCAGTACTCAGGGTGCTCATTGCTCAGGGTGCTGGGTGCTCAGTACTCAGGTTGCTGGGTGCTCAGTACTCAGGTTGCTGGGTGCTCAGTACTCAGGGTGCTCAGTGCTCAGTACTCAGGGTGCTCAGTGCTCAGGGTGCTGGGTGCTCAGTGCTCGGGGTGCTGGGTGCTCAGTGCACAGGGTGCTGTGTGCTCAGTACTCAGGGTGCTCAGTACTCAGGGTGCTGGGTGCTCAGTGCTCAGGGTGCTGGGTGCTCAGTGCTCTCGGTGCTGGGTGCTCAGTGCTCAGGGTGCTCGGTGCTCAGTGCTCAGTTTGCTGGGTGCTCAGTACTCAGGGAGCTGGGTGCTCAGTACTCAGGGTGCTCAGTGCTCAGTACTCAGGGTGCTCCGTGCTCAGTACTCAGGGTGCTCAGTGCTCAAGGTGCTGGGTGCTCAGTACTCAGGGTGCTGGGTGCTCAGTACTCAGGGTGCTGGGTGCTCAGTGCTCAGGGAGCTCGGTGCTGAGTACTCAGGGTGGTGGGTGCTCAGTACTCAGTGCTCAGGGTCCTGGGTGCTCAGCGCTCTGGGTGCTTAGTGCACAGTACTCAGGGTGCTGGGTGCTCAGTATTCAGGGTGCTCAGTGCTCGGGGTGCTGGGTGCTCAGTACTGCGGGTGCTGGGTGCTCAGTACTCAGGGTGCTGGGTGCTCATTCTCGGGGTCCTGGGTGCTCAGTGTTCGGGGTGCTGGGTGCTCAGTACTCGGGGTGCTGGGTGCTCAGTGCTCAGCGTGCTGGGTGCTCAGTACTCAGGGTGCTCGGTTCTCAGTACTCAGGTTGCTGGGTGCTCATTCTCGGGGTGCTGGGTGCTCAGTGCTCGGGGTGCTGGGTGCTCAGTGCTCAGGGTCCTCGGTGCTCAGTACTCAGGGTGCTCAGTACTCAGCGTGCTTTGTGCTCAGTGCTCAGGGTGCTGGGTGCTCAGTACACAGGGTGCTGAGTGCTCAGTACTCACGTTCTGGGTGCTCAGTACTCGGGGTGCTAGGTGCTCATTACTCAGGGTGCTGGGTGCTCAGTGCTCGGGGTGCTTGCTGCTCAGTACTCTTGGTGCAGCATACTCAGTACTCAGGGTGCTGGGTGCTCAGTGCTCGGGGTGCTCGGTGCTCAGTGCTCAGGATGCTCGGTGCTCATTACTTTTGGTGCTGGGTGCTCAGTACTCAGGGTGCTGGGTGCTCAGTGCTCGGGATGCTCTGTGATCAGTACTCAGGGTGCTGGGTGCTCAGTGCTCAGGGTGCTGGGTGCTCAGTACTCAGGGTGCTCAGTACTCAGTACTCAGGGTGCTGGGTTCTCAGTGCTTGGGGTGCTGGGTGCTCAGTGCTCAGGGTGCTGGGTGCTCAGTGCTCGGGGTGCTGGGTGCTCAGTACTCGGGGTGCTCGGTGCTCAGTACTCAGGGTGCTGGGTGCTCAGTACTCAGGGTGCTCAGTGCTCAGGGTGCTGGGTGCTCAGTGCTCGGGGTGCTGGGTACTCAGTGCTCAGTACACAGGGTGCTGATTGCTCAGTGCTCGGGGTGCTGCGTGCTCAGTGCTCAGTACTCAGGGTGCTGGGTGCTCAGTGCTCGGTGTGCTCTATGCTCAGTACTCAGGGTGCTGGGTGCTCAGTGCTCAGGGTGCTGGTTGCTCAGTACTCAGGGTGCTGGGTGCTCAGTGCTAAGGGTGCTGGGTGCTCAGTACTCAGGTTGCTGGGTCCTCAGTGCTCAGGGTGCTGGGTGCTCTGTGCTCGGGGTGCTCAGTACTCAGGGTGCTGTGTGTTCAGTGCTCAGGTTACTGGGTGCTCATTACTCAGGGTGCTCGGTGCTTAGTACTCAGGGTGCTGGGTGCTCAGTACTCCGGGTGCTGGGTGCTCAGTGCTCGGGGTGCTCGGTGCTCAGTGCTCAGGGTGCTGGGTGCTCAGTACACAGGGTGCTCATTGATCAGGGTGCTGGGTGTTCATTAATCAGGGTGCTGGGTGCTCAGTACTCAGGGTGCTCAGTGCTCAGTACTCAGGGTGCTCAGTACTCAGGGTGCTCAGTGCTCAGGGTGCTGGGTGCTCAGTGCTCAGGGTGCTGGGTGCTCAGTGCTCAGGGTGCTGTGTGCTCAGTACTCAGGGTGATCAGTACTCAGGGTGCTGGGTGCTCAGTGCTCAGGGTGCTGGGTGCTTAGTGCTAAGGGTGCTGGGTGCTCAGTGCTCAGGGTGCTCGGTGCTCAGTGCTCAGGTTGATGGGTGCTGAGTACTCAGGGTGCTGGGTGCTCAGTACTCAGGGTGCTCAGTGCTCAGTACTCAGGGTGCTCAGTGCTCAGTACTCAGGGTGCTCAGTGCTCAGGGTGCTGGGTGCTCAGTGCTCGGGGTGCTGGGTACTCAGTCCACAGGGTGCAGGGTGCTCAGTGCTCAGGGTGCTCGGTGCTCAGTGCTCAGGGTGCTGGGTGTTCAGTGCTCGGGGTGCTGGGTGCTCATTAATCAGGGTGCTGGGTGCTCAGTACGCTGGGTGCTCAGTACTCAGGGTGCTGGATGCTCAGTACTCAGGGTGCTCGGTGCTCAGTACTCAGGGTGCTGGGTGCTCAGTGCTCGGGGTGCTGGGTGCTCATTAATCAGGGTGCTGGGTGCTCAGTACTCAGGGTGCTCAGTGCTTGGGGTGCTGGGTGCTCAGTACTCAGGGTGCTCAGTGCTTGGGGTGCAGGGTGCTCAGTACTCAGGGTGCTGGTTCCTCAGTGCTCAGGGTGCTGGGTGCTGAGGACTCAGGGTGCTGGGTGCTCAGTGCTCGGGGTGCTGGGTGCTCAGTGCTCGGGGTGCTGGGTGCTCAGTGCTCAGGGTTCTGGGTGCTCAGTGCTCAGGGTGCTGGGTGCTCAGTGCTCGGGGTGCTGGGTGCTCGGTGCTCAGGTTTCTGGGTGCTCAGGACTCGGGGTGCTGGGTGCTCAGTACTCAGGGTGCTGGGTGCTCATTGCTCGGGGTGCTGGGTGCTCAGTGCTACGGGTGCTGGGTGCTCAGTGCTCAGTGTGCTGGGTGCTCAGTGCTCTGGGCGCTGGGTGCTCAGTGCTCGGGGTGCTCGGTGCTCAGTACTCAGGGTGCTGGGTGCTCAGTGCTCAGGGTGCTCGTTGCTCAGTACTCAGGGTGCTGGGTGCTCAGTGCTCGGTGTGCTCGGTGCTCAGTACGTTGGCTGCTCAGTACTCAGGGTGCTGGGTGCTCAGTGCTCAGGGTGATCGGTGCTCAGTACTCAGGGTGCTCAGTACTCAGGGTGCTGGGTGCTCAGGGCTCGGGGTGCTGGGAGCTCAGTACTCAGGGTGCTGGGTGCTCAGTGCTCAGGGTGCTGGGTGCTGAGTGCTCAGGGTGCTGGGTGCTCTGTACTCGGGGTGCTCGGTGCTCAGTACTCAGGGTGCTGGGTGCTCAGTACTCAGGGTGCTGGGTGCTCAGTAATCAGGGTGCTCAGTGCTCGGGGAGCTCGGTGCTCAGTACTCAGGGTGCTGGGTGCTCAGTACTCAGTGCTCGGGGTCCAGGTTGCTCAGCGCTCTGGGTGCTTAGTGCAGAGTACTCAGGGTGCTGGGTGCTCAGTATTCAGGGTGTTCAGTGCTCGGGGTGCTGGGTGCTCAGTACACAGGGTGCTGCGTGCTCAGTACTCAGGGTGCTGGGTGCTCATTCTCGGGGTGCTGGGTGCTCAGTGCTCGGTTGCTGGGTGCTCAGTACTCGGGGTGCTGGGTGCTCAGTGCTCAGCGTGCTGTGTGCTATGTACTCAGGGTGCTCGGTTCTCAGTACTCAGGGTGCTGGGTGCTCATTCTCGGGTGCTGGGTGCTCAGTGCTCAGGGTGCTGGGTGCTAAGTGCTCAGGGTGCTGGGTCCTCAGTACTCGGGGTGCTCGGTGCTCAGTACTCGGGGTGCTGGGTGCTCAGTACTCAGGGTGCTGGGTGCTCAGTACTCAGGGTGCTCGGTGCTCAGTACTCAGGGTGCTGGGTGCTCAGTGCTCAGGTGCTGGGTGCTAAGTACTCAGGGTGCTGGGTGCTCAGTACTCAGGGTGCTGGGTGCTCAGCACTCAGGGTGCTCAGTACTCAGTGTGCTGGGTGCTCAGTGCTCGGGGTGCTGGGTGCTCAGTACTCAGGGTGCTCAGTACTCGGGGTGCTGGGTGCTCAGTGCTCGGGGTGCTGGATGCTCAGTGCTCAGGGTGATCTGTGCTCAGTACTCAGGATGCTGGGTGCTCAGTACTCAGGGTGCTGGGTGCTCAGTACTCAGGGTGCTGGGTGCTCAGTCCTCAGGGTGCTCAGTGCTCAGGGTGCTGGGTGCTCAGTGCTCGGGGTGCTCGGTGCTCAGTACTCAGGGTGCTGAGTGCTCAGTACTCAGGGTGCTGGGTGCTCAGTACTCAGGGTGCTGGGTGCTCAGTGCTCGGGGTGTTGGGTGCTCCGTGCTCAGGGTGCTCAGTGCTCAGTACTCAGGGTTCTGGGTGCTCAGTACTCAGGGTGCTGGGTGCTCAGTGCTCGGGGTGCTGGGTGCTCAGTACTCAGGGTGCTGGGTGCTCAGTGCTCGGGGTGCTCGGTGTTCAGTACTCAAGGTGCTGGGTGCTCAGTGCTCGGGGTGCTGGGTGCTCAGTGCTCAGGGTGCTGGGTGCTCAGTACTCGGGGTGCTCGGTGCTCAGTACTCAGGGTACTGGGTGCTCAGGGTCCTCGGTGCTCAGTACTCAGGGTGCTCAGTACTCAGCTTGCTTTGTGCTCAGTGCTCAGAGTGCTGGGTGCTCAGTACTCAGGGTGCTCGGTGCTCAGTACTCAGGGTGCTCAGTGCTCAGTGCTCTGGGTGCTCAGTACTCATGGTGCTCAGTGCTCAGGGTGCTGGGTGCTCAGTGCTCGGGGTGCTGGGTACTCAGTGCTCAGTGCTCGGGGTGCTGGGTGCTCAGTCCTCAGTACACAGGGTGCTGGGTGCTCAGTGCTCGGGGTGCTGGATGCTCAGTACTCAGGGTCCTGGGTGCTCAGTGCTCAGGGTGCTGGGTGCTCAGTATTCAGGGTGCTGGGTGCTCAGTGCTCAGGGTGCTGGGTGCTCAGTACTCAGGGTGCTGGGTCCTCAGTGCTCAGGGTGCTGGGTGTTCAGTGCTCGGGGTGCTCAGTACTCAATGTGCTGTGTGTTCAGTGCTCAGGGTACTGGGTGCTCAGTACTCAGGGTGCTCGGTGCTGAGTACTCAGGGTGCTGGGTGCTCAGTACTCCGGGTGCTGGGTGCTCAGTGCTCGGGGTGCTCGGTGCTCAGTGCTCAGGGTGCTGGGTGCTCAGTACTCAGGGTGCTCATTGCTCAGGGTGCTGGGTGCTCAGTACTCAGGTTGCTGGGTGCTCAGTACTCAGGTTGCTGGGTGCTCAGTACTCAGGGTGCTCAGTGCTCAGTACTCAGGGTGCTCAGTGCTCAGGGTGCTGGGTGCTCAGTGCTCGGGGTGCTGGGTGCTCAGTGCACAGGGTGCTGTGTGCTCAGTACTCAGGGTGCTCAGTACTCAGGGTGCTGGGTGCTCAGTGCTCAGGGTGCTGGGTGCTCAGTGCTCTCGGTGCTGGGTGCTCAGTGCTCAGGGTGCTCGGTGCTCAGTGCTCAGGTTGCTGGGTGCTCAGTACTCAGGGAGCTGGGTGCTCAGTACTCAGGGTGCTCAGTGCTCAGTACTCAGGGTGCTCCGTGCTCAGTACTCAGGGTGCTCAGTGCTCAAGGTGCTGGGTGCTCAGTACTCAGGGTGCTGGGTGCTCAGTACTCAGGGTGCTGGGTGCTCAGTGCACAGGGAGCTCGGTGCTGAGTACTCAGGGTGGTGGGTGCTCAGTACTCAGTGCTCAGGGTCCTGGGTGCTCAGCGCTCTGGGTGCTTAGTGCACAGTACTCAGGGTGCTGGGTGCTCAGTATTCAGGGTGCTCAGTGCTCGGGGTGCTGGGTGCTCAGTACTGCGGGTGCTGGGTGCTCAGTACTCAGGGTGCTGGGTGCTCATTCTCGGGGTCCTGGGTGCTCAGTGTTCGGGGTGCTGGGTGCTCAGTACTCGGGGTGCTGGGTGCTCAGTGCTCAGCGTGCTGGGTGCTCAGTACTCAGGGTGCTCGGTTCTCAGTACTCAGGGTGCTGGGTGCTCATTCTCGGGGTGCTGGGTGCTCAGTGCTCGGGGTGCTGGGTGCTCAGTGCTCAGGGTCCTCGGTGCTCAGTACTCAGGGTGCTCAGTACTCAGCGTGCTTTGTGCTCAGTGCTCAGGGTGCTGGGTGCTCAGTACACAGGGTGCTGAGTGCTCAGTACTCACGTTCTGGGTGCTCAGTACTCGGGGTGCTAGGTGCTCATTACTCAGGGTGCTGGGTGCTCAGTGCTCGGGGTGCTTGCTGCTCAGTACTCTTGGTGCTGCATACTCAGTACTCAGGGTGCTGGGTGCTCAGTGCTCGGGGTGCTCGGTGCTCAGTGCTCAGGATGCTCGGTGCTCATTACTTTTGGTGCTGGGTGCTCAGTACTCAGGGTGCTGGGTGCTCAGTGCTCGGGATGCTCTGTGATCAGTACTCAGGGTGCTGGGTGCTCAGTGCTCAGGGTGCTGGGTGCTCAGTACTCAGGGTGCTCAGTACTCAGTACTCAGGGTGCTGGGTTCTCAGTGCTTGGGGTGCTGGGTGCTCAGTGCTCAGGGTGCTGGGTGCTCAGTGCTCGGGGTGCTGGGTGCTCAGTACTCGGGGTGCTCGGTGCTCAGTACTCAGGGTGCTGGGTGCTCAGTACTCAGGGTGCTTAGTGCTCAGGGTGCTGGGTGCTCAGTGCTCGTGGTGCTGGGTACTCAGTGCTCAGTACACAGGGTGCTGATTGCTCAGTGCTCGGGGTGCTGCGTGCTCAGTGCTCAGTACTCAGGGTGCTGGGTGCTCAGTGCTCGGTGTGCTCTATGCTCAGTACTCAGGGTGCTGGGTGCTCAGTGCTCAGGGTGCTGGGTGCTCAGTACTCAGGGTGCTGGGTGCTCAGTGCTAAGGGTGCTGGGTGCTCAGTACTCAGGTTGCTGGGTCCTCAGTGCTCAGGGTGCTGGGTGCTCTGTGCTCGGGGTGCTCAGTACTCAGGGTGCTGTGTGTTCAGTGCTCAGGTTACTGGGTGCTCATTACTCAGGGTGCTCGGTGCTTAGTACTCAGGGTGCTGGGTGCTCAGTACTCCGGGTGCTGGGTGCTCAGTGCTCGGGGTGCTCGGTGCTCAGTGCTCAGGTTGCTGGGTGCTCAGTACACAGGGTGCTCATTGCTCAGGGTGCTGGGTGTTCATTAATCAGGGTGCTGGGTGCTCAGTACTCAGGGTGCTCAGTGCTCAGTACTCAGGGTGCTCAGTACTCAGGGTGCTAAGTGCTCAGGGTGCTGGGTGCTCAGTGCTCAGGGTGCTGGGTGCTCAGTGCTCAGGGTGCTGTGTGCTCAGTACTCAGGGTGATCAGTACTCAGGATGCTGGGTGCTCAGTGCTCAGGGTGCTGGGTGCTTAGTGCTCAGGGTGCTGGGTGCTCAGTGCTCAGGGTGCTCGGTGCTCAGTGCTCAGTTTGATGGGTGCTGAGTACTCAGGGTGCTGGGTGCTCAGTACTCAGGGTGCTCAGTGCTCAGTACTCAGGGTGCTCAGTGCTCAGTACTCAGGGTGCTCAGTGCTCAGGGTGCTGGGTGCTCAGTGCTCGGGGTGCTGGGTACTCAGTCCACAGGGTGCAGGGTGCTCAGTGCTCAGGGTGCTCGGTGCTCAGTGCTCAGGGTGCTGGGTGTTCAGTGCTCGGGGTGCTGGGTGCTCATTAATCAGGGTGCTGGGTGCTCAGTACGCTGGGTGCTCAGTACTCAGGGTGCTGGGTGCTCAGAACTCAGGGTGCTCGGTGCTCAGTACTCAGGGTGCTGGGTGCTCAGTGCTCGGGGTGCTGGGTGCTCATTAATCAGGGTGCTGGGTGCTCAGTACTCAGGGTGCTCAGTGCTTGGGGTGCTGGGTGCTCAGTACTCAGGGTGCTCAGTGCTTGGGGTGCAGGGTGCTCAGTACTCAGGGTGCTGGTTCCTCAGTGCTCAGGGTGCTGGGTGCTGAGGACTCAGGGTGCTGGGTGCTCAGTGCTCGGGGTGCTGGGTGCTCAGTGCTCGGGGTGCTGGGTGCTCAGTGCTCAGGGTTCTGGGTGCTCAGTGCTCAGGGTGCTGGGTGCTCAGTGCTCGGGGTGCTGGGTGCTCGGTGCTCAGGTTTCTGGGTGCTCAGGACTCGGGGTGCTGGGTGCTCAGTACTCAGGGTGCTGGGTGCTCATTGCTCGGGGTGCTGGGTGCTCAGTGCTACGGGTGCTGGGTGCTCAGTGCTCAGTGTGCTGGGTGCTCAGTGCTCAGTGTGCTGGGTGCTCAGTAATCAGGGTGCTCAGTGCTCGGGGAGCTCGGTGCTCAGTACTCAGGGTGCTGGGTGCTCAGTACTCAGTGCTCGGGGTCCTGGGTGCTCAGCGCTCTGGGTGCTTAGTGCAGAGTACTCAGGGTGCTGGGTGCTCAGTATTCAGGGTGCTCAGTGCTCGGGGTGCTGGGTGCTCAGTACACAGGGTGCTGGGTGCTCAGTAATCAGGGTGCTGGGTGCTCATTCTCGGGGTGCTGGGTGCTCAGTGCTCGGTTGCTGGGTGCTCAGTACTCGGGGTGCTGGGTGCTCAGTGCTCAGCGTGCTGTGTGCTATGTACTCAGGGTGCTCGGTTCTCAGTACTCAGGGTGCTGGGTGCTCATTCTCGGGTGCTGGGTGCTCAGTGCTCAGGGTGCTGGGTGCTAAGTGCTCAGGGTGCTGGGTCCTCAGTACTCGGGGTGCTCGGTGCTCAGTACTCGGGGTGCTGGGTGCTCAGTACTCAGGGTGCTGGGTGCTCAGTACTCAGGGTGCTCGGTGCTCAGTACTCAGGGTGCTGGGTGCTCAGTGCTCAGGTGCTGGGTGCTAAGTACTCAGGGTGCTGGGTGCTCAGTACTCAGGGTGCTGGGTGCTCAGCACTCAGGGTGCTCAGTACTCAGTGTGCTGGGTGCTCAGTGCTCGGGGTGCTGGGTGCTCAGTACTCAGGGTGCTCAGTACTCGGGGTGCTGGGTGCTCAGTGCTCGGGGTGCTGGATGCTCAGTGCTCAGGGTGATCTGTGCTCAGTACTCAGGATGCTGGGTGCTCAGTACTCAGGGTGCTGGGTGCTCAGTACTCAGGGTGCTGGGTGCTCAGTACTCAGGGTGCTCAGTGCTCAGGGTGCTGGGTGCTCAGTGCTCGGGGTGCTCGGTGCTCAGTACTCAGGGTGCTGAGTGCTCAGTACTCAGGGTGCTGGGTGCTCAGTACTCAGGGTGCTGGGTGCTCAGTGCTCGGGGTGCTGGGTGCTCAGTACTCAGGGTGCTGGGTGCTCAGTGCTCGGGGTGCTCGGTGTTCAGTACTCAAGGTGCTGGGTGCTCAGTGCTCGGGGTGCTGGGTGCTCAGTGCTCAGGGTGCTGGGTGCTCAGTACTCGGGGTGCTCGGTGCTCAGTACTCAGGGTACTGGGTGCTCAGGGTCCTCGGTGCTCAGTACTCAGGGTGCTCAGTACTCAGCTTGCTTTGTGCTCAGTGCTCAGAGTGCTGGGTGCTCAGTACTCAGGGTGCTCGGTGCTCAGTACTCAGGGTGCTCAGTGCTCAGTGCTCTGGGTGCTCAGTACTCACGGTGCTCAGTGCTCAGCGTGCTGGGTGCTCAGTGCTCGGGGTGCTGGGTACTCAGTGCTCAGTGCTCGGGGTGCTGGGTGCTCAGTCCTCAGTACACAGGGTGCTGGGTGCTCAGTGCTCGGGGTGCTGGATGCTCAGTACTCAGGGTCCTGGGTGCTCAGTGCTCAGGGTGCTGGGTGCTCAGTACTCAGGGTGCTGGGTGCTCAGTGCTCAGGGTGCTGGGTGCTCAGTACTCAGGGTGCTGGGTCCTCAGTGCTCAGGGTGCTGGGTGTTCAGTGCTCGGGGTGCTCAGTACTCAATGTGCTGTGTGTTCAGTGCTCAGGGTACTGGGTGCTCAGTACTCAGGGTGCTCGGTGCTGAGTACTCAGGGTGCTGGGTGCTCAGTACTCCGGGTGCTGGGTGCTCAGTGCTCGGGGTGCTCGGTGCTCAGTGCTCAGGGTGCTGGGTGCTCAGTACTCAGGGTGCTCATTGCTCAGGGTGCTGGGTGCTCAGTACTCAGGTTGCTGGGTGCTCAGTACTCAGGTTGCTGGGTGCTCAGTACTCAGGGTGCTCAGTGCTCAGTACTCAGGGTGCTCAGTGCTCAGGGTGCTGGGTGCTCAGTGCTCGGGGTGCTGGGTGCTCAGTGCACAGGGTGCTGTGTGCTCAGTACTCAGGGTGCTCAGTACTCAGGGTGCTGGGTGCTCAGTGCTCAGGGTGCTGGGTGCTCAGTGCTCTCGGTGCTGGGTGCTCAGTGCTCAGGGTGCTCGGTGCTCAGTGCTCAGGTTGCTGGGTGCTCAGTACTCAGGGAGCTGGGTGCTCAGTACTCAGGGTGCTCAGTGCTCAGTACTCAGGGTGCTCCGTGCTCAGTACTCAGGGTGCTCAGTGCTCAAGGTGCTGGGTGTTCAGTGCTCGGGGTGCTGGGTTCTCAGTCCTCAGGGTGCTGGGTGCTCAGTACTCAGGGTGCTGGGTGCTCAGTGCTCGGGGTGCTGGGTGCTCAGTACTCAGGGTGCTGGGTGCTCAGTGCTCAGGGTGCTGGGTGCTCAGTGCTCAGGGTGCTCGGTGCTTAGTACTCATGGTGCTCGGTGCTCGGGGTGCTGGGTGCTCAGTGCTCGGTGTGCTGGGTGCTCAGTGCTCGGGGTGCTGGGTGCTGAGTGCTCAGTGTGCTGGGTGCTCAGTGCTCGGGGTGCTGGGTGCTCAGTACTCAGGGTGCTCGGTGCTCAGTACTCAGGGTGCTGGGTGCTCAGTGCTCGGGGTGCTGGGTGCTCATTAATCAGGGTGCTGGGTGCTCAGTACGCTGGGTGCTCAGTACTCAGGGTGCTGGGTGTTCAGTGCTCGGGGTGCTGGGTGCTCATTAATCAGGGTGCTGGGTGCTCAGTACGCTGGGTGCTCAGTACTCAGGGTGCTGGGTGCTCAGTACTCAGGGTGCTCGGTGCTCAGTACTCAGGGTGCTGGGTGCTCAGTGCTCGGGGTGCTGGGTGCTCATTAATCAGGGTGCTGGGTGCTCAGTACTCAGGGTGCTCAGTGCTTGGGGTGCTGGGTGCTCAGTACTCAGGGTGCTCAGTGCTTGGGGTGCAGGGTGCTCAGTACTCAGGGTGCTGGTTGCTCAGTGCTCAGGGTGCTAGGTGCTGAGTACTCAGGGTGCTGGGTGCTCAGTGCTCGGGGTGCTGGGTGCTCAGTGCTCGGGGTGCTGGGTGCTCAGTGCTCAGGGTTCTGGGTGCTCAGTACTCGGGGTGCTGGGTGCTCAGTGCTCGCGGTGCTCGGTGCTCAGTGCTCGGGGTGCTGGGTGCTCAGTGCTCAGGGTGCTGGGTGCTCAGTACTCGGGGTGCTCGGTGCTCAGTACTCAGGGTACTGGGTGCTCAGTGTCCTCGGTGCTCAGTACTCAGGGTGCTCAGTACTCAGCTTGCTTTGTGCTCAGTGCTCAGAGTGCTGGGTGCTCAGTACTCAGGGTGCTCGGTGCTCAGTACTCAGGGTGCTCAGTGCTCAGTGCTCTGGGTGCTCAGTACTCAGGGTGCTCAGTGCTCAGGGTGCTGGGTGCTCAGTGCTCGGGGTGCTGGGTACTCAGTGCTCAGTGCTCGGGGTGCTGGGTGCTCAGTCCTCAGTACACAGGGTGCTGGTTGCTCAGTGCTCGGGGTGCTGGATGCTCAGTACTCAGGGTCCTGGGTGCTCAGTGCTCAGGGTGCTGGGTGCTCAGTACTCAGGGTGCTGGGTGCTCAGTGCTCAGGGTGCTGGGTGCTCAGTACTCAGGGTGCTGGGTCCTCAGTGCTCAGGGTGCTGGGTGCTCAGTGCTCGGGGTGCTCAGTACTCAGGGTGCTGTGTGTTCAGTGCTCAGGGTACTGGGTGCTCAGTACTCAGGGTGCTCGGTGCTGAGTACTCAGGGTGCTGGGTGCTCAGTACTCCGGGTGCTGGGTGCTCAGTGCTCGGGGTGCTCGGTGCTCAGTGCTCAGGGTGCTGGGTGCTCAGTACTCAGGGTGCTCATTGCTCAGGGTGCTGGGTGCTCAGTAATCAGGTTGCTGGGTGCTCAGTACTCAGGGTGCTCAGTGCTCAGTACTCAGGGTGCTCAGTGCTCAGTACTCAGGGTGCTCAGTGCTCAGGGTGCTGGGTGCTCAGTGCTCAGGGTGCTGGGTGCTCAGTGCTCAGGGTGCTCGGTGCTCAGTGCTCAGGTTGCTGGGTGCTCAGTACTCAGGGTGCTGGGTGCTCAGTACTCAGGGTGCTCAGTGCTCAGTACTCAGGGTGCTCAGTGCTCAGTACTCAGGGTGCTCAGTGCTCAAGGTGCTGGGTGTTCAGTGCTCGGGGTGCTGGGTACTCAGACCTCAGGGTGCTGGGTGCTCAGTGCTCACGGTACTCTGTGCTCAGTGCTCAGGGTGCTGGGTGCTCAGTACTCAGGGTGCTGGGTGCTCAGTGCTCAGGGTGCTCGGTGCTTAGTACTCATGGTGCTCGGTGCTCGGGATGCTGGGTGCTCAGTGCTCGGGGTGCTGGGTGCTCATTAATCAGGGTGCTGGGTGCTCAGTACGCTGGGTGCTCAGTACTCAGGGTGCTGGGTGCTCAGTACTCAGGGTGCTCGGTGCTCAGTACTCAGGGTGCTCAGTGCTCAGGGTGCTGGGTGCTCAGTGCTCAGGGTGATCGGTGCTCAATACTCAGGGTGCTCAGTACTCAGGGTGCTGGGTGCTCAGGGCTCGGGGTGCTGGGAGCTCAGTACACAGGGTGCTGGGTGCTCAGTGCTCGGGGTGCTGGGTGCTGAGTGCTCAGGGTGCTGGGTGCCCTGTACTCGGGGTGCTCGGTGCTCAGTACTCAGGGTGCTGGGTGCTCAGTACTCAGGGTGCTGGGTGCTCAGTACTCAGGGTGCTCGCTGCTCAGTACTCAGGGTGCTGGGTGCTCAGTGCTCAGGGTGCTGGGTGCTCAGTACTCAGGGTGCTGGGTACTCAGTGCTCAGGGTGATCGGTGCTCAGTCCTCAGGGTGCTCAGTACTCAGGGTGCTGGGTGCTCAGTGCTCAGGTTGCTCAGTACTAAGGGTGCTGAGTGCTCAGTACTCAGGGTGCTGGGTGCTCAGTGCTCGGGTGCTGGGTGCTCAGTACTCAGGATGCTGGGTGGTCAGTGCTCAGGGTGCTGGGTGCTCAGTACTCAGGGTGCTGGGTGCTCAGTACTCAGGGTGCTCAGTGCTCGGGGAGCTCGGTGCTCAGTACTCAGGGTGCTGGGTGCTCAGTAGTCAGTGCTCGGGGTCCTGGGTGCTCAGCGCTCTGGGTGCTTAGTGCACAGTACTCAGGGTGCTGGGTGCTCAGTATTCAGGGTTCTCAGTGCTCGGGGTGCTGGGTGCTCAGTACTCAGGGTGCTTGGTGCACAATACTCAGGGTGCTGGGTGCTCAGTACTCTTGGTGCTGGGTGCTCAGTACTCGGGGTGCTGGGTGCTCATTACTCAATGTGCTGGGTGCTCAGTGCTCGGGGTGCTCGCTGCTCAGTACTCTTGGTGCTGGGTGCTCAGTACTCAGGGTGCTGGGTGCTCAGTGCTCGGGGTTCTCGGTGCTCAGTGCTCAGGATGCTCGGTGCTCAGTACATTCGGTGCTGGGTGCTCAGTACTCAGGGTGCTGGGTGCTCAGTGCCTGGGGTGCTCGGTGCTCAGTACTCAGGGTGCTGGGTGCTCAGTGCTCAGGATGCTGGGTGCTCAGTACTCAGGGTGCTCAGTACTCAGGACTCAGGGTGCTGGGTGCTCAGTGCTCAGGGTGCTGGGTGCTCAGTGCTCGGGGTGCTCGGTGCTCAGTACTCAGGGTGCTTGGTGCTCAGTACTCAGGGTGCTGGGTGCTCAGTACTCAGGGTGCTGGGTGCTCAGTGCTCAGGGTGCTGTGTGCTCAGTACTCAGGGTGCTGGATGCTCAGTACTCAGGGTGCTGGGTGCTCAGTGCTCAGGGTGCTGGGTGCTCAGTGCTCGGGGTGCTCGGTGCTCAGTGCTCGGGGTGCTGGGTGCTCAGTTCTCAGGGTGCTGGGTGCTCAGTACTCGGGGTGCTCGGTGCTCAGTACTCAGGGTGCTGGGTGCTAAGTACTCAGGGTGCTCGGTGCTCAGTACTCAGGGTGCTGGGTGCTCAGTGCTCATTTGCTGGGTGCTAAGTTCTCAGGGTGCTGGGTGCTCAGTACTCAGGGTGCTGGGTGCTCAGTGCTCAGGGTGCTGGCTGCTCAGTACTCAGGGTGCTGGGTGCTCAGCACTCAGGGTTCTCAGTACTCAGGGTGCTGGATGCTCAGTGCTAGGGGTGCTGGGTGCTCAGTACTCAGGGTGCTCAGTACTCAGGGTGCTGTGTGCTCAGTGCTCGGGGTGCTGGATGCTCAGTGCTCAGGGTGATCGGTGCTCAGTACTCAGGATGCTGGGTGCTCAGTACTCAGGGTGCTGGGTGCTCAGTCCTCAGGGTGCTCAGTGCTCAGTCAGGGTGCTCGATGCTCAGTACTAAGGGTGCTCAGTGCTCAGTACTCAGGTTGCTCAGTGCTCAGTGCTCGGGGTGCTGGGTGCTCAGTACTCAGGGTGCTGGGTGCTCAGGACTCAGGGTGCTGGGTGCTCAGTGCTCAGTACTCAGCGTGCTGGGTGCTCAGTGCTCGGGGTGCTGGGTCCTCAGTGCTCAGGGTGCTGGGTGCTCAGTACTCAGTGTGCTGGGTGCTCAGTGCTCGGGGTGCTGGGTCCTCAGTGCTCAGGGTGCTCAATGCTCAGTGCTCGGGGTGCTGGGTGCTCAGTGCTCGGGGTGCTGGGTGCTCAGTGCTCAGGGTGCTGGTTGCTCAGTACTCAGTGTGCTCAGTGCTCAGGGTGCTGGGTGCTCAGTGCTCAGGGTGCTGGGTGCTCAGTGCTCGGGGTGCTCGGTGCTCAGTACTCAGGGTGCTTGGTGCTCAGTACTCAGGGTGCTGGGTGCTCAGTACTCAGGGTGCTGGGTGCTCAGTGCTCAGGGTGCTGTGTGCTCAGTACTCAGGGTGCTGGATGCTCAGTACTCAGGGTGCTGGGTGCTCAGTGCTCAGGGTGCTGGGTGCTCAGTGCTCGGGGTGCTCGGTGCTCAGTGCTCGGGGTGCTGGGTGCTCAGTTCTCAGGGTGCTGGGTGCTCAGTACTCGGGGTGCTCGGTGCTCAGTACTCAGGGTGCTGGGTGCTCAGTACTCAGGGTGCTCGGTGCTCAGTACTCAGGGTGCTGGGTGCTCAGTGCTCATTTGCTGGGTGCTAAGTTCTCAGGGTGCTGGGTGCTCAGTACTCAGGGTGCTGGGTGCTCAGTGCTCAGGGTGCTGGCTGCTCAGTACTCAGGGTGCTGGGTGCTCAGCACTCAGGGTGCTCAGTACTCAGGGTGCTGGGTGCTCAGTGCTAGGGGTGCTGGGTGCTCAGTACTCAGGGTGCTCAGTACTCAGGGTGCTGTGTGCTCAGTGCTCGGGGTGCTGGATGCTCAGTGCGCAGGGTGATCGGTGCTCAGTACTCAGGATGCTGGGTGCTCAGTACTCAGGGTGCTGGGTGCTCAGTCCTCAGGGTGCTCAGTGCTCAGTCAGGGTGCTCGATGCTCAGTACTAAGGGTGCTCAGTGCTCAGTACTCAGGTTGCTCAGTGCTCAGTGCTCGGGGTGCTGGGTGCTCAGTACTCAGGGTGCTGGGTGCTCAGGACTCAGGGTGCTGGGTGCTCAGTGCTCAGTACTCAGCGTGCTGGGTGCTCAGTGCTCGGGGTGCTGGGTCCTCAGTGCTCAGGGTGCTGGGTGCTCAGTACTCAGTGTGCTGGGTGCTCAGTGCTCGGGGTGCTGGGTCCTCAGTGCTCAGGGTGCTCAATGCTCAGTGCTCGGGGTGCTGGGTGCTCAGTGCTCGGGGTGCTGGGTGCTCAGTGCTCAGGGTGCTGGTTGCTCAGTACTCAGTGTGCTCAGTGCTCAGGGTGCTGGGTGCTCAGAACTCAGGGTGCTGGGTGCTCAGTACTCAGGGTGCTGGGTGCTCAGTACTCAGGGTGCTTGGTGCTCAGTACTCAGGGTGCTGGGTGCTCAGTGCTCAGGGTGCTCGGTGCTCAGTACTCATGGTGCTGGGTGATCATTCTCGGGGTGCTGGGTGCTCAGTACTCAGGTTGCTCAGTACTCTGGGTGCACGGGGCTCAGTACTCATGGTGCTGGGTGATCAGTACTCAGGGTGCTCGGTGCTCAGTTCTCAGGGTGCTCGGTGCTCAGTGTTTGGGGTGCTGGGTGCTCAGTACTCAGGGTGCTGGGTGCTCAGTGCTCAGGCTGCTGGCTGCTCAGTGCTCAGGGTGCTGGGTGCTCAGTACTCAGTGCTCAGGATGCTGGATGCTCATTGCTCAGGGTGCTGGGTGCTCAGTGCTCAGGGTGCTCAGTGCTCAGTACACAGGGTGCTGGGTGCTCAGTACTCAGGGTGCTGGGTGCTCAATGCTCGGGGTACCCGGTGCTCAGTGCTCGGGGTGCTAGGTGCTCAGTACTCAGGGTGCTGAGTGCTCAGTGCTCAGGGTGCTGGGTGCTCAGTGCTCAGGGTGCTGGGTGCTCAGTGCTCGGGGAGCTCGGTGCTCAGAACTCAGGGTGCTGGGTGCTCAGTACTCAGGGTGCTCAGTACTCAGTACTCAGGGTGCTGGGTGCTCAGTGCATGGGGTGCTGTGTGCTCAGTGCTCAGGGAGCTGGGTGCTCAGTGCTCGGGGTGCTGGGTGCTCAGTACTCGGGGTGCTTGGTGCTCAGTACTCAGGGTGCTGGGTGCTCAGTAATCAGGGTGCTGGGTGTTCAGTACTCAGGGTGCTGGGTGCTCAGTACTCAGGGTGCTGGGTGCTCAGTATTCCGGGTGCTGGGTGCTCAGTACTCAGGGTGCTGTGTGCTCAGTACTCAGGGTGCTTGGTGCTCATTACTCAGGGTGCTGGGTGCTCAGTGCTCAGGATGCTGGGTGCTCAGTGCTCGGGGTGCTCGGTGCTCTGTACTCAGGGTGCTGGGTGCTCAGTGCTCGGGGTGCTGGGTGCTCAGTGCTCAGGGTGCAGGCTGCTCAGTACTCTGGGTGCTCGGTGCTCAGTACTCAGGGTGCTGGGTGCTCAGTACTCAGGGTGCTGGGTGCTCAGTACTCAGGGTGCTCGGTGCTCAGTAATCAGTGTGCTGGGTGCTCAGTGCTCAGGTGCTGGGTGCTAAGTACTCAGGGTGCTGGGTGCTCAGTACTCAGTGTGCTGGGTGCTCAGTGCTCAGGGTTCTGGGTGCTCAGTACTCAGGGTGCTGGGTGCTCAGCACTCAGGGTGCTCAGTACTCCGGGTGCTGTGTGCTCAGTGCTCGGGGTCCTGGATGCTCAGTCCTCAGGGTGATCGGTGCTCAGTACTCAGGATGCTGGGTGCTCAGTACTCAGGGTGCTGGGTGCTCAGTACTCAGGGTGCTGGGTGCTCAGTCCTCAGGGTGCTCAGTGCTCAGGGTGCTGGGTGCTCAGTGCTCGGGGTGCTCGGTGCTCAGTACTCAGGGTGCTGAGTGCTCAGTACTCAGGGTGCTGGGTGCTCAGTACTCAGGCTGCTGTGTGCTCAGTGCTCAGGGTGTTGGGTGCTCAGTGCTCAGCGTGCTCAGTGCTCAGAACTAAGGGTGCTGGGTGCTCAGTGCTCAGGGTGCTGGGTGCTCAGTACTCAGGGTGCTCGGTGCTCAGTACTAAGGGTGCTCAGTGCTCAGTACTCAGGCTGCTCAGTGCTCAGTGCTCGGGGTGCTCGGTGCTCAGTTCTCAGGGTGCTGGGTGCTCAGTACTCAGGGTGCTGGGTGCTCAGTGCTCAGTACTCAGCGTGCTGGGTGCTCAGTGCTCGGGGTGCTGGGTCTTCAGTGCTCAGGGTGCTCAGTGCTCAGTGCTCGGGGTGCTGGGTGCTCAGTGCTCGGGGTGCTGGGTGCTCCTTGCTCAGGGTGCTGGTTGCTCAGTACTCAGTGTGCTCAGTTCTCAGGGTGCTGGGTGCTCAGAACTCAGGGTGCTGGGTGCTCAGTACTCAGGGTGCTGGGAGCTCAGTACTCAGGGTGCTTGGTGCTCAGTACTCAGGGTGCTGGGTGCTCAGTGCTCAGGGTGCTCGGTGCTCAGTACTCATGGTGCTGGGTGCTCATTCTCGGGGTGCTGGGTGCTCAGTACTCAGGTTGCTCAGTACTCTGGGTACCCGGGGCTCAGTACTCATGGTGCTGGGTGCTCAGTACTCAGGGTGCTTGGTGCTCAGTTCTCAGGGTGCTCGGTGCTCAGTGTATGGGGTGCTGGGTGCTCAGTACTCAGGGTGCTGTGTGCTCAGTGCTCATGGTGCTGGCTGCTCAGTTCTCAGGATGCTGGGTGCTCAGTACTCAGTGCTCAGGATGCTGGGTGCTCATTGCTCAGTGTGCTGGGTGCTCAGTGCTCAGGGTGTTCAGTGCTCAGTGCTCAGTACTCAGGGTGCTGGGTGCTCAGTACTCAGTGTGCTGGGTGCTCAGTGCTCGGGGTACCCGGTGCTCAGTGCCCGGTGTGCTCGGTGCTCAGTACTCAGGGTGCTGAGTGCTCATTGCTCAGGGTGCTGGGTGCTCAGTGCTCAGGGTGCTAGGTGCTCAGTGCTCAGCGTGCTTGATGCTCAGTACTCAGGGTGCTGGGTGCTCAGTGCTCAGGGTGCTGGGTTCTCAGTGCTCAAAGTGCTGGGTGCTCAGTACTCAGGGTGCTGGGTGCTCAGTACTCAGGGTGCTGGGTGCTCAGTACTCGGGGTGCTGGGTGCTCAGTGCTCAGCATGCTGGGTGCTCAGTACTCAGGGTGCTCGGTGCTCAGTTCTTGGGGTGCTGGGTGCTCAGTACTCAGGGTGCTGGGTGCTCAGTGCTCAGGGTTCTGGGTGCTCAGTGCTCAGGGTGCTGGGAGCTCAGTACTCAGTGCTCAGTTTGCTGGGTGCTCAGTGCTCGGGCTGCAGGGTGCTCAGTGCTCAGGGTGCTGGGTGCTCAGTACTCAGGGTGCTGGGTGCTCAGTACTCAGGGTGCTGGGTGCACAGTGCTAGGGGTGCTGGGTGCTCAGTGCTCGGGGTCTGGGTGCTCAGTACTCAGGGTGCTGGGTGCTCAGTACTCAGGGTGCTGGGTGCTCAGTGCTCAGGGGTGCTGGGTGCTCAGTGCTCGGGGTCTGGGTGCTCAGTTCTCTGGGTGCTGGGTGCTCAGTGCTCAGGGTGCTGGGTGCTCAGTGCTCTGGGTGCTGGGTGCTCAGTGATCGGGGTGATGGGTGCTGAGTGCTCAGGGTGCTGGGTGCTCAGTGCTCGGGGTGCTCGGTGCTCAGTGCTCAGGGTCCTGGGTGCTCAGTACTCAGGGTGCTGGGTGCTTAGTACTCAGGGTGCTCAGTGCTCAGTACACAGGGTGCTGGGTGCTCAGTGCTCGGGGTGCTGGGTGCTCAGTGCTCAGTACTCAGGGTGTTGGGTGCTCAGTGCTCAGGGTGCTGGGTGCTCAGTACTCAGCGTGCTGGGTGCTCAGTACTCAGGGTGCTGGGTGCTCAGTGCTCAGGGTGCTGGGTGCTCAGTGCTCAGGTGCTGGGTGCTAAGTACTCAGTGTGCTGGGTGCTCAGTACTCAGGGTGCTGGGTGCTCAGCACTCAGGGTGCTCAGTACTCAGGGTGCTGGGTGCTCAGTGCTCGGGGTGCTGGGTGCTCAGTACTCAGGGTGCTCAGTACTCGGGGTGCTGGGTGCTCAGTGCTCGGGGTGCTGGATGCTCAGTGCTCAGGGTGATCTGTGCTCAGTACTCAGGATGCTGGGTGCTCAGTACTCAGGGTGCTGGGTGCTCAGTACTCAGGGTGCTGGGTGCTCAGTCCTCAGGGTGCTCAGTGCTCAGGGTGCTGGGTGCTCAGTGCTCGGGGTGCTCGGCGCTCAGTACTCAGGGTGCTGAGTGCTCAGTACTCAGGGTGCTGGGTGCTCAGTACTCAGGGTGCTGGGTGCTCAGTGCTCGGGGTGTTGGGTGCTCCGTGCTCAGGGTGCTCATTGCTCAGTACTCAGGGTTCTGGGTGCTCAGTACTCAGGGTGCTGGGTGCTCAGTGCTCGGGGTGCTGGGTGCTCAGTACTCAGTGTGCTGGGTGCTCAGTGCTCGGGGTGCTCGGTGCTCAGTACTCAAGGTGCTGGGTGCTCAGTGCTCGGGGTGCTGGGTGCTCAGTGCTCGGGGTGCTGGGTGCTCAGTACTCCGGGTGCTCGGTGCTCAGTACTCAGGGTACTGGGTGCTCAGGGTCCTCGGTGCTCAGCACTCAGGGTGCTCAGTACTCAGCTTGCTTTGTGCTCAGTGCTCAGAGTGCTGGGTGCTCAGTACTCAGGTTGCTCGGTGCTCAGTACTCAGGGTGCTCAGTGCTCAGTGCTCTGGGTGCTCAGTACTCAGGGTGCTCAGTGCTCAGGGTGCTGGGTGCTCAGTGCTCGGGGTGCTGGGTACTCAGTGCTCAGTGCTTGGGGTGCTGGGTGCTCAGTCCTCAGTACACAGGGTGCTGGGTGCTCAGTGCTCGGGGTGCTGGATGCTCAGTACTCAGGGTCCTGGGTGCTCAGTGCTCAGGGTGCTGGGTGCTCAGTACTCAGGGTGCTGGGTGCTCAGTGCTCAGGGTGCTGGGTGCTCAGTACTCAGGGTGCTGGGTCCTCAGTGCTCAGGGTGCTGGGTGGTCAGTGCTCGGGGTGCTCAGTACTCAGGGTGCTGTGTGTTCAGTGCTCAGGGTACTGGGTGCTCAGTACTCAGGGTGCTCAGTGCTGAGTACTCAGGGTGCTGGGTGCTCAGTACTCCGGGTGCTGGGTGCTCAGTGCTCGGGGTGCTCGCTGCTCAGTGCTCAGGGTGCTGGGTGCTCAGTACTCAGGGTGCTCATTGCTCAGGGTGCTGGGTGCTCAGTACTCAGGATGCTGGGTGCTCAGTACTCAGGGTGCTCAGTGCTCAGTACTCAGGGTGCTCAGTGCTCAGTACTCAGGGTGCTCAGTGCTCAGGGTGCTGGGTGCTCAGTGCTCGGGGTGCTGGGTGCTCAGTGCACAGGGTGCTGTGTGCTCAGTACTCAGGGTGCTCAGTACTCAGGGTGCTGGGTGCTCAGTGCTCAGGGTGCTGGGTGCTCAGTGCTCAGGGTGCTGGGTGCTCAGTGCTCAGGGTGCTCGGTGCTCAGTGCTCAGGTTGCTGGGTGCTCAGTACTCAGGGTGCTGGGTGCTCAGTACTCAGGGTGCTCAGTGCTCAGTACTCAGGGTGCTCAGTGCTCAGTACTCAGGGTGCTCAGTGCTCAAGGTGCTGGGTGCTCAGTGCTCCGTGTGCTGGGTACTCAGTCCTCAGGGTGCTGGGTGCTCAGTGCTCATGGTACTCGGTGCTCAGTGCTCAGGGTGCTGGGTGCTCAGTACTCAGGGTGCTGGGTGCTCAGTGCTCGGGGTGCTGGGTGCTCAGTACTCAGGGTGCTGGGTGCTCAGTGCTCAGGGTGCTGGGTGCTCAGTGCTCAGGGTGCTCGGTGCTTAGTACTCATGGTGCTCGGTGCTCGGGGTGCTGGGTGCTCAGTGCTCGGTGTGCTGGGTGCTCAGTGCTCGGGGTGCTGGGTGCTGAGTGCTCAGTGTGCTGGGTGCTCAGTGCTCGGGGTGCTGGGTGCTCAGTGCTCGGGGTGCTGGGTGCTCAGTACTCGGGTTGCTCGGTGCTCAGTACTCAGGGTGCTGGGTGCTCAGTGCTCAGGGTGCTGGGTGCTCATTACTCAGGGTGCTCGGTGCTCAGTACTCAGGGTGCTGGGTGTTCAGTGCTCGGGGTGCTGGGTGCTCATTAATCAGGGTGCTGGGTGCTCAGTACGCTGGGTGCTCAGTACTCAGGGTGCTGGGTGCTCAGTACTCAGGGTGCTCGGTGCTCAGTACTCAGGGTGCTGGGTGCTCAGTGCTCGGGGTGCTGGGTGCTCATTAATCAGGGTGCTGGGTGCTCAGTACTCAGGGTGCTCAGTGCTTGGGGTGCTGGGTGCTCAGTGCTCAGGGTTCTGGGTGCTCAGTGCTCAGGGTGCTGGGAGCTCAGTACTCAGTGCTCAGTTTGCTGGGTGCTCAGTGCTCGGGCTGCAGGGTGCTCAGTGCTCAGGGTGCTGGGTGCTCAGTACTCAGGGTGCTGGGTGCTCAGTACTCAGGGTGCTGGGTGCACAGTGCTAGGGGTGCTGGGTGCTCAGTGCTCGGGGTCTGGGTGCTCAGTACTCAGGGTGCTGGGTGCTCAGTACTCAGGGTGCTGGGTGCTCAGTGCTCAGGGGTGCTGGGTGCTCAGTGCTCGGGGTCTGGGTTCTCAGTTCTCTGGGTGCTGGGTGCTCAGTGCTCAGGGTGCTGGGTGCTCAGTGCTCTGGGTGCTGGGTGCTCAGTGATCGGGGTGATGGGTGCTGAGTGCTCAGGGTGCTCTGTGCTCAGTGCTCGGGGTGCTCGGTGCTCAGTGCTCAGGGTCCTGGGTGCTCAGTACTCAGGGTGCTGGGTGCTTAGTACTCAGGGTGCTCAGTGCTCAGTACACAGGGTGCTGGGTGCTCAGTGCTCGGGGTGCTGGGTGCTCAGTGCTCAGTACTCAGGGTGTTGGGTGCTCAGTGCTCAGGGTGCTGGGTGCTCAGTACTCAGCGTGCTGGGTGCTCAGTACTCAGGGTGCTGGGTGCTCAGTGCTCAGGGTGCTGGGTGCTCAGTGCTCAGGGTGCTGGGTGCTCAGTGCTCAGGTGCTGGGTGCTAAGTACTCAGGGTGCTGGGTGCTCAGTACTCAGGGTGCTGGGTGCTCAGCACTCAGGGTGCTCAGTACTCGGGGTGCTGGGTGCTCAGTGCTCGGGGTGCTGGATGCTCAGTGCTCAGGGTGATCTGTGCTCAGTACTCAGGGTGCTGGGTGCTCAGTGCTCGGGGTGCTGGGTGCTCAGTACTCAGGGTGCTCAGTACTCGGGGTGCTGGGTGCTCAGTGCTCGGGGTGCTGGATGCTCAGTGCTCAGGGTGATCTGTGCTCAGTACTCAGGATGCTGGGTGCTCAGTACTCAGGGTGCTGGGTGCTCAGTACTCAGGTTGCTGGGTGCTCAGTCCTCAGGGTGCTCAGTGCTCAGGGTGCTGGGTGCTCAGTGCTCGGGGTGCTCGGTGCTCAGTGCTCAGGGTGCTCGGTGCTTAGTACTCAGGGTGCTCGGTGCTCGGGGTGCTGGGTGCTCAGTGCTCGGGGTGCTGGGTGCTCAGTGCTCAGGGTGTTGGGTGCTCAGTACTCAGGGTGCTCATTGCTCAGGGTGCTGGGTGCTCAGTACTCAGGGTGCTGGGTGCTCAGTACTCAGGGTGCTCAGTGCTCAGTACTCAGGTTGCTCGGTGCTCAGTATTCAGGGTGCTCAGTGCTCAGTGCTCTGGGTGCTCAATACTCAGGGTGCTCAGTGCTCAGGGTGCTGGGTGCTCAGTGCTCGGGGTGCTGGGTACTCAGTGCTCAGTGCTCGGGGTGCTGGGTGCTCAGTCCTCAGTACACAGGGTGCTGGGTGCTCAGTGCTCGGGGTGCTGGATGCTCAGTACTCAGGGTCCTGGGTGCTCAGTGCTCAGGGTGCTGGGTGCTCAGTACTCAGGGTGCTGGGTGCTCAGTGCTCAGGGTGTTGGGTGCTCAGTACTCAGGGTGCTCATTGCTCAGGGTGCTGGGTGCTCAGTACTCAGGGTGCTGGGTGCTCAGTACTCAGGGTGCTCAGTGCTCAGTACTCAGGGTGCTCAGTGCTCAGTACTCAGGGTGCTCAGTGCTCAGGGTGCTGGGTGCTCAGTGCTCGGGGTGCTGGGTGCTCAGTGCACAGGGTGCTGTGTGCTCAGTACTCAGGGTGCTCAGTACTCAGGGTGCTGGGTGCTCAGTGCTCAGGGTGCTGGGTGCTCAGTGCTCAGGGTGCTGGGTGCTCAGTGCTCAGGGTGCTCGGTGCTCAGTGCTCAGGTTGCTGGGTGCTCAGTACTCAGGGTGCTGGGTGCTCAGTACTCAGGGTGCTCAGTGCTCAGTACTCAGGGTGCTCAGTGCTCAGTACTCAGGGTGCTCAGTGCTCAAGGTGCTGGGTGCTCAGTGCTCCGGGTGCTGGGTACTCAGTCCTCAGGGTGCTGGGTGCTCAGTGCTCATGGTACTCGGTGCTCAGTGCTCAGGGTGCTGGGTGCTCAGTACTCAGGGTGCTGGGTGCTCAGTGCTCGGGGTGCTGGGTGCTCAGTACTCAGGGTGCTGGGTGCTCAGTGCTCAGGGTGCTGGGTGCTCAGTGCTCAGGGTGCTCGGTGCTTAGTACTCATGGTGCTCGGTGCTCGGGGTGCTGGGTGCTCAGTGCTCGGTGTGCTGGGTGCTCAGTGCTCGGGGTGCTGGTTGCTGAGTGCTCAGTGTGCTGGGTGCTCAGTGCTCGGGGTGCTGGGTGCTCAGTGCTCGGGGTCCTGGGTGCTCAGTACTCGGGTTGCTCGGTGCTCAGTACTCAGGGTGCTGGGTGCTCAGTGCTCAGGGTGCTGGGTGCTCATTACTCAGGGTGCTCGGTGCTCAGTACTCAGGGTGCTGGGTGTTCAGTGCTCGGGGTGCTGGGTGCTCATTAATCAGGGTGCTGGGTGCTCAGTACGCTGGGTGCTCAGTACTCAGGGTGCTGGGTGCTCAGTACTCAGGGTGCTCGGTGCTCAGTACTCAGGGTGCTGGGTGCTCAGTGCTCGGGGTGCTGGGTGCTCATTAATCAGGGTGCTGGGTGCTCATTACTCAGGGTGCTCAGTGCTTGGGGTGCTGGGTGCTCAGTACTCAGGGTGCTCAGTGCTTGGGGTGCAGGGTGCTCAGTACTCAGGGTGCTGGTTCCTCAGTGCTCATTGTGCTGGGTGCTGAGTACTCAGGGTGCTGGGTGCTCAGTGCTCGGGGTGCTGGGTGCTCAGTGCTCGGGGTGCTGGGTGCTCAGTGCTCAGGGTTCTGGGTGCTCAGTACTCGGGGTGCTGGGTGCTCAGTGCTCGCGGTGCTCGGTGCTCAGTGCTCGGGGTGCTGGGTGCTCAGTACTCGGGGTGTTCAGTGCTCAGTACTCAGGGTGCTGGGTGCTCAGTGCTCAGGGTGCTGGGTGCTCAGTGCTCGGGGTGCTGGGTGCTCGGTGCTCAGGTTTCTGGGTGCTCAGGACTCGGGGTGCTGGGTGCTCAGTACTCAGGGAGCTGGGTGCTCATTGCTCGGGGTGCTGGGTGCTCAGTGCTACGGGTGCTGGGTGCTCAGTGCTCGGTGTGCTGGGTGCTCAGTGCTCTGGGCGCTGGGTGCTCAGTGCTCGGGGTGCTCGGTGCTCAGTACTCAGGGTGCTGGGTGCTCAGTGCTCAGGGTGCTCGGTGCTCAGTACTCAGGGTGCGGGGTGCTCAGTGCTCGGTGTGCTCGGTGCTCAGTACGTTGGGTGCTCAGTACTCAGGGTGCTGGGTGCTCAGTGCTCAGGGTGATCGGTGCTCTGTACTCAGGGTGCTCAGTACTCAGGGTGCTGGGTGCTCAGGGCTCGGGGTGCTGGGAGCTCAGTACTCAGGGTGCTGGGTGCTCAGTGCTCGGGGTGCTGGGTGCTGAGTGCTCAGGGTGCTGGGTGCTCTGTACTCGGGGTGCTCGGTGCTCAGTACTCAGGGTGCTGGGTGCTCAGTACTCAGGGTGCTGGGTGCTCAGTAATCAGGGTGCTCAGTGCTCGGGGAGCTCGGTGCTCAGTACTCAGGGTGCTGGGTGCTCAGTACTCAGTGCTCGGGGTCCTGGGTGCTCAGCGCTCTGGGTGCTTAGTGCACAGTACTCAGGGTGCTGGGTGCTCAGTATTCAGGGTGCTCAGTGCTCGGGGTGCTGGGTGCTCAGTACACAGGGTGCTGGGTGCTCAGTGCTCAGCGTGCTGTGTGCTATGTACTCAGGGTGCTCAGTTCTCAGTACTCAGGGTGCTGGGTGCTCATTCTCGGGTGCTGGGTGCTCAGTGCTCAGGGTGCTGGGTGCTAAGTGCTCAGGGTGCTGGGTCCTCAGTACTCGGGGTGCTCGGTGCTCAGTACTCGGGGTGCTGGGTGCTCAGTACTCAGGGTGCTGGGTGCTCAGTACTCAGGGTGCTCGGTGCTCAGTACTCAGGGTGCTGGGTGCTCAGTGCTCAGGTGCTGGGTGCTAAGTACTCAGGGTGCTGGGTGCTCAGTACTCAGGGTGCTGGGTGCTCAGCACTCAGGGTGCTCAGTACTCAGGGTGCTGGGTGCTCAGTGCTCGGGGTGCTGGGTGCTCAGTACTCAGGGTGCTCAGTACTCGGGGTGCTGGGTGCTCAGTGCTCGGGGTGCTGGATGCTCAGTGCTCAGGGTGATCTGTGCTCAGTACTCAGGATGCTGGGTGCTCAGTACTCAGGGTGCTGGGTGCTCAGTACTCAGGGTGCTCGGTGCTCAGTACTCAGGGTGCTCAGTGCTCAGTGCTCTGGGTGCTCAGTACTCAGGGTGCTCAGTGCTCAGGGTGCTGGGTGCTCAGTGCTCGGGGTGCTGGGTACTCAGTGCTCAGTGCTCGGGGTGCTGGGTGCTCAGTCCTCAGTACACAGATTGCTGGGTGCTCAGTGCTCGGGGTGCTGGATGCTCAATACTCAGGGTCCTGGGTGCTCAGTGCTCAGGGAGCTGGGTGCTCAGTACTCAGGGAGCTGGGTGCTCAGTACTCAGGGTGCTCGGTGCTGAGTACTCAGGGTGCTGGGTGCTCAGTACTCCGGGTGCTGGGTGCTCAGTGCTCGGGGTGCTCGGTGCTCAGTGCTCAGGGTGCTGGGTGCTCAGTACTCAGGGTGCTCATTGCTCAGGGTGCTGGGTGCTCAGTACTCAGGTTGCTGGGTGCTCAGTACTCAGGGTGCTCAGTGCTCAGGGTGCTGGGTGCTCAGTGCTCGGGGTGCTGGGTGCTCAGTGCACAGGGTGCTGTGTGCTCAGTACTCAGGGTGCTCAGTACTCAGGGTGCTGGGTGCTCAGTGCTCAGGGTGCTCGGTGCTCAGTACTCAGGGTGCTGGGTGCTCAGTGCTCGGTGTGCTCGGTGCTCAGTACGTTGGGTGCTCAGTACTCAGGGTGCTGGGTGCTCAGTGCTCAGGGTGATCGGTGCTCAGTACTCAGGGTGCTCAGTACTCAGGGTGCTGGGTGCTCAGGGCTCGGGGTGCTGGGAGCTCAGTACTCAGGGTGCTGGGTGCTCAGTGCTCGGGGTGCTGGGTGCTGAGTGCTCAGGGTGCTGGGTGCTCTGTACTCGGGGTGCTGGGTGCTCAGTACTCAGGGTGCTGGGTGCTCAGTACTCAGGGTGCTGGGTGCTCAGTAATCAGGGTGCTCAGTGCTCGGGGAGCTCGGTGCTCAGTACTCAGGGTGCTGGGTGCTCAGTACTCAGTGCTCGGGGTCCTGGGTGCTCAGCGCTCTGGGTGCTTAGTGCACAGTACTCAGGGTGCTGGGTGCTCAGTATTCAGGGTGCTCAGTTCTCAGTGTGCTGGGTGCTCAGTACACAGGGTGCTGGGTGCTCAGTACTCAGGGTGCTGGGTGCTCATTCTCGGGGTGCTGGGTGCTCAGTGCTCGGGGTGCTGGGTGCTCAGTACTCGGGGTGCTGGGTGCTCAGTGCTCAGCGTGCTGTGTGCTATGTACTCAGGGTGCTCGGTTCTCAGTACTCAGGGTGCTGGGTGCTCATTCTCGGGTGCTGGGTGCTCAGTGCTCAGGGTGCTGGGTGCTAAGTGCTCAGGGTGCTGGGTCCTCAGTACTCGGGGTGCTGGGTGCTCAGTACTCAGGGTGCTGGGTGCTCAGTACTCAGGGTGCTCAGTGCTCAGTACTCAGGGTGCTGGGTGCTCAGTGATCAGGTGCTGGGTGCTAAGTACTCAGGGTGCTGGGTGCTCAGTACTCAGGGTGCTGGGTGCTCAGCACTCAGGGTGCTCAGTACTCAGGGTGCTGGGTGCTCAGTGCTCGGGGTGCTGGGTGCTCAGTACTCAGGATGCTCAGTACTCGGGGTGCTGGGTGCTCAGTGCTCGGGGTGCTGGATGCTCAGTGCTCAGGGTGATCTGTGCTCAGTACTCAGGATGCTGGGTGCTCAGTACTCAGGGTGCTGGGTGCTCAGTCCTCAGGGTGCTCAGTGCTCAGGGTGCTGGGTGCTCAGTGCTCGGGGTGCTCAGTGCTCAGTACTCAGGGTGCTGAGTGCTCAGTACTCAGGGTGGTGGGTGCTCAGTACTCAGGGTGCTGGGTGCTCAGTGCTCGGGGTGTTGGGTGCTCCGTGCTCGGGGTGCTCATTGCTCAGTACTCAGGGTTCTGGGTGCTCAGTACTCAGGGTGCTGGGTGCTCAGTGCTCGGTGTGCTGGGTGCTCAGTACTCAGGGTGCTGGGTGCTCAGTGCTCGGGGTGCTCGGTGCTCAGTACTCAAGGTGCTGGGTGCTCAGTGCTCGGGGTGCTGGGTGCTCAGTGCTCAGGGTGCTGGGTGCTCAGTACTCGGGGTGCTCGGTGCTCAGTACTCAGGGTACTGGGTGCTCAGGGTCCTCGGTGCTCAGTACTCAGGGTGCTCAGTACTCAGCTTGCTTTGTGCTCAGTGCTCAGAGTGCTGGGTGCACAGTACTCAGGGTGCTCGGTGCTCAGTACTCAGGGTGCTCAGTGCTCAGTGCTCTGGGTGCTCAGTACTCAGGGTGCTCAGTGCTCAGGGTGCTGGGTGCTCAGTGCTCGGGGTGCTGGGTACTCAGTGCTCAGTGCTCGGGGTGCTGGGTGCTCAGTCCTCAGTACACAGGGTGCTGGGTGCTCAGTGCTCGGGGTGCTGGAAGCTCAATACTCAGGGTCCTGGGTGCTCAGTGCTCAGGGTGCTGGGTGCTCAGTACTCAGCGTGCTGGGTGCTCAGTGCTCAGGGTGCTGGGTGCTCAGTACTAAGGGTGCTGGGTCCTCAGTGCTCAGGGTGCTGGGTGGTCAGTGCTCGGGGTGCTCAGTACTCAGGGTGCTGTGTGTTCAGTGCTCAGGGTACTGGGTGCTCAGTACTCAGGGTGCTCGGTGCTGAGTACTCAGGGTGCTGGGTGCTCAGTACTCCGGGTGCTGGGTGCTCAGTGCTCGGGGTGCTCGGTGCTCAGTGCTCAGGGTGCTGGGTGCTCAGTACTCAGGTTGCTGGGTGCTCAGTACTCAGGTTGCTCAGTGCTCAGTACTCAGGGTGCTCAGTGCTCAGTACTCAGGGTGCTCAGTGCTCAGGGTGCTGGGTGCTCAGTGCTCGGGGTACTGGGTGCTCAGTGCACAGGGTGCTGTGTGCTCAGTACTCAGGGTGCTCAGTACTCAGGGTGCTGGGTACTCAGTGCTCAGGGTGCTAGGTGCTCAGTGCTCAGGGTGCTGGGTGCTCAGTGCTCAGGGTGCTCGGTGCTCAGTGCTCAGGTTGCTGGGTGCTCAGTACTCAGGGTGCTGGGTGCTCAGTACTAAGGGTGCTCAGTGCTCAGTACTCAGGGTGCTCCGTGCTCAGTACTCAGGGTGCTCAGTGCTCAAGGTGCTGGGTGTTCAGTGCTCGGGTGCTGGGTACTCAGTCCTCAGGGTGCTGGGTGCTCAGTGCTCACGGTACTCGGTGCTCAGTGCTCAGGGTGCTGGGTGCTCAGTACTCAGGTTGCTGGGTGCTCAGTGCTCGGGGTGCTGGGTGCTCAGTACTCAGGGTGCTGGGTGCTCAGTGCTCAGGGTGCTGGGTGCTCAGTGCTAAGGGTGCTCGGTGCTTAGTACTCATGGTGCTCGGTGCTCGGGGTGCTGGGTGCTCAGTGCTCGGTGTGCTGGGTGCTCAGTGCTCGGGGTGCTGGGTGCTGAGTGCTCAGTGTGCTGGGTGCTCAGTGCTCGGGGTGCTGGGTGCTCAGTGCTCGGGGTGCTGGGTGCTCAGTACTCAGGGTGCTCGGTGCTCAGTACTCAGGGTGCTGGGTGCTCAGTGCTCAGGGTGCTGGGTGCTCAGTACTCAGGGTGCTCGGTGATCAGTACTCAGGGTGCTGGGTGTTCAGTGCTCGGGGTGCTGGGTGCTCATTAATCAGGGTGCTGGGTGCTCAGTACGCTGGGTGCTCAGTACTCAGGGTGCTGGGTGCTCAGAACTCAGGGTGCTCGGTGCTCAGTACTCAGCGTGCTGGGTGCTCAGTGCTCGGGGTGCTGGGTGCTCATTAATCAGGGTGCTGGGTGCTCAGTACTCAGGGTGCTCAGTGCTTGGGGTGCTGGGTGCTCAGTACTCAGGGTGCTCAGTGCTTGGGGTGCAGGGTGCTCAGTACTCAGGGTGCTGGTTGCTCAGTGCTCAGGGTGCTGGGCGCTGAGTACTCAGGGTGCTGGGTGCTCAGTGCTCGGGGTGCTGGGTGCTCAGTGCTCGGGGTGCTGGTTGCTCAGTGCTCAGGGTTCTGGGTGCTCAGTACTCAGGGTGCTGGGTGCTCAGTGCTCGCGGTGCTCGGTGCTCAGTGCTCGGGGTGCTGGGTGCTCAGTGCTCAGGGTGCTGGGTGCTCAGTACTCGGGGTGCTCGGTGCTAAGTACTCAGGGTACTGGGTGCTCAGGGTCCTCGGTGCTCAGTACTCAGGGTGCTCAGTACTCAGCTTGCTTTGTGCTCAGTGCTCAGAGTGCTGGGTGCTCAGTACTCAGGGTGCTCAGTGCTCAGGGTGCTGGGTGCTCAGTGCTCGGGGTGCTGGGTACTCAGTGCTCGGTGCTCAGGGTGCTGGGTGCTCAGTCCTCAGTACACAGGGTGCTGGGGGCTCAGTGCTCGGGGTGCTGGATGCTCAGTACTCAGGGTCCTGGGTGCTCAGTGCTCAGGGTGCTGGGTGCTCAGTACTCAGGGTGCTGGGTGCTCAGTGCTCAGGGTGCTGGGTGCTCAGTACTCAGGGTGCTGGGTCCTCAGTGCTCAGGGCTGCTGGGTGGTCAGTGCTCGGGGTGCTCAGTACTCAGGGTGCTGTGTGTTCAGTGCTCAGGGTACTGGGTGCTCAGTACTCAGGGTGCTCGGTGCTGAGTACTCAGGGTGCTGGGTGCTCAGTACTCCGGGTGCTGGGTGCTCAGTGCTCGGGGTGCTCGGTGCTCAGTGCTCAGGGTGCTGGGTGCTCAGTACTCAGGGTGCTCATTTCTCAGGGTGCTGGGTGCTCAGTACTCAGGTTGCTGGGTGCTCAGTACTCAGGGTGCTCAGTGCTCAGTACTCAGGGTGCTCAGTGCTCAGTACTCAGGGTGCTCAGTGCTCAGGGTGCTGGGAGCTCAGTGCTCGGTGTGCTGGGTGCTCAGTGCACAGGGTGCTGTGTGCTCAGTACTCAGGGTGCTCAGTACTCAGGGTGCTGGGTGCTCAGTGCTCAGGGTGCTGGGTGCTGAGTACTCAGGGTGCTGGGTGCTCAGTGCTCGGGGTGCTGGGTGCTCAGTGCTCGGGGTGCTGGGTGCTCAGTGCTCAGGGTTCTGGGTGCTCAGTACTCGGGGTGCTGGGTGCTCAGTACTCGGGGTGTTCAGTGCTCAGTACTCAGGGTGCTGGGTGCTCAGTGCTCAGGGTGCTGGGTGCTCAGTGCTCGGGGTGCTGGGTGCTCGGTGCTCAGTTTTCTGGGTGCTCAGGACTCGGGGTGCTGTGTGCTCAGTACTCAGGGTGCTGGGTGCTCATTGCTCGGGGTGCTGGGTGCTCAGTGCTACGGGTGCTGGGTGCTCAGTGCTCAGTGTGCTGGGTGCTCAGTGCTCTGGGCGCTGGGTGCTCAGTGCTCGGGGTGCTCGGTGCTCAGTACTCAGGGTGCTGGGTGCTCAGTGCTCAGGGTGCTCGGTGCTCAGTACTCAGGGTGCTGGGTGCTCAGTGCTCTGTGTGCTCGGTGCTCAGTACGTTGGGTGCTCAGTACTCAGGGTGCTGGGTGCTCAGTGCTCAGGGTGATCGGTGCTCAGTACTCAGGGTGCTCAGTACTCAGGGTGCTGGGTGCTCAGTACTCAGGGTGCTGGGTGCTCAGTGCTCGGGGTGCTGGGTCCTGAGTGCTCAGGGTGCTGGGTGCTCTGTACTCGGGGTGCTCGGTGCTCAGTACTCAGGGTGCTGGGTGCTCAGTAATCAGGGTGCTGGGTGCTCAGTAATCAGGGTGCTCAGTGCTCGGGGAGCTCGGTGCTCAGTACTCAGGGTGCTGGGTGCTCAGTACTCAGTGCTCGGGGTCCTGGGTGCTCAGCGCTCTGGGTGCTTAGTGCACAGTACTCAGGGTGCTGGGTGCTCAGTATTCAGGGTGCTCAGTGCTCGGGGTGCTGGGTGCTCAGTACACAGGGTGCTGGGTGCTCAGTACTCAGGGTGCTGGGTGCTCATTCTCGGGGTGCTGGGTGCTCAGTGCTCGTGGTGATGGGTGCTCAGTACTCGGGGTGCTGGGTGCTCAGTGCTCAGCGTGCTGTGTGCTATGTACTCAGGGTGCTCGGTTCTCAGTACTCAGGGTGCTGGGTGCTCATTCTCGGGTGCTGGGTGCTCAGTGCTCAGGGTGCTGGGTGCTAAGTGCTCAGGGTCCTCGGTGCTCAGTACTCAGGGTGCTCAGTACTCAGCGTGCTTTGTGCTCAGTGCTCAGGGTGTTGGGTGCTCAGTACTCAGGGTGCTGGGTGCTCAGTACTCACGGTGCTGGGTGCTCAGTACTCGGGGTGCTGGGTGCTCATTACTCAGGGTGCTGGGTGCTCAGTGCTCGGGGTGCTCGCTGCTCAGTACTCTTGGTGCTGGGTGCTCAGTACTCAGGGTGCTGGGTGCTCAGTGCTCGGGGTGCTCGGTGCACAGTGCTCAGGATGCTTGGTGCTCAGTACTTTTGGTGCTGGGTGCTCAGTACTCAGGGTGCTGGGTGCTCAGTGCTCGGGGTGCTCGGTTCTCAGTACTCAGGGTGCTGGGTGCTCAGTACTCAGGGTGCTGGGTGCTCAGTACTCAGGGTGCTGGGTGCTCAGGACTCAGGGTGCTGGGTGCTCAGTACTCAGGGTGCTGGGTGCTCAGTGCTCAGGGTGCTGTGTGCTCAGTACTCAGGGTGCTGGGTGCTCAGTGCTCAGGGTGCTGGGTGCTCAGTGCTCGGGGTGCTCGGTGCTCAGTTCTCAGGGTGCTGGGTGCTCAGCACTCAGGGTGCTCGGTGCTCAGTACTCAGGGTGCTGGGTGCTCAGTGCTCAGGTGCTGGGTGCTAAGTACTCAGGGTGCTGGGTGCTCAGTACTCAGGGTGCTGGGTGCTCAGCACTCAGGGTGCTCAGTACTCAGGGTGCTGGGTGCTCAGTGCTCGGGGTGCTGGGTGCTCAGTACTCAGGGTGCTCAGTACTCGGGGTGCTGGGTGCTCAGTGCTCGGGGTGCTGGATGCTCAGTGCTCAGGGTTATCTGTGCTCAGTACTCAGGATGCTGGGTGCTCAGTACTCAGGGTGCTGGGTGCTCAGTGCTCGGGGTGCTCGCTGCTCAGTACTCTTGGTGCTGGGTGCTCAGTCCTCAGGGTGCTCAGTGCTCGGGGTCCTGGGTGCTCAGCGCTCTGGGTGCTTAGTGCACAGTACTCAGGGTGCTGTGTGCTCAGTATTCAGGGTGCTCAGTGCTCGGGGTGCTGGGTGCTCAGTACACAGGGTGCTGGGTGCTCAGTACTCAGGGTGCTGGGTGCTCATTCTCGGGGTGCTGGGTGCTCAGTGCTCGGGTGCTGGGTGCTCAGTACTCGGGGTGCTGGGTGCTCAGTGCTCAGCGTGCTGTGTGCTATGAACTCAGGGTGCTCAGTTCTCAGTACTCAGGGTGCTGGGTGCTCATTCTCGGGTGCTGGGTGCTCAGTGCTCAGGGTGCTGGGTGCTAAGTGCTCAGGGTGCTGGGTCCTCAGTACTCGGGGTGCTCGGTGCTCAGTACTCGGGGTGCTGGGTGCTCAGTACTCAGGGTGCTGGGTGCTCAGTACTCAGGGTGCTCGGTGCTCAGTACTCAGGGTGCTGGGTGCTAAGTGCTCAGGTGCTGGGTGCTAAGTACTCAGGGTGCTGGGTGCTCAGTACTCAGGGTGCTGGGTGCTCAGCACTCAGGGTGCTCAGTACTCAGGGTGCTGGGTGCTCAGTGCTCGGGGTGCTGGGTGCTCAGTACTCAGGGTGCTCAGTACTCGGGGTGCTGGGTGCTCAGTGCTCGGGGTGCTGGATGCTCAGTGCTCAGGGTGATCTGTGCTCAGTACTCAGGATGCTGGGTGCTCAGTACTCAGGGTGCTGGGTGCTCAGTACTCAGGGTGCTCGGTGCTCAGTACTCAGGGTGCTCAGTGCTCAGTGCTCTGGGTGCTCAGTACTCAGGGTGCTCAGTGCTCAGGGTGCTGGGTGCTCAGTGCTCGGGGTGCTGGGTACTCAGTGCTCAGTGCTCGGGGTGCTGGGTGCTCAGTCCTCAGTACACAGATTGCTGGGTGCTCAGTGCTCGGGGTGCTGGATGCTCAGTACTCAGGGTCCTGGGTGCTCAGTGCTCAGGGAGCTGGGTGCTCAGTACTCAGGGTGCTGGGTGCTCAGTACTCAGGGTGCTCGGTGCTGAGTACTCAGGGTGCTGGGTGCTTAGTACTCCGGGTGCTGGGTGCTCAGTGCTCGGGGTGCTCGGTGCTCAGTGCTCAGGGTGCTCAGTGCTCAGTACTCAGGGTGCTCAGTGCTCAGGGTGCTGGGTGCTCAGTGCTCGGGGTGCTGGGTGCTCAGTGCACAGGGTGCTGTGTGCTCAGTACTCAGGGTGCTCAGTACTCAGGGTGCTGGGTGCTCAGTGCTCAGGGTGCTCGGTGCTCAGTACTCAGGGTGCTGGGTGCTCAGTGCTCGGTGTGCTCGGTGCTCAGTACGTTGGGTGCTCAGTACTCAGGGTGCTGGGTGCTCAGTGCTCAGGGTGATCGGTGCTCAGTACTCAGGGTGCTCAGTACTCAGGGTGCTGGGTGCTCAGGGCTCGGGGTGCTGGGAGCTCAGTACTCAGGGTGCTGGGTGCTCAGTGCTCAGGGTGCTGGGTGCTCTGTACTCGGGGTGCTGGGTGCTCAGTACTCAGGGTGCTGGGTGCTCAGTACTCAGGGTGCTGGGTGCTCAGTAATCAGGGTGCTCAGTGCTCGGGGAGCTCGGTGCTCAGTACTCAGGGTGCTGGGTGCTCAGTACTCAGTGCTCGGGGTCCTGGGTGCTCAGCGCTCTGGGTGCTTAGTGCACAGTACTCAGGGTGCTGGGTGCTCAGTATTCAGGGTGTTGGGTGCTCAGTACTCAGGGTGCTGGGTGCTCAGTGCTCGGTGTGCTCGGTGCTCAGTACGTTGGGTGCTCAGTACTCAGGGTGCTGGGTGCTCAGTGCTCAGGGTGATCGGTGCTCAGTACTCAGGGTGCTGGGTGCTCATTCTCGGGGTGCTGGGTGCTCAGTGCTCAGGGTGCTGGGTGCTCAGTACTCGGGGTGCTGGGTGCTCAGTGCTCAGCGTGCTGTGTGCTATGTACTCAGGGTGCTCGGTTCTCAGTACTCAGGGTGCTGGGTGCTCATTCTCGGGTGCTGGGTGCTCAGTGCTCAGGGTGCTGGGTGCTAAGTGCTCAGGGTGCTGGGTCCTCAGTACTCGGGGTGCTGGGTGCTCAGTACTCAGGGTGCTGGGTGCTCAGTACTCAGGGTGCTCGGTGCTCAGTACTCAGGGTGCTGGGTGCTCAGTGATCAGGTGCTGGGTGCTAAGTACTCAGGGTGCTGGGTGCTCAGTACTCAGGGTGCTGGGTGCTCAGCACTCAGGGTGCTCAGTACTCAGGGTGCTGGGTGCTCAGTGCTCGGGGTGCTGGGTGCTCAGTACTCAGGATGCTCAGTACTCGGGGTGCTGGGTGCTCAGTGCTCGGGGTGCTGGATGCTCAGTGCTCAGGGTGATCTGTGCTCAGTACTCAGGATGCTGGGTGCTCAGTACTCAGGGTGCTGGGTGCTCAGTCCTCAGGGTGCTCAGTGCTCAGGGTGCTGGGTGCTCAGTGCTCGGGGTGCTCAGTGCTCAGTACTCAGGGTGCTGAGTGCTCAGTACTCAGGGTGCTGGGTGCTCAGTACTCAGGGTGCTGGGTGCTCAGTGCTCGGGGTGTTGGGTGCTCCGTGCTCGGGGTGCTCAGTGCTCAGTACTCAGGGTTCTGGGTGCTCAGTACTCAGGGTGCTGGGTGCTCAGTGCTCGGGGTGCTGGGTGCTCAGTACTCAGGGTGCTGGGTGCTCAGTGCTCGGGGTGCTCGGTGCTCAGTACTCAAGGTGCTGGGTGCTCAGTGCTCGGGGTGCTGGGTGCTCAGTGCTCAGGGTGCTGGGTGCTCAGTACTCAGGGTACTGGGTGATCAGGGTCCTCGGTGCTCAGTACTCAGGGTGCTCAGTACTCAGCTTGCTTTGTGCTCAGTGCTCAGAGTGCTGGGTGCACAGTACTCAGGGTGCTCGGTGCTCAGTACTCAGGGTGCTCAGTGCTCAGTGCTCTGGGTGCTCAGTACTCAGGGTGCTCAGTGCTCAGGGTGCTGGGTGCTCAGTGCTCGGGTTGCTGGGTACTCAGTGCTCAGTGCTCGGGGTGCTGGGTGCTCAGTCCTCAGTACACAGGGTGCTGGGTGCTCAGTGCTCGGGGTGCTGGATGCTCAATACTCAGGGTCCTGGGTGCTCAGTGCTCAGGGTGCTGGGTGCTCAGTACTCAGGGTGCTGGGTGCTCAGTGCTCAGGGTGCTGGGTGCTCAGTACTAAGGGTGCTGGGTCCTCAGTGCTCAGGGTGCTGGGTGGTCAGTGCTCGGGGTGCTCAGTACTCAGGGTGCTGTGTGTTCAGTGCTCAGGGTACTGGGTGCTCAGTACTCAGGGTGCTCGGTGCTGAGTACTCAGGGTGCTGGGTGCTCAGTACTCCGGGTGCTGGGTGCTCAGTGCTCGGGGTGCTCGGTGCTCAGTGCTCAGGGTGCTGGGTGCTCAGTACTCAGGTTGCTGGGTGCTCAGTACTCAGGGTGCTCAGTGCTCAGTACTCAGGGTGCTCAGTGCTCAGTACTCAGGGTGCTCAGTGCTCAGGGTGCTGGGTGCTCAGTGCTCGGGGTACTGGGTGCTCAGTGCACAGGGTGCTGTGTGCTCAGTACTCAGGGTGCTCAGTACTCAGGGTGCTGGGTACTCAGTGCTCAGGGTGCTGGGTGCTCAGTGCTCAGGGTGCTGGGTGCTCAGTGCTCAGGGTGCTCGGTGCTCAGTGCTCAGGTTGCTGGGTGCTCAGTACTCAGGGTGCTGGGTGCTCAGTACTAAGGGTGCTCAGTGCTCAGTACTCAGGGTGCTCCGTGCTCAGTACTCAGGGTGCTCAGTGCTCAAGGTGCTGGGTGTTCAGTGCTCGGGTGCTGGGTACTCAGTCCTCAGGGTGCTGGGTGCTCAGTGCTCACGGTACTCGGTGCTCAGTGCTCAGGGTGCTGGGTGCTCAGTACTCAGGTTGCTGGGTGCTCAGTGCTCGGGGTGCTGGGTGCTCAGTACTCAGGGTGCTGGGTGCTCAGTGCTCAGGGTGCTGGGTGCTCAGTGCTCAGGGTGCTCGGTGCTTAGTACTCATGGTGCTCGGTGCTCGGGGTGCTGGGTGCTCAGTGCTCGGTGTGCTGGGTGCTCAGTGCTCGGGGTGCTGGGTGCTGAGTGCTCAGTGTGCTGGGTGCTCAGTGCTCGGGGTGCTGGGTGCTCAGTGCTCGGGGTGCTGGGTGCTCAGTACTCAGGGTGCTCGGTGCTCAGTACTCAGGGTGCTGGGTGCTCAGTGCTCAGGGTGCTGGGTGCTCAGTACTCAGGGTGCTCGGTGCTCAGTACTCAGGGTGCTGGGTGTTCAGTGCTCAGGGTGCTGGGTGCTCATTAATCAGGGTGCTGGGTGCTCAGTACGCTGGGTGCTCAGTACTCAGGGTGCTGGGTGCTCAGTACTCAGGGTCCTCGGTGCTCAGTACTCAGGGTGCTGGGTGCTCAGTGCTCGGGGTGCTGGGTGCTCATTAATCAGGGTGCTGGGTGCTCAGTACTCAGGGTGCTCAGTGCTTGGAGTGCTGGGTGCTCAGTACTCAGGGTGCTCAGTGCTTTTGGTGCAGGGTGCTCAGTACTCAGGGTGCAGGTTGCTCAGTGCTCAGGGTGCTGGGCGCTGAGTACTCAGGGTGCTGGGTGCTCAGTGCTCGGGGTGCTGGGTGCTCAGTGCTCGGGGTGCTGGTTGCTCAGTGCTCAGGGTTCTGGGTGCTCAGTACTCAGGGTGCTGGGTGCTCAGTGCTCGCGGTGCTCGGTGCTCAGTGCTCGGGGTGCTGGGTGCTCAGTGCTCAGGGTGCTGGGTGCTCAGTACTCGGGGTGCTCGGTGCTAAGTACTCAGGGTACTGGGTGCTCAGGGTCCTCGGTGCTCAGTACTCAGGGTGCTCAGTACTCAGCTTGCTTTGTGCTCAGTGCTCAGAGTGCTGGGTGCTCAGTACTCAGGGTGCTCGGTGCACAGTACTCAGGGTGCTCAGTGCTCAGTGCTCTGGGTGCTCAGTACTCAGGGTGCTCAGTGCTCAGGGTGCTGGGTGCTCAGTGCTCGGGGTGCTGGGTACTCAGTGCTCGGTGCTCGGGGTGCTGGGTGCTCAGTCCTCAGTACACAGGGTGCTGGGGGCTCAGTGCTCGGGGTGCTGGATGCTCAGTACTCAGGGTCCTGGGTGCTCAGTGCTCAGGGTGCTGGGTGCTCAGTACTCAGGGTGCTGGGTGCTCAGTGCTCAGGGTGCTGGGTGCTCAGTACTCAGGGTGCTGGGTCCTCAGTGCTCAGGGCTGCTGGGTGGTCAGTGCTCGGGGTGCTCAGTACTCAGGGTGCTGTGTGTTCAGTGCTCAGGGTACTGGGTGATCAGTACTCAGGGTGCTCGGTGCTGAGTACTCAGGGTGCTGGGTGCTCAGTACTCCGGGTGCTGGGTGCTCAGTGCTCGGGGTGCTCGGTGCTCAGTGCTCAGGGTGCTGGGTGCTCAGTACTCAGGGTGCTCATTGCTCAGGGTGCTGGGTGCTCAGTACTCAGGGTGCTGGGTGCTCAGTGCTCAGGGTGCTCGGTGCTCAGTACGTTGGGTGCTCAGTACTCAGGGTGCTTGGTGCTCAGTACTCGGGGTGCTGGGTGCTCAGTACTCAGGTTGCTGGGTGCTCAGTACTCAGGGTGCTCAGTGCTCAGTACTCAGGGTGCTCAGTGCTCAGTACTCAGGGTGCTCAGTGCTCTGGGTGCTGGGAGCTCAGTGCTCGGGGTGCTGGGTGCTCAGTGCACAGGGTGCTGTGTGCTCAGTACTCAGGGTGCTCAGTACTCAGGGTGCTGGGTGCTCAGTGCTCAGGGTGCTGGGTGCTGAGTACTCAGGGTGCTGGGTGCTCAGTGCTCGGGGTGCTGGGTGCTCAGTGCTCGGGGTGCTGGGTGCTCAGTGCTCAGGGTTCTGGGTGCTCAGTACTCGGGGTGCTGGGTGCTCAGTACTCGGGGTGTTCAGTGCTCAGTACTCAGGGTGCTGGGTGCTCAGTGCTCAGGGTGCTGGGTGCTCAGTGCTCGGGGTGCTGGGTGCTCGGTGCTCAGGTTTCTGGGTGCTCAGGACTCGGGGTGCTGTGTGCTCAGTACTCAGGGTGCTGGGTGCTCATTGCTCGGGGTGCTGGGTGCTCAGTGCTACGGGTGCTGGGTGCTCAGTGCTCAGTGTGCTGGGTGCTCAGTGCTCTGGGCGCTGGGTGCTCAGTGCTCGGGGTGCTCGGTGCTCAGTACTCAGGGTGCTGGGTGCTCAGTGCTCAGGGTGCTCGGTGCTCAGTACTCAGGGTGCTGGGTGCTCAGTGCTCTGTGTGCTCGGTGCTCAGTACGTTGGGTGCTCAGTACTCAGGGTGCTGGGTGCTCAGTGCTCAGGGTGATCGGTGCTCAGTACTCAGGGTGCTCAGTACTCAGGGTGCTGGGTGCTCAGTACGCAGGGTGCTGGGTGCTCAGTGCTCGGGGTGCTGGGTCCTGAGTGCTCAGGGTGCTGGGTGCTCTGTACTCAGGGTGCTCGGTGCTCAGTACTCAGGGTGCTGGGTGCTCAGTAATCAGGGTGCTGGGTGCTCAGTAATCAGGGTGCTCAGTGCTCGGGGAGCTCGGTGCTCAGTACTCAGGGTGCTGGGTGCTCAGTACTCAGTGCTCGGGGTCCTGGGTGCTCAGCGCTCTGGGTGCTTAGTGCACAGTACTCAGGGTGCTGGGTGCTCAGTATTCAGGGTGCTCAGTGCTCGGGGTGCTGGGTGCTCAGTACACAGGGTGCTGGGTGCTCAGTACTCAGGGTGCTGGGTGCTCATTCTCGGGGTGCTGGGTGCTCAGTGCTCGGGGTGATGGGTGCTCAGTACTCGGGGTGCTGGGTGCTCAGTGCTCAGCGTGCTGTGTGCTATGTACACAGGGTGCTCGGTTCTCAGTACTCAGGGTGCTGGGTGCTCATTCTCGGGTGCTGGGTGCTCAGTGCTCAGGGTGCTGGGTGCTAAGTGCTCAGGGTCCTCGGTGCTCAGTACTCAGGGTGCTCAGTACTCAGCGTGCTTTGTGCTCAGTGCTCAGGGTGCTGGGTGCTCAGTACTCAGGGTGCTGGGTGCTCAGTACTCACGGTGCTGGGTGCTCAGTACTCGGGGTGCTGGGTGCTCATTACTCAGGGTGCTGGGTGCTCAGTGCTCGGGGTGCTCGCTGCTCAGTACTCTTGCTGCTGGGTGCTCAGTACTCAGGGTGCTGGGTGCTCAGTGCTCGGGGTGCTCGGGGCACAGTGCTCAGGATGCTTGGTGCTCAGTACTTTTGGTGCTGGGTGCTCAGTACTCAGGGTGCTGGGTGCTCAGTGCTCGGGGTGCTCGGTTCTCAGTACTCAGGGTGCTGGGTGCTCAGTACTCAGGGTGCTGGGTGCTCAGTACTCAGGGTGCTGGGTGCTCAGGACTCAGGGTGCTGGGTGCTCAGTACTCAGGGTGCTGGGTGCTCAGTGCTCAGGGTGCTGTGTGCTCAGTACTCAGGGTGCTGGGTGCTCAGTGCTCAGGGTGCTGGGTGCTCAGTGCTCGGGGTGCTCGGTGCTCAGTTCTCAGGGTGCTGGGTGCTCAGCACTCAGGGTGCTCGGTGCTCAGTACTCAGGGTGCTGGGTGCTCAGTGCTCAGGTGCTGGGTGCTAAGTACTCAGGGTGCTGGGTGCTCAGTACTCAGGGTGCTGGGTGCTCAGCACTCAGGGTGCTCAGTACTCAGGGTGCTGGGTGCTCAGTGCTCGGGGTGCTGGGTGCTCAGTACTCAGGGTGCTCAGTACTCGGGGTGCTGGGTGCTCAGTGCTCGGGGTGCTGGATGCTCAGTGCTCAGGGTTATCTGTGCTCAGTACTCAGGATGCTGGGTGCTCAGTACTCAGGGTGCTGGGTGCTCAGTGCTCGGGGTGCTCGCTGCTCAGTACTCTTGGTGCTGGGTGCTCAGTCCTCAGGGTGCTCAGTGCTCAGGGTGCTGGGTGCTCAGTGCTCGGGGTGCTCGGTGCTCAGTACTCAGGGTGCTGAGTGCTCAGTACTCAGGGTGCTGGGTGCTCAGTATTCAGGGTGCTGGGTGCTCAGTTCACGGGGTGTTAGGTGCTCCGTGCTCAGGCTGCTCAGTGCTCAGTACTCAGGGTCCTCGGTGCTCATTACTCAGGGTGCTGGGTGCTCAGTGCTCGGGGTGCTGGGTGCTCAGTACTCAGGGTGCTGGGTGCTCAGTGCTCGGGGTGCTCGGTGCTCAGTACTCAAGGTGCTGGGTGCTCAGTGCTCGGGGTGCTGGATGCTCAGTGCTCAGGCTGCTGGGTGCTCAGTACTCGGGGTGCTCGGTGCTCAGTACTCAGGGTACTGGGTGCTCAGGGTCCTCGGTGCTCAGTACTCAGGGTGCTCAGTACTCAGCTTGCATTGTGCTCAGTGCTCAGAGTGCTGGGTGCTCAGTACTCAGGGTGCTCGGTGCTCAGTACTCAGTGTGCTCAGTGCTCAGTGCTCTGGGTGCTCAGTACTCAGGGTGCTCAGTGCTCAGGGTGCTGGGTGCTCAGTGCTCAGAACTCCGGGTGCTGGGTGCTCAGTCTTCAGTACTCAGGGTGCTGGGTGCTCAGTGCTCGGGGTGCTGGATGCTCAGTACTCAGGGTCCTGGGTGCTCAGTGCTCAGGGTGCTGGGTGCTCAGTACTCAGGGTGCTGGGTGCTCAGTGCTCAGTGTGCTGGGTGCTCAGTACTCAGGGTGATGGGCCCTCAGTGCTCAGGGTGCTGGGTGGTCAGTGCTCGGGGTGCTCAGTACTCAGGGTGCTGTGTCTTCAGTGCTCAGGGTACTGGGTGCTCAGTACTCAGGGTGCTCGGTGCTGAGTACTCAGGGTGCTCGGTGCTCAGTACTCCGGGTGCTGGGTGCTCAGTACTCAGGGTGCTCATTGCTCAGTGTGCTGGGTGCTCAGTACTCAGGGTGCTGGGTGCTCAGTACTCAGGGTGCTCAGTGCTCATTACTCAGGGTGCTCAGTGCTCAGTACTCAGGGTGCTCAGTGCTCAGGGTGCTGGGTGCTCAGTGCTCGGGGTGCTGGGTGCTCAGTGCACAGGGTGCTGTGTGCTCAGTACTCAGGGTGCTCAGTACTCAGGGTGCTGGGTGCTCAGTGCTCAGGGTGCTGGGTGCTCAGTGCTCAGGGTGCTGGGTGCTCAGTGCTCAGGGTGCTCGGTGCTCAGTGCTCAGGTTGCTGGGTGCTCAGTACTCAGGGTGCTGGGTGCTCAGTACTCAGGGTGCTCAGTGCTCAGTACTCAGGGTGCTCAGTGCTCAGTACTCAGGGTGCTCAGTGCTCAGGGTGCTGGGTGCTCAGTGCTCGGGGTGCTGGGTACTCAGTCCTCAGGGTGCTGGGTGCTCAGTGCTCAGGGTACTCGGTGCTCAGTGCTCAGGGTGCTGGGTGCTCAGTACTCAGTGTGCTGGGTGCTCAGTGCTCGGGGTGCTGGGTGCTCAGTACTCAGGGTGCTGGGTGCTCAATGCTCAGGGTGCTGGGTGCTCAGTGCTCAGGGTGCTCGGTGCTTAGTACTCATGGTGCTCGGTGCTTGGGGTTGCTGGGTGCTCAGTGCTTGGTGTGCTGGGTGCTCAGTGCTCGGGGTGCTGGGTGTTGAGTGCTCGGTGTGCTGGGTGCTCAGTGCTCGGGGTGCTGGGTGCTCAGTGCTCGGGGTGCTGGGTGCTCAGTACTCGGGGTGCTCGGTGCTCAGTACTCAGGGTGCTGGGTGCTCAGTGCTCTGGGTGCTGGGTGCTCAGTACTCAGGGTGCTCGGTGCTCAGTACTCAGGGTGCTGGGTGTTCAGTGCTCGGGGTGCTGGGTGCTCAATTATCAGGGTGCTGGGTGCTCAGTACGCTGGGTGCTCAGTACTCAGGGTGCTGGGTGCTCAGTACTCAGGGTGCTCGGTGCTCAGTACTCAGGGTGCTGGGTGCTCAGTGCTCGGGGTGCTGGGTGCTCATTAATCAGGGTGCTGGTTGCTCAGTACTCAGTGTGCTCAGTGCTTGGGGTGCTGGGTGCTCAGTACTCTGGGTGCACAGGGCTCAGTACTCATGGTGCTGAGTGCTCAGTACTCAGGGTGCTCGGTGCTCAGTTCTCAGGGTGCTCGGTGCTCAGTGTTTGGGGTGCTGGGTTCTCAGTACTCAGGGTGCTGGGTGCTCAGTGCTCAGGGTGCTGGGTGCTCAGTACTCAGTGCTCAGGATGCTGGATGCTCATTGCTCAGGGTGCTGGGTGCTCAGTGCTCAGGGTGCTCAGTGCTCAGTGCTCAGTACTCAGGGTGCTGGGTGCTCAGTACTCAGGGTGCTGGGTGCTCAATGCTCGGGGTACCCGGTGCTCAGTGCTCGGGGTGCTCGGTGCTCAGTACTCAGGGTGCTGAGTGCTCATTGCTCAGGGTGCTGGGTGCTCAGTGCTCAGGGTGCTGGGTGCTCAGTTCTCGGGGAGCTCGGTGCTCAGTACTCAGGGTGCTGGGTGCTCAGTACTCAGGGTGCTCAGTACTCAGTACTCAGGGTGCTGGGTGCTCAGTGCTTGGGGTGCTGGGTGCTCAGTGCTCAGTACTCAGGGTGTTGGGTGCTCAGTGCTCAGGGTGCTGGGTGCTCAGTACTCAGCGTGCTGGGTGCTCAGTACTCAGGGTGCTGGGTGCTCAGTACTCAGTATGCTGGGTGCTCAGTGCTCGGGGTACCCGGTGCTCAGTGCTCGGGGTGCTCGGTGCTCAGTACTCAGGGTGCTGAGTGCTCATTGCTCAGGGTGCTGGGTGCTCAGTGCTCAGGGTGCTAGGTGCTCAGTGCTCAGCGTGCTTGATGCTCAGTACTCAGGGTGCTGGGTGCTCAGTGCTCAGGGTGCTGGGTGCTCAGTGCTCAAAGTGCTGTGTGCTCAGTACTCACCGTGCTGGGTGCTCAGTACTCAGGGTGCTGGGTGCTCAGTACTCGGGGTGCTGGGTGCTCAGTGCTCAGGGTGCTGGGTGCTCAGTGCTCAGCGTGCTTGATGCTCAGTACTCAGGGTGCTGGGTGCTCAGTGCTTGGGGTGCTGGGTGCTCAGTACTCAGGGTGCTGGGTGCTCAGTGCTCAGGGTTCTGGGTGCTCAGTGCTCAGGGTGCTGGGAGCTCAGTACTCAGTGCTCAGTTTGCTGGGTGCTCAGTGCTCGGGCTGCAGGGTGCTCAGTGCTCAGGGTGCTGGGTGCTCAGTACTCAGGGTGCTGGGTGCACAGTGCTAGGGGTGCTGGGTGCTCAGTGCTCGGGGTCTGGGTGCTCAGTATTCAGGGTGCTGCGTGCTCAGTACTCAGGGTGCTGGGTGCTCAGTGCTCAGTGTGCTGGGTGCTCAGTTCTCTGGGTGCTGGGTGCTCAGTTCTCAGGGTGCTGGGTGCTCAGTGCTCTGGGTGCTGGGTGCTCAGTGATCGGGGTGGTGGGTGCTGAGTGCTCAGGGTGCTGGGTGCTCAGTGCTCGGGGTGCTCGGTGCTCAGTGCTCAGGGTCCTGGGTGCTCAGGGCTCGGGGTGCTGGGTGCTCAGTGCTCAGTACTCAGGGTGTTGGGTGCTCAGTGCTCAGGGTGCTGGGTGCTCAGTACTCAGCGTGGTGGGTGCTCAGTACTCAGGGTGCTGGGTGCTCAGTGCTCAGGGTGCTGGGTGCTCAGTGCTCAGGGTGCTGGGTGCTCAGTGCTCGGGGAGCTCGGTTCTCAGTACTCAGGGTGCTGGGTGCTCAGTACTCAGTGCTCGGGGTCCTGGGTGCTCGGTGCTCAGGGTGCTGGGTGCTCAGTACTCAGGGTGCTGGGTGCTCATTCTTGGGGTGCTGGGTGCTCAGTGCTCGGGGTGCTTTGTGCTCAGTGCTCGGGGTGCTGGGGGCTCAGTACTCAGGGTGCTCAGTTCTCAGTACTCAGGGTGCTGGGTGCTCAGTGCTCAGGGTGCTGGGTGCTCATTGCTCAGGGTGCTGGGTGCTCAGTGCTTGGGGAGCTCGGTGCTCAGTACTCAGGGTGCTGGGTGCTCAGTACTCAGTGCTCGGGGTGCTGGGTGCTCAGTGCTCGGGGTGCTCGGAGCTCAGTACTCAGGGTGCTGGGTGCTCAGTGCTCAGGGTGTTGGGTGCTCAGTGCTCCGGATGCTCAGTGCTCGGGGTGCTCGGAGCTCAGTACTCAGGGTGCTGGGTGCTCAGTGCTCAGTACTCAGGGTGCTGAGTGCTCAGTGCTCAGGGTGCTGTGTGCTCAGTGCTCAGGGTGCTGGGTGCTCAGTGCTCAGGGTGCTGGGTACTCAGTGCTCAGGGTGCTGGGTGCTCAGTACTCAGGGTGCTGGGTGCTCAGTACTCAGGGTGCTGGGTGCTCAGTGCTCGGGGTGCTATGTGCCCAGTGCTCACGGTGCTGGGTGCTCAGTGCTCGGGGTGCTCCGTGCTCAGTACTCAGGGTGCTGGGTGCTCAGTGCTCGAGGTGCTCAGTACTCAGGGTGCTGGGTGCTCAGTACTCAGGGTGCTGGGTGCTCAGTGCTCGGGGTGCTATGTGCTCAGTGCTCGCGGTGCTGGGTGCTCAGTGCTCTGGGTGCTCGGTGCTCAGTACTCAGGGTGCTGGGTGCTCAGTACTCAGGGTGCTCATTGCTCAGGATGCTGGGTGCTCAGTACTCAGGGTGCTGGGTGCTCAGTACTCAGGGTGCTGGGTGCTCAGTGCTCGGGGTGCTGGGTGCTCAGTACTCAGGGTGCTGGGGGCTCAGTACTCAGGGTGCTGGGTGCTCAGTACTCAGGTTGCTCGGTTCTCAGTACTCAGTGTGCTGGGTGCTCATTCTCGGCGTGCTGGCTGCTCATTGCTCGGGGTGCTGGGTGCTCAGTGCTACGGGTGCTGGGTGCTCAGTGCTCGGTGTGCTGGGTGCTCAGTGCTCTGGGCGCTGGGTGCTCAGTGCTCGGGGTGCTCGGTGCTCAGTACTCAGGGTGCTGGGTGCTCAGTGCTCAGGGTGCTCGGTGCTCAGTACTCATGGTGCTGGGTGCTCAGTGCTCGGTGTGCTCGGTGCTCAGTACGTTGGGTGCTCAGTACTCAGGGTGCTGGGTGCTCAGTGCTCAGGGTGATCGGTGCTCAGTACTCAGGGTGCTCAGTACTCAGGGTGCTGCATGCTCAGGGATCGGGGTGCTGGGAGTTCAGTACTCAGGGTGCTGGGTGCTCAGTGCTCGGGGTGCTGGGTGCTGAGTGCTCAGGGTGCTGGGTGCTCTGTACTCGGGGTACTCGGTGCTCAGTACTCAGGGTGCTGGGTGCTCAGTACTCAGGGTGCTGGATGCTCAGTACTCAGGGTGCTCGCTGCTCAGTACGCAGGGTGCTGTGTGCTCAGTGCTCAGGGTGCTGGGTGCTCAGTACTCAGGGTGCTGGGTACTCAGTGCTCAGGGTGATCGGTGCTCAGTCCTCAGGGTGCTCAGTACTCAGGGTGCTGGGTGCTCAGTGCTCAGGTTGCTCAGTACTAAGGGTGCTGAGTGCTCAGTACTCAGGGTGCTGGGTGCTCAGTGCTCGGGTGCTGGGTGCTCAGTACTCAGGGTGCTGGGTGCTCAGTGCTCAGGGTGCTGGGTACTCAGTACTCAGGGTGCTGGGTGCTCAGTACTCAGGGTGCTCAGTGCTCGGGGTGCTATGTGCTCAGTGCTCGCGGTGCTGGGTGCTCAGTGCTCTGGGTGCTCGGTGCTCAGTACTCAGGGTGCTGGGTGCTCAGTACTCAGGGTGCTCATTGCTCAGGATGCTGGGTGCTCAGTACTCAGGGTGCTGGGTGCTCAGTACTCAGGGTGCTGGGTGCTCAGTGCTCGGGGTGCTGGGTGCTCAGTACTCAGGGTGCTGGGGGCTCAGTACTCAGGGTGCTGGGTGCTCAGTACTCAGGTTGCTCGGTTCTCAGTACTCAGTGTGCTGGGTGCTCATTCTCGGCGTGCTGGCTGCTCATTGCTCGGGGTGCTGGGTGCTCAGTGCTACGGGTGCTGGGTGCTCAGTGCTCGGTGTGCTGGGTGCTCAGTGCTCTGGGCGCTGGGTGCTCAGTGCTCGGGGTGCTCAGTGCTCAGTACTCAGGGTGCTGGGTGCTCAGTGCTCAGGGTGCTCGGTGCTCAGTACTCATGGTGCTGGGTGCTCAGTGCTCGGTGTGCTCGGTGCTCAGTACGTTGGGTGCTCAGTACTCAGGGTGCTGGGTGCTCAGTGCTCAGGGTGATCGGTGCTCAGTACTCAGGGTGCTCAGTACTCAGGGTGCTGCATGCTCAGGGATCGGGGTGCTGGGAGTTCAGTACTCAGGGTGCTGGGTGCTCAGTGCTCGGGGTGCTGGGTGCTGAGTGCTCAGGGTGCTGGGTGCTCTGTACTCGGGGTACTCGGTGCTCAGTACTCAGGGTGCTGGGTGCTCAGTACTCAGGGTGCTGGGTGCTCAGTACTCAGGGTGCTCGCTGCTCAGTACGCAGGGTGCTGTGTGCTCAGTGCTCAGGGTGCTGGGTGCTCAGTACTCAGGGTGCTGGGTACTCAGTGCTCAGGGTGATCGGTGCTCAGTCCTCAGGGTGCTCAGTACTCAGGGTGCTGGGTGCTCAGTGCTCAGGTTGCTCAGTACTAAGGGTGCTGAGTGCTCAGTACTCAGGGTGCTGGGTGCTCAGTGCTCGGGTGCTGGGTGCTCAGTACTCAGGGTGCTGGGTGCTCAGTGCTCAGGGTGCTGGGTACTCAGTACTCAGGGTGCTGGGTGCTCAGTACTCAGGGTGCTCAGTGCTCGGGGAGCTCGGTGCTCAGTACTCAGGGTGCTGGGTGCTCAGTAGTCAGTGCTCGGGGTCCTGGGTGCTCAGCGCTCTGGGTGCTTAGTGCACAGTACTCAGGGTGCTGGCTGCTCAGTATTCAGGGTTCTCAGTGCTCGGGGTGCTGGGTGCTCAGTACTCAGGGTGCTGGGTGCTCATTCTCGGGGTGCTGGGTGCTCAGTGCTCAGGATGCTCGGTGCTCAGTACTTTTGGTGCTGGGTGCTCAGTACTCGGGGTGCTGGGTGCTCATTACTCAATGTGCTGGGTGCTCAGTGCTCGGGGTGCTCGCTGCTCAGTACTCTTGGTGCTGGGTGCTCAGTACTCAGGGTGCTGGGTGCTCAGTGCTCGGGGTTCTCGGTGCTCAGTGCTCAGGATGCTCGGTGCTCAGTACTTTTGGTGCTGGGTGCTCAGTACTCAGGGTGCTGGGAGCTCAGTGCCTGGGGTGCTCGGTGCTCAGTACTCAGGGTGCTGGGTGCTCAGGGCTCAGGATGCTGGGTGCTCAGTACTCAGGGTGCTCAGTACTCAGGACTCAGGGTGCTGGGTGCTCAGTGCTCAGGGTGCTGGGTGCTCAGTGCTCTGGGTGCTGGGTGCTCAGTACTCGGGGTGCTCGGTGCTCAGTACTCAGGGTGCTTGGTGCTCAGTACTCAGGGTGCTGGGTGCTCAGTACTCAGGGTGCTGGGTGCTCAGTACTCAGGGTGCTGGGTGCTCAGTACTCAGGCTGCTGGGTGCTCAGTGCTCAGGGTGCTGTGTGCTCAGTACTCAGGGTGCTATATGCTCAGTACTCAGGGTGCTGGGTGCTCAGTGCTCAGGGTGCTGGGTGCTCAGTGCTCGGGGTGCTCGGTGCTCAGTAGTCAGGGTGCTGGGTGCTCAGTGCTCGGGGTGCTGGGTGCTCAGTTCTCAGGGTGCTGGGTGCTCAGTACTCGGGGTGCTCGGTGCTCAGTACTCAGGGTGCTGGGTGCTCAGTACTCAGGGTGCTCGGTGCTCAGTACTCAGGGTGCTGGGTGCTCAGTGCTCATTTGCTGGGTGCTAAGTTCTCAGGGTGCTGGGTGCTCAGGGCTAGGGGTGCTGGGTGCTCAGTACTCAGGGTGCTCAGTACTCAGGGTGCTGTGTGCTCAGTGCTCAGTGCTCAGGATGCTGGATGCTCATTGCTCAGGGTGCTGGGTGCTCAGTCCTCAGGGTGCTCAGTGCTCAGTCAGGGTGCTCGGTGCTCTGTACTAAGGGTGCTCAGTGCTCAGTACTCAGGTTGCTCAGTGCTCAGTGCTCGGGGTGCTGGGTGCTCAGTACTCAGGGTGCTGGGTGCTCAGTACTCAGGGTGCTGGGTGCTCAGTGCTCAGTACTCAGCGTGCTGGGTGCTCAGTGCTCGGGGTGCTGGGTCCTCAGTGCTCAGGGTGCTGGGTGCTCAGTACTCAGGGTGCTGGGTGCTCAGTGCTCGGGGTGCTGGGTCCTCAGTGCTCAGGGTGCTCAATGCTCAGTGCTCGGGGTGCTGGGTGCTCAGTGCTCGGGGTGCTGGGTGCTCAGTGCTCAGGGTGCTGGTTGCTCAGTACTCAGTGTGCTCAGTACTCAGGGTGCTGGGTGCTCAGAACTCAGGGTGCTGGGTGCTCAGTACTCAGGGTGCTGGGTGCTCAGTACTCAGGGTGCTTGGTGCTCAGTACTCAGGGTGCTGGGTGCTCAGTGCTCAGGGTGCTCGGTGCTCAGTACTCATGGTGCTGGGTGCTCATTCTCGGGGTGCTGGGTGCTCAGTACTCAGGTTGCTCAGTACTCTGGGTGCACGGGGCTCAGTACTCATGGTGCTGAGTGCTCAGTACTCAGGGTGCTCGGTGCTCAGTTCTCAGGGTGCTCGGTGCTCAGTGTTTGGGGTGCTGGGTGCTCAGTACTCAGGGTGCTGGGTGCTCAGTGCTCAGGGTGCTGGGTGCTCAGTACTCAGTGCTCAGGATGCTGGATGCTCATTGCTCAGGGTGCTGGGTGCTCAGTGCTCAGGGTGCTCAGTTCTCAGTGCTCAGTACTCAGGGTGCTGGGTTCTCAGTACTCAGGGTGCTGGGTGCTCAATGCTCGGGGTACCCGTTGCTCAGTGCTCGGGGTGCTCGGTGCTCAGTACTCAGGGTGCTGAGTGCTCAGTGCTCAGGGTGCTGGGTGCTCAGTGCTCAGGGTGCTGGGTGCTCAGTGCTCGGGGAGCTCGGTGCTCAGTACTCAGGGTGCTGGGTGCTCAGTACTCAGGGTGCTCAGTACTCAGTACTCAGGGTGCTGGGTGCTTAGTGCTTGGGGTGCTGGGTGCTCAGTGCTCAGTACTCAGGGTGTTGGGTGCTCAGTGCTCAGGGTGCTGGGTGCTCAGTACTCAGCGTGCTGGGTGCTCAGTACTCAGGGTGCTGGGTGCTCAGTACTCAGTGTGCTGGGTGCTCAGTGCTCGGGGTACCCGGTGCTCAGTGCTCGGGGTGCTCGGTGCTCAGTACTCAGGGTGCTGAGTGCTCATTGCTCAGGGTGCTGGGTGCTCAGTGCTCAGGGTGCTAGGTGCTCAGTGCTCAGCGTGCTTGATGCTCAGTACTCAGGGTGCTGGGTGCTCAGTGCTCAGGGTGCTGGGTGCTCAGTGCCCAAAGTGCTGGGTGCTCAGTACTCAGGGTGCTGGGTGCTCAGTACTCAGGGTGCTGGGTGCTCAGTACTCGGGGTGCTGGGTGCTCAGTGCTCAGGGTGCTGGGTGCTCAGTGCTCAGCGTGCTTGATGCTCAGTACTCAGGGTGCTGGGTGCTCAGTGCTTGGGGTGCTAGGTGCTCAGTACTCAGGGTGCTGGGTGCTCAGTGCTCGGGGTGATGGGTGCTCAGTACTCGGGGTGCTGGGTGCTCAGTGCTCAGCGTGCTGTGTGCTATGTACACAGGGTGCTCGGTTCTCAGTACTCAGGGTGCTGGGTGCTCATTCTCGGGTGCTGGGTGCTCAGTGCTCAGGGTGCTGGGTGCTAAGTGCTCAGGGTCCTCGGTGCTCAGTACTCAGGGTGCTCAGTACTCAGCGTGCTTTGTGCTCAGTGCTCAGGGTGCTGGGTGCTCAGTACTCAGGGTGCTGGGTGCTCAGTACTCACGGTGCTGGGTGCTCAGTACTCGGGGTGCTGGGTGCTCATTACTCAGGGTGCTGGGTGCTCAGTGCTCGGGGTGCTCGCTGCTCAGTACTCTTGCTGCTGGGTGCTCAGTACTCAGGGTGCTGGGTGCTCAGTGCTCGGGGTGCTCGGGGCACAGTGCTCAGGATGCTTGGTGCTCAGTACTTTTGGTGCTGGGTGCTCAGTACTCAGGGTGCTGGGTGCTCAGTGCTCGGGGTGCTCGGTTCTCAGTACTCAGGGTGCTGGGTGCTCAGTACTCAGGGTGCTGGGTGCTCAGTACTCAGGGTGCTGGGTGCTCAGGACTCAGGGTGCTGGGTGCTCAGTACTCAGGGTGCTGGGTGCTCAGTGCTCAGGGTGCTGTGTGCTCAGTACTCAGGGTGCTGGGTGCTCAGTGCTCAGGGTGCTGGGTGCTCAGTGCTCGGGGTGCTCGGTGCTCAGTTCTCAGGGTGCTGGGTGCTCAGCACTCAGGGTGCTCGGTGCTCAGTACTCAGGGTGCTGGGTGCTCAGTGCTCAGGTGCTGGGTGCTAAGTACTCAGGGTGCTGGGTGCTCAGTACTCAGGGTGCTGGGTGCTCAGCACTCAGGGTGCTCAGTACTCAGGGTGCTGGGTGCTCAGTGCTCGGGGTGCTGGGTGCTCAGTACTCAGGGTGCTCAGTACTCGGGGTGCTGGGTGCTCAGTGCTCGGGGTGCTGGATGCTCAGTGCTCAGGGTTATCTGTGCTCAGTACTCAGGATGCTGGGTGCTCAGTACTCAGGGTGCTGGGTGCTCAGTGCTCGGGGTGCTCGCTGCTCAGTACTCTTGGTGCTGGGTGCTCAGTCCTCAGGGTGCTCAGTGCTCAGGGTGCTGGGTGCTCAGTGCTCGGGGTGCTCGGTGCTCAGTACTCAGGGTGCTGAGTGCTCAGTACTCAGGGTGCTGGGTGCTCAGTATTCAGGGTGCTGGGTGCTCAGTTCACGGGGTGTTAGGTGCTCCGTGCTCAGGCTGCTCAGTGCTCAGTACTCAGGGTCCTCGGTGCTCATTACTCAGGGTGCTGGGTGCTCAGTGCTCGGGGTGCTGGGTGCTCAGTACTCAGGGTGCTGGGTGCTCAGTGCTCGGGGTGCTCGGTGCTCAGTACTCAAGGTGCTGGGTGCTCAGTGCTCGGGGTGCTGGATGCTCAGTGCTCAGGCTGCTGGGTGCTCAGTACTCGGGGTGCTCGGTGCTCAGTACTCAGGGTACTGGGTGCTCAGGGTCCTCGGTGCTCAGTACTCAGGGTGCTCAGTACTCAGCTTGCATTGTGCTCAGTGCTCAGAGTGCTGGGTGCTCAGTACTCAGGGTGCTCGGTGCTCAGTACTCAGTGTGCTCAGTGCTCAGTGCTCTGGGTGCTCAGTACTCAGGGTGCTCAGTGCTCAGGGTGCTGGGTGCTCAGTGCTCAGAACTCCGGGTGCTGGGTGCTCAGTCTTCAGTACTCAGGGTGCTGGGTGCTCAGTGCTCGGGGTGCTGGATGCTCAGTACTCAGGGTCCTGGGTGCTCAGTGCTCAGGGTGCTGGGTGCTCAGTACTCAGGGTGCTGGGTGCTCAGTGCTCAGTGTGCTGGGTGCTCAGTACTCAGGGTGATGGGCCCTCAGTGCTCAGGGTGCTGGGTGGTCAGTGCTCGGGGTGCTCAGTACTCAGGGTGCTGTGTCTTCAGTGCTCAGGGTACTGGGTGCTCAGTACTCAGGGTGCTCGGTGCTGAGTACTCAGGGTGCTCGGTGCTCAGTACTCCGGGTGCTGGGTGCTCAGTACTCAGGGTGCTCATTGCTCAGTGTGCTGGGTGCTCAGTACTCAGGGTGCTGGGTGCTCAGTACTCAGGGTGCTCAGTGCTCATTACTCAGGGTGCTCAGTGCTCAGTACTCAGGGTGCTCAGTGCTCAGGGTGCTGGGTGCTCAGTGCTCGGGGTGCTGGGTGCTCAGTGCACAGGGTGCTGTGTGCTCAGTACTCAGGGTGCTCAGTACTCAGGGTGCTGGGTGCTCAGTGCTCAGGGTGCTGGGTGCTCAGTGCTCAGGGTGCTGGGTGCTCAGTGCTCAGGGTGCTCGGTGCTCAGTGCTCAGGTTGCTGGGTGCTCAGTACTCAGGGTGCTGGGTGCTCAGTACTCAGGGTGCTCAGTGCTCAGTACTCAGGGTGCTCAGTGCTCAGTACTCAGGGTGCTCAGTGCTCAGGGTGCTGGGTGCTCAGTGCTCGGGGTGCTGGGTACTCAGTCCTCAGGGTGCTGGGTGCTCAGTGCTCAGGGTACTCGGTGCTCAGTGCTCAGGGTGCTGGGTGCTCAGTACTCAGTGTGCTGGGTGCTCAGTGCTCGGGGTGCTGGGTGCTCAGTACTCAGGGTGCTGGGTGCTCAATGCTCAGGGTGCTGGGTGCTCAGTGCTCAGGGTGCTCGGTGCTTAGTACTCATGGTGCTCGGTGCTTGGGGTTGCTGGGTGCTCAGTGCTTGGTGTGCTGGGTGCTCAGTGCTCGGGGTGCTGGGTGTTGAGTGCTCGGTGTGCTGGGTGCTCAGTGCTCGGGGTGCTGGGTGCTCAGTGCTCGGGGTGCTGGGTGCTCAGTACTCGGGGTGCTCGGTGCTCAGTACTCAGGGTGCTGGGTGCTCAGTGCTCTGGGTGCTGGGTGCTCAGTACTCAGGGTGCTCGGTGCTCAGTACTCAGGGTGCTGGGTGTTCAGTGCTCGGGGTGCTGGGTGCTCAATTATCAGGGTGCTGGGTGCTCAGTACGCTGGGTGCTCAGTACTCAGGGTGCTGGGTGCTCAGTACTCAGGGTGCTCGGTGCTCAGTACTCAGGGTGCTGGGTGCTCAGTGCTCGGGGTGCTGGGTGCTCATTAATCAGGGTGCTGGTTGCTCAGTACTCAGTGTGCTCAGTGCTTGGGGTGCTGGGTGCTCAGTACTCTGGGTGCACAGGGCTCAGTACTCATGGTGCTGAGTGCTCAGTACTCAGGGTGCTCGGTGCTCAGTTCTCAGGGTGCTCGGTGCTCAGTGTTTGGGGTGCTGGGTTCTCAGTACTCAGGGTGCTGGGTGCTCAGTGCTCAGGGTGCTGGGTGCTCAGTACTCAGTGCTCAGGATGCTGGATGCTCATTGCTCAGGGTGCTGGGTGCTCAGTGCTCAGGGTGCTCAGTGCTCAGTGCTCAGTACTCAGGGTGCTGGGTGCTCAGTACTCAGGGTGCTGGGTGCTCAATGCTCGGGGTACCCGGTGCTCAGTGCTCGGGGTGCTCGGTGCTCAGTACTCAGGGTGCTGAGTGCTCATTGCTCAGGGTGCTGGGTGCTCAGTGCTCAGGGTGCTGGGTGCTCAGTTCTCGGGGAGCTCGGTGCTCAGTACTCAGGGTGCTGGGTGCTCAGTACTCAGGGTGCTCAGTACTCAGTACTCAGGGTGCTGGGTGCTCAGTGCTTGGGGTGCTGGGTGCTCAGTGCTCAGTACTCAGGGTGTTGGGTGCTCAGTGCTCAGGGTGCTGGGTGCTCAGTACTCAGCGTGCTGGGTGCTCAGTACTCAGGGTGCTGGGTGCTCAGTACTCAGTATGCTGGGTGCTCAGTGCTCGGGGTACCCGGTGCTCAGTGCTCGGGGTGCTCGGTGCTCAGTACTCAGGGTGCTGAGTGCTCATTGCTCAGGGTGCTGGGTGCTCAGTGCTCAGGGTGCTAGGTGCTCAGTGCTCAGCGTGCTTGATGCTCAGTACTCAGGGTGCTGGGTGCTCAGTGCTCAGGGTGCTGGGTGCTCAGTGCTCAAAGTGCTGTGTGCTCAGTACTCACCGTGCTGGGTGCTCAGTACTCAGGGTGCTGGGTGCTCAGTACTCGGGGTGCTGGGTGCTCAGTGCTCAGGGTGCTGGGTGCTCAGTGCTCAGCGTGCTTGATGCTCAGTACTCAGGGTGCTGGGTGCTCAGTGCTTGGGGTGCTGGGTGCTCAGTACTCAGGGTGCTGGGTGCTCAGTGCTCAGGGTTCTGGGTGCTCAGTGCTCAGGGTGCTGGGAGCTCAGTACTCAGTGCTCAGTTTGCTGGGTGCTCAGTGCTCGGGCTGCAGGGTGCTCAGTGCTCAGGGTGCTGGGTGCTCAGTACTCAGGGTGCTGGGTGCACAGTGCTAGGGGTGCTGGGTGCTCAGTGCTCGGGGTCTGGGTGCTCAGTATTCAGGGTGCTGCGTGCTCAGTACTCAGGGTGCTGGGTGCTCAGTGCTCAGTGTGCTGGGTGCTCAGTTCTCTGGGTGCTGGGTGCTCAGTTCTCAGGGTGCTGGGTGCTCAGTGCTCTGGGTGCTGGGTGCTCAGTGATCGGGGTGGTGGGTGCTGAGTGCTCAGGGTGCTGGGTGCTCAGTGCTCGGGGTGCTCGGTGCTCAGTGCTCAGGGTCCTGGGTGCTCAGGGCTCGGGGTGCTGGGTGCTCAGTGCTCAGTACTCAGGGTGTTGGGTGCTCAGTGCTCAGGGTGCTGGGTGCTCAGTACTCAGCGTGGTGGGTGCTCAGTACTCAGGGTGCTGGGTGCTCAGTGCTCAGGGTGCTGGGTGCTCAGTGCTCAGGGTGCTGGGTGCTCAGTGCTCGGGGAGCTCGGTTCTCAGTACTCAGGGTGCTGGGTGCTCAGTACTCAGTGCTCGGGGTCCTGGGTGCTCGGTGCTCAGGGTGCTGGGTGCTCAGTACTCAGGGTGCTGGGTGCTCATTCTTGGGGTGCTGGGTGCTCAGTGCTCGGGGTGCTTTGTGCTCAGTGCTCGGGGTGCTGGGGGCTCAGTACTCAGGGTGCTCAGTTCTCAGTACTCAGGGTGCTGGGTGCTCAGTGCTCAGGGTGCTGGGTGCTCATTGCTCAGGGTGCTGGGTGCTCAGTGCTTGGGGAGCTCGGTGCTCAGTACTCAGGGTGCTGGGTGCTCAGTACTCAGTGCTCGGGGTGCTGGGTGCTCAGTGCTCGGGGTGCTCGGAGCTCAGTACTCAGGGTGCTGGGTGCTCAGTGCTCAGGGTGTTGGGTGCTCAGTGCTCCGGATGCTCAGTGCTCGGGGTGCTCGGAGCTCAGTACTCAGGGTGCTGGGTGCTCAGTGCTCAGTACTCAGGGTGCTGAGTGCTCAGTGCTCAGGGTGCTGTGTGCTCAGTGCTCAGGGTGCTGGGTGCTCAGTGCTCAGGGTGCTGGGTACTCAGTGCTCAGGGTGCTGGGTGCTCAGTACTCAGGGTGCTGGGTGCTCAGTACTCAGGGTGCTGGGTGCTCAGTGCTCGGGGTGCTATGTGCCCAGTGCTCACGGTGCTGGGTGCTCAGTGCTCGGGGTGCTCCGTGCTCAGTACTCAGGGTGCTGGGTGCTCAGTGCTCGAGGTGCTCAGTACTCAGGGTGCTGGGTGCTCAGTACTCAGGGTGCTGGGTGCTCAGTGCTCGGGGTGCTATGTGCTCAGTGCTCGCGGTGCTGGGTGCTCAGTGCTCTGGGTGCTCGGTGCTCAGTACTCAGGGTGCTGGGTGCTCAGTACTCAGGGTGCTCATTGCTCAGGATGCTGGGTGCTCAGTACTCAGGGTGCTGGGTGCTCAGTACTCAGGGTGCTGGGTGCTCAGTGCTCGGGGTGCTGGGTGCTCAGTACTCAGGGTGCTGGGGGCTCAGTACTCAGGGTGCTGGGTGCTCAGTACTCAGGTTGCTCGGTTCTCAGTACTCAGTGTGCTGGGTGCTCATTCTCGGCGTGCTGGCTGCTCATTGCTCGGGGTGCTGGGTGCTCAGTGCTACGGGTGCTGGGTGCTCAGTGCTCGGTGTGCTGGGTGCTCAGTGCTCTGGGCGCTGGGTGCTCAGTGCTCGGGGTGCTCGGTGCTCAGTACTCAGGGTGCTGGGTGCTCAGTGCTCAGGGTGCTCGGTGCTCAGTACTCATGGTGCTGGGTGCTCAGTGCTCGGTGTGCTCGGTGCTCAGTACGTTGGGTGCTCAGTACTCAGGGTGCTGGGTGCTCAGTGCTCAGGGTGATCGGTGCTCAGTACTCAGGGTGCTCAGTACTCAGGGTGCTGCATGCTCAGGGATCGGGGTGCTGGGAGTTCAGTACTCAGGGTGCTGGGTGCTCAGTGCTCGGGGTGCTGGGTGCTGAGTGCTCAGGGTGCTGGGTGCTCTGTACTCGGGGTACTCGGTGCTCAGTACTCAGGGTGCTGGGTGCTCAGTACTCAGGGTGCTGGATGCTCAGTACTCAGGGTGCTCGCTGCTCAGTACGCAGGGTGCTGTGTGCTCAGTGCTCAGGGTGCTGGGTGCTCAGTACTCAGGGTGCTGGGTACTCAGTGCTCAGGGTGATCGGTGCTCAGTCCTCAGGGTGCTCAGTACTCAGGGTGCTGGGTGCTCAGTGCTCAGGTTGCTCAGTACTAAGGGTGCTGAGTGCTCAGTACTCAGGGTGCTGGGTGCTCAGTGCTCGGGTGCTGGGTGCTCAGTACTCAGGGTGCTGGGTGCTCAGTGCTCAGGGTGCTGGGTACTCAGTACTCAGGGTGCTGGGTGCTCAGTACTCAGGGTGCTCAGTGCTCGGGGTGCTATGTGCTCAGTGCTCGCGGTGCTGGGTGCTCAGTGCTCTGGGTGCTCGGTGCTCAGTACTCAGGGTGCTGGGTGCTCAGTACTCAGGGTGCTCATTGCTCAGGATGCTGGGTGCTCAGTACTCAGGGTGCTGGGTGCTCAGTACTCAGGGTGCTGGGTGCTCAGTGCTCGGGGTGCTGGGTGCTCAGTACTCAGGGTGCTGGGGGCTCAGTACTCAGGGTGCTGGGTGCTCAGTACTCAGGTTGCTCGGTTCTCAGTACTCAGTGTGCTGGGTGCTCATTCTCGGCGTGCTGGCTGCTCATTGCTCGGGGTGCTGGGTGCTCAGTGCTACGGGTGCTGGGTGCTCAGTGCTCGGTGTGCTGGGTGCTCAGTGCTCTGGGCGCTGGGTGCTCAGTGCTCGGGGTGCTCAGTGCTCAGTACTCAGGGTGCTGGGTGCTCAGTGCTCAGGGTGCTCGGTGCTCAGTACTCATGGTGCTGGGTGCTCAGTGCTCGGTGTGCTCGGTGCTCAGTACGTTGGGTGCTCAGTACTCAGGGTGCTGGGTGCTCAGTGCTCAGGGTGATCGGTGCTCAGTACTCAGGGTGCTCAGTACTCAGGGTGCTGCATGCTCAGGGATCGGGGTGCTGGGAGTTCAGTACTCAGGGTGCTGGGTGCTCAGTGCTCGGGGTGCTGGGTGCTGAGTGCTCAGGGTGCTGGGTGCTCTGTACTCGGGGTACTCGGTGCTCAGTACTCAGGGTGCTGGGTGCTCAGTACTCAGGGTGCTGGGTGCTCAGTACTCAGGGTGCTCGCTGCTCAGTACGCAGGGTGCTGTGTGCTCAGTGCTCAGGGTGCTGGGTGCTCAGTACTCAGGGTGCTGGGTACTCAGTGCTCAGGGTGATCGGTGCTCAGTCCTCAGGGTGCTCAGTACTCAGGGTGCTGGGTGCTCAGTGCTCAGGTTGCTCAGTACTAAGGGTGCTGAGTGCTCAGTACTCAGGGTGCTGGGTGCTCAGTGCTCGGGTGCTGGGTGCTCAGTACTCAGGGTGCTGGGTGCTCAGTGCTCAGGGTGCTGGGTACTCAGTACTCAGGGTGCTGGGTGCTCAGTACTCAGGGTGCTCAGTGCTCGGGGAGCTCGGTGCTCAGTACTCAGGGTGCTGGGTGCTCAGTAGTCAGTGCTCGGGGTCCTGGGTGCTCAGCGCTCTGGGTGCTTAGTGCACAGTACTCAGGGTGCTGGCTGCTCAGTATTCAGGGTTCTCAGTGCTCGGGGTGCTGGGTGCTCAGTACTCAGGGTGCTGGGTGCTCATTCTCGGGGTGCTGGGTGCTCAGTGCTCAGGATGCTCGGTGCTCAGTACTTTTGGTGCTGGGTGCTCAGTACTCGGGGTGCTGGGTGCTCATTACTCAATGTGCTGGGTGCTCAGTGCTCGGGGTGCTCGCTGCTCAGTACTCTTGGTGCTGGGTGCTCAGTACTCAGGGTGCTGGGTGCTCAGTGCTCGGGGTTCTCGGTGCTCAGTGCTCAGGATGCTCGGTGCTCAGTACTTTTGGTGCTGGGTGCTCAGTACTCAGGGTGCTGGGAGCTCAGTGCCTGGGGTGCTCGGTGCTCAGTACTCAGGGTGCTGGGTGCTCAGGGCTCAGGATGCTGGGTGCTCAGTACTCAGGGTGCTCAGTACTCAGGACTCAGGGTGCTGGGTGCTCAGTGCTCAGGGTGCTGGGTGCTCAGTGCTCTGGGTGCTGGGTGCTCAGTACTCGGGGTGCTCGGTGCTCAGTACTCAGGGTGCTTGGTGCTCAGTACTCAGGGTGCTGGGTGCTCAGTACTCAGGGTGCTGGGTGCTCAGTACTCAGGGTGCTGGGTGCTCAGTACTCAGGCTGCTGGGTGCTCAGTGCTCAGGGTGCTGTGTGCTCAGTACTCAGGGTGCTATATGCTCAGTACTCAGGGTGCTGGGTGCTCAGTGCTCAGGGTGCTGGGTGCTCAGTGCTCGGGGTGCTCGGTGCTCAGTAGTCAGGGTGCTGGGTGCTCAGTGCTCGGGGTGCTGGGTGCTCAGTTCTCAGGGTGCTGGGTGCTCAGTACTCGGGGTGCTCGGTGCTCAGTACTCAGGGTGCTGGGTGCTCAGTACTCAGGGTGCTCGGTGCTCAGTACTCAGGGTGCTGGGTGCTCAGTGCTCATTTGCTGGGTGCTAAGTTCTCAGGGTGCTGGGTGCTCAGGGCTAGGGGTGCTGGGTGCTCAGTACTCAGGGTGCTCAGTACTCAGGGTGCTGTGTGCTCAGTGCTCAGTGCTCAGGATGCTGGATGCTCATTGCTCAGGGTGCTGGGTGCTCAGTCCTCAGGGTGCTCAGTGCTCAGTCAGGGTGCTCGGTGCTCTGTACTAAGGGTGCTCAGTGCTCAGTACTCAGGTTGCTCAGTGCTCAGTGCTCGGGGTGCTGGGTGCTCAGTACTCAGGGTGCTGGGTGCTCAGTACTCAGGGTGCTGGGTGCTCAGTGCTCAGTACTCAGCGTGCTGGGTGCTCAGTGCTCGGGGTGCTGGGTCCTCAGTGCTCAGGGTGCTGGGTGCTCAGTACTCAGGGTGCTGGGTGCTCAGTGCTCGGGGTGCTGGGTCCTCAGTGCTCAGGGTGCTCAATGCTCAGTGCTCGGGGTGCTGGGTGCTCAGTGCTCGGGGTGCTGGGTGCTCAGTGCTCAGGGTGCTGGTTGCTCAGTACTCAGTGTGCTCAGTACTCAGGGTGCTGGGTGCTCAGTACTCAGGGTGCTTGGTGCTCAGTACTCAGGGTGCTGGGTGCTCAGTGCTCAGGGTGCTCGGTGCTCAGTACTCATGGTGCTGGGTGCTCATTCTCGGGGTGCTGGGTGCTCAGTACTCAGGTTGCTCAGTACTCTGGGTGCACGGGGCTCAGTACTCATGGTGCTGAGTGCTCAGTACTCAGGGTGCTCGGTGCTCAGTTCTCAGGGTGCTCGGTGCTCAGTGTTTGGGGTGCTGGGTGCTCAGTACTCAGGGTGCTGGGTGCTCAGTGCTCAGGGTGCTGGGTGCTCAGTACTCAGTGCTCAGGATGCTGGATGCTCATTGCTCAGGGTGCTGGGTGCTCAGTGCTCAGGGTGCTCAGTTCTCAGTGCTCAGTACTCAGGGTGCTGGGTTCTCAGTACTCAGGGTGCTGGGTGCTCAATGCTCGGGGTACCCGGTGCTCAGTGCTCGGGGTGCTCGGTGCTCAGTACTCAGGGTGCTGAGTGCTCAGTGCTCAGGGTGCTGGGTGCTCAGTGCTCAGGGTGCTGGGTGCTCAGTGCTCGGGGAGCTCGGTGCTCAGTACTCAGGGTGCTGGGTGCTCAGTACTCAGGGTGCTCAGTACTCAGTACTCAGGGTGCTGGGTGCTTAGTGCTTGGGGTGCTGGGTGCTCAGTGCTCAGTACTCAGGGTGTTGGGTGCTCAGTGCTCAGGGTGCTGGGTGCTCAGTACTCAGCGTGCTGGGTGCTCAGTACTCAGGGTGCTGGGTGCTCAGTACTCAGTGTGCTGGGTGCTCAGTGCTCGGGGTACCCGGTGCTCAGTGCTCGGGGTGCTCGGTGCTCAGTACTCAGGGTGCTGAGTGCTCATTGCTCAGGGTGCTGGGTGCTCAGTGCTCAGGGTGCTAGGTGCTCAGTGCTCAGCGTGCTTGATGCTCAGTACTCAGGGTGCTGGGTGCTCAGTGCTCAGGGTGCTGGGTGCTCAGTGCCCAAAGTGCTGGGTGCTCAGTACTCAGGGTGCTGGGTGCTCAGTACTCAGGGTGCTGGGTGCTCAGTACTCGGGGTGCTGGGTGCTCAGTGCTCAGGGTGCTGGGTGCTCAGTGCTCAGCGTGCTTGATGCTCAGTACTCAGGGTGCTGGGTGCTCAGTGCTTGGGGTGCTAGGTGCTCAGTACTCAGGGTGCTGGGTGCTCAGTGCTCAGGGTTCTGGGTGCTCAGTGCTCAGGGTGCTGGGAGCTCAGTACTCAGTGCTCAGTTTGCTGGGTGCTCAGTGCTCGGGCTGCAGGGTGCTCAGGGCTCAAAGTGCTGGGTGCTCAGTACTCAGGGTGCTGGGTGCACAGTGCTAGGGGTGCTGGGTGCTCAGTGCTCGGGGTCTGGGTGCTCAGTACTCAGGGTGCTGGGTGCTCAGTACTCAGGGTGCTGGGTGCTCAGTGCTCAGTGTGCTGGGTGCTCAGTTCTCTGGGTGCTGGGTGCTCAGTTCTCAGGGTGCTGGGTGCTCAGTGCTCTGGGTGCTGGGTGCTCAGTGATCGGGGTGATGGGTGCTGAGTGCTCAGGGTGCTGGGTGCTCAGTGCTCGGGGTGCTCGGTGCTCAGTGCTCAGGGTCCTGGGTGCTCAGGGCTCGGGGTGCTGGGTGCTCAGTGCTCAGTACTCAGGGTGTTGGGTGCTCAGTGCTCAGGGTGCTGGGTGCTCAGTACTCAGCGTGGTGGGTGCTCAGTACTCAGGGTGCTGGGTGCTCAGTGCTCAGGGTGCTGGGTGCTCAGTGCTCAGGGTGCTGGGTGCTCAGTGCTCGGGGAGCTCGGTGCTCAGTACTCAGGGTGCTGGGTGCTCAGTACTCAGTGCTCGGGGTCCTGGGTGCTCGGTGCTCAGGGTGCTGGGTGCTCAGTACTCAGGGTGCTGGGTGCTCATTCTCGGGGTGCTGGGTGCTCAGTGCTCGGGGTGCTTTGTGCTCAGTGCTCGGGGTGCTGGGGGCTCAGTACTCAGGGTGCTCGGTTCTCAGTACTCAGGGTGCTGGGTGCTCAGTGCTCAGGGTGCTGGGTGCTCAGTGCTCAGGGTGCTGGGTGCTCAGTGCTCGGGGAGCTCGGTGCTCAGTACCCAGGGTGCTGGGTGCTCAGTCCTCAGTGCTCGGGGTGCTGGGTGCTCAGTGCTCGGGGTGCTGGGTGGTCAGTGCTCAGTGCTCAGGGTGCTGGGTGCTCAGTGCTCAGTGCTCAGGGTGCTGGGTGTTCAGTACTCAGGGTGCTGGGTGCTCAGTACTCAGGGTGATCTCTTCTCAGTACTCAGGGTGCTGGGTGCTCAGTGCTCGGGGTGCTGGGTGCTCAGTACTCGGGGTGCTCAGTACTCAGGGTGCTGGGTGCTCAGTACTCAGTGTGCTGGGTCCTCAGTGGTCGGGGTGGTCGGTGCTCAGTACTCGGGGTGCTGGGTGCTCATTACTCGGGGTACTGGGTGCTCAGTGCTCAGGGAGATCTGTTCTCAGTACTCAGGGTGCTGGGTGCTCAGTGCTCGGGGTGCTGGGTGCTCAGTACTCGGGGTGCTCAGTACTCAGGGTGCTGGGTGCTCAGTACTCAGGGTGCTGGGTGCTCAGTGCTCAGGGTGCTCGGTGCTCTGTACGTTGGGTGCTCAGTACTCAGGGTGCTGGGTGCTCAGTGCTCAGGGTGCTGGGTGCTCAGTACTCAGGGTGCTCAGTACTCAGTACTCAGTACTCAGGTTGCTCAGTGCTCAGTGCTCGGGGTGCTGGGTGCTCAGTACTCAGGGTGCTGGGTGCTCAGTACTCAGGGTGCTGGGTGCTCAGTGCTCAGTACTCAGCGTGCTGGGTGCTCAGTGCTCGGGGTGCTGGGTCCTCAGTGCTCAGGGTGCTGGGTGCTCAGTACTCAGGGTGCTGGGTGCTCAGTGCTCGGGGTGCTGGGTCCTCAGTGCTCAGGGTGCTCAATGCTCAGTGCTCGGGGTGCTGGGTGCTCAGTGCTCGGGGTGCTGGGTGCTCAGTGCTCAGGGTGCTGGTTGCTCAGTACTCAGTGTGCTCAGTGCTCAGGGTGCTGGGTGCTCAGAACTCAGGGTGCTGGGTGCTCAGTACTCAGGGTGCTGGGTGCTCAGTACTCAGGGTGCTTGGTGCTCAGTACTCAGGGTGCTGGGTGCTCAGTGCTCAGGGTGCTCGGTGCTCAGTACTCATGGTGCTGGGTGCTCATTCTCGGGGTGCTGGGTGCTCAGTACTCAGGTTGCTCAGTACTCTGGGTGCACGGGGCTCAGTACTCATGGTGCTGAGTGCTCAGTACTCAGGGTGCTCGGTGCCCAGTTCTCAGGGTGCTCGGTGCTCAGTGTTTGGGGTGCTGGGTTCTCAGTACTCAGGGTGCTGGGTGCTCAGTGCTCAGGGTGCTGGGTGCTCAGTACTCAGTGCTCAGGATGCTGGATGCTCATTGCTCAGGGTGCTGGGTGCTCAGTGCTCATGGTGCTCAGTGCTCAGTGCTCAGTACTCAGGGTGCTGGGTGCTCAGTACTCAGGGTGATGGGTGCTCAATGCTCGGGGTACCCGGTGCTCAGTGCTCGGGGTGCTCGGTGCTCAGTACTCAGGGTGCTGAGTGCTCAGTGCTCAGGGTGCTGGGTGCTCAGTGCTCAGGGTGCTGGGTGCTCAGTTCTCGGGGAGCTCGGTGCTCAGTACTCAGGGTGCTGGGTGCTCAGTACTCAGGGTGCTCAGTACTCAGTACTCAGGGTGCTGGGTGCTCAGTGCTTGGGGTGCTGGGTGCTCAGTGCTCAGTACTCAGGGTGTTGGGTGCTCAGTGCTCAGGGTGCTGGGTGCTCAGTACTCAGCGTGCTGGGTGCTCAGTACTCAGGGTGCTGGGTGCTCAGTACTCAGTATGCTGGGTGCTCAGTGCTCGGGGTACCCGGTGCTCAGTGCTCGGGGTGCTCGGTGCTCAGTACTCAGGGTGATGAGTGCTCATTGCTCAGGGTGCTGGGTGCTCAGTGCTCAGGGTGCTAGGTGCTCAGTGCTCAGCGTGCTTGATGCTCAGTACTCAGGGTGCTGGGTGCTCAGTGCTCAGGGTGCTGGGTGCTCAGTGCTCAAAGTGCTGGGTGCTCAGTACTCAGGGTGCTGGGTGCTCAGTACTCAGGGTGCTGGGTGCTCAGTACTCGGGGTGCTGGGTGCTCAGTGCTCAGGGTGCTGGGTGCTCAGTGCTCAGCGTGCTTGATGCTCAGTACTCAGGGTGCTGGGTGCTCAGTGCTTGGGGTGCTGGGTGCTCAGTACTCAGGGTGCTGGGTGCTCAGTGCTCAGGGTTCTGGGTGCTCAGTGCTCAGGGTGCTGGGAGCTCAGTACTCAGTGCTCAGTTTGCTGGGTGCTCAGTGCTCGGGCTGCAGGGTGCTCAGTGCTCAGGGTGCTGGGTGCTCAGTACTCAGGGTGCTGGGTGCACAGTGCTAGGGGTGCTGGGTGCTCAGTGCTCGGGGTATGGGTGCTCAGTATTCAGGGTGCTGGGTGCTCAGTACTCAGGGTGCTGGGTGCTCAGTGCTCAGTGTGCTGGGTGCTCAGTTCTCTGGGTGCTGGGTGCTCAGTTCTCAGGGTGCTGGGTGCTCAGTGCTCTGGGTGCTGGGTGCTCAGTGATCGGGGTGGTGGGTGCTGAGTGCTCAGGGTGCTGGGTGCTCAGTGCTCGGGGTGCTCGGTGCTCAGTGCTCAGGGTCCTGGGTGCTCAGGGCTCGGGGTGCTGGGTGCTCAGTGCTCAGTACTCAGGGTGTTGGGTGCTCAGTGCTCAGGGTGCTGGGTGCTCAGTACTCAGCGTGGTGGGTGCTCAGTACTCAGGGTGCTGGGTGCTCAGTGCTCAGGGTGCTGGGTGCTCAGTGCTCAGGGTGCTGGGTGCTCAGTGCTCGGGGAGCTCGGTTCTCAGTACTCAGGGTGCTGGGTGCTCAGTACTCAGTGCTCGGGGTCCTGGGTGCTCGGTGCTCAGGGTGCTGGGTGCTCAGTACTCAGGGTGCTGGGTGCTCATTCTCGGGGTGCTGGGTGCTCAGTGCTCGGGGTGCTTTGTGCTCAGTGCTCGGGGTGCTGGGGGCTCAGTACTCAGGGTGCTCGGTTCTCAGTACTCAGGGTGCTGGGTGCTCAGTGCTCAGGGTGCTGGGTGCTCAGTGCTCAGGGTGCTGGGTGCTCAGTGCTCGGGGAGCTCGGTGCTCAGTACTCAGGGTGCTGGGTGCTCAGTACTCAGTGCTCGGGGTGCTGGGTGCTCAGTGCTCGGGGTGCTGGGTGGTCAGTGCTCAGTGCTCAGGGTGCTGGGTGCTCAGTGCTCAGTGCTCAGGGTGCTGGTTGTTCAGTACTCAGGGTGCTGGGTGCTCAGTACTCAGGGTGATCTGTTCTCAGTACTCAGGGTGCTGGGTGCTCAGTGCTCGGGGTGCTGGGTGCTCAGTACTCGGGGTGCTCAGTACTCAGGGTGCTGGGTGCTCAGTACTCAGGGTGCTGGGTGCTCAGTGGTCGGGGTGGTCGGTGCTCAGTACTCGGGGTGCTGGGTGCTCAGTACTCGGGGTGCTGGGTGCTCAGTGCTCAGGGTGATCTGTTCTCAGTACTCAGGGTGCTGGGTGCTCAGTGCTCGGGGTGCTGGGTGCTCAGTACTCGGGGTGCTCAGTACTCAGGGTGCTGGGTGCTCAGTACTCAGGGTGCTGGGTGCTCAGTGGTCGGGGTGGTCGCTGCTCAGTACTCGGGGTGCTGGGTGCTCAGTACTCGGGGTGCTGGGTGCTCAGTGCTCAGGGTGCTGGGTGCTCAGTGCTCGGGGTGCTGGGTGCTCAGTGCTCAGGGTGCTGGCTGCTCAGTGCTCAGGGTGCTGGGTGCTCAATACTCAGGGTGCTAGGTGCTCAGTACTCAGGGTGCTCAGTGCTCAGTACTCAGCGTGCTGGGTGCTCAGTGCTCAGGGTCCTCGGTGCTCAGTACTCAGGGTGCTCAGTGCTCAGTACTCAGCGTGCTTTGTGCTCAGTGCTCAATGTGCTGGGTGCTCAGTACTCAGGGTTGCTGGGTGCTCATTACTCAGGGTGCTGGGTGCTCAGTACTCAGGGTGCTGGGTGCTCAGTGCTCGGGGTGCTCGGTGATCAGTACTCAGGGTGCTGGGTGCTCAGTGCTCAGGGTGCTGGTTACTCAGTACTCAGGGTGCTGGGTGCTCAGTGCTCAGGGTGCTGGGTGCTCAGTGCTCACGGTGCTGGGTGCTCAGTGCTCAGGGTGCTGGGTGCTCAGTCCTCAGGGTGCTGGGTGCTCAGTACTCAGGGTGTTTGGTGCTCAGTACTCAGGGTGCTCAGTGCTCAGTACTCAGGGTGCTGGTTGCTCAGTGCTCGGGGTGCTCGGTGCTCAGTACTCAGGGTGCTTGGTGCTCAGTACTCAGGGTGCTGGGTGCTCAGTACTCAGGGTGCTGGGTTTTCATTATTGGGGTGCTGGGTGCTCAGTACTCAGGGTGCTGGGTGCTCAGTGCTCAGGGTGCTGGGTGCTCAGTACTCAGGGTGCTGGGTGCTCAGTACTCAGGGTGCTCGGTGCTCAGTACTCAGGGTGCTGGGTGCTCAGTGTCCAGGGTGCTGGGTACTCAGTACTCAGGGTGCTGGGTGCTCAGTACTCAGGGTGCTGGGTGCTCAGTGCTCAGGGTGCTGGGTGCTCAGTGCTCAGGGTGCTGGGTGCTCAGTACTCAGGGTGCTGGGTGCTCAGTGCTCAGGGTGATCGGTGCTCAGTACTCAGGGTGCTGGGTGCTCAGTGCTCAGGGTGCTGGGTGCTCAGTGCTCAGGGTGCTGGGTGCTCAGTACTCAGGGTGCTGGTTGCTCAGTGCTCGGGGTGCTGGGTGCTCAGTGCTCAGGGTGATCGGTGCTCAGTACTCAGGGTGCTGGGTGCTCAGTGCTCAGGGTGCTGGGTGCTCAGTCCTCAGGGTGCTCAGTGCTCAGGGTGCTGGGTGCTCAGTGCTCGGGGTGCTGGGTGCTCAGTTCTCGGGGAGCTCGGTGCTCAGTACTCAGGGTGCTGGGTGCTCAGTACTCAGGGTGCTCAGTACTCAGTACTCAGGGTGCTGGGTGCTCAGTGCTTGGGGTGCTGGGTGCTCAGTGCTCAGGGTGCTGGGTGCTCAGTACTCAGCGTGCTGGGTGCTCAGTACTCAGGGTGCTGGGTGCTCAGTACTCAGTATGCTGGGTGCTCAGTGCTCGGGGTACCCGGTGCTCAGTGCTCGGGGTGCTCGGTGCTCAGTACTCAGGGTGCTGAGTGCTCATTGCTCAGGGTGCTGGGTGCTCAGTGCTCAGGGTGCTAGGTGCTCAGTGCTCAGCGTGCTTGATGCTCAGTACTCAGGGTGCTGGGTGCTCAGTGCTCAGGGTGCTGGGTGCTCAGTGCTCAAAGTGCTGGGTGCTCAGTACTCAGGGTGCTGGGTGCTCAGTACTCGGGGTGCTGGGTGCTCAGTGCTCAGGGTGCTGGGTGCTCAGTGCTCAGCGTGCTTGACGCTCAGTACTCAGGGTGCTGGGTGCTCAGTGCTCAGCGTGCTTGACGCTCAGTACTCAGGGTGCTGGGTGCTCAGTGCTTGGGGTGTTGGGTGCTCAGTGCTCAGGGTTCTGGGTGCTCAGTGCTCAGGGTGCTGGGAGCTCAGTACTCAGTGCTCAGTTTGCTGGGTGCTCAGTGCTCGGGCTGCAGGGTGCTCAGTGCTCAGGGTGCTGGGTGCTCAGTACTCAGGGTGCTGGGTGCTCAGTACTCGGGGTGCTGGGTGCTCAGTGCTCAGGGTGCTGGGTGCTCAGTGCTCAGCGTGCTTGATGCTCAGTACTCAGGGTGCTGGGTGCTCAGTGCTTGGGGTGCTAGGTGCTCAGTACTCAGGGTGCTGGGTGCTCAGTGCTCAGGGTTCTGGGTGCTCAGTGCTCAGGGTGCTGGGAGCTCAGTACTCAGTGCTCAGTTTGCTGGGTGCTCAGTGCTCGGGCTGCAGGGTGCTCAGTGCTCAAAGTGCTGGGTGCTCAGTACTCAGGGTGCTGGGTGCACAGTGCTAGGGGTGCTGGGTGCTCAGTGCTCGGGGTCTGGGTGCTCAGTACTCAGGGTGCTGGGTGCTCAGTACTCAGGGTGCTGGGTGCTCAGTGCTCAGTGTGCTGGGTGCTCAGTTCTCTGGGTGCTGGGTGCTCAGTTCTCAGGGTGCTGGGTGCTCAGTGCTCTGGGTGCTGGGTGCTCAGTGATCGGGGTGATGGGTGCTGAGTGCTCAGGGTGCTGGGTGCTCAGTGCTCGGGGTGCTCGGTGCTCAGTGCTCAGGGTCCTGGGTGCTCAGGGCTCGGGGTGCTGGGTGCTCAGTGCTCAGTACTCAGGGTGTTGGGTGCTCAGTGCTCAGGGTGCTGGGTGCTCAGTACTCAGCGTGGTGGGTGCTCAGTACTCAGGGTGCTGGGTGCTCAGTGCTCAGGGTGCTGGGTGCTCAGTGCTCAGGGTGCTGGGTGCTCAGTGCTCGGGGAGCTCGGTGCTCAGTACTCAGGGTGCTGGGTGCTCAGTACTCAGTGCTCGGGGTCCTGGGTGCTCGGTGCTCAGGGTGCTGGGTGCTCAGTACTCAGGGTGCTGGGTGCTCATTCTCGGGGTGCTGGGTGCTCAGTGCTCGGGCTGCTTTGTGCTCAGTGCTCGGGGTGCTGGGGGCTCAGTACTCAGGGTGCTCGGTTCTCAGTACTCAGGGTGCTGGGTGCTCAGTGCTCAGGGTGCTGGGTGCTCAGTGCTCAGGGTGCTGGGTGCTCAGTGCTCGGGGAGCTCGGTGCTCAGTACCCAGGGTGCTGGGTGCTCAGTACTCAGTGCTCGGGGTGCTGGGTGCTCAGTGCTCGGGGTGCTGGGTGGTCAGTGCTCAGTGCTCAGGGTGCTGGGTGCTCAGTGCTCAGTGCTCAGGGTGCTGGGTGTTCAGTACTCAGGGTGCTGGGTGCTCAGTACTCAGGGTGATCTCTTCTCAGTACTCAGGGTGCTGGGTGCTCAGTGCTCGGGGTGCTGGGTGCTCAGTACTCGGGGTGCTCAGTACTCAGGGTGCTGGGTGCTCAGTACTCAGTGTGCTGGGTGCTCAGTGGTCGGGGTGGTCGGTGCTCAGTACTCGGGGTGCTGGGTGCTCATTACTCGGGGTGCTGGGTGCTCAGTGCTCAGGGTGATCTGTTCTCAGTACTCAGGGTGCTGGGTGCTCAGTGCTCGGGGTGCTGGGTGCTCAGTACTCGGGGTGCTCAGTACTCAGGGTGCTGGGTGCTCAGTACTCAGGGTGCTGGGTGCTCAGTGCTCAGGGTGCTCGGTGCTCTGTACGTTGGGTGCTCAGTACTCAGGGTGCTGGGTGCTCAGTGCTCAGGGTGCTGGGTGCTCAGTACTCAGGGTGCTGGGTGCTCAGTGCTCAGTACTCAGGTTGCTCAGTGCTCAGTGCTCGGGGTGCTGGGTGCTCAGTACTCAGGGTGCTGGGTGCTCAGTACTCAGGGTTCTGGGTGCTCAGTGCTCAGTACTCAGCGTGCTGGGTGCTCAGTGCTCGGGGTGCTGGGTCCTCAGTGCTCAGGGTGCTGGGTGCTCAGTACTCAGGGTGCTGGGTGCTCAGTGCTCGGGGTGCTGGGTCCTCAGTGCTCAGGGTGCTCAATGCTCAGTGCTCGGGGTGCTGGGTGCTCAGTGCTCGGGGTGCTCTGTGCTCAGTGCTCAGGGTGCTGGTTGCTCAGTACTCAGTGTGCTCAGTGCTCAGGGTGCTGGGTGCTCAGAACTTAGGGTGCTGGGTGCTCAGTACTCAGGGTGCTGGGTGCTCAGTACTCAGGGTGCTTGGTGCTCAGTACTCAGGGTGCTGGGTGCTCAGTGCTCAGGGTGCTCGGTGCTCAGTACTCATGGTGCTGGGTGCTCATTCTCGGGGTGCTGGGTGCTCAGTACTCAGGTTGCTCAGTACTCTGGGTGCACGGGGCTCAGTACTCATGGTGCTGAGTGCTCAGTACTCAGGGTGCTCGGTGCCCAGTTCTCAGGGTGCTCGGTGCTCAGTGTTTGGGGTGCTGGGTTCTCAGTACTCAGGGTGCTGGGTGCTCAGTGCTCAGGGTGCTGGGTGCTCAGTACTCAGTGCTCAGGATGCTGGATGCTCATTGCTCAGGGTGCTGGGTGCTCAGTGCTCAGGGTGCTCAGTGCTCAGTGCTCAGTACTCAGGGTGCTGGGTGCTCAGTACTCAGGGTGCTGGGTGCTCAATGCTCGGGGTACCCGGTGCTCAGTGCTCGGGGTGCTCGGTGCTCAGTACTCAGGGTGCTGAGTGCTCAGTGCTCAGGGTGCTGGGTGCTCAGTGCTCAGGGTGCTGGGTGCTCAGTTCTCGGGGAGCTCGGTGCTCAGTACTCAGGGTGCTGGGTGCTCAGTACTCAGGGTGCTCAGTACTCAGTACTCAGGGTGCTGGGTGCTCAGTGCTTGGGGTGCTGGGTGCTCAGTGCTCAGTACTCAGGGTGTTGGGTGCTCAGTGCTCAGGGTGCTGGGTGCTCAGTACTCAGCGTGCTGGGTGCTCAGTACTCAGGGTGCTGGGTGCTCAGTACTCAGTATGCTGGGTGCTCAGTGCTCGGGGTACCCGGTGCTCAGTGCTCGGGGTGCTCGGTGCTCAGTACTCAGGGTGCTGAGTGCTCATTGCTCAGGGTGCTGGGTGCTCAGTGCTCAGGGTGCTAGGTGCTCAGTGCTCAGCGTGCTTGATGCTCAGTACTCAGGGTGCTGGGTGCTCAGTGCTCAGGGTGCTGGGTGCTCAGTGCTCAAAGTGCTGGTTGCTCAGTACTCAGGGTGCTGGGTGCTCAGTACTCAGGGTGCTGGGTGCTCAGTACTCGGGGTGCTGGGTGCTCAGTGCTCAGGGTGCTGGGTGCTCAGTGCTCAGCGTGCTTGATGCTCAGTACTCAGGGTGCTGGGTGCTCAGTGCTTGGGGTGCTGGGTGCTCAGTACTCAGGGTGCTGGGTGCTCAGTGCTCAGGGTTCTGGGTGCTCAGTGCTCAGGGTGCTGGGAGCTCAGTACTCAGTGCTCAGTTTGCTGGGTGCTCAGTGCTCGGGCTGCAGGGTGCTCAGTGCTCAGGGTGCTGGGTGCTCAGTACTCAGGGTGCTGTGTGCACAGTGCTAGGGGTGCTGGGTGCTCAGTGCTCGGGGTCTGGGTGCTCAGTATTCAGGGTGCTGGGTGCTCAGTACTCAGGGTGCTGGGTGCTCAGTGCTCAGTGTGCTGGGTGCTCAGTTCTCTGGGTGCTGGGTGCTCAGTTCTCAGGGTGCTGGGTGCTCAGTGCTCTGGGTGCTGGGTGCTCAGTGATCGGGGTGGTGGGTGCTGAGTGCTCAGGGTGCTGGGTGCTCAGTGCTCGGGGTGCTCGGTGCTCAGTGCTCAGGGTCCTGGGTGCTCAGGGCTCGGGGTGCTGGGTGCTCAGTGCTCAGTACTCAGGGTGTTGTGTGCTCAGTGCTCAGGGTGCTGGGTGCTCAGTACTCAGCGTGGTGGGTGCTCAGTACTCAGGGTGCTGGGTGCTCAGTGCTCAGGGTGCTGGGTGCTCAGTGCTCAGGGTGCTGGGTGCTCAGTGCTCGGGGAGCTCGGTTCTCAGTACTCAGGGTGCTTTGTGCTCAGTACTCAGTGCTCGGGGTCCTGGGTGCTCGGTGCTCAGGGTGCTGGGTGCTCAGTACTCAGGGTGCTGGGTGCTCATTCTCGGGGTGCTGGGTGCTCAGTGCTCGGGGTGCTTTGTGCTCAGTGCTCGGGGTGCTGGGGGCTCAGTACTCAGGGTGCTCGGTTCTCAGTACTCAGGGTGCTGGGTGCTCAGTGCTCAGGGTGCTGGGTGCTCAGTGCTCAGGGTGCTGGGTGCTCAGTGCTCGGGGAGCTCGGTGCTCAGTACTCAGGGTGCTGGGTGCTCAGTACTCAGTGCTCGGGGTGCTGGGTGCTCAGTGCTCGGGGTGCTGGGTGGTCAGTGCTCAGTGCTCAGGGTGCTGGGTGCTCAGTGCTCAGTGCTCAGGGTGCTGGGTGTTCAGTACTCAGGGTGCTGGGTGCTCAGTACTCAGGGTGATCTGTTCTCAGTACTCAGGGTGCTGGGTGCTCAGTGCTCGGGGTGCTGGGTGCTCAGTACTCGGGGTGCTCAGTACTCAGGGTGCTGGGTGCTCAGTACTCAGGGTGCTGGGTGCTCAGTGGTCGGGGTGGTCGGTGCTCAGTACTCGGGGTGCTGGGTGCTCAGTACTCGGGGTGCTGGGTGCTCAGTGCTCAGGGTGATCTGTTCTCAGTACTCAGGGTGCTGGGTGCTCAGTGCTCGGGGTGCTGGGTGCTCAGTACTCGGGGTGCTCAGTACTCAGGGTGCTGGGTGCTCAGTACTCAGGGTGCTGGGTGCTCAGTGGTCGGGGTGGTCGCTGCTCAGTACTCGGGGTGCTGGGTGCTCAGTACTCGGGGTGCTGGGAGCTCAGTGCTCAGGGTGCTGGGTGCTCAGTGCTCGGGGTGCTGGGTGCTCAGTGCTCAGGGTGCTGGCTGCTCAGTGCTCAGGGTGCTGGGTGCTCAATACTCAGGGTGCTAGGTGCTCAGTACTCAGGGTGCTCAGTGCTCAGTACTCAGCGTGCTGGGTGCTCAGTGCTCAGGGTCCTCGGTGCTCAGTACTCAGGGTGCTCAGTGCTCAGTACTCAGCGTGCTTTGTGCTCAGTGCTCAATGTGCTGGGTGCTCAGTACTCAGGGTTGCTGGGTGCTCAGTACTCAGGGTGCTGGGTGCTCAGTACTCAGGGTGCTGGGTGCTCAGTGCTCGGGGTGCTCGGTGATCAGTACTCAGGGTGCTGGGTGCTCAGTGCTCAGGGTGCTGGTTACTCAGTACTCAGGGTGCTGGGTGCTCAGTGCTCAGGGTGCTGGGTGCTCAGTGCTCACGGTGCTGGGTGCTCAGTGCTCAGGGTGCTGGGTGCTCAGTCCTCAGGGTGCTGGGTGCTCAGTACTCAGGGTGTTTGGTGCTCAGTACTCAGGGTGCTCAGTGCTCAGTACTCAGGGTGCTGGTTGCTCAGTGCTCGGGGTGCTCGGTGCTCAGTACTCAGGGTGCTTGGTGCTCAGTACTCAGGGTGCTGGGTGCTCAGTACTCAGGGTGCTGGGTTTTCATTATTGGGGTGCTGAGTGCTCAGTACTCAGGGTGCTGGGTGCTCAGTGCTCAGGGTGCTGGGTGCTCAGTACTCAGGGTGCTGGGTGCTCAGTACTCAGGGTGCTCGGTGCTCAGTACTCAGGGTGCTGGGTGCTCAGTGTCCAGGGTGCTGGGTACTCAGTACTCAGGGTGCTTGGTGCTCAGTACTCAGGGTGCTGGGTGCTCAGTGCTCTGGGTGCTGGGTGCTCAGTGCTCAGGGTGCTGGGTGCTCAGTACTCAGGGTGCTGGGTGCTCATTGCTCAGGGTGATCGGTGCTCAGTACTCAGGGTGCTGGGTGCTCAGTGCTCAGGGTGCTGGGTGCTCAGTGCTCAGGGTGCTGGGTGCTCAGTACTCAGGGTGCTGGTTGCTCAGTGCTCGGGGTGCTGGGTGCTCAGTGCTCAGGGTGATCGGTGCTCAGTACTCAGGGTGCTGGGTGCTCAGTGCTCAGGGTGCTGGGTGCTCAGTCCTCAGGGTGCTCAGTGCTCAGGGTGCTGGGTGCTCAGTGCTCGGGGTGCACGGTGCTCAGTACTCAGTGTGCTGAGTGCTCAGTACTCAGGGTGCTGGGTGCTCAGTACTCATGGTGCTGGGTGCTCAGTACTCAGGGGGCTGGGTGCTCAGTGCTCAGGGTGCTGGGTGCTCAGTGCTCAGGGTGCTGGGTGCTCAGTGCTCGGGGTGCTGGGTGCTCAGTGCTCGGGGTGCTGGGTGGTCAGTGCTCAGTGCTCAGGGTGCTGGGTGCTCAGTACTCAGGGTGCTGGGTGCTCAGTACTCAGGGTGCTGGGTGCTCAGTTCTCAGGGTGCTGGGTGCTCAGTACTCTGGGTGTTGGGTGCTCAGTACTCAGGGTGCTGGGTGCTCAGTGCTTGGGGTGCTGGGTGCTCAGTGCTCAGGGTGCTGGGTGCTCAGTGCTTAGGGTGCTGGGTGCTCAGTACTCAGGGTGCTGGGTGCTCAGTCCTCAGGGTGCTGGGTGCTCAGTTCTCAGGGTGCTGGGTGCTCAGTACTCTGGGTGTTGGGTGCTCAGTTCTCAGGGTGCTGGGTGCTCAGTGCTCGGGGTGCTGAGTGCTCAGTGCTCAGGGTGCTGTGTGCTCAGTGCTCAGGGTGCTGGGTGCTCAGTACTCAGGGTGCTGGGTGCTCAGTCCTCGGGGAGCTCCGTGCTCAGTGCTCAGGGTGCTGGGTGCTCAGTACTCAGGGTGCTCGGTGCTCAGTACTCAAGGTGCTGGATGCTCAGTGCTCAGGGTGCTGGGTGCTCAGTCCTCGGTGTGCTCCGTGCTCAGTGCTCAGGGTGCTGGGTGCTCAGTACTCAGGGTGCTGGGTGCTCAGTACTCAGGGTTCTGGGTGCCCAGTCCTCGGGGTGCTCCGTGCTCAGTGCTCAGGGTGCTGGGTGCTCAGTACTCAGGGTGCTCGGTGCTCAGTACTCACGGTTTTCAGTGCTCAGGGTGCTGGGTGCTCAGTACTCAGGGTGCTCAGTGCTCAGTATTCGGGGTGCTGGGTGCTCAGTACTCAGGGTGCTCAGTGCTCAGTACTCGGGGTGCTGGGTGCTCAGTGCTCAGTGTTCTCAGTGCTCAGTGCTCGGGGTGCTGGGTGCGCAGTGCTCGGGGCGCTGGGTGCTCAGTGCTCGGGGTGCTGGGTGCTCAGTACTCAGGGTGCTGTGTGCTCAGTGCTCAGTACTCAGCGTGCTGGGTGCTCAGTGCTCAGAGTGTTTGTGCTCAGTACTCAGGGTGCTGGGTGCTCAGTGCTCAGTGCTCAGGGTGCTCAGTGCTCAGGGTGCTCAGTGCTCAGGGTGCTGGGTGCTCAGGGTGCTGGGTGCTCAGTGCTCGGGGTGCTGGGTGCTCAGTGCTCAGTGCTCAGGGTGCTGGGTGCTCAGTGCTCAGTGCTCAGGGTGCTGGGTGTTCAGTACTCAGGGTGCTCTGTGCTCAGTGCTCAGGGTGCTGGGTGCTCAGTACTCAGGGTGCTGGGTGCTCAGTACTCAGGTTGCTCAGTGCTCAGTGCTCAGGGTGCTGGGTGCTCAGTGCTCAGTGCTCAGGGTGCTGGGTGTTCAGTACTCAGGGTGCTCGGTGCTCAGTGCTCAGGGTGCTGGGTGCTCAGTACTCAGGGTGCTGGGTGCTCAGTACTCAGGGTGCTGGGTGCTCAGTACTCTAGTGCTGGGTGCTCAGTACTCAGGGTGCTGGGTGCTCAGTGCTCAGGGTGCTGGGTGCTCAGTCCTCAGGGTGCTGGGTGCTCAGTACTCAGGGTGTTTGGTGCTCAGTACTCAGGGTGCTGGGTGCTCAGTGCTCAGGGTGCTGGGTGCTCAGTACTCAGGGTGCTGGGTGCTCAGTACTCTAGTGCTGGGTGCTCAGTACTCAGGGTGCTTGGTGCTCAGTACTCAGGGTGCTGGGTGCTCAGTACTCAGGGTGCTGGGTTCTCATTATTGGGGTGCTGGGTGCTCAGTACTCAGGGTGCTGGGTGCTCAGTGCTCAGGGTGCTGGGTGCTCAGTACTCAGGGTGCTGGGTGCTCAGTACTCAGGGTGCTCGGTGCTCAGTACTCAGGGTGCTGGGTGCTCAGTGCTCAGGGTGCTGGGTACTCAGTACTCAGGGTGCTGGGTGCTCAGTGCTCAGGGTGCTGGGTGCTCAGTACTCAGGGTGCTGGGTGCTCAGTACTCAGGGTGCTGGGTGCTCAGTGCTCAGGGTGATCGGTGCTCAGTACTCAGGGTGCTCAGTGCTCAGTGCTCAGGGTGCTGGGTGCTCAGTGCTCAGGGTGCTGGGTGCTCAGTACTCAGGGTGCTAGGTGCTCAGTGCTCGGGGTGCTGGGTGCTCAGTGCTCAGGGTGATCCGTGCTCAGTACTCGGGGTGCTGGGTGCTCAGTACTCATTGTGCTGGGTGCTCAGTGGTCGGGGTGGTCGGTGCTCAGTACTCGGGGTGCTGGGTGCTCATTACTCGGGGTGCTGGGTGCTCAGTGCTCAGGGTGATCTGTTCTCAGTACTCAGGGTGCTGGGTGCTCAGTGCTCGGGGTGCTGGGTGCTCAGTACTCGGGGTGCTCAGTACTCAGGGTGCTGGGTGCTCAGTACTCAGGGTGCTGGGTGCTCAGTGCTCAGGGTGCTCGGTGCTCTGTACGTTGGGTGCTCAGTACTCAGGGTGCTGGGTGCTCAGTGCTCAGGGTGCTGGGTGCTCAGTACTCAGGGTGCTGGGTGCTCAGTGCTCAGTACTCAGGTTGCTCAGTGCTCAGTGCTCGGGGTGCTGGGTGCTCAGTACTCAGGGTGCTGGGTGCTCAGTACTCAGGGTGCTGGGTGCTCAGTGCTCAGTACTCAGCGTGCTGGGTGCTCAGTGCTCGGGGTGCTGGGTCCTCAGTGCTCAGGGTGCTGGGTGCTCAGTACTCAGGGTGCTGGGTGCTCAGTGCTCGGGGTGCTGGGTCCTCAGTGCTCAGGGTGCTCAATGCTCAGTGCTCGGGGTGCTGGGTGCTCAGTGCTCGGGGTGCTGGGTGCTCAGTGCTCAGGGTGCTGGTTGCTCAGTACTCAGTGTGCTCAGTGCTCAGGGTGCTGGGTGCTCAGAACTCAGGGTGCTGGGTGCTCAGTACTCAGGGTGCTGGGTTCTCAGTACTCAGGGTGCTTGGTGCTCAGTACTCAGGGTGCTGGGTGCTCAGTGCTCAGGGTGCTCGGTGCTCAGTACTCATGGTGCTGGGTGCTTATTCTCGGGGTGCTGGGTGCTCAGTACTCAGGTTGCTCAGTACTCTGGGTGCACGGGGCTCAGTACTCATGGTGCTGAGTGCTCAGTACTCAGGGTGCTCGGTGCCCAGTTCTCAGGGTGCTCGGTGCTCAGTGTTTGGGGTGCTGGGTTCTCAGTACTCAGGGTGCTGGGTGCTCAGTGCTCAGGGTGCTGGGTGCTCAGTACTCAGTGCTCAGGATGCTGGATGCTCATTGCTAAGGGTGCTGGGTGCTCAGTGCTCAGGGTGCTCAGTGCTCAGTGCTCAGTACTCAGGGTGCTGGGTGCTCAGTACTCAGGGTGCTGGGTGCTCAATGCTCGGGGTACCCGGTGCTCAGTGCTCGGGGTGCTCGGTGCTCAGTACTCAGGGTGCTGAGTGCTCAGTGCTCAGGGTGCTGGGTGCTCAGTGCTCAGGGTGCTGGGTGCTCAGTTCTCGGGGAGCTCGGTGCTCAGTACTCAGGGTGCTGGGTGCTCAGTACTCAGGGTGCTCAGTACTCAGTACTCAGGGTGCTGGGTGCTCAGTGCTTGGGGTGCTGGGTGCTCAGTGCTCAGTACTCAGGGTGTTGGGTGCTCAGTGCTCAGGGTGCTGGGTGCTCAGTACTCAGCGTGCTGGGTGCTCAGTACTCAGGGTGCTGGGTGCTCAGTACTCAGTATGCTGGGTGCTCAGTGCTCGGGGTACCCGGTGCTCAGTGCTCGGGGTGCTCGGTGCTCAGTACTCAGGGTGCTGAGTGCTCATTGCTCAGGGTGCTGGGTGCTCAGTGCTCAGGGTGCTAGGTGCTCAGTGCTCAGCGTGCTTGATGCTCAGTACTCAGGGTGCTGGGTGCTCAGTGCTCAGGGTGCTGGGTGCTCAGTGCTCAAAGTGCTGGGTGCTCAGTACTCAGGGTGCTGGGTGCTCAGTACTCAGGGTGCTGGGTGCTCAGTACTCGGGGTGCTGGGTGCTCAGTGCTCAGGGTGCTGGGTGCTCAGTGCTCAGCGTGCTTGACGCTCAGTACTCAGGGTGCTGGGTGCTCAGTGCTTGGGGTGTTGGGTGCTCAGTACTCAGGGTGCTGGGTGCTCAGTGCTCAGGGTTCTGGGTGCTCAGTGCTCAGGGTGCTGGGAGCTCAGTACTCAGTGCTCAGTTTGCTGGGTGCTCAGTGCTCGGGCTGCAGGGTGCTCAGTGCTCAGGGTGCTGGGTGCTCAGTACTCAGGGTGCTGGGTGCACAGTGCTAGGGGTGCTGGGTGCTCAGTGCTCGGGGTCTGGGTGCTCAGTATTCAGGGTGCTGGGTGCTCAGTACTCAGGGTGCTGGGTGCTCAGTGCTCAGTGTGCTGGGTGCTCAGTTCTCTGGGTGCTGGGTGCTCAGTTCTCAGGGTGCTGGGTGCTCAGTGCTCTGGGTGCTGGGTGCTCAGTGATCGGGGTGGTGGGTGCTGAGTGCTCAGGGTGCTGGGTGCTCAGTGCTCGGGGTGCTCGGTGCTCAGTGCTCAGGGTCCTGGGTGCTCAGGGCTCGGGGTGCTGGGTGCTCAGTGCTCAGTACTCAGGGTGTTGGGTGCTCAGTGCTCAGGGTGCTGGGTGCTCAGTACTCAGCGTGGTGGGTGCTCAGTACTCAGGGTGCTGGGTGCTCAGTGCTCAGGGTGCTGGGTGCTCAGTGCTCAGGGTGCTGGGTGCTCAGTGCTCGGGGAGCTCGGTTCTCAGTACTCAGGGTGCTGGGTGCTCAGTACTCAGTGCTCGGGGTCCTGGGTGCTCGGTGCTCAGGGTGCTGGGTGCTCAGTACTCAGGGTGCTGGGTGCTCATTCTCGGGGTGCTGGGTGTTCAGTGCTCGGGGTGCTTTGTGCTCAGTGCTCGGGGTGCTGGGGGCTCAGTACTCAGGGTGCTCGGTTCTCAGTACTCAGGGTGCTGGGTGCTCAGTGCTCAGGGTGCTGGGTGCTCAGTACTCAGGGTGCTGGGTGCTCAGTACTCAGTGCTCGGGGTGCTGGGTGCTCAGTGCTCGGGGTGCTGGGTGGTCAGTGCTCAGTGCTCAGGGTGCTGGGTGCTCAGTGCTCAGTGCTCAGGGTGCTGGGTGTTCAGTACTCAGGGTGCTGGGTGCTCAGTACTCAGGGTGATCTCTTCTCAGTACTCAGGGTGCTGGGTGCTCAGTGCTCGGGGTGCTGGGTGCTCAGTACTCGGGGTGCTCAGTACTCAGGGTGCTGGGTGCTCAGTACTCAGGGTGCTGGGTGCTCAGTGGTCGGGGTGGTCGGTGCTCAGTACTCGGGGTGCTGGGTGCTCAGTACTCGGGGTGCTGGGTGCTCAGTGCTCAGGGTGATCTGTTCTCAGTACTCAGGGTGCTGGGTGCTCAGTGCTCGGGGTGCTGGGTGCTCAGTACTCGGGGTGCTCAGTACTCAGGGTGCTGGATGCTCAGTACTCAGGGTGCTGGGTGCTCAGTGGTCGGGGTGGTCGCTGCTCAGTACTCGGGGTGCTGGGTGCTCAGTACTCGGGGTGCTGGGTGCTCAGTGCTCAGGGTGCTGGGTGCTCAGTGCTCGGGGTGCTGGGTGCTCAGTGCTGAGGGTGCTGGCTGCTCAGTGCTCAGGGTGCTGGGTGCTCAATACTCAGGGTGCTAGGTGCTCAGTACTCAGGGTGCTCAGTGCTCAGTACTCAGCATGCTGGGTGCTCAGTGCTCAGGGTCCTCGGTGCTCAGTACTCAGGATGCTCAGTGCTCAGTACTCAGCGTGCTTTGTGCTCAGTGCTCAATGTGATGGGTGATCAGTACTCAGGGTTGCTGGGTGCTCAGTACTCAGGGTGCTGGGTGCTCAGTACTCAGGGTGCTGGGTGCTCAGTGCTCGGGGTGCTCGGTGATCAGTACTCAGGGTGCTGGGTGCTCAGTGCTCAGGGTGCTGGTTACTCAGTACTCAGGGTGCTGGGTGCTCAGTGCTCAGGGTGCTGGGTGCTCAGTGCTCACGGTGCTGGGTGCTCAGTGCTCAGGGTGCTGGGTGCTCAGTCCTCAGGGTGCTGGGTGCTCAGTACTCAGGGTGTTTGGTGCTCAGTACTCAGGGTGCTCAGTGCTCAGTACTCAGGGTGCTGGTTGCTCAGTGCTCGGGGTGCTCGGTGCTCAGTACTCAGGGTGCTTGGTGCTCAGTACTCAGGGTGCTGGGTGCTCAGTACTCAGGGTGCTGGGTTTTCATTATTGGGGTGCTGGGTGCTCAGTACTCAGGGTGCTGGGTGCTCAGTGCTCAGGGTGCTGGGTGCTCAGTACTCAGGGTGCTGGGTGCTCAGTACTCAGGGTGCTCGGTGCTCAGTACTCAGGGTGCTGGGTGCTCAGTGTCCAGGGTGCTGGGTACTCAGTACTCAGGGTGCTGGGTGCTCAGTACTCAGGGTGCTGGGTGCTCAGTGCTCAGGGTGCTGGGTGCTCAGTGCTCAGGGTGCTGGGTGCTCAGTACTCAGGGTGCTGGGTGCTCAGTGCTCAGGGTGATCGGTGCTCAGTACTCAGGGTGCTGGGTGCTCAGTGCTCAGGGTGCTGGGTGCTCAGTGCTCAGGGTGCTGGGTGCTCAGTACTCAGGGTGCTGGTTGCTCAGTGCTCGGGGTGCTGGGTGCTCAGTGCTCAGGGTGATCGGTGCTCAGTACTCAGGGTGCTGGGTGCTCAGTGCTCAGGGTGCTGGGTGCTCAGTCCTCAGGGTGCTCAGTGCTCAGGGTGCTGGGTGCTCAGTGCTCGGGGTGCACGGTGCTCAGTACTCAGTGTGCTGAGTGCTCAGTACTCAGGGTGCTGGGTGCTCAGTACTCATGGTGCTGGGTGCTCAGTACTCAGGGGGCTGGGTGCTCAGTGCTCAGGGTGCTGGGTGCTCAGTGCTCAGGGTGCTGGGTGCTCAGTGCTCGGGGTGCTGGGTGCTCAGTGCTCGGGGTGCTGGGTGGTCAGTGCTCAGTGCTCAGGGTGCTGGGTGCTCAGTACTCAGGGTGCTGGGTGCTCAGTACTCAGGGTGCTGGGTGCTCAGTTCTCAGGGTGCAGGGTGCTCAGTACTCTGGGTGTTGGGTGCTCAGTACTCAGGGTGCTGGGTGCTCAGTGCTTGGGGTGCTGGGTGCTCAGTGCTCAGGGTGCTGGGTGCTCAGTGCTTAGGGTGCTGGGTGCTCAGTACTCAGGGTGCTGGGTGCTCAGTCCTCAGGGTGCTGGGTGCTCAGTTCTCAGGGTGCTGGGTGCTCAGTTCTCTGGGTGTTGGGTGCTCAGTTCTCAGGGTGCTGGGTGCTCAGTGCTCGGGGTGCTGAGGGCTCAGTGCTCAGGGTGCTGTGTGCTCAGTGCTCAGGGTGCTGGGTGCTCAGTACTCAGGGTGCTGGGTGCTCAGTCCTCGGGGTGCTCCGTGCTCAGTGCTCAGGGTGCTGGGTGCTCAGTACTCAGGGTGCTCGGTGCTCAGTACTCAAGGTGCTGGATGCTCAGTGCTCAGGGTGCTGGCTGCTCAGTGCTCAGCGTGCTCCGTGCTCAGTGCTCAGGGTGCTGGGTGCTCAGTACTCAGGGTGCTGGGTGCTCAGTACTCAGGGTGCTGGGTGCCCAGTCCTCGGGGTGCTCCGTGCTCAGTGCTCAGGGTGCTGGGTGCTCAGTACTCAGGGTGCTCGGTGCTCAGTACTCACGGTTTTCAGTGCTCAGGGTGCTGGGTGCTCAGTACTCAGGGTGCTCAGTGCTCAGTATTCGGGGTGCTGGGTGCTCAGTACTCAGGGTGCTCAGTGCTCAGTACTCGGGGTGCTGGGTGCTCAGTGCTCAGTGTTCTCAGTGCTCAGTGCTCGGGGTGCTGGGTGCGCAGTGCTCGGGGCGCTGGGTGCTCAGTGCTCGGGGTGCTGGGTGCTCAGTACTCAGGGTGCTGTGTGCTCAGTGCTCAGTACTCAGCGTGCTGGGTGCTCACTGCTCAGAGTGTTTGTGCTCAGTACTCAGGGTCCTGGGTGCTCAGTGCTCAGTGCTCAGGGTGCTCAGTGCTCAGGGTGCTCAGTGCTCAGGGTGCTGGGTGCTCAGGGTGCTGGGTGCTCAGTGCTCGGGGTGCTGGGTGCTCAGTGCTCAGTGCTCAGGGTGCTGGGTGCTCAGTGCTCAGTGCTCAGGGTGCTGGGTGTTCAGTACTCAGGGTGCTCTGTGCTCAGTGCTCAGGGTGCTGGGTGCTCAGTACTCAGGGTGCTGGGTGCTCAGTACTCAGGTTGCTCAGTGCTCAGTGCTCAGGGTGCTGGGTGCTCAGTGCTCAGTGCTCAGGGTGCTGGGTGTTCAGTACTCAGGGTGCTCGGTGCTCAGTGCTCAGGGTGCTGGGTGCTCAGTACTCAGGGTGCTGGGTGCTCAGTACTCAGGGTGCTGGGTGCTCAGTACTCTAGTGCTGGGTGCTCAGTACTCAGGGTGCTGGGTGCTCAGTGCTCAGGGTGCTGGGTGCTCAGTCCTCAGGGTGCTGGGTGCTCAGTACTCAGGGTGTTTGGTGCTCAGTACTCAGGGTGCTCAGTGCTCAGTACTCAGGGTGCTGGTTGCTCAGTGCTCGGGGTGCTCGGTTCTCAGTACTCAGGGTGCTTGGTGCTCAGTACTCAGGGTGCTGGGTGCTCAGTACTCAGGGTGCTGGGTTCTCATTATTGGGGTGCTGGGTGCTCAGTACTCAGGGTGCTGGGTGCTCAGTGCTCAGGGTGCTGGGTGCTCAGTACTCAGGGTGCTGGGTGCTCAGTACTCAGGGTGCTCGGTGCTCAGTACTCAGGGTGCTGGGTGCTCAGTGCTCAGGGTGCTGGGTACTCAGTACTCAGGGTGCTGGGTGCTCAGTGCTCAGGGTGCTGGGTGCTCAGTACTCAGGGTGCTGGGTGCTCAGTACTCAGGGTGCTGGGTGCTCAGTGCTCAGGGTGATCGGTGCTCAGTACTCAGGGTGCTCAGTGCTCAGTGCTCAGGGTGCTGGGTGCTCAGTGCTCAGGGTGCTGGGTGCTCAGTACTCAGGGTGCTAGGTGCTCAGTGCTCGGGGTGCTGGGTGCTCAGTGCTCAGGGTGATCGGTGCTCAGTACTCAGGGTGCTGGGTGCTCAGTGCTCAGGGTGCTGGGTGCTCAGTCCTCAGGGTGCTCAGTGCTCAGGGTGCTGGGTGCTCAGTGCTCGGGTTGCACGGTGCTCAGTACTCAGTGTGCTGAGTGCTCAGTAGTCAGGGTGCTGGGTGCTCAGTACTCATGGTGCTGGGTGCTCTGTACTCAGGGGGCTGGGTGCTCAGTGCTCAGGGTGCTGGGTGCTCAGTGCTCAGGGTGCTGGGTGCTCAGTGCTCGGGGTGCTGGGTGCTCAGTGCTCGGGTTGCTGGGTGGTCAGTGCTCAGTGCTCAGTGTGCTGGGTGCTCAGTACTCAGGGTGCTGGGTGCTCAGTACTCAGGGTGCTGGGTGCTCAGTTCTCAGGGTGCTGGGTGCTCAGTACTCTGGGTGTTGGGTGCTCAGTACTCAGGTTGCTGGGTGCTCAGTGCTTGGGGTGCTGGGTGCTCAGTGCTCAGGGTGCTGGGTGCTCAGTGCTCAGTGCTCAGGGTGCTGGGTGCTCAGTACTCAGGGTGCTGGGTGCTCAGTACTCAGGGTGCTGGGTGCTCAGTTCTCAGGGTGCTGGGTGCTCAGTACTCTGGGTGTTGGGTGCTCAGTACTCAGGGTGCTGGGTGCTCAGTGCTCGGGGTGCTGAGTGCTCAGTGCTCAGGGTGCTGGGTGCTCAGTCCTCAGGGTGCTCCGTGCTCAGTGCTCAGGGTGCTGGGTGCTCAGTACTCAGGGTGCTCGGTGCTCAGTACTCACGGTTCTCAGTGCTCAGGGTGCTGGGTGCTCAGTACTCAGGGTGCTCAGTGCTCAGTACTCGGGGTGCTGGGTGCTCAGTACTCAGGGTGCTCAGTGCTCAGTACTCGGGGTGCTGGGTGCTCAGTGCTCAGTGTGCTCAGTGCTCAGTGCTCGGGGTGCTGGGTGCTCAGTGCTCGGGGCGCTGGGTGCTCAGTGCTCGGGGTGCTGGGTGCTCAGTACTCAGGGTGCTGTGTGCTCAGTGCTCAGTACTCAGCGTGCTGGGTGCTCAGTGCTCAGTGCTCAGGGTGCTCAGTGCTCAGGGTGCTCAGTGCTCAGGGTGCTGGGTGCTCAGTGCTCGGGGTGTTGGGTGCTCAGTGTTCAGTGCTCAGGGTGCTGGGTGCTCAGTGCTCAGTGCTCAGGGTGCTGGGTGTTCAGTACTCAGGGTGCTCGGTGCTCAGTGCTCAGGGTGCCGGGTGCTCAGTACTCAGGGTGCTGGGTGCTCAGTGCTCGGTGTGCTGGGTGCTCAGTGCTCAGGGTGATCAGTGCTCAGTACTCAGGGTGCTGGGTGCTCAGTACTCAGGGTGCTGGGTGCTCAGTCCTCAGGGTGCTCAGTTCTCAGGGTTCTCGGTGCTCAGTGCTCAGTACGCAGGGTGCTCAGTACTCAGGGTGCTGGGTGCTCAGTGCTCGGTGTGCTGGGTGCTCAGTACTCAGGGTGCTGGGTGCTCAGTACTCTAGTGCTGGGTGCTCAGTACTCAGGGTGCTGGGTGCTCAGTGCTCAGGGTGCTGGGTGCTCAGTCCTCAGGGTGCTGGGTGCTCAGTACTCAGGGTGTTTGGTGCTCAGTACTCAGGGTGCTCAGTGCTCAGTACTCAGGGTGCAGGTTGCTCAGTGCTCGGGGTGCTTGGTGCTCAGTACTCAGGGTGCTTGGTGCTCAGTACTCAGGGTGCTGGGTGCTCAGTACTCAGGGTGCTGGGTTCTCATTATTGGGGTGCTGGGTGCCCAGTACTCAGGGTGCTGGGTGCTCAGTGCTCAGGGTGCTGGGTGCTCAGTACTCAGGGTGCTGGGTGCTCAGTACTCAGGGTGCTCGGTGCTCAGTACTCAGGGTGCTGGGTGCTCAGTGCTCAGGGTGCTGGGTACTCAGTACTCAGGGTGCTGGGTGCTCAGTACTCAGGGTGCTGGGTGCTCAGTGCTCAGGGTGCTGGGTGCTCAGTGCTCAGGGTGCTGGGTGCTCAGTACTCAGGGTGCTGGGTGCTCAGTGCTCAGGGTGATCGGTGCTCAGTACTCAGGGTGCTGGGTGCTCAGTACTCAGGGTGCTGGGTGCTCAGTGCTCGGGGTGCTGGGTGCTCAGTGCTCAGGGTGATCGGTGCTCAGTACTCAGGGTGCTGGGTGCTCAGTCCTCAGGGTGCTCAGTTCTCAGGGTGCTCAGTGCTCAGTACTCAGGGTGCTCAGTACTCAGGGTGCTGGGTGCTCAGTGCTCGGGGTGCTGGGTGCTCAGTACTCAGGGTGCTGGGTGCTCAGTACTCGGGGTGCTGGGTGCTCAGTACTCAGGGTGCTGGGTGCTCAGTGCTCGGGGTGCTGGGTGCTCAGTGCTCAGGGTGATCGGTGCTCAGTGCTCAGGGTGCTGGGTGCTCAGTCCTCCGGGTGCTCAGTGCTCAGGGTGCTGGGTGCTCAGTGCTCGCGGTGCTCGGTGCTCAGTACTCAGGGTGCTGAGTGCTCAGTACTCAGGGTGCTGGGTGCTCAGTACTCAGGGTGCTTGGTGCTCAGTACTCAGGGTGCTGGGTGCTCAGTGTTCAGGGTGCTGGGTGCTCAGTGCTCAGCGTGCTGGGTGCTCAGTGCTCGGGGTGCTGGGTGCTCAGGGCTTTGGTGCTGGGTGCTCAGTGCTCAGTGCTCAGGGTGCTGGGTGCTCAGTGCTCAGTGCTCAGGGTGCTGGTTGCTCAGTACTCAGGGTGCTGGGTGCTCAGTACTCAGGGTGCTGGGTTCTCAGTGCTCAGGGTGCTCTGTGCTCAGTACTCAGGGTGCTGGGTGCTCAGTGCTCTGGGTGCTGCGTGCTCAGTGCTCAGGGTGCTGGGTGCTCAGTGCTCAGGGTGCTGGGTGCTCAGTACTCAGGGTGCTGGGTGCTCAGTGCTCGGGGCGCTCGGTGCTCAGTACTCAAGGTGCTGGGTGCTCAGTGCTCAGGGTGCTGGGTACTCAGTCCTCGGGGTGCTCCGTGCTCAGTGATCAGGGTGCTGGGTGCTCAGTACTCAGGGTGCTCGGTGCTCAGTACTCAGGGTTCTCAGTGCTCAGTACTAACGGTGCTGGGTGCTCAGTACTCAGGGTGCTGGGTGCTCAGTGCTCAGGGTGCTGGGTGCTCAGTCCTCAGGGTGCTGGGTGCTCAGTACTCAGGGTGTTTGGTGCTCAGTACTCAGGGTGCTCAGTGCTCAGTACTCAGGGTGCTGGTTGCTCAGTGCTCGGGGTGCTCGGTTCTCAGTACTCAGGGTGCTTGGTGCTCAGTACTCAGGGTGCTGGGTGCTCAGTACTCAGGGTGCTGGGTTCTCATTATTGGCGTGCTGGGTGCTCAGTACTCAGGGTGCTGGGTGCTCAGTGCTCAGGGTGCTGGGTGCTCAGTGCTCAGGGTGCTGGGTGCTCAGTACTCAGGGTGCTGGGTGCTCAGTGCTCAGGGTGCTGGGTGCTCAGTGCTCAGGGTGCTGGGTGCTCAGTACTCAGGGTGCTTGGTGCTCAGTGCTCAGGGTGATCGGTGCTCAGTACTCAGGGTGCTGGGTGCTCAGTGCTCAGGGTGCTGGGTGCTCAGTGCTCAGGGTGCTGGGTGCTCAGTACTCAGGGTGCTAGGTGCTCAGTGCTCGGGGTGCTGGGTGCTCAGTGCTCAGGGTGATCGGTGCTCAGTACTCAGGGTGCTGGGTGCTCAGTGCTCAGGGTGCTGGGTGCTCAGTCCTCAGGGTGCTCAGTGCTCAGGGTGCTGGGTGCTCAGTGCTCGGGTTGCACGGTGCTCAGTACTCAGTGTGCTGAGTGCTCAGTAGTCAGGGTGCTGGGTGCTCAGTACTCATGGTGCTGGGTGCTCAGTACTCAGGGGGCTGGGTGCTCAGTGCTCGGGGTGCTGGGTGCTCAGTGCTCAGGGTGCTGGGTGCTCATTGCTCGGGGTGCTGGGTGCTCAGTGCTCGGGGTGCTGGGTGGTCAGTGCTCAGTGCTCAGTGTGCTGGGTGCTCAGTACTCAGGGTGCTGGGTGCTCAGTGCTCGGTGAGCTCGGTGCTCAGTACTCAGTGCTCAGGGTGCTCAGTGCTCAGTACTCAGGGTGCTGGGTGTTCAGTACTCAGGGTGCTTGGTGCTCAGTACTCGGGGTGCTGGGTGCTCAGTACTCAGGGTGCTGGGTGCTCAGTATTCAGGGTGCTGGGTGCTCAGTACTCGGGTGCTGGGTGCTCAGTACTCAGGGTGCTGGGTGCTCAGTGCTCGGGGTGCTGGGTGCTCAGTACTCAGGGTGCTGCGTGCTCATTACTCAGGGTGCTGGGTGCTCTGTGCTCGGGGTGCTGGGTGCTCAGTGCTCGCAGTGCTGGGTGCTCAGTGCTCGAGGTGCTCGGTGCTCAGTACTCAGGGTGCTGGGTGCTCAGTCCTCTAGGTGCTCAGTACTCAGGGTGCTGTGTGTTCAGTGCTCAGGGTGCTGGGTGCTCAGTACTCAGGGTGCTCGGTGCTTAGTACTCAGGGTGCTGGGTGCTCAGAACTCAGGGTGCTGGGTGCTCAGTGCTCAGGGTGCTAGGTGCTCAGTGCTCAGGGTGCTGGGTGCTCAGTGCTCAGTGTGCTGGGTGCTCAGTGCTCAGGGTGCTGGGTGCTCGGTGCTCTGGGTGCTGGGTGCTTAGTGCTCGGGGTGCCCGGTGCTCAGTACTCGGGGTGCTCAGTGCTCAGTACTCAGGGTGCTGGGTGCTCAGTGCTCAGGGTGCTGGGTGCTCAGTACTCAGGGTGCTGGGTGCTCGGTGCTCAGTACGCTGGGTGCTCAGTACTCAGGGTGCTGGGTGCTCAGTACTCAGGGTGCTCGGTGCTCAGTGCTCAGGGTGCTGGGTGCTCAGTGCTCGGGGTGCTGAGTTCTTAGTGCTCTGGTTGCTATGTGCTCAGTACTCAGGGTGCTGGGTGCTCAGTGCTCAGTACTCAGGGTGCTGGGTGCTCAGTGCTCAGGGTGCAGGGTGCTTGGTGCTCGGGGTGCTGGGTGCTTAGTGCTCGGGTTGCTGGGTGCTCAGTACTCAGGGTGCTGGGTGCTCAGTGCTCGGGGTGCTGGGTGCTTAGTGCTCAGTACTCAGGGTGCTCTGTGCTCAGTGCTCAGGGTGCTGTGTTCTCAGTGCTCAGGGTGCTGGGTCCTCAGTGCTCAGGGTGCTGGGTGCTCAGTACTCAGGGTGCTGGGTGCTCAGTACTCAGGGTGCTGGGTGCTCTGTGCTCGGGGTGCTGGGTGCTCAGTGCTCGCGGTGCTGGGTGCTCAGTGCTCAGTTTCCTCGGTGCTCAGTACTCAGGGTGCTGGGTGCTCAGTGCTCGAGGTGCTCAGTACTCAGGGTGCTGTGTGTTCAGTGCTCAGTGTGCTGGGTGCTCAGTACTCAGGGTGCTCGGTGCTTAGTACTCAGACTGCTGGGTGCTCAGTACTCCGGGTGCTGGGTGCTCAGTGCTCGGGGTGCTCGGTGCTCAGTGCACAAGGTGCTGGGTGCTCAGTACTCAGGGTGCTCATTGCTCAGGGTGCTGGGTGCTCAGTACTCAGGGTGCTGGGTGCTCAGTGCTCAGGGGGCTTGGTGCTCAGTACGTTGGGTGCTCAGTACTCAGGGTGCTCGGTGCTCAGTACTCGGGTTGCTGGGTGCTCATTAATCAGGGTGATGGGTGCTCAGTACTCAGGGTGCTCAGTGCTTGGGGTGCAGGGTGCTCAGTACTCAGGGTGCTCTGTGCTTGTGGTGCTGGGTGCTCAGTACTCAGGGTGCTGGGTGCTCAGTGCTCAGGGTGTTGGGTGCTAAGTACTCAGGGTGCTGGGTGCTCAGTACTCAGGGTGCTGGGTGCTCAGTGCTCGGGGTGCTGGGTGCTCAGTGCTCGGGGTGCTGGGTGCTCAGTGCTCGGGGTGCTTGGTGCTCAGTGCTCGGGGTGCTGGGTGCTCAGTGCTCGGGGTGCTTGGTGCTCAGTGCTCGGGGTGCGGGGTGCTCAGTGCTCAAGGTGCTGGATGCTCGGTGCTCGGGGTGCTGGGTGCTTAGTGCTCGGGGTGCCCGGTGCTCAGTACTCGGGGTTCTGGGTGCTCAGTGCTCAGGGTACTCGGTGCTCAGTACGTTGGGTGCTCAGTACTCAGGGAGCTGGGTGCTCAGTGCACAGGGTGCTGGGTGCTCAGTGCTCAGGGTGCTGGGTGCTCAGTGCTCAGGGTGCTGGGTGCTCAGTGCTCAGGGTGCTGGGTGCTCAGTGCTCAGGGTGCTGGGTGCTCGGTGCTCTGGGTGCTGGGTGCTTAGTGCTCGGGGTGCCCGGTGCTCAGTACTCGGCGTGCTCAGTGCTCAGTACTCAGGGTGGTGGGTGCTCAGTGCTCAGGGTGCTGGGTGCTCAGTACTCAGGGTGCTGGGTGCTCGGTGCTCAGTACGCTGGGTGCTCAGTACTCAGGGTGCTGGGTGCTCAGTACTCAGGATGCTCGGTGCTCAGTACTCAGGGTGCTGGGTGCTCAGTGCTCGGGGTGCTGGGTGCTCAGTACTCAGGGTGCTGGGTGCTCAGTGCTCGGGATGCTCGGTGCTCAGTACGCTGGGTGCTCAGTACTCAGGGTGCTGGGTGCTCAGTACTCAGGGTGCTGGGTGCTTAGTACTCAGGGTGCTGGGTGCTCAGTGCTCGGGGTGCTGGGTGCTCAGTGCTCAGTACTCAGGGTGCTGGGTGCTCAGTGCTCAGGTTGCTGGGTGCTCGGTGCTCAGTACGCTGGGTGCCCAGTACTCAGGGTGCTGGGTGCTCAGTACTCAGGGTGCTCGGTGCTCAGTACTCAGGGTGCTGGGTGCTCAGTGCTCGGGGTGCTGGGTGCTCAGTACTCAGGGTGCTGGGTGCTCAGTGCTCGGGGTGCTCGGTGCTCAGTACGCTGGGTGCTCAGTATTCAGGGTGCTGGGTGCTCAGTACTCAGGGTGCTGGGTGCTCAGTGCTCAGGGTGCTGGGTGCTCAGTGCTCGGGGTGCTCAGTGCTAAGTACTCAGGGTGCTGGGTGCTCAGTACTCAGGGTGCTGGGTGCTCAATACTCAGAGTGCTGGGTGCTCAGTGCTCGTAGTGCTGGGTGCTCTGTGCTCAGGGTGCTCAGTGCTCAGTACTCAGGGTGCTGCGTGCTCATTACTCAGGGTGCTGGGTGCTCAGTGCTCGGGGTGCTGGGTGCTCAGTACGCAGGGTGCTGGGTGCTCAGTGCTCAGGGTGCTCGGTGCTCAGTACTCATGGTGCTGGGTGCTCATTCTCAGGGTGCTGGGTGCTCAGTACTCAGGTTGCTCAGTACTCTGGGTGCTCGGTGCTCAGTACTCATGGTGCTGGCTGCTCAGTACTCAGGGTGCTTGGTGCTCAGTTCTCAGGGTGCTCGGTGCTCAGTGTTTGGTGTGCTGGGTGCTCAGTACTCAGGGTGCTGGGTGCTCAGTGCTCATGGTGCTCGGTGCTCAGTGCTCTGGGTGCTGGGTGCTCAGTACTCAGTGCTCAGGATGCTGGGTGCTCAGTGCTCAGGGTGCTGGGTGCTCAGTGCTCAGGGAGCTCAGTGCTCAGTGCTCAGTACTTAGGGTGCTGGGTGCTCAGTACTCAGGGTGCTGGGTGCTCAGTGCTCGGGGTGCCCGGTGCTCAGTGCTCGGGGTGCTCGGTGCTCAGTACTCAGGGTGCTGGGTGCTCAGTACTCACGGTGCTGGGTGCTCAGTGCTCGGGGTGCTGGGTGCTCAGTGCTCGGGTTGCTGGGTGCTCAGTGCTCGGGGTGCTGGGTGCTCAGTACTCAGGGTGCTCAGCGCTCAGTACTCAGGGTGCTGGGTGCTCAGTGCTCGGGGTGCTCGTTGCTCAGTACGTTGGGTGCTCAGTGCTCAGGGTGCTGGCTGCTCAGTGCTCAGGGTGCTGGGTGCTCAGTGCTCAGGGTGCTTGATGCTCAGTACTCATGGTGCTGGGTGCTCAGTGCTCAGGGTGCTGGGTGCTCAGTGCTCAGGGTGCTGGGTGCTCAGTACTCAGGGTGCTGGGTGCTCAGTACTCGGGGTGCTGGGTGCTCAGTGCTCAGCGTGCTGGGTGCTCAGTACTCAGGGTGCTCGGTGCTCAGTGCTTGGGGTGCTGGGTGCTCAGTACTCAGGGTGCTGGGTGCTCAGTTCTCAGGGTGCTGCGTGCTCAGTGCTCAGGGTGATGGGTGCTCAGTACTCAGTGCTCAGGATGCTCCGTGCTCAGTGCTCGGGCCGCTGGGTGCTCAGTGCTCAGGGTGCTGGGTGCTCAGTACTCAGGGTGCTGGGTTCTCAGTACTCAGGGTGCTGGGTGCACAGTGCTAGGGGTGCTGGGTGCTCAGTGCTCGGGGTCTGGGTGCTCAGTACTCAGGGTGCTGGGTGCTCAGTACTCAGGGTGCTGGGTGCTCAGTGCTCAGGGTGCTGGGTGCTCAGTGCTCTGGGTGCTGGGTGCTCAGTGCTCAGGGTGCTGGGTGCTCAGTGCTCAGGGTGCTGGGTGCTCAGTGCTCGGGGTGCTGGGTGCTGAGTGCTCAGGGTGCTGGGTGCTCAGTGCTCGGGGTGCTCGGTGCTCAGTACACAGGGTGCTAGGTGCTCAGTGCTCGGGGTGCTGGGTGCTCAGTGCTCAGTACTCAGGGTGCTGGGTGCTCAGTGCTCTGTGTGCTGGGTGCTCAGTACTCAGGGTGCTGGGTGCTCAGTGCTCAGGGTGCTGGGTGCTCAGTGCTCAGGGTGCTGGGTGCTCAGTGATCGGGGTGCTGGGTGCTCAGTACTCAGGGTGCTCAGTGCTCGGGGAGCTCGGTGCTCAGTACTCAGGGTGCTGGGTGCTCAGTACACAGTGCTCGGGGTCCTGGGTGCTCCGTGCTCGGGGTGCTGGGTGCTCAGTGCTCTGGGTGCTTAGTGCTCAGTACTCAGGGTGCTGGGTGCTCAGTACTCAGGGTGCTCAGTGCTCGGGGTGCTGGGTGCTCAGTGCTCAGGGTGATCGGTGCTCAGTACTCAGGATGCTGGGTGCTCAGTACTCAGGGTGCTGGGTGCTCAGTACTCAGGGTGCTGGTTGCTCAGTCCTCAGGGTGCTCAGTGCTCAGGGTGCTGGGTGATCAGTGCTCGGGGTGTTCGGTGCTCAGTACTCAGGGTGCTGAGTGCCCAGTACTCAGGGTGCTGGGTGCTCAGTACTCAGGGTGCTCATTGCTCAGGGTGCTGGGTGCTCAGTACTCAGGGTGCTGGGTGCTCAGTCCTCAGGGTGCTGGGTGCTCAGTACGTTGGGTGCTCAGTACTCAGGGTGCTCGGTGCTCAGTACTCGGGGTGCTGGGTGCTCATTAATCAGGGTGCTGGGTGCTCAGTACTCAGGGTGCTCAGTGCTTGGGGTGCAGGGTGCTCAGTACTCAGGGTGCTCTGTGCTTGGGGTGCTGGGCGCTCAGTACTCAGGGTGCTGGGTGCTCAGTGCTCAGGGTGTTGGGTGCTCAGTACTCAGGGTGCTGGGTGCTCAGTACTCAGGGTGCTGGGTGCTCAGTGCTCGGGGTGCTGGGTGCTCAGTGCTCGGGGTGCTGGGTGCTCAGTGCTCGGGGTGCTCGGTGCTCAGTGCTCGGGGTGCTGGGTGCTCAGTGCTCAGTACTCAGGGTGCTGGGTGCTCAGTGCTCAGGTTGCTGGGTGCTCGGTGCTCAGTACGCTGGGTGCTCAGTACTCAGGGTGCTGGATGCTCAGTACTCAGGGTGCTCGGTGCTCAGTTCTCAGGGTGCTGGGTGCTCAGTGCTCGGGGTGCTGGGTGCTCAGTACTCAGGGTGCTGGGTGCTCAGTGCTCGGGGTGCTCGGTGCTCAGTACGCTGGGTGCTCAGTATTCAGGGTGCTGGGTGCTCAGTACTCAGGGTGCTGGGTGCTCAGTGCTCAGGGTGCTGGGTGCTCAGTGCTCGGGGTGCTCAGTGCTAAGTACTCAGGGTGCTGGGTGCTCAGTACTCAGGGTGCTGGGTGCTCAGTACTCAGAGTGCTGGGTGCTCAGTGCTCGTAGTGCTGGGTGCTCAGTGCTCAGGGTGCTCAGTGCTCAGTACTCAGGGTGCTGGGTGCTCATTACTCAGGGTGCTGGGTGCTCAGTGCTCGGGGTGCTGGGTGCTCAGTACTCAGGGTGCTGGGTGCTCAGTGCTCAGGGTGCTCGGTGCTCAGTACTCATGTTGCTGGGTGCTCATTCTCAGGGTGCTGGGTGCTCAGTACTCAGGTTGCTCAGTACTCTGGGTGCTCGGTGCTCAGTACTCATGGTGCTGGCTGCTCAGTACTCAGGGTGCTCGGTGCTCAGTTCTCAGGGTGCTCGGTGCTCAGTGTTTGGTGTGCTGGGTGCTCAGTACTCAGGGTGCTGGGTGCTCAGTGCTCATGGTGCTCGGTGCTCAGTGCTCTGGGTGCTGGGTGCTCAGTACTCAGTGCTCAGGATGCTGGGTGCTCAGTGCTCAGGGTGCTGGGTGCTCAGTGCTCAGGGAGCTCAGTGCTCAGTGCTCAGTACTTAGGGTGCTGGGTGCTCAGTACTCAGGGTGTTGGGTGCTCAGTGCTCGGGGTGCCCGGTGCTCAGTGCTCTGGGTGCTCGGTGCTCAGTACTCAGGGTGCTGGGTGCTCAGTACTCACGGTGCTGGGTGCTCAGTGCTCGGGGTGCTGGGTGCTCAGTGCTCGGGGTGCTGGGTGCTCAGTGCTCGGGGTGCTGGGTGCTCAGTACTCAGGGTGCTCAGCGCTCAGTACTCAGGGTGCTGGGTGCTCAGTGCTCGGGGTGCTCGTTGCTCAGTACGTTGGGTGCTCAGTGCTCAGGGTGCTGGGTGCTCAGTGCTCAGGGTGCTTGATGCTCAGTACTCAGGGTGCTGGGTGCTCAGTGCTCAGGGTGCTGGGTGCTCAGTGCTCAGGGTGCTGGGTGCTCAGTGCTCAGGGTGCTGGGTGCTCAGTACTCAGGGTGCTGGGTGCTCAGTACTCGGGGTGCTGGGTGCTCAGTGCTCAGCGTGCTGGGTGCTCAGTACTCAGGGTGCTCGGTGCTCAGTGCTTGGGGTGCTGGGTGCTCAGTACTCAGGGTGCTGGGTGCTCAGTTCTCAGGGTGCTGCGTGCTCAGTGCTCAGGGTGATGGGTGCTCAGTACTCAGTGCTCAGGATGCTGGGTGCTCAGTGCTCGGGCCGCTGGGTGCTCAGTGCTCAGTGTGCTGGGTGCTCAGTACTCAGGGTGCTGGGTTCTCAGTACTCAGGGTGCTGGGTGCACAGTGCTAGGGGTGCTGGGTGCTCAGTGCTCGGGGTCTGGGTGCTCAGTACTCAGGGTGCTGGGTGCTCAGTACTCAGGGTGCTGGGTGCTCAGTGCTCAGGGTGCTGGGTGCTCAGTGCTCTGGGTGCTGGGTGCTCAGTGCTCAGGGTGCTGGGTGCTCAGTGCTCAGGGTGCTGGGTGCTCAGTGCTCAGGGTGCTGGGTGCTGAGTGCTCAGGGTGCTGGGTGCTCAGTGCTCGGGGTGCTCGGTGCTCAGTACACAGGGTGCTAGGTGCTCAGTGCTCGGGGTGCTGGGTGCTCAGTGCTCAGTACTCAGGGTGCTGGGTGCTCAGTGCTCGGGGTGCTGGGTGCTCAGTACTCAGGGTGCTGGGTGCTCAGTGCTCAGGGTGCTGGGTGCTCAGTGCTCAGGGTGCTGGGTGCTCAGTGATCGGGGTGCTGGGTGCTCAGTACTCAGGGTGCTCAGTGCTCGGGGAGCTCGGTGCTCAGTACTCAGGGTGCTGGGTGCTCAGTACTCAGTGCTCGGGGTCCTGGGTGCTCCGTGCTCGGGGTGCTGGGTGCTCAGTGCTCTGGGTGCTTAGTGCTCAGTACTCAGGGTGCTGGGTGCTCAGTACTCAGGGTGCTCAGTGCTCGGGGTGCTGGGTGCTCAGTACTCAGGGTGCTGGGTGCTCAGTACTCAGGGTGCTCAGTGCTCGGGGTACTGGGTGCTCAGTGCTCAGGGTGATCGGTGCTCAGTACTCAGGATGCTGGGTGCTCAGTACTCAGGGTGCTGGGTGCTCAGTACTCAGGGTGCTGGTTGCTCAGTCCTCAGGGTGCTCAGTGCTCAGGGTGCTGGGTGATCAGTGCTCGGGGTGCTCGGTGCTCAGTACTCAGGGTGCTGAGTGCCCAGTACTCAGGGTGCTGGGTGCTCAGTACTCAGGGTGCTCATTGCTCAGGGTGCTGGTTGCTCAGTACTCAGGGTGCTGGGTGCTCAGTGCTCAGGGTGCTCGGTGCTCAGTACGTTGGGTGCTCAGTACTCAGGGTGCTCGGTGCTCAGTACTCGGGGTGCTGGGTGCTCATTAATCAGGGTGCTGGGTGCTCAGTACTCAGGGTGCTCAGTGCTTGGGGTGCAGGGTGCTCAGTACTCAGGGTGCTCTGTGCTTGGGGTGCTGGGTGCTCAGTACTCAGGGTGCTGGGTGCTCAGTGCTCAGGGTGTTGGGTGCTCAGTACTCAGGGTGCTGGGTGCTCAGTACTCAGGGTGCTGGGTGCTCAGTGCTCGGGGTGCTGGGTGCTCAGTGCTCGGGGTGCTGGGTGCTCAGTGCTCGGGGTGCTGGGTGCTCAGTGCTCAGGGTGCTGGGTGCTCAGTGCTCGGGGTGCTGGGTGCTCAGTGCTCGGGGTGCTTGGTGCTCAGTGCTCGGGGTGCTGGGTTCTCAGTGCTCAGTGTGCTGGGTGCTCGGTGCTCGGGGTGCTGGGTGCTTAGTGCTCGGGGTGCCCGGTGCTCAGTACTCGGGGTTCTGGGTGCTCAGTGCTCAGGGTACTCGGTGCTCAGTACGTTGGGTGCTCAGTACTCAGGGTGCTGGGTGCTCAGTGCTCAGGGTGCTAGGTGCTCAGTGCTCAGGGTGCTGGGTGCTCAGTGCTCAGGGTGCTGGGTGCTCAGTGCTCAGGGTGCTGGGTGCTCGGTGCTCTGGGTGCTGGGTGCTTAGTGCTCGGGGTGCCCGGTGCTCAGTACTCGGGGTGCTCAGTGCTCAGTACTCAGGGTGCTGGGTGCTCAGTGCTCAGGGTGCTGGGTGCTCAGTACTCAGGGTGCTGGGTGCTCGGTGCTCAGTACGCAGTGTGCTCAGTACTCAGGGTGCTGGGTGCTCAGTACTCAGGGTGCTCGGTGCTCAGTGCTCAGGGTGCTAGGTGCTCGGTGCTCGGGGTGCTTGGTGCTTAGTGCTCGGGTTGCTGGGTGCTCAGTTCTCAGGGTGCTGGGTGCTAAGTGCTCAGAACTCAGGGTGCTGGGTGCTCAGTGCTCAGGGTTCTGGGTGCTCAGTGCTCAGGGTGCTGGGTGCTCGGAGCTCTGGGTGCTGGGTGCTTAGTGCTCGGGTTGCTGGGTGCTCAGTACTCAGGGTGCTGGGTGCTCAGTGCTCGGGGTGCTGGGTGCTCAGTGCTCAGTACTCAGGGTGCTGGGTGCTCAGTGCTCTGGGTGCTGGGTGCTCAGTACTCAGGGTGCTGGGTGCTCAGTGCTCAGGGTGCTGGGTGCTCAGTACTCAGGGTGCTGGGTGCTCAGTGCTCAGGGTGCTGGGTGCTCAGTGCTCAGGGTGCTGGGTGCTCAGTGCTCAGGGTGCTGGGTGCTCGGTGCTCTGGGTGCTGGGTGCTTAGTGCTCGGGGTGCCCGGTGCTCAGTACTCGGCGTGCTCAGTGCTCAGTACTCAGGGTGGTGGGTGCTCAGTGCTCAGGGTGCTGGGTGCTCAGTACTCAGGGTGCTGGGTGCTCGGTGCTCAGTACGCTGGGTGCTCAGTACTCAGGGTGCTGGGTGCTCAGTACTCAGGATGCTCGGTGCTCAGTACTCAGGGTGCTGGGTGCTCAGTGCTCGGGGTGCTGGGTGCTCAGTACTCAGGGTGCTGGGTGCTCAGTGCTCGGGGTGCTCGGTGCTCAGTACGCTGGGTGCTCAGTACTCAGGGTGCTGGGTGCTCAGTACTCAGGGTGCTGGGTGCTTAGTACTCATGGTGCTGGGTGCTCAGTGCTCGGGGTGCTGGGTGCTCAGTGCTCAGTACTCAGGGTGCTGGGTGCTCAGTGCTCAGGTTGCTGGGTGCTCGGTGCTCAGTACGCTGGGTGCCCAGTACTCAGGGTGCTGGGTGCTCAGTACTCAGGGTGCTCGGTGCTCAGTACTCAGGGTGCTGGGTGCTCAGTGCTCGGGGTGCTGGGTGCTCAGTACTCAGGGTGCTGGGTGCTCAGTGCTCGGGGTGCTCGGTGCTCAGTACGCTTGGTGCTCAGTATTCAGGGTGCTGGGTGGTCAGTACTCAGGGTGCTGGGTGCTCAGTGCTCAGGGTGCTGGGTGCTCAGTGCTCGGGGTGCTCAGTGCTAAGTACTCAGGGTGCTGGGTGCTCAGTACTCAGGGTGCTGGGTGCTCAATACTCAGAGTGCTGGGTGCTCAGTGCTCGTAGTGCTGGGTGCTCTGTGCTCAGGGTGCTCAGTGCTCAGTACTCAGGGTGCTGCGTGCTCATTACTCAGGGTGCTGGGTGCTCAGTGCTCGGGGTGCTGGGTGCTCAGTACGCAGGGTGCTGGGTGCTCAGTGCTCAGGGTGCTCGGTGCTCAGTACTCATGGTGCTGGGTGCTCATTCTCAGGGTGCTGGGTGCTCAGTACTCAGGTTGCTCAGTACTCTGGGTGCTCGGTGCTCAGTACTCATGGTGCTGGCTGCTCAGTACTCAGGGTGCTTGGTGCTCAGTTCTCAGGGTGCTCGGTGCTCAGTGTTTGGTGTGCTGGGTGCTCAGTACTCAGGGTGCTGGGTGCTCAGTGCTCATGGTGCTCGGTGCTCAGTGCTCTGGGTGCTGGGTGCTCAGTACTCAGTGCTCAGGATGCTGGGTGCTCAGTGCTCAGGGTGCTGGGTGCTCAGTGCTCAGGGAGCTCAGTGCTCAGTGCTCAGTACTTAGGGTGCTGGGTGCTCAGTACTCAGGGTGCTGGGTGCTCAGTGCTCGTGGTGCCCGGTGCTCAGTGCTCGGGGTGCTCGGTGCTCAGTACTCAGGGTGCTGGGTGCTCAGTACTCACGGTGCTGGGTGCTCAGTGCTCGGGGTGCTGGGTGCTCAGTGCTCGGGTTGCTGGGTGCTCAGTGCTCGGGGTGCTGGGTGCTCAGTACTCAGGGTGCTCAGCGCTCAGTACTCAGGGTGCTGGGTGCTCAGTGCTCGGTGTGCTCGTTGCTCAGTACGTTGGGTGCTCAGTGCTCAGGGTGCTGGCTGCTCAGTGCTCAGGGTGCTGGGTGCTCAGTGCTCAGGGTGCTTGATGCTCAGTACTCAGGGTGCTGGGTGCTCAGTGCTCAGGGTGCTGGGTGCTCAGTGCTCAGGGTGCTGGGTGCTCAGTACTCAGGGTGCTGGGTGCTCAGTACTCGGGGTGCTGGGTGCTCAGTGCTCAGCGTGCTGGGTGCTCAGTACTCAGGGTGCTCGGTGCTCAGTGCTTGGGGTGCTGGGTGCTCAGTACTCAGGGTGCTGGGTGCTCAGTTCTCAGGGTGCTGCGTGCTCAGTGCTCAGGGTGATGGGTGCTCAGTACTCAGTGCTCAGGATGCTCCGTGCTCAGTGCTCGGGCCGCTGGGTGCTCAGTGCTCAGGGTGCTGGGTGCTCAGTACTCAGGGTGCTGGGTTCTCAGTACTCAGGGTGCTGGGTGCACAGTGCTAGGGGTGCTGGGTGCTCAGTGCTCGGGGTCTGGGTGCTCAGTACTCAGGGTGCTGGGTGCTCAGTACTCAGGGTGCTGGGTGCTCAGTGCTCAGGGTGCTGGGTGCTCAGTGCTCTGGGTGCTGGGTGCTCAGTGCTCAGGGTGCTGGGTGCTCAGTGCTCAGGGTGCTGGGTGCTCAGTGCTCGGGGTGCTGGGTGCTGAGTGCTCAGGGTGCTGGGTGCTCAGTGCTCGGGGTGCTCGGTGCTCAGTACACAGGGTGCTAGGTGCTCAGTGCTCGGGGTGCTGGGTGCTCAGTGCTCAGTACTCAGGGTGCTGGGTGCTCAGTGCTCTGGGTGCTGGGTGCTCAGTACTCAGGGTGCTGGGTGCTCAGTGCTCAGGGTGCTGGGTGCTCAGTGCTCAGGGTGCTGGGTGCTCAGTGATCGGGGTGCTGGGTGCTCAGTACTCAGGGTGCTCAGTGCTCGGGGAGCTCGGTGCTCAGTACTCAGGGTGCTGGGTGCTCAGTACACAGTGCTCGGGGTCCTGGGTGCTCCGTGCTCGGGGTGCTGGGTGCTCAGTGCTCTGGGTGCTTAGTGCTCAGTACTCAGGGTGCTGGGTGCTCAGTACTCAGGGTGCTCAGTGCTCGGGGTGCTGGGTGCTCAGTGCTCAGGGTGATCGGTGCTCAGTACTCAGGATGCTGGGTGCTCAGTACTCAGGGTGCTGGGTGCTCAGTACTCAGGGTGCTGGTTGCTCAGTCCTCAGGGTGCTCAGTGCTCAGGGTGCTGGGTGATCAGTGCTCGGGGTGTTCGGTGCTCAGTACTCAGGGTGCTGAGTGCCCAGTACTCAGGGTGCTGGGTGCTCAGTACTCAGGGTGCTCATTGCTCAGGGTGCTGGGTGCTCAGTACTCAGGGTGCTGGGTGCTCAGTCCTCAGGGTGCTGGGTGCTCAGTACGTTGGGTGCTCAGTACTCAGGGTGCTCGGTGCTCAGTACTCGGGGTGCTGGGTGCTCATTAATCAGGGTGCTGGGTGCTCAGTACTCAGGGTGCTCAGTGCTTGGGGTGCAGGGTGCTCAGTACTCAGGGTGCTCTGTGCTTGGGGTGCTGGGCGCTCAGTACTCAGGGTGCTGGGTGCTCAGTGCTCAGGGTGTTGGGTGCTCAGTACTCAGGGTGCTGGGTGCTCAGTACTCAGGGTGCTGGGTGCTCAGTGCTCGGGGTGCTGGGTGCTCAGTGCTCGGGGTGCTGGGTGCTCAGTGCTCGGGGTGCTCGGTGCTCAGTGCTCGGGGTGCTGGGTGCTCAGTGCTCAGTACTCAGGGTGCTGGGTGCTCAGTGCTCAGGTTGCTGGGTGCTCGGTGCTCAGTACGCTGGGTGCTCAGTACTCAGGGTGCTGGATGCTCAGTACTCAGGGTGCTCGGTGCTCAGTTCTCAGGGTGCTGGGTGCTCAGTGCTCGGGGTGCTGGGTGCTCAGTACTCAGGGTGCTGGGTGCTCAGTGCTCGGGGTGCTCGGTGCTCAGTACGCTGGGTGCTCAGTATTCAGGGTGCTGGGTGCTCAGTACTCAGGGTGCTGGGTGCTCAGTGCTCAGGGTGCTGGGTGCTCAGTGCTCGGGGTGCTCAGTGCTAAGTACTCAGGGTGCTGGGTGCTCAGTACTCAGGGTGCTGGGTGCTCAGTACTCAGAGTGCTGGGTGCTCAGTGCTCATAGTGCTGGGTGCTCAGTGCTCAGGGTGCTCGGTGCTCAGTACTCATGTTGCTGGGTGCTCATTCTCAGGGTGCTGGGTGCTCAGTACTCAGGTTGCTCAGTACTCTGGGTGCTCGGTGCTCAGTACTCATGGTGCTGGCTGCTCAGTACTCAGGGTGCTCGGTGCTCAGTTCTCAGGGTGCTCGGTGCTCAGTGTTTGGTGTGCTGGGTGCTCAGTACTCAGGGTGCTGGGTGCTCAGTGCTCATGGTGCTCGGTGCTCAGTGCTCTGGGTGCTGGGTGCTCAGTACTCAGTGCTCAGGATGCTGGGTGCTCAGTGCTCAGGGTGCTGGGTGCTCAGTGCTCAGGGAGCTCAGTGCTCAGTGCTCAGTACTTAGGGTGCTGGGTGCTCAGTACTCAGGGTGTTGGGTGCTCAGTGCTCGGGGTGCCCGGTGCTCAGTGCTCTGGGTGCTCGGTGCTCAGTACTCAGGGTGCTGGGTGCTCAGTACTCACGGTGCTGGGTGCTCAGTGCTCGGGGTGCTGGGTGCTCAGTGCTCGGGGTGCTGGGTGCTCAGTGCTCGGGGTGCTGGGTGCTCAGTACTCAGGGTGCTCAGCGCTCAGTACTCAGGGTGCTGGGTGCTCAGTGCTCGGGGTGCTCGTTGCTCAGTACGTTGGGTGCTCAGTGCTCAGGGTGCTGGGTGCTCAGTGCTCAGGGTGCTTGATGCTCAGTACTCAGGGTGCTGGGTGCTCAGTGCTCAGGGTGCTGGGTGCTCAGTGCTCAGGGTGCTGGGTGCTCAGTGCTCAGGGTGCTGGGTGCTCAGTACTCAGGGTGCTGGGTGCTCAGTACTCGGGGTGCTGGGTGCTCAGTGCTCAGCGTGCTGGGTGCTCAGTACTCAGGGTGCTCGGTGCTCAGTGCTTGGGGTGCTGGGTGCTCAGTACTCAGGGTGCTGGGTGCTCAGTTCTCAGGGTGCTGCGTGCTCAGTGCTCAGGGTGATGGGTGCTCAGTACTCAGTGCTCAGGATGCTGGGTGCTCAGTGCTCGGGCCGCTGGGTGCTCAGTGCTCAGTGTGCTGGGTGCTCAGTACTCAGGGTGCTGGGTTCTCAGTACTCAGGGTGCTGGGTGCACAGTGCTAGGGGTGCTGGGTGCTCAGTGCTCGGGGTCTGGGTGCTCAGTACTCAGGGTGCTGGGTGCTCAGTACTCAGGGTGCTGGGTGCTCAGTGCTCAGGGTGCTGGGTGCTCAGTGCTCTGGGTGCTGGGTGCTCAGTGCTCAGGGTGCTGGGTGCTCAGTGCTCAGGGTGCTGGGTGCTCAGTGCTCAGGGTGCTGGGTGCTGAGTGCTCAGGGTGCTGGGTGCTCAGTGCTCGGGGTGCTCGGTGCTCAGTACACAGGGTGCTAGGTGCTCAGTGCTCGGGGTGCTGGGTGCTCAGTGCTCAGTACTCAGGGTGCTGGGTGCTCAGTGCTCGGGGTGCTGGGTGCTCAGTACTCAGGGTGCTGGGTGCTCAGTGCTCAGGGTGCTGGGTGCTCAGTGCTCAGGGTGCTGGGTGCTCAGTGATCGGGGTGCTGGGTGCTCAGTACTCAGGGTGCTCAGTGCTCGGGGAGCTCGGTGCTCAGTACTCAGGGTGCTGGGTGCTCAGTACTCAGTGCTCGGGGTCCTGGGTGCTCCGTGCTCGGGGTGCTGGGTGCTCAGTGCTCTGGGTGCTTAGTGCTCAGTACTCAGGGTGCTGGGTGCTCAGTACTCAGGGTGCTCAGTGCTCGGGGTGCTGGGTGCTCAGTACTCAGGGTGCTGGGTGCTCAGTACTCAGGGTGCTCAGTGCTCGGGGTGCTGGGTGCTCAGTGCTCAGGGTGATCGGTGCTCAGTACTCAGGATGCTGGGTGCTCAGTACTCAGGGTGCTGGGTGCTCAGTACTCAGGGTGCTGGGTGCTCAGTGCTCGGGGTGCTGGGTGCTCAGTACTCAGGGTGCTGGGTGCTCAGTGCTCAGGGTGCTGGTTGCTCAGTCCTCAGCGTGCTCAGTGCTCAGGGTGCTGGTTGCTCAGTCCTCAGGGTGCTCAGTGCTCAGGGTGCTGGGTGATCAGTGCTCGGGGTGTTCGGTGCTCAGTACTCAGGGTGCTGAGTGCCCAGTACTCAGGGTGCTGGGTGCTCAGTACTCAGGGTGCTCATTGCTCAGGGTGCTGGGTGCTCAGTACTCAGGGTGCTGGGTGCTCAGTCCTCAGGGTGCTGGGTGCTCAGTACGTTGGGTGCTCAGTACTCAGGGTGCTCGGTGCTCAGTACTCGGGGTGCTGGGTGCTCATTAATCAGGGTGCTGGGTGCTCAGTACTCAGGGTGCTCAGTGCTTGGGGTGCAGGGTGCTCAGTACTCAGGGTGCTCTGTGCTTGGGGTGCTGGGCGCTCAGTACTCAGGGTGCTGGGTGCTCAGTGCTCAGGGTGTTGGGTGCTCAGTACTCAGGGTGCTGGGTGCTCAGTACTCAGGGTGCTGGGTGCTCAGTGCTCGGGGTGCTGGGTGCTCAGTGCTCGGGGTGCTGGGTGCTCAGTGCTCGGGGTGCTCGGTGCTCAGTGCTTGGGGTGCTGGGTGCTCAGTGCTCAGTACTCAGGGTGCTGGGTGCTCAGTGCTCAGGTTGCTGGGTGCTCGGTGCTCAGTACGCTGGGTGCTCAGTACTCAGGGTGCTGGATGCTCAGTACTCAGGGTGCTCGGTGCTCAGTTCTCAGGGTGCTGGGTGCTCAGTGCTCGGGGTGCTGGGTGCTCAGTACTCAGGGTGCTGGGTGCTCAGTGCTCGGGGTGCTCGGTGCTCAGTACGCTGGGTGCTCAGTATTCAGGGTGCTGGGTGCTCAGTACTCAGGGTGCTGGGTGCTCAGTGCTCAGGGTGCTGGGTGCTCAGTGCTCGGGGTGCTCAGTGCTAAGTACTCAGGGTGCTGGGTGCTCAGTACTCAGGGTGCTGGGTGCTCAGTACTCAGAGTGCTGGGTGCTCAGTGCTCGTAGTGCTGGGTGCTCAGTGCTCAGGGTGCTCAGTGCTCAGTACTCAGGGTGCTGGGTGCTCATTACTCAGGGTGCTGGGTGCTCAGTGCTCGGGGTGCTGGGTGCTCAGTACTCAGGGTGCTGGGTGCTCAGTGCTCAGGGTGCTCGGTGCTCAGTACTCATGTTGCTGGGTGCTCATTCTCAGGGTGCTGGGTGCTCAGTACTCAGGTTGCTCAGTACTCTGGGTGCTCGGTGCTCAGTACTCATGGTGCTGGCTGCTCAGTACTCAGGGTGCTCGGTGCTCAGTTCTCAGGGTGCTCGGTGCTCAGTGTTTGGTGTGCTGGGTGCTCAGTACTCAGGGTGCTGGGTGCTCAGTGCTCATGGTGCTCGGTGCTCAGTGCTCTGGGTGCTGGGTGCTCAGTACTCAGTGCTCAGGATGCTGGGTGCTCAGTGCTCAGGGTGCTGGGTGCTCAGTGCTCAGGGAGCTCAGTGCTCAGTGCTCAGTACTTAGGGTGCTGGGTGCTCAGTACTCAGGGTGTTGGGTGCTCAGTGCTCGGGGTGCCCGGTGCTCAGTGCTCTGGGTGCTCGGTGCTCAGTACTCAGGGTGCTGGGTGCTCAGTACTCACGGTGCTGGGTGCTCAGTGCTCGGGGTGCTGGGTGCTCAGTGCTCGGGGTGCTGGGTGCTCAGTGCTCGGGGTGCTGGGTGCTCAGTACTCAGGGTGCTCAGCGCTCAGTACTCAGGGTGCTGGGTGCTCAGTGCTCGGGGTGCTCGTTGCTCAGTACGTTGGGTGCTCAGTGCTCAGGGTGCTGGGTGCTCAGTGCTCAGGGTGCTTGATGCTCAGTACTCAGGGTGCTGGGTGCTCAGTGCTCAGGGTGCTGGGTGCTCAGTGCTCAGGGTGCTGGGTGCTCAGTGCTCAGGGTGCTGGGTGCTCAGTACTCAGGGTGCTGGGTGCTCAGTACTCGGGGTGCTGGGTGCTCAGTGCTCAGCGTGCTGGGTGCTCAGTACTCAGGGTGCTCGGTGCTCAGTGCTTGGGGTGCTGGGTGCTCAGTACTCAGGGTGCTGGGTGCTCAGTTCTCAGGGTGCTGCGTGCTCAGTGCTCAGGGTGATGGGTGCTCAGTACTCAGTGCTCAGGATGCTGGGTGCTCAGTGCTCGGGCCGCTGGGTGCTCAGTGCTCAGTGTGCTGGGTGCTCAGTACTCAGGGTGCTGGGTTCTCAGTACTCAGGGTGCTGGGTGCACAGTGCTAGGGGTGCTGGGTGCTCAGTGCTCGGGGTCTGGGTGCTCAGTACTCAGGGTGCTGGGTGCTCAGTACTCAGGGTGCTGGGTGCTCAGTGCTCAGGGTGCTGGGTGCTCAGTGCTCTGGGTGCTGGGTGCTCAGTGCTCAGGGTGCTGGGTGCTCAGTGCTCAGGGTGCTGGGTGCTCAGTGCTCAGGGTGCTGGGTGCTGAGTGCTCAGGGTGCTGGGTGCTCAGTGCTCGGGGTGCTCGGTGCTCAGTACACAGGGTGCTAGGTGCTCAGTGCTCGGGGTGCTGGGTGCTCAGTGCTCAGTACTCAGGGTGCTGGGTGCTCAGTGCTCGGGGTGCTGGGTGCTCAGTACTCAGGGTGCTGGGTGCTCAGTGCTCAGGGTGCTGGGTGCTCAGTGCTCAGGGTGCTGGGTGCTCAGTGATCGGGGTGCTGGGTGCTCAGTACTCAGGGTGCTCAGTGCTCGGGGAGCTCGGTGCTCAGTACTCAGGGTGCTGGGTGCTCAGTACTCAGTGCTCGGGGTCCTGGGTGCTCCGTGCTCGGGGTGCTGGGTGCTCAGTGCTCTGGGTGCTTAGTGCTCAGTACTCAGGGTGCTGGGTGCTCAGTACTCAGGGTGCTCAGTGCTCGGGGTGCTGGGTGCTCAGTACTCAGGGTGCTGGGTGCTCAGTACTCAGGGTGCTCAGTGCTCGGGGTGCTGGGTGCTCAGTGCTCAGGGTGATCGGTGCTCAGTACTCAGGATGCTGGGTGCTCAGTACTCAGGGTGCTGGGTGCTCAGTACTCAGGGTGCTGGTTGCTCAGTCCTCAGGGTGCTCAGTGCTCAGGGTGCTGGGTGATCAGTGCTCTGGGTGCTCGGTGCTCAGTACTCAGGGTGCTGAGTGCCCAGTACTCAGGGTGCTGGGTGCTCAGTACTCAGGGTGCTCATTGCTCAGGGTGCTGGTTGCTCAGTACTCAGGGTGCTGGGTGCTCAGTGCTCAGGGTGCTCGGTGCTCAGTACGTTGGGTGCTCAGTACTCAGGGTGCTCGGTGCTCAGTACTCGGGGTGCTGGGTGCTCATTAATCAGGGTGCTGGGTGCTCAGTACTCAGGGTGCTCAGTGCTTGGGGTGCAGGGTGCTCAGTACTCAGGGTGCTCTGTGCTTGGGGTGCTGGGTGCTCAGTACTCAGGGTGCTGGGTGCTCAGTGCTCAGGGTGTTGGGTGCTCAGTACTCAGGGTGCTGGGTGCTCAGTACTCAGGGTGCTGGGTGCTCAGTGCTCGGGGTGCTGGGTGCTCAGTGCTCGGGGTGCTGGGTGCTCAGTGCTCGGGGTGCTGGGTGCTCAGTGCTCAGGGTGCTGGGTGCTCAGTGCTCGGGGTGCTGGGTGCTCAGTGCTCGGGGTGCTTGGTGCTCAGTGCTCGGGGTGCTGGGTTCTCAGTGCTCAGTGTGCTGGGTGCTCGGTGCTCGGGGTGCTGGGTGCTTAGTGCTCGGGGTGCCCGGTGCTCAGTACTCGGGGTTCTGGGTGCTCAGTGCTCAGGGTACTCGGTGCTCAGTACGTTGGGTGCTCAGTACTCAGGGTGCTGGGTGCTCAGTGCTCAGGGTGCTAGGTGCTCAGTGCTCAGGGTGCTGGGTGCTCAGTGCTCAGGGTGCTGGGTGCTCAGTGCTCAGGGTGCTGGGTGCTCGGTGCTCTGGGTGCTGGGTGCTTAGTGCTCGGGGTGCCCGGTGCTCAGTACTCGGGGTGCTCAGTGCTCAGTACTCAGGGTGCTGGGTGCTCAGTGCTCAGGGTGCTGGGTGCTCAGTACTCAGGGTGCTGGGTGCTCGGTGCTCAGTACGCAGTGTGCTCAGTACTCAGGGTGCTGGGTGCTCAGTACTCAGGGTGCTCGGTGCTCAGTGCTCAGGGTGCTAGGTGCTCGGTGCTCGGGGTGCTTGGTGCTTAGTGCTCGGGTTGCTGGGTGCTCAGTACTCAGGGTGCTGGGTGCTAAGTGCTCAGTACTCAGGGTGCTGGGTGCTCAGTGCTCAGGGTTCTGGGTGCTCAGTGCTCAGGGTGCTGGGTGCTCGGAGCTCTGGGTGCTGGGTGCTTAGTGCTCGGGTTGCTGGGTGCTCAGTACTCAGGGTGCTGGGTGCTCAGTTCTCGGGGTGCTGGGTGCTCAGTGCTCAGTACTCAGGGTGCTGGGTGCTCAGTGCTCTGGGTGCTGGGTGCTCAGTACTCAGGGTGCTGGGTGCTCAGTGCTCAGGGTGCTGGGTGCTCAGTGCTCAGGGTGCTGGGTGCTCAGTGATCGGGGTGCTGGGTGCTCAGTACTCAGGGTGCTCAGTGCTCGGGGAGCTCGGTGCTCAGTACTCAGGGTGCTGGGTGCTCAGTACTCAGTGCTCGGGGTCCTGGGTGCTCCATGCTCGGGGTGCTGGGTGCTCAGTGCTCTGGGTGCTTAGTGCTCAGTACTCAGGGTGCTGGGTGCTCAGTACTCAGGGTGCTCAGTGCTCGGGGTGCTGGGTGCTCAGTGCTCAGGGTGATCGGTGCTCAGTACTCAGGATGCTGGGTGCTCAGTACTCAGGGTGCTGGGTGCTCAGTACTCAGGGTGCTGGTTGCTCAGTCCTCAGGGTGCTCAGTGCTCAGGGTGCTGGGTGATCAGTGCTCGGGGTGTTCGGTGCTCAGTACTCAGGGTGCTGAGTGCCCAGTACTCAGGGTGCTGGGTGCTCAGTACTCAGGGTGCTCATTGCTCAGGGTGCTGGGTGCTCAGTACTCAGGGTGCTGGGTGCTCAGTGCTCAGGGTGCTCGGTTCTCAGTACGTTGGGTGCTCAGTACTCAGGGTGCTCGGTGCTCAGTACTCGGGGTGCTGGGTGCTCATTAATCAGGGTGCTGGGTGCTCAGTACTCAGGGTGCTCAGTGCTTGGGGTGCAGGGTGCTCAGTACTCAGGGTGCTCTGTGCTTGGGGTGCTGGGCGCTCAGTACTCAGGGTGCTGGGTGCTCAGTGCTCAGGGTGTTGGGTGCTCAGTACTCAGGGTGCTGGGTGCTCAGTACTCAGGGTGCTGGGTGCTCAGTGCTCGGGGTGCTGGGTGCTCAGTGCTCGGGGTGCTGGGTGCTCAGTGCTCGGGGTGCTCGGTGCTCAGTGCTCGGGGTGCTGGGTGCTCAGTGCTCAGTACTCAGGGTGCTGGGTGCTCAGTGCTCAGGTTGCTGGGTGCTCGGTGCTCAGTACGCTGGGTGCTCAGTACTCAGGGTGCTGGATGCTCAGTACTCAGGGTGCTCGGTGCTCAGTACTCAGGGTGCTGGGTGCTCAGTGCTCGGGGTGCTGGGTGCTCAGTACTCAGGGTGCTGGGTGCTCAGTGCTCAGGGTGCTCGGTGCTCAGTACGCTGGGTGCTCAGTATTCAGGGTGCTGGGTGCTCAGTACTCAGGGTGCTGGGTGCTCAGTGCTCAGGGTGCTGGGTGCTCAGTGCTCGGGGTGCTCAGTGCTAAGTACTCAGGGTGCTGGGTGCTCAGTACTCAGGGTGCTGGGTGCTCAGTACTCAGAGTGCTGGGTGCTCAGTGCTCGTAGTGCTGGGTGCTCAGTGCTCAGGGTGCTCAGTGCTCAGTACTCAGGGTGCTGGGTGCTCATTACTCAGGGTGCTGTGTGCTCAGTGCTCGGGGTGCTGGGTGCTCAGTACTCAGGATGCTGGGTGCTCAGTGCTCAGGGTGCTCGGTGCTCAGTACTCATGTTGCTGGGTGCTCATTCTCAGGGTGCTGGGTGCTCAGTACTCAGGTTGCTCAGTACTCTGGGTGCTCGGTGCTCAGTACTCATGGTGCTGGCTGCTCAGTACTCAGGGTGCTCGGTGCTCAGTTCTCAGGGTGCTCGGTGCTCAGTGTTTGGTGTGCTGGGTGCTCAGTACTCAGGGTGCTGGGTGCTCAGTTCTCATGGTGCTCGGTGCTCAGTGCTCTGGGTGCTGGGTGCTCAGTACTCAGTGCTCAGGATGCTGGGTGCTCAGTGCTCAGGGTGCTGGGTGCTCAGTGCTCAGGGAGCTCAGTGCTCAGTGCTCAGTACTTAGGGTGCTGGGTGCTCAGTACTCAGGGTGTTGGGTGCTCAGTGCTCGGGGTGCCCGGTGCTCAGTGCTCGGGGTGCTCGGTGCTCAGTACTCAGGGTGCTGGGTGTTCAGTACTCACGGTGCTGGGTGCTCAGTGCTCGGGGTGCTGGGTGCTCAGTGCTCGGGGTGCTGGGTGCTCAGTGCTCGGGGTGCTGGGTGCTCAGTACTCGGGGTGCTCGTTGCTCAGTACGTTGGGTGCTCAGTGCTCAGGGTGCTGGGTGCTCAGTGCTCAGGGTGCTTGATGCTCAGTACTCAGGGTGCTGGGTGCTCAGTGCTCAGGGTGCTGGGTGCTCAGTGCTCAGGGTGCTGGGTGCTCAGTGCTCAGGGTGCTGGGTGCTCAGTACTCAGGGTGCTGGGTGCTCAGTACTCGGGGTGCTGGGTGCTCAGTGCTCAGCGTGCTGGGTGCTCAGTACTCAGGGTGCTCGGTGCTCAGTGCTTGGGGTGCTGGGTGCTCAGTAGTCAGGGTGCTGGGTGCTCAGTTCTCAGGGTGCTGCGTGCTCAGTGCTCAGGGTGATGGGTGCTCAGTACTCAGTGCTCAGGATGCTGGGTGCTCAGTGCTCGGGCCGCTGGGTGCTCAGTGCTCAGGGTGCTGGGTGCTCAGTACTCAGGGTGCTGGGTTCTCAGTACTCAGGGTGCTGGGTGCACAGTGCTAGGGGTGCTGGGTGCTCAGTGCTCGGGGTCTGGGTGCTCAGTACTCAGGGTGCTGGGTGCTCAGTACTCAGGGTGCTGGGTGCTCAGTGCTCAGGGTGCTGGGTGCTCAGTGCTCTGGGTGCTGGGTGCTCAGTGCTCAGGGTGCTGGGTGCTCAGTGCTCAGGGTGCTGGGTGATCAGTGCTCAGGGTGCTGGGTGCTGAGTGCTCAGGGTGCTGGGTGCTCAGTGCTCGGGGTGCTCGGTGCTCAGTACACAGGGTGCTAGGTGCTCAGTGCTCGGGGTGCTGGGTGCTCAGTGCTCAGTACTCAGGGTGCTGGGTGCTCAGTGCTCGGGGTGCTGGGTGCTCAGTACTCAGGGTGCTGGGTGCTCAGTGCTCAGGGTGCTGGGTGCTCAGTGCTCAGGGTGCTGGGTGCTCAGTGCTCAGGGTGCTGGGTGCTCAGTGCTCGGGGAGCTCGGTGCTCAGTACTCAGGGTGCTGGGTGCTCAGTACTCAGTGCTCGGGGTCCTGGGTGCTCCGTGCTCGGGGTGCTGGGTGCTCAGTGCTCTGGGTGCTTAGTGCTCACTACTCAGGGTGCTGGGTGCTCAGTACTCAGGGTGCTCAGTGCTCGGGGTGCTGGGTGCTCAGTACTCAGGGTGCTGGGTGCTCAGTACTCAGGGTGCTCAGTGCTCGGGGTGCTGGGTGCTCAGTGCTCAGGGTGATCGGTGCTCAGTACTCAGGATGCTGGGTGCTCAGTACTCAGGGTGCTGGGTGCTCAGTACTCAGGGTGCTGGTTGCTCAGTCCTCAGGGTGCTCAGTGCTCAGGGTGCTGGGTGATCAGTGCTCGGGGTGCTCGGTGCTCAGTACTCAGGGTGCTGAGTGCCCAGTACTCAGGGTGCTGGGTGCTCAGTACTCAGGGTGCTCATTGCTCAGGGTGCTGGTTGCTCAGTACTCAGGGTGCTGGGTGCTCAGTGCTCAGGGTGCTCGGTGCTCAGTACGTTGGGTGCTCAGTACTCAGGGTGCTCGGTGCTCAGTACTCGGGGTGCTGGATGCTCATTAATCAGGGTGCTGGGTGCTCAGTACTCAGGGTGCTCAGTGCTTGGGGTGCAGGGTGCTCAGTACTCAGGGTGCTCTGTGCTTGGGGTGCTGGGTGCTCAGTACTCAGGGTGCTGGGTGCTCAGTGCTCAGGGTGTTGGGTGCTCAGTACTCAGGGTGCTGGGTGCTCAGTACTCAGGGTGCTGGGTGCTCAGTGCTCGGGGTGCTGGGTGCTCAGTGCTCGGGGTGCTGGGTGCTCAGTACTCGGGGTTCTGGGTGCTCAGTGCTCAGGGTACTCGGTGCTCAGTACGTGGGGTGCTCAGTACTCAGGGTGCTGGGTGCTCAGTGCTCAGGGTGCTAGGTGCTCAGTGCTCAGGGTGCTGGGTGCTCAGTGCTCAGGGTGCTGGGTGCTCAGTGCTCAGGGTGCTGGGTGCTCGGTGCTCTGGGTGCTGGGTGCTTAGTGCTCGGGGTGCCCGGTGCTCAGTACTCGGGGTGCTCAGTGCTCAGTACTCAGGGTGCTTCGTGCTCAGTGCTCAGGGTGCTGGGTGCTCAGTACTCAGGGTGCTGGGTGCTCGGTGCTCGGGGTGCTTGGTGCTTAGTGCTCGGGTTGCTGGGTGCTCAGTACTCAGGGTGCTGGGTGCTAAGTGCTCAGTACTCAGGGTGCTGGGTGCTCAGTGCTCAGGGTTCTGGGTGCTCAGTGCTCAGGGTGCTGGGTGCTCGGAGCTCTGGGTGCTGGGTGCTTAGTGCTCGGGTTGCTGGGTGCTCAGTACTCAGGGTGCTGGGTGCTCAGTACTCAGGGTGCTGGGTGCTCAGTGCTCAGGGTGCTGGGTGCTCGGTGCTCGGGGTGCAGGGTGCTTAGTGCTCGGGTTGCTGGGTGCTCAGTACTCAGGGTGCTGGGTGCTCAGTGCTCGGGGTGCTCGGTGCTCAGTGCTCAGTACTCAGGGTGCTGTGTGCTCAGTGCTCAGGGTGCTGTGTGTTCAGTTCTCAGGGTGCTGGGTGCTCAGTACTCAGGGTGCTGGGTGCTCAGTACTCAGGGTGCTGGGTGCTCAGTGCTCAGGGTGCTGGGTGCTCGGTGCTCGGGGTGCTGGGTGTTTAGTGCTCGGGTTGCTGGGTGCTCAGTACTCAGGGTGCTGGGTGCTCAGTGCTCGGGGTGCTGGGTGCTCAGTGCTCAGTACTCAGGGTGCTGGGTGCTCAGTGCTCAGGGTGCTGTGTGCTCAGTGCTCAGGGTGCTGGGTACTCAGTGCTCAGGGTGCTGGGTGCTCAGTACTCAGGGTGCTGGGTGCTCAGTACTCAGGGTGCTGGGTGCTCTGTGCTCGGGGTGCTGGGTGCTCAGTGCTCGCGGTGCTGGGTGCTCAGTGCTCAGGGTGCTCGGTGCTCAGTACTCAGGGTGCTGGGTGCTCAGTGCTCGAGGTGCTCAGTACTCAGGGTGCTGTGTGTTCAGTGCTCAGTGTGCTGGGTGCTCAGTACTCAGGGTGCTCGGTGCTTAGTACTCAGGGTGCTGGGTGCTCAGTACTCCGGGTGCTGGGAGCTCAGTGCTCGGGGTTCTCGGTGCTCAGTGCTCAAGGTGCTGGGTGCTCAGTACTCAGCGTGCTCATTGCTCAGGGTGCTGGGTGCTCAGTACTCAGGGTGCTGGGTGCTCAGTGCTCAGGGTGCTCAGTTCTCAGTACGTTGGGTGCTCAGTACTCAGGGTGCTTGGTGCTCAGTACTCGGGGTGCTGGGTGCTCATTAATCAGGGTGATGGGTGCTCAGTAATCAGGGTGCTCAGTGCTTGGGGTTCAGGGTGCTCAGTACTCAGGGTGTTCTGTGCTTGGGGTGCTGGGTGCTCAGTACTCAGGGTGCTGGGTACTCAGTGCTCAGGGTGTTGGGTGCTCAGTACTCAGGGTGCTGGGTGCTCAGTACTCAGGGTGCTGGGTGCTCAGTGATCGGGGTGCTGGGTGCTCAGTGCTCGGGGTTCTGGGTGCTCAGTGCCCAGGGTGCTGGGTGATCAGTGCTCGGGGTGCTGGGTGCTCAGTGCTCAGGGTGCTGGGTGCTCGGTGCTCGGGGTGCTGGGTGCTTAGTGCTCGTGGTGCCTCGGTGCTCAGTACTCGGGGTTCTGGGTGCTCAGTCCTCAGGGTACTCGGTGCTCAGTACGTTGGGTGTTCAGTACTCAGGGTGCTGGGTGCTCAGTGCTCAGGGTGCTGGGTGCTCAGTGCTCAGGGTGCTGGGTGCTCAGTGCTCAGGGTGCTGGGTGCTCAGTGCTCAGGGTGCTGGGTGCTCAGTGCTCAGGGTGCTGGGTGCTCGGTGCTCTGGGTGCTGGGTGCTTAGTGCTCGGGGTGCTCGGTGCTCAGTACTCGGGGTGCTCAGTGCTCAGTACTCAGGGTGGTGGGTGCTCAGTGCTCAGGGTGCTGGGTGCTCAGTACTCAGGGTGCTGGGTGCTCGGTTCTCAGTACGCTGGGTTCTCAGTACTCAGGGTGCTGGGTGCTCAGTACTCAGGGTGCTCGGTGCTCAGTACTCAGGGTGCTGGGTGCTCAGTGCTCGGGGTGCTGGGTGCTCAGTACTCAGGGTGCTGGGTGCTCAGTGCTCGGGGTGCTCGGTGCTCAGTACGCTGGGTGCTCAGTACTCAGGGTGCTGGGTGCTCAGTACTCAGGGTGCTGGGTGCTTATTACTCAGGGTGCTGGGTGCTCAGTGCTCCGGGTGCTGGGTGCTCAGTGCTCAGTACTCAGGGTGCTGGGTGCTCAGTGCTCAGGTTGCTGGGTGCTTAGTACTCAGGGTGCTGGGTGCTCAGTGCTCCGGGTGCTGGGTGCTCAGTGCTCAGTACTCAGGGTGCTGGGTGCTCGGTGCTCGGGGTGCTGGGTGCTTAGTGCTCGGGGTGCTGTGTGCTCAGTACTCAGGGTGCTGGGTGGTCAGTACTCACGGTGCTGGGTGCTCAGTACTCGGGGTGCTGGGTGCTCACTACTCAGGGTGCTGGGTGCTCAGTACTCAGGGTGCTGGGTGCTCAGTGCTCGGGGTGCTCGGTGCTCAGTACTCAGGGTGCTCATTACTCAGGGTGCTCAGTACTCAGGGTGCTGGGTGCTCAGTACTCAGGGTGCTCAGTACTCAGGGTGCTGGGTGCTCAGTGCTCGGGGTGCTGGGTGCTCAGTACCCAGGGTGCTCAGTACTCAGGGTGCTGGGTGCTCAGTGCTCGGGGTGCTGGGTGCTCAGTGCTCAGGGTGATCGGTGCTCAGTACTCAGGATGCTCTGTGCTCAGTACTCAGGGTGCTGGGTGCTCAGTACACAGGGTGCTGGTTGCTCAGTCCTCAGGGTGCTCAGTGCTCAGGGTGCTGGGTGCTCAGTGCTCGGGGTGCTCGGTGCTCAGTACTCAGGGTGCTGGGTGCTCAGTACTCAGGGTGCTGGGTGCTCAGTACTCAGGGTGCTGGGTGCTCAGTGCTCGTAGTGCTGGGTGCTCAGTGCTCAGTACTCAGGGTGCTGGGTGCTCATTACTCAGGGTGCTGGGTGCTCAGTGCTCGGGGTGCTGGGTGCTCAGTACTCAGGGTGCTGGGTGCTAAGTGCTCGGGGTGCTGGGTGCTCAGTGCTCAGTACTCAGGGTGCTGGGTGCTCAGTACACAGGGTGCTGGGTGCTCAGTGCTCGGGGTGCTGGGTGCTCAGTGCTCGGGGTGCTGGGTGCTCAGTACTCAGGGTGCTGGGTGCTCAGTGCTCAGGGTGTTGGGTGCTCAGTACTCAGGGTGCTGGGTGCTCAGTACTCAGGGTGCTGGGTGCTCAGTGCTCGGGGTGCTGGGTGCTCAGTGCTCGGGGTGCTGGGTGCTCAGTGCTCGGGGTGCTGGGTGCTCAGTGCTCAGGGTGCTGGGTGCTCAGTGCTCGGGGTGCTGGGTGCTCAGTGCTCGGGATGCTTGGTGCTCAGTGCTCGGGGTGCTGGGTTCTCAGTGCTCCGTGTGCTGGGTGCTCGGTGCTCGGGGTGCTGGGTGCTTAGTGCTCGGGGTGCCCGGTGCTCAGTACTCGGGGTTCTGGGTGCTCAGTGCTCAGGGTACTCGGTGCTCAGTACGTTGGGTGCTCAGTACTCAGGGTGCTGGGTGCTCAGTGCTCAGGGTGCTAGGTGCTCAGTGCTCAGGGTGCTGGGTGCTCAGTGCTCAGGGTGCTGGGTGCTCAGTGCTCAGGGTGATGGGTGCTCGGTGCTCTGGGTGCTGGGTGCTTAGTGCTCGGGGTGCCCGGTGCTCAGTACTCGGGGTGCTCAGTGCTCAGTACTCAGGTTGCTGGGTGCTCAGTGCTCAGGGTGCTGGGTGCTCAGTACTCAGGGTGCTGGGTGCTCGGTGCTCAGTACGCAGTGTGCTCAGTACTCAGGGTGCTGGGTGCTCAGTACTCAGGGTGCTCGGTGCTCAGTGCTCAGGGTGCTAGGTGCTCGGTGCTCGGGGTGCTGGGTGCTTAGTGCTCGGGTTGCTGGGTGCTCAGTACTCAGGGTGCTGGGTGCTAAGTGCTCAGTACTCAGAGTGCTGGGTGCTCAGTGCTCAGGGTTCTGGGTGCTCAGTGCTCAGGGTGCTGGGTGCTCAGAGCTCGGGGTGCTGGGTGCTTAGTGCTCGGGTTGCTGGGTGCTCAGTACTCAGGGTGCTGGGTGCTCAGTACTCAGGGTGCTGGGTGCTCAGTGCTCAGGGTGCTGGGTTCTCGGTGCTCGGGGTACAGGGTGCTTAGTGCTCGGGTTGCTGGGTGCTCAGTACTCAGGGTGCTGGGTGCTCAGTGCTCGGGGTGCTGGTTGCTCAGTGCTCAGTTCTCAGGGTGCTGTGTGCTCAGTGCTCAGGGTGCTGTGTGTTCAGTTCTCAGGGTGCTGGGTGCTCAGTACTCAGGGTGCTGGGTGCTCAGTACTCAGGGTGCTGGGTGCTCAGTGCTCAGTGTGCTGGGTGCTCGGTGCTCGGGGTGCTGGGTGTTTATTGCTCGGGTTGCTGGGTGCTCAGTACTCAGGGTGCTGGGTGCTCAGTGCTCGGGGTGCTGGGTGCTCAGTGCTCAGTACTCAGGGTGCTGGGTGCTCAGTGCTCAGGGTGCTGTGTGCTCAGTGCTCAGGGTGCTGGGTACTCAGTGCTCAGGGTGCTGGGTGCTCAGTACTCAGGGTGCTGGGTGCTCAGTACTCAGGGTGCTGGGTGCTCTGTGCTCGGGGTGCTGGGTGCTCAGTGCTCGCGGTGCTGGGTGCTCAGTGCTCAGGGTGCTCGGTGCTCAGTACTCAGGGTGCTGGGTGCTCAGTGCTCGAGGTGCTCAGTACTCAGGGTGCTGTGTGTTCAGTGCTCAGTGTGCTGGGTGCTCAGTACTCAGGGTGCTCGGTGCTTAGTACTCAGGGTGCTGGGTGCTCAGTACTCCGGGTGCTGGGAGCTCAGTGCTCGGGGTTCTCGGTGCTCAGTGCTCAAGGTGCTGGGTGCTCAGTACTCAGCGTGCTCATTGCTCAGGGTGCTGGGTGCTCAGTACTCAGGGTGCTGGGTGCTCAGTGCTCAGGGTGCTCGGTGCTCAGTACGTTGGGTGCTCAGTACTCAGGGTGCTTGGTGCTCAGTACTCGGGGTGCTGGGTGCTCATTAATCAGGGTGATGTGTGCTCAGTGCTTGGGGTTCAGGGTGCTCAGTACTCAGGGTGTTCTGTGCTTGGGGTGCTGGGTGCTCAGTACTCAGGGTGCTGGGTACTCAGTGCTCAGGGTGTTGGGTGCTCAGTACTCAGGGTGCTGGGTGCTCAGTACTCAGGGTGCTGGGTGCTCAGTGCTCGGGGTGTTGGGTGCTCAGTGCTCGGGGTGCTGGGTGCTCAGTGCTCGGGGTTCTGGGTGCTCAGTGCTCGGGGTTCTGGGTGCTCAGTGCCCAGGGTGCTGGGTGATCAGTGCTCGGGGTGCTGGGTGCTCAGTGCTCAGGGTGCTGGGTGCTCGGTGCTCGGGGTGCTGGTTGCTTAGTGCTCGTGGTGCCCGGTGCTCAGTACTCGGGGTTCTGGGTGCTCAGTGCTCAGGGTACTCGGTGCTCAGTACGTTGGGTGCTCAGTACTCAGGGTGCTGGGTGCTCAGTGCTCAGGGTGCTGGATGCTCAGTGCTCAGGGTGCTGGGTGCTCAGTGCTCAGGGTGCTGGGTGCTCAGTGCTCAGGGTGCTGGGTGCTCAGTGCTCAGGGTGCTGGGTGCTCGGTGCTCTGGGTGCTGGGTGCTTAGTGCTCGGGGTGCTCGGTGCTCAGTACTCGGGGTGCTCAGTGCTCAGTACTCAGGGTGGTGGGTGCTCAGTGCTCAGGGTGCTGGGTGCTCAGTACTCAGGGTTCTGGGTGCTCGGTTCTCAGTACGCTGGGTTCTCAGTACTCAGGGTGCTGGGTGCTCAGTACTCAGGGTGCTCGGTGCTCAGTACTCAGGGTGCTGGGTGCTCAGTGCTCGGGGTGCTGGGTGCTCAGTACTCAGGGTGCTGGGTGCTCAGTGCTCGGGGTGCTCGGTGCTCAGTACGCTGGGTGCTCAGTACTCAGGGTGCTGGGTGCTCAGTACTCAGGGTGCTGGGTGCTTAGTACTCAGGGTGCTGGGTGCTCAGTGCTCCGGGTGCTGGGTGCTCAGTGCTCAGTACTCAGGGTGCTGGGTGCTCAGTGCTGAGGTTGCTGGGTGCTCAGTGCTCAGGGTGCTTCGTGCTCGGTGCTCGGTGCTCGGGGTGCTGGGTGCTTAGTGCTCGGGGTGCTGGGTGCTCAGTACTCAGGGTGCTGGGTGGTCAGTACTCACGGTGCTGGGTGCTCAGTACTCGGGGTGCTGGGTGCTCACTACTCAGGGTGCTGGGTGCTCAGTACTCAGGGTGCTGGGTGCTCAGTGCTCGGGGTGCTCGGTGCTCAGTACTCAGGGTGCTCATTACTCAGGGTGCTCAGTACTCAGGGTGCTGGGTGCTCAGTACTCAGGGTGCTCAGTACTCAGGGTGCTGGGTGCTGAGTGCTCGGGGTGCTGGGTGCTCAGTACCCAGGGTGCTCAGTACTCAGGGTGCTGGGTGCTCAGTACTCAGGGTGCTCGGTGCTCAGTACTCAGGGTGCTGGGTGCTCAGTGCTCGGGGTGCTGGGTGCTCAGTACTCAGGGTGCTGGGTGCTCAGTGCTCGGGGTGCTCGGTGCTCAGTACGCTGGGTGCTCAGTACTCAGGGTGCTGGGTGCTCAGTACTCAGGGTGCTGGGTGCTTAGTACTCAGGGTGCTGGGTGCTCAGTGCTCCGGGTGCTGGGTGCTCAGTGCTCAGTACTCAGGGTGCTGGGTGCTCAGTGCTCAGGTTGCTGGGTGCTCAGTGCTCAGGGTGCTTCGTGCTCGGTGCTCGGTGCTCGGGGTGCTGGGTGCTTAGTGCTCGGGGTGCTGGGTGCTCAGTACTCAGGGTGCTGGGTGGTCAGTACTCACGGTGCTGGGTGCTCAGTACTCGGGGTGCTGGGTGCTCACTACTCAGGGTGCTGGGTGCTCAGTACTCAGGGTGCTGGGTGCTCAGTGCTCGGGGTGCTCGGTGCTCAGTACTCAGGGTGCTCATTACTCAGGGTGCTCAGTACTCAGGGTGCTGGGTGCTCAGTACTCAGGGTGCTCAGTACTCAGGGTGCTGGGTGCTCAGTGCTCGGGGTGCTGGGTGCTCAGTACCCAGGGTGCTCAGTACTCAGGGTGCTGGGTGCTCAGTGCTCGGGGTGCTGGGTGCTCAGTGCTCAGGGTGATCGGTGCTCAGTACTCAGGATGCTGGGTGCTCAGTACTCAGGGTGCTGGGTGCTCAGTACACAGGGTGCTGGTTGCTCAGTCCTCAGGGTGCTCAGTGCTCAGGGTGCTGGGTGCTCAGTGCTCGGGGTGCTCGGTGCTCAGTACTCAGGGTGCTGGGTGCTCAGTACTCAGGGTGCTGGGTGCTCATTACTCAGGGTGCTGGGTGCTCAGTGCTCGTAGTGCTGGGTGCTCAGTGCTCAGTACTCAGGGTGCTGGGTGCTCATTACTCAGGGTGCTGGGTGCTCAGTGCTCGGGGTGCTGGGTGCTCAGTACTCAGGTTGCTGGGTGCTCAGTGCTCGGGGTGCTGGGTGCTCAGTGCTCAGTACTCAGGGTGCTGGGTGCTCAGTACACAGGGTGCTGGGTGCTCAGTGCTCGGGGTGCTGGGTGCTCAGTGCTCGGGGTGCTGGGTGCTCAGTACTCAGGGTGCTGGGTGCTCAGTGCTCAGGGTGTTGGGTGCTCAGTACTCAGGGTGCTGGGTGCTCAGTACTCAGGGTGCTGGGTGCTCAGTGCTCGGGTTGCTGGGTGCTCAGTGCTCGGGGTGCTGGGTGCTCAGTGCTCGGGGTGCTGGGTGCTCAGTGCTCAGGGTGCTGGGTGCTCAGTGCTCGGGGTGCTGGGTGCTCAGTGCTCGGGGTGCTTGGTGCTCAGTGCTCGGGGTGCTGGGTTCTCAGTGCTCAGTGTGCTGGGTGCTCGGTGCTCGGGGTGCTGGGTGCTTAGTGCTCGGGGTGCCCGGTGCTCAGTACTCGGGGTTCTGGGTGCTCAGTGCTCAGGGTACTCGGTGCTCAGTACGTTGGGTGCTCAGTACTCAGGGTGCTGGGTGCTCAGTGCTCAGGGTGCTAGGTGCTCAGTGCTCAGGGTGCTGGGTGCTCAGTGCTCAGGGTGCTGGGTGCTCAGTGCTCAGGGTGCTGGGTGCTCGGTGCTCTGGGTGCTGGGTGCTTAGTGCTCGGGGTGCCCGGTGCTCAGTACTCGGGGTGCTCAGTGCTCAGTACTCAGGGTGCTGGGTGCTCAGTGCTCAGGGTGCTGGGTGCTCAGTACTCAGGGTGCTGGGTGCTCGGTGCTCAGTACGCAGTGTGCTCAGTACTCAGGGTGCTGGGTGCTCAGTACTCAGGGTGCTGGGTACTCAGTGCTCAGGGTGCTGGGTTCTCAGTACTCAGGGTGCTGGGTGCTCAGTACTCAGGGTGCTGGGTGCTCTGTGCTCGGGGTGCTGGGTGCTCAGTGCTCGCGGTGCTGGGTGCTCAGTGCTCAGGGTGCTCGGTGCTCAGTACTCAGGGTGCTGGGTGCTCAGTGCTCGAGGTGCTCAGTACTCAGGGTGCTGTGTGTTCAGTGCTCAGTGTGCTGGGTGCTCAGTACTCAGGGTGCTCGGTGCTTAGTACTCAGGGTGCTGGGTGCTCAGTACTCCGGGTGCTGGGTGCTCAGTGCTCGGGGTTATCGGTGCTCAGTGTTCAAGGTGCTGGGTGCTCAGTATTCAGCGTGCTCATTGCTCAGGGTGCTGGGTGCTCAGTACTCAGGGTGCTGGGTGCTCAGTGCTCAGGGTGCTCGGTGCTCAGTACGTTGGGTGCTCAGTACTCAGGGTGCTTGGTGCTCAGTACTCGGGGTGCTGGGTGCTCATTAATCAGGGTGATGGGTGCTCAGTAATCAGGGTGCTCAGTGCTTGGGGTTCAGGGTGCTCAGTACTCAGGGTGTTCTGTGCTTGGGGTGCTGGGTGCTCAGTACTCAGGGTGCTGGGTGCTCAGTGCTCAGGGTGTTGAGTGCTCAGTACTCAGGGTGCTGGGTGCTCAGTACTCAGGGTGCTGGGTGCTCAGTGCTCGGGGTGTTGGGTGCTCAGTGCTCGGGGTGCTGGGTGCTCAGTGCTCGGGGTGCTGGGTGCTCAGTGCTCGGGGTTCTGGGTGCTCAGTGCCCAGGGTGCTGGGTGATCAGTGCTCGGGGTGCTGGGTGCTCAGTGCTCAGGGTGCTGGGTGCTCGGTGCTCGGGGTGCTGGGTGCTTAGTGCTCGTGGTGCCCGGTGCTCAGTACTCGGGGTTCTGGGTGCTCAGTGCTCAGGGTACTCGGTGCTCAGTACGTTGGGTGCTCAGTACTCAGGGTGCTGGGTGCTCAGTGCTCAGGGTGCTGGGTGCTCAGTGCTCAGGGTGCTGGGTGCTCAGTGCTCAGGGTGCTGGGTGCTCAGTGCTCAGGGTGCTGGGTGCTCAGTGCTCAGGGTGCTGGGTGCTCGGTGCTCTGGGTGCTGGGTGCTTAGTGCTCGGGGTGCTCGGTGCTCAGTACTCGGGGTGCTCAGTGCTCAGTACTCAGGGTGGTGGGTGCTCAGTGCTCAGGGTGCTGGGTGCTCAGTACTCAGGTTGCTGGGTGCTCGGTTCTCAGGGTGCTGGGTGCTCAGTGCTCGGGGTGCTCGGTGCTCAGTACTCTGGGTGCTCAGTACTCAGGGTGCTGGGTGCTCAGTACTCAGGGTGCTGGGTGCTTAGTACTCAGTGTGCTGGCTGCTCAGTGCTCCGGGTGCTGGGTGCTCAGTGCTCAGTACTCAGGGTGCTGGGTGCTCAGTGCTCAGGTTGCTGGGTGCTCAGTGCTCAGGGTGCTTCGTGCTCGGTGCTCGGTGCTCGGGGTGCTGGGTGCTTAGTGCTCGGGGTGCTGGGTGCTCAGTACTCAGGGTGCTGGGTGGTCAGTACTCACGGTGCTGGGTGCTCAGTACTCGGGGTGCTGGGTGCTCACTACTCAGGGTGCTGGGTGCTCAGTACTCAGGGTGCTGGGTGCTCAGTGCTCGGGGTGCTCGGTGCTCAGTACTCAGGGTGCTCATTACTCAGGGTGCTCAGTACTCAGGGTGCTGGGTGCTCAGTACTCAGGGTGCTCAGTACTCAGGGTGCTGGGTGCTCAGTGCTCGGGGTGCTGGGTGCTCAGTACCCAGGGTGCTCAGTACTCAGGGTGCTGGGTGCTCAGTGCTCGGGGTGCTGGGTGCTCAGTGCTCAGGGTGATCGGTGCTCAGTACTCAGGATGCTGGGTGCTCAGTACTCAGGGTGCTGGGTGCTCAGTACACAGGGTGCTGGTTGCTCAGTCCTCAGGGTGCTCAGTGCTCAGGGTGCTGGGTGCTCAGTGCTCGGGGTGCTCGGTGCTCAGTACTCAGGGTGCTGGGTGCTCAGTACTCAGGGTGCTGGGTGCTCAGTACTCAGGGTGCTGGGTGCTCAGTGCTCGTAGTGCTGGGTGCTCAGTGCTCAGTACTCAGGGTGCTGGGTGCTCATTACTCAGGGTGCTGGGTGCTCAGTGCTCGGGGTGCTGGGTGCTCAGTACTCAGGGTGCTGGGTGCTCAGTGCTCAGGGTGCTCGGTGCTCAGTACTCATGGTGCTGGGTGGTCATTCTCAGGGTGCTGGGTGCTCAGTACTCAGGTTGCTCAGTACACTGGGTGCTCGGTGCTCAGTACTCATGGTGCTGGCTGCTCAGTACTAAGGGTGCTCGGTGCTCAGTTCTCAGGGTGCTCGGTGCACAGTGTTTGGGGTGCTGGGTGCTCAGTACTCAGGGTGCTGAGTGCTCAGTGCTCAGGGTGCTCGGTGCTCAGTGCTCTGGGTGCTGGGTGCTCAGTACTCAGTGCTCAGGATGCTGGGTGCTCAGTGCTCAGGGTGCTGGGTGCTCAGTGCTCAGGGAGCTCAGTGCTCAGTACTTAGGGTGCTGGGTGCTCAGTACTCAGGGTGCTGGGTGCTCAGTGCTCGGGGTGCCCGGTGCTCAGTGCTCGGGGTGCTCGGTGCTCAGTACTCAGGGTGCTGGGTGCTCAGTACTCACGGTGCTGGGTGCTCAGTGCTCGGGGTGCTGGGTGCTCAGTGCTCGGGGTGCTGGGTGCTCAGTGCTCAGGGTGCTGGGTGCTCAGTATTCAGGGTGCTGGGTGCTCAGTGCTTGGGGTGCTGGGTGCTCAGTACTCAGGGTGCTGGGTGCTCAGTACTCAGGGTGCTCGGTGCTCAGTGCTTGGTGTGCTGGGTGCTCAGTACTCAGGGTGCTGGGTGCTCAGTGCTCAGGGTGCTGCGTGCTCAGTGCTCAGGGTGCTGGGTGCTCAGTACTCAGTGCTCAGGATGCTGGGTGCTCAGTGCTCGGGCTGCTGGGTGCTCAGTGCTCAGGGTGCTGGGTGCTCAGTACTCAGGGTGCTGGGTGCTCAGTTCTCAGGGTGCTGGGTGCTCAGTGCTCTGGGTGCTGGGTGCTCAGTGCTCGGGGTTCTCGGTGCTCAGTGCTCAAGGTGCTGGGTGCTCAGTACTCAGGGTGCTCATTGCTCAGGGTGCTGGGTGCTCAGTACTCAGGGTGCTGGGTGCTCAGTGCTCAGGGTGATGGGTGCTCAGTACTCAGGGTGCTCAGTGCTTGGGGTGCAGGGTGCTCAGTACTCAGGGTGCTCTGTGCTTGCTGTGCTGGGTGCTCAGTACTCAGGGTGCTGGGTGCTCAGTACTCAGGGTGCTGGGTGCTCAGTGCTCGGGGTGCTGGGTGCTCAGTGCTCGGGGTGCTGGGTGCTCAGTGCTCGGGGTGCTGGGTGCTCAGTGCTCGGGGTTCTGGGTGCTCAGTGCCCGGGGTGCTGGGTGCTCAGTGCTCGGGGTGCTGGGTGCTCAGTGCTCAGGGTGCTGGGTGCTCGGTGCTCGGGGTGCTGGGTGCTTAGTGCTCGGGGTGCCCGGTGCTCAGTACTCGGGGTGCTCAGTGCTCAGTACTCAGGGTGCTGGGTGCTCAGTGCTCAGGGTGCTGGGTGCTCAGTACTCAGGGTGCTGGGTGCTCGGTGCTCAGTACGCAGTGTGCTCAGTACTCAGGGTGCTGGGTGCTCAGTACTCAGGGTGCTCGGTGCTCAGTGCTCAGGGTGCTAGGTGCTCGGTGCTCGGGGTGCTGGGTGCTTAGTGCTCGGGTTGCTGGGTGCTCAGTACTCAGGGTGCTGGGTGCTAAGTGCTCAGTACTCAGGGTGCTGGGTGCTCAGTGCTCAGGGTTCTGGGTGCTCAGTGCTCAGGGTGCTGGGTGCTCGGAGTTCGGGGTGCTGGGTGCTTAGTGCTCGGGTTGCTGGGTGCTCAGTACTCAGGGTGCTGGGTGCTCAGTACTCAGGGTGCTGGGTGCTCAGTGCTCAGGGTGCTGGGTGCTCGGTGCTCAGGGTGCAGGGTGCTTAGTGCTCGGGTTGCTGGGTGCTCAGTACTCATGGTGCTGGGTGCTCAGTGCTCGGGGTGCTGGGTGCTCAGTGCTCAGTACTCAGGGTGCTGTGTGCTCAGTGCTCAGGGTGCTGTGTGTTCAGTTCTCAGGGTGCTGGGTGCTCAGTACTCAGGGTGCTGGGTGCTCAGTACTCAGGGTGCTGGGTGCTCAGTGCTCAGGGTGCTGGGTGCTCGGTGTTCGGGGTGCTGGGTGTTTAGTGCTCGGGTTGCTGGGTGCTCAGTACTCAGGGTGCTGGGTACTCAGTGCTCAGGGTGCTGGGTGCTCAGTACTCAGGGTGCTGGGTGCTCAGTACTCAGGGTGCTGGGTGCTCTGTGCTCGGGGTGCTGGGTGCTCAGTGCTCGCGGTGCTGGGTGCTCAGTGCTCAGGGTGCTCGGTGCTCAGTACTCAGGGTGCTGGGTGCTCAGTGCTCGAGGTGCTCAGTACTCAGGGTGCTGTGTGTTCAGTGCTCAGTGTGCTGGGTGCTCAGTACTCAGGGTGCTCGGTGCTTAGTACTCAGGGTGCTGGGTGCTCAGTACTCCGGGTGCTGGGTGCTCAGTGCTCGGGGTTATCGGTGCTCAGTGTTCAAGGTGCTGGGTGCTCAGTATTCAGCGTGCTCATTGCTCAGGGTGCTGGGTGCTCAGTACTCAGGGTGCTGGGTGCTCAGTGTTCAGGGTGCTCGGTGCTCAGTACGTTGGGTGCTCAGTACTCAGGGTGCTTGGTGCTCAGTACTCGGGGTGCTGGGTGCTCATTAATCAGGGTGATGGGTGCTCAGTAATCAGGGTGCTCAGTGCTTGGGGTTCAGGGTGCTCAGTACTCAGGGTGTTCTGTGCTTGGGGTGCTGGGTGCTCAGTACTCAGGGTGCTGGGTGCTCAGTGCTCAGGGTGTTGGGTGCTCAGTACTCAGGGTGCTGGGTGCTCAGTACTCAGGGTGCTGGGTGCTCAGTGCTCGGGGTGTTGGGTGCTCAGTGCTCGGGGTGCTGGGTGCTCAGTGCTCGGGGTGCTGGGTGCTCAGTGCTCGGGGTTCTGGGTGCTCAGTGCCCAGGGTGCTGGGTGATCAGTGCTCGGGGTGCTGGGTGCTCAGTGCTCAGTACTCAGGGTGCTGGGTGCTCAGTGCTCAGGTTGCTGGGTGCTTAGTACTCAGGGTGCTGGGTGCTCAGTGCTCCGGGTGCTGGGTGCTCAGTGCTCAGTACTCAGGGTGCTGGGTGCTCGGTGCTCGGGGTGCTGGGTGCTTAGTGCTCGGGGTGCTGTGTGCTCAGTACTCAGGGTGCTGGGTGGTCAGTACTCACGGTGCTGGGTGCTCAGTACTCGGGGTGCTGGGTGCTCACTACTCAGGGTGCTGGGTGCTCAGTACTCAGGGTGCTGGGTGCTCAGTGCTCGGGGTGCTCGGTGCTCAGTACTCAGGGTGCTCATTACTCAGGGTGCTCAGTACTCAGGGTGCTGGGTGCTCAGTACTCAGGGTGCTCAGTACTCAGGGTGCTGGGTGCTCAGTGCTCGGGGTGCTGGGTGCTCAGTACCCAGGGTGCTCAGTACTCAGGGTGCTGGGTGCTCAGTGCTCGGGGTGCTGGGTGCTCAGTGCTCAGGGTGATCGGTGCTCAGTACTCAGGATGCTCTGTGCTCAGTACTCAGGGTGCTGGGTGCTCAGTACACAGGGTGCTGGTTGCTCAGTCCTCAGGGTGCTCAGTGCTCAGGGTGCTGGGTGCTCAGTGCTCGGGGTGCTCGGTGCTCAGTACTCAGGGTGCTGGGTGCTCAGTACTCAGGGTGCTGGGTGCTCAGTACTCAGGGTGCTGGGTGCTCAGTGCTCGTAGTGCTGGGTGCTCAGTGCTCAGTACTCAGGGTGCTGGGTGCTCATTACTCAGGGTGCTGGGTGCTCAGTGCTCGGGGTGCTGGGTGCTCAGTACTCAGGGTGCTGGGTGCTAAGTGCTCGGGGTGCTGGGTGCTCAGTGCTCAGTACTCAGGGTGCTGGGTGCTCAGTACACAGGGTGCTGGGTGCTCAGTGCTCGGGGTGCTGGGTGCTCAGTGCTCGGGGTGCTGGGTGCTCAGTACTCAGGGTGCTGGGTGCTCAGTGCTCAGGGTGTTGGGTGCTCAGTACTCAGGGTGCTGGGTGCTCAGTACTCAGGGTGCTGGGTGCTCAGTGCTCGGGGTGCTGGGTGCTCAGTGCTCGGGGTGCTGGGTGCTCAGTGCTCGGGGTGCTGGGTGCTCAGTGCTCAGGGTGCTGGGTGCTCAGTGCTCGGGGTGCTGGGTGCTCAGTGCTCGGGGTGCTTGGTGCTCAGTGCTCGGGGTGCTGGGTTCTCAGTGCTCCGTGTGCTGGGTGCTCGGTGCTCGGGGTGCTGGGTGCTTAGTGCTCGGGGTGCCCGGTGCTCAGTACTCGGGGTTCTGGGTGCTCAGTGCTCAGGGTACTCGGTGCTCAGTACGTTGGGTGCTCAGTACTCAGGGTGCTGGGTGCTCAGTGCTCAGGGTGCTAGGTGCTCAGTGCTCAGGGTGCTGGGTGCTCAGTGCTCAGGGTGCTGGGTGCTCAGTGCTCAGGGTGATGGGTGCTCGGTGCTCTGGGTGCTGGGTGCTTAGTGCTCGGGGTGCCCGGTGCTCAGTACTCGGGGTGCTCAGTGCTCAGTACTCAGGTTGCTGGGTGCTCAGTGCTCAGGGTGCTGGGTGCTCAGTACTCAGGGTGCTGGGTGCTCGGTGCTCAGTACGCAGTGTGCTCAGTACTCAGGGTGCTGGGTGCTCAGTACTCAGGGTGCTCGGTGCTCAGTGCTCAGGGTGCTAGGTGCTCGGTGCTCGGGGTGCTGGGTGCTTAGTGCTCGGGTTGCTGGGTGCTCAGTACTCAGGGTGCTGGGTGCTAAGTGCTCAGTACTCAGAGTGCTGGGTGCTCAGTGCTCAGGGTTCTGGGTGCTCAGTGCTCAGGGTGCTGGGTGCTCGGAGCTCGGGGTGCTGGGTGCTTAGTGCTCGGGTTGCTGGGTGCTCAGTACTCAGGGTGCTGGGTGCTCAGTACTCAGGGTGCTGGGTGCTCAGTGCTCAGGGTGCTGGGTTCTCGGTGCTCGGGGTACAGGGTGCTTAGTGCTCGGGTTGCTGGGTGCTCAGTACTCAGGGTGCTGGGTGCTCAGTGCTCGGGGTGCTGGTTGCTCAGTGCTCAGTTCTCAGGGTGCTGTGTGCTCAGTGCTCAGGGTGCTGTGTGTTCAGTTCTCAGGGTGCTGGGTGCTCAGTACTCAGGGTGCTGGGTGCTCAGTACTCAGGGTGCTGGGTGCTCAGTGCTCAGTGTGCTGGGTGCTCGGTGCTCGGGGTGCTGGGTGTTTATTGCTCGGGTTGCTGGGTGCTCAGTACTCAGGGTGCTGGGTGCTCAGTGCTCGGGGTGCTGGGTGCTCAGTGCTCAGTACTCAGGGTGCTGGGTGCTCAGTGCTCAGGGTGCTGTGTGCTCAGTGCTCAGGGTGCTGGGTACTCAGTGCTCAGGGTGCTGGGTGCTCAGTACTCAGGGTGCTGGGTGCTCAGTACTCAGGGTGCTGGGTGCTCTGTGCTCGGGGTGCTGGGTGCTCAGTGCTCGCGGTGCTGGGTGCTCAGTGCTCAGGGTGCTCGGTGCTCAGTACTCAGGGTGCTGGGTGCTCAGTGCTCGAGGTGCTCAGTACTCAGGGTGCTGTGTGTTCAGTGCTCAGTGTGCTGGGTGCTCAGTACTCAGGGTGCTCGGTGCTTAGTACTCAGGGTGCTGGGTGCTCAGTACTCCGGGTGCTGGGAGCTCAGTGCTCGGGGTTCTCGGTGCTCAGTGCTCAAGGTGCTGGGTGCTCAGTACTCAGCGTGCTCATTGCTCAGGGTGCTGGGTGCTCAGTACTCAGGGTGCTGGGTGCTCAGTGCTCAGGGTGCTCGGTGCTCAGTACGTTGGGTGCTCAGTACTCAGGGTGCTTGGTGCTCAGTACTCGGGGTGCTGGGTGCTCATTAATCAGGGTGATGTGTGCTCAGTGCTTGGGGTTCAGGGTGCTCAGTACTCAGGGTGTTCTGTGCTTGGGGTGCTGGGTGCTCAGTACTCAGGGTGCTGGGTACTCAGTGCTCAGGGTGTTGGGTGCTCAGTACTCAGGGTGCTGGGTGCTCAGTACTCAGGGTGCTGGGTGCTCAGTGCTCGGGGTGTTGGGTGCTCAGTGCTCGGGGTGCTGGGTGCTCAGTGCTCGGGGTTCTGGGTGCTCAGTGCTCGGGGTTCTGGGTGCTCAGTGCCCAGGGTGCTGGGTGATCAGTGCTCGGGGTGCTGGGTGCTCAGTGCTCAGGGTGCTGGGTGCTCGGTGCTCGGGGTGCTGGTTGCTTAGTGCTCGTGGTGCCCGGTGCTCAGTACTCGGGGTTCTGGGTGCTCAGTGCTCAGGGTACTCGGTGCTCAGTACGTTGGGTGCTCAGTACTCAGGGTGCTGGGTGCTCAGTGCTCAGGGTGCTGGATGCTCAGTGCTCAGGGTGCTGGGTGCTCAGTGCTCAGGGTGCTGGGTGCTCAGTGCTCAGGGTGCTGGGTGCTCAGTGCTCAGGGTGCTGGGTGCTCGGTGCTCTGGGTGCTGGGTGCTTAGTGCTCGGGGTGCTCGGTGCTCAGTACTCGGGGTGCTCAGTGCTCAGTACTCAGGGTGGTGGGTGCTCAGTGCTCAGGGTGCTGGGTGCTCAGTACTCAGGGTTCTGGGTGCTCGGTTCTCAGTACGCTGGGTTCTCAGTACTCAGGGTGCTGGGTGCTCAGTACTCAGGGTGCTCGGTGCTCAGTACTCAGGGTGCTGGGTGCTCAGTGCTCGGGGTGCTGGGTGCTCAGTACTCAGGGTGCTGGGTGCTCAGTGCTCGGGGTGCTCGGTGCTCAGTACGCTGGGTGCTCAGTACTCAGGGTGCTGGGTGCTCAGTACTCAGGGTGCTGGGTGCTTAGTACTCAGGGTGCTGGGTGCTCAGTGCTCCGGGTGCTGGGTGCTCAGTGCTCAGTACTCAGGGTGCTGGGTGCTCAGTGCTGAGGTTGCTGGGTGCTCAGTGCTCAGGGTGCTTCGTGCTCGGTGCTCGGTGCTCGGGGTGCTGGGTGCTTAGTGCTCGGGGTGCTGGGTGCTCAGTACTCAGGGTGCTGGGTGGTCAGTACTCACGGTGCTGGGTGCTCAGTACTCGGGGTGCTGGGTGCTCACTACTCAGGGTGCTGGGTGCTCAGTACTCAGGGTGCTGGGTGCTCAGTGCTCGGGGTGCTCGGTGCTCAGTACTCAGGGTGCTCATTACTCAGGGTGCTCAGTACTCAGGGTGCTGGGTGCTCAGTACTCAGGGTGCTCAGTACTCAGGGTGCTGGGTGCTGAGTGCTCGGGGTGCTGGGTGCTCAGTACCCAGGGTGCTCAGTACTCAGGGTGCTGGGTGCTCAGTACTCAGGGTGCTCGGTGCTCAGTACTCAGGGTGCTGGGTGCTCAGTGCTCGGGGTGCTGGGTGCTCAGTACTCAGGGTGCTGGGTGCTCAGTGCTCGGGGTGCTCGGTGCTCAGTACGCTGGGTGCTCAGTACTCAGGGTGCTGGGTGCTCAGTACTCAGGGTGCTGGGTGCTTAGTACTCAGGGTGCTGGGTGCTCAGTGCTCCGGGTGCTGGGTGCTCAGTGCTCAGTACTCAGGGTGCTGGGTGCTCAGTGCTCAGGTTGCTGGGTGCTCAGTGCTCAGGGTGCTTCGTGCTCGGTGCTCGGTGCTCGGGGTGCTGGGTGCTTAGTGCTCGGGGTGCTGGGTGCTCAGTACTCAGGGTGCTGGGTGGTCAGTACTCACGGTGCTGGGTGCTCAGTACTCGGGGTGCTGGGTGCTCACTACTCAGGGTGCTGGGTGCTCAGTACTCAGGGTGCTGGGTGCTCAGTGCTCGGGGTGCTCGGTGCTCAGTACTCAGGGTGCTCATTACTCAGGGTGCTCAGTACTCAGGGTGCTGGGTGCTCAGTACTCAGGGTGCTCAGTACTCAGGGTGCTGGGTGCTCAGTGCTCGGGGTGCTGGGTGCTCAGTACCCAGGGTGCTCAGTACTCAGGGTGCTGGGTGCTCAGTGCTCGGGGTGCTGGGTGCTCAGTGCTCAGGGTGATCGGTGCTCAGTACTCAGGATGCTGGGTGCTCAGTACTCAGGGTGCTGGGTGCTCAGTACACAGGGTGCTGGTTGCTCAGTCCTCAGGGTGCTCAGTGCTCAGGGTGCTGGGTGCTCAGTGCTCGGGGTGCTCGGTGCTCAGTACTCAGGGTGCTGGGTGCTCAGTACTCAGGGTGCTGGGTGCTCATTACTCAGGGTGCTGGGTGCTCAGTGCTCGTAGTGCTGGGTGCTCAGTGCTCAGTACTCAGGGTGCTGGGTGCTCATTACTCAGGGTGCTGGGTGCTCAGTGCTCGGGGTGCTGGGTGCTCAGTACTCAGGTTGCTGGGTGCTCAGTGCTCGGGGTGCTGGGTGCTCAGTGCTCAGTACTCAGGGTGCTGGGTGCTCAGTACACAGGGTGCTGGGTGCTCAGTGCTCGGGGTGCTGGGTGCTCAGTGCTCGGGGTGCTGGGTGCTCAGTACTCAGGGTGCTGGGTGCTCAGTGCTCAGGGTGTTGGGTGCTCAGTACTCAGGGTGCTGGGTGCTCAGTACTCAGGGTGCTGGGTGCTCAGTGCTCGGGTTGCTGGGTGCTCAGTGCTCGGGGTGCTGGGTGCTCAGTGCTCGGGGTGCTGGGTGCTCAGTGCTCAGGGTGCTGGGTGCTCAGTGCTCGGGGTGCTGGGTGCTCAGTGCTCGGGGTGCTTGGTGCTCAGTGCTCGGGGTGCTGGGTTCTCAGTGCTCAGTGTGCTGGGTGCTCGGTGCTCGGGGTGCTGGGTGCTTAGTGCTCGGGGTGCCCGGTGCTCAGTACTCGGGGTTCTGGGTGCTCAGTGCTCAGGGTACTCGGTGCTCAGTACGTTGGGTGCTCAGTACTCAGGGTGCTGGGTGCTCAGTGCTCAGGGTGCTAGGTGCTCAGTGCTCAGGGTGCTGGGTGCTCAGTGCTCAGGGTGCTGGGTGCTCAGTGCTCAGGGTGCTGGGTGCTCGGTGCTCTGGGTGCTGGGTGCTTAGTGCTCGGGGTGCCCGGTGCTCAGTACTCGGGGTGCTCAGTGCTCAGTACTCAGGGTGCTGGGTGCTCAGTGCTCAGGGTGCTGGGTGCTCAGTACTCAGGGTGCTGGGTGCTCGGTGCTCAGTACGCAGTGTGCTCAGTACTCAGGGTGCTGGGTGCTCAGTACTCAGGGTGCTGGGTACTCAGTGCTCAGGGTGCTGGGTGCTCAGTACTCAGGGTGCTGGGTGCTCAGTACTCAGGGTGCTGGGTGCTCTGTGCTCGGGGTGCTGGGTGCTCAGTGCTCGCGGTGCTGGGTGCTCAGTGCTCAGGGTGCTCGGTGCTCAGTACTCAGGGTGCTGGGTGCTCAGTGCTCGAGGTGCTCAGTACTCAGGGTGCTGTGTGTTCAGTGCTCAGTGTGCTGGGTGCTCAGTACTCAGGGTGCTCGGTGCTTAGTACTCAGGGTGCTGGGTGCTCAGTACTCCGGGTGCTGGGTGCTCAGTGCTCGGGGTTATCGGTGCTCAGTGTTCAAGGTGCTGGGTGCTCAGTATTCAGCGTGCTCATTGCTCAGGGTGCTGGGTGCTCAGTACTCAGGGTGCTGGGTGCTCAGTGCTCAGGGTGCTCGGTGCTCAGTACGTTGGGTGCTCAGTACTCAGGGTGCTTGGTGCTCAGTACTCGGGGTGCTGGGTGCTCATTAATCAGGGTGATGGGTGCTCAGTAATCAGGGTGCTCAGTGCTTGGGGTTCAGGGTGCTCAGTACTCAGGGTGTTCTGTGCTTGGGGTGCTGGGTGCTCAGTACTCAGGGTGCTGGGTGCTCAGTGCTCAGGGTGTTGAGTGCTCAGTACTCAGGGTGCTGGGTGCTCAGTACTCAGGGTGCTGGGTGCTCAGTGCTCGGGGTGTTGGGTGCTCAGTGCTCGGGGTGCTGGGTGCTCAGTGCTCGGGGTGCTGGGTGCTCAGTGCTCGGGGTTCTGGGTGCTCAGTGCCCAGGGTGCTGGGTGATCAGTGCTCGGGGTGCTGGGTGCTCAGTGCTCAGGGTGCTGGGTGCTCGGTGCTCGGGGTGCTGGGTGCTTAGTGCTCGTGGTGCCCGGTGCTCAGTACTCGGGGTTCTGGGTGCTCAGTGCTCAGGGTACTCGGTGCTCAGTACGTTGGGTGCTCAGTACTCAGGGTGCTGGGTGCTCAGTGCTCAGGGTGCTGGGTGCTCAGTGCTCAGGGTGCTGGGTGCTCAGTGCTCAGGGTGCTGGGTGCTCAGTGCTCAGGGTGCTGGGTGCTCAGTGCTCAGGGTGCTGGGTGCTCGGTGCTCTGGGTGCTGGGTGCTTAGTGCTCGGGGTGCTCGGTGCTCAGTACTCGGGGTGCTCAGTGCTCAGTACTCAGGGTGGTGGGTGCTCAGTGCTCAGGGTGCTGGGTGCTCAGTACTCAGGTTGCTGGGTGCTCGGTTCTCAGGGTGCTGGGTGCTCAGTGCTCGGGGTGCTCGGTGCTCAGTACTCTGGGTGCTCAGTACTCAGGGTGCTGGGTGCTCAGTACTCAGGGTGCTGGGTGCTTAGTACTCAGTGTGCTGGCTGCTCAGTGCTCCGGGTGCTGGGTGCTCAGTGCTCAGTACTCAGGGTGCTGGGTGCTCAGTGCTCAGGTTGCTGGGTGCTCAGTGCTCAGGGTGCTTCGTGCTCGGTGCTCGGTGCTCGGGGTGCTGGGTGCTTAGTGCTCGGGGTGCTGGGTGCTCAGTACTCAGGGTGCTGGGTGGTCAGTACTCACGGTGCTGGGTGCTCAGTACTCGGGGTGCTGGGTGCTCACTACTCAGGGTGCTGGGTGCTCAGTACTCAGGGTGCTGGGTGCTCAGTGCTCGGGGTGCTCGGTGCTCAGTACTCAGGGTGCTCATTACTCAGGGTGCTCAGTACTCAGGGTGCTGGGTGCTCAGTACTCAGGGTGCTCAGTACTCAGGGTGCTGGGTGCTCAGTGCTCGGGGTGCTGGGTGCTCAGTACCCAGGGTGCTCAGTACTCAGGGTGCTGGGTGCTCAGTGCTCGGGGTGCTGGGTGCTCAGTGCTCAGGGTGATCGGTGCTCAGTACTCAGGATGCTGGGTGCTCAGTACTCAGGGTGCTGGGTGCTCAGTACACAGGGTGCTGGTTGCTCAGTCCTCAGGGTGCTCAGTGCTCAGGGTGCTGGGTGCTCAGTGCTCGGGGTGCTCGGTGCTCAGTACTCAGGGTGCTGGGTGCTCAGTACTCAGGGTGCTGGGTGCTCAGTACTCAGGGTGCTGGGTGCTCAGTGCTCGTAGTGCTGGGTGCTCAGTGCTCAGTACTCAGGGTGCTGGGTGCTCATTACTCAGGGTGCTGGGTGCTCAGTGCTCGGGGTGCTGGGTGCTCAGTACTCAGGGTGCTGGGTGCTCAGTGCTCAGGGTGCTCGGTGCTCAGTACTCATGGTGCTGGGTGGTCATTCTCAGGGTGCTGGGTGCTCAGTACTCAGGTTGCTCAGTACACTGGGTGCTCGGTGCTCAGTACTCATGGTGCTGGCTGCTCAGTACTAAGGGTGCTCGGTGCTCAGTTCTCAGGGTGCTCGGTGCACAGTGTTTGGGGTGCTGGGTGCTCAGTACTCAGGGTGCTGAGTGCTCAGTGCTCAGGGTGCTCGGTGCTCAGTGCTCTGGGTGCTGGGTGCTCAGTACTCAGTGCTCAGGATGCTGGGTGCTCAGTGCTCAGGGTGCTGGGTGCTCAGTGCTCAGGGAGCTCAGTGCTCAGTACTTAGGGTGCTGGGTGCTCAGTACTCAGGGTGCTGGGTGCTCAGTGCTCGGGGTGCCCGGTGCTCAGTGCTCGGGGTGCTCGGTGCTCAGTACTCAGGGTGCTGGGTGCTCAGTACTCACGGTGCTGGGTGCTCAGTGCTCGGGGTGCTGGGTGCTCAGTGCTCGGGGTGCTGGGTGCTCAGTGCTCAGGGTGCTGGGTGCACAGTATTCAGGGTGCTGGGTGCTCAGTGCTTGGGGTGCTGGGTGCTCAGTACTCAGGGTGCTGGGTGCTCAGTACTCAGGGTGCTCGGTGCTCAGTGCTTGGTGTGCTGGGTGCTCAGTACTCAGGGTGCTGGGTGCTCAGTGCTCAGGGTGCTGCGTGCTCAGTGCTCAGGGTGCTGGGTGCTCAGTACTCAGTGCTCAGGATGCTGGGTGCTCAGTGCTCGGGCTGCTGGGTGCTCAGTGCTCAGGGTGCTGGGTGCTCAGTACTCAGGGTGCTGGGTGCTCAGTTCTCAGGGTGCTGGGTGCTCAGTGCTCTGGGTGCTGGGTGCTCAGTGCTCGGGGTTCTCGGTGCTCAGTGCTCAAGGTGCTGGGTGCTCAGTACTCAGGGTGCTCATTGCTCAGGGTGCTGGGTGCTCAGTACTCAGGGTGCTGGGTGCTCAGTGCTCAGGGTGATGGGTGCTCAGTACTCAGGGTGCTCAGTGCTTGGGGTGCAGGGTGCTCAGTACTCAGGGTGCTCTGTGCTTGCTGTGCTGGGTGCTCAGTACTCAGGGTGCTGGGTGCTCAGTACTCAGGGTGCTGGGTGCTCAGTGCTCGGGGTGCTGGGTGCTCAGTGCTCGGGGTGCTGGGTGCTCAGTGCTCGGGGTGCTGGGTGCTCAGTGCTCGGGGTTCTGGGTGCTCAGTGCCCGGGGTGCTGGGTGCTCAGTGCTCGGGGTGCTGGGTGCTCAGTGCTCAGGGTGCTGGGTGCTCGGTGCTCGGGGTGCTGGGTGCTTAGTGCTCGGGGTGCCCGGTGCTCAGTACTCGGGGTGCTCAGTGCTCAGTACTCAGGGTGCTGGGTGCTCAGTGCTCAGGGTGCTGGGTGCTCAGTACTCAGGGTGCTGGGTGCTCGGTGCTCAGTACGCAGTGTGCTCAGTACTCAGGGTGCTGGGTGCTCAGTACTCAGGGTGCTCGGTGCTCAGTGCTCAGGGTGCTAGGTGCTCGGTGCTCGGGGTGCTGGGTGCTTAGTGCTCGGGTTGCTGGGTGCTCAGTACTCAGGGTGCTGGGTGCTAAGTGCTCAGTACTCAGGGTGCTGGGTGCTCAGTGCTCAGGGTTCTGGGTGCTCAGTGCTCAGGGTGCTGGGTGCTCGGAGTTCGGGGTGCTGGGTGCTTAGTGCTCGGGTTGCTGGGTGCTCAGTACTCAGGGTGCTGGGTGCTCAGTACTCAGGGTGCTGGGTGCTCAGTGCTCAGGGTGCTGGGTGCTCGGTGCTCAGGGTGCAGGGTGCTTAGTGCTCGGGTTGCTGGGTGCTCAGTACTCATGGTGCTGGGTGCTCAGTGCTCGGGGTGCTGGGTGCTCAGTGCTCAGTACTCAGGGTGCTGTGTGCTCAGTGCTCAGGGTGCTGTGTGTTCAGTTCTCAGGGTGCTGGGTGCTCAGTACTCAGGGTGCTGGGTGCTCAGTACTCAGGGTGCTGGGTGCTCAGTGCTCAGGGTGCTGGGTGCTCGGTGTTCGGGGTGCTGGGTGTTTAGTGCTCGGGTTGCTGGGTGCTCAGTACTCAGGGTGCTGGGTACTCAGTGCTCAGGGTGCTGGGTGCTCAGTACTCAGGGTGCTGGGTGCTCAGTACTCAGGGTGCTGGGTGCTCTGTGCTCGGGGTGCTGGGTGCTCAGTGCTCGCGGTGCTGGGTGCTCAGTGCTCAGGGTGCTCGGTGCTCAGTACTCAGGGTGCTGGGTGCTCAGTGCTCGAGGTGCTCAGTACTCAGGGTGCTGTGTGTTCAGTGCTCAGTGTGCTGGGTGCTCAGTACTCAGGGTGCTCGGTGCTTAGTACTCAGGGTGCTGGGTGCTCAGTACTCCGGGTGCTGGGTGCTCAGTGCTCGGGGTTATCGGTGCTCAGTGTTCAAGGTGCTGGGTGCTCAGTATTCAGCGTGCTCATTGCTCAGGGTGCTGGGTGCTCAGTACTCAGGGTGCTGGGTGCTCAGTGTTCAGGGTGCTCGGTGCTCAGTACGTTGGGTGCTCAGTACTCAGGGTGCTTGGTGCTCAGTACTCGGGGTGCTGGGTGCTCATTAATCAGGGTGATGGGTGCTCAGTAATCAGGGTGCTCAGTGCTTGGGGTTCAGGGTGCTCAGTACTCAGGGTGTTCTGTGCTTGGGGTGCTGGGTGCTCAGTACTCAGGGTGCTGGGTGCTCAGTGCTCAGGGTGTTGGGTGCTCAGTACTCAGGGTGCTGGGTGCTCAGTACTCAGGGTGCTGGGTGCTCAGTGCTCGGGGTGTTGGGTGCTCAGTGCTCGGGGTGCTGGGTGCTCAGTGCTCGGGGTGCTGGGTGCTCAGTGCTCGGGGTTCTGGGTGCTCAGTGCCCAGGGTGCTGGGTGATCAGTGCTCGGGGTGCTGGGTGCTCAGTGCTCAGGGTGCTGGGTGCTCGGTGCTCGGGGTGCTGGGTGCTTAGTGCTCGTGGTGCCCGGTGCTCAGTACTCGGGGTTCTGGGTGCTCAGTGCTCAGGGTACTCGGTGCTCAGTACGTTGGGTGCTCAGTACTCAGGGTGCTGGGTGCTCAGTGCTCAGGGTGCTGGGTGCTCAGTACTCAGGGTGCTGGGTGCTCAGTGCTCAGGGTGCTGGGTGCTCAGTGCTCAGGGTGCTGGGTGCTCAGTGCTCAGGGTGCTGGGTGCTCGGTGCTCTGGGTGCTGGGTGCTTAGTGCTCGGGGTGCTCGGTGCTCAGTACTCGGGGTGCTCAGTGCTCAGTACTCAGGGTGGTGGGTGCTCAGTGCTCAGGGTGCTGGGTGCTCAGTACTCAGGTTGCTGGGTGCTCGGTTCTCAGGGTGCTGGGTGCTCAGTGCTCGGGGTGCTCGGTGCTCAGTACTCTGGGTGCTCAGTACTCAGGGTGCTGGGTGCTCAGTACTCAGGGTGCTGGGTGCTTAGTACTCAGTGTGCTGGCTGCTCAGTGCTCCGGGTGCTGGGTGCTCAGTGCTCAGTACTCAGGGTGCTGGGTGCTCAGTGCTCAGGTTGCTGGGTGCTCAGTGCTCAGGGTGCTTCGTGCTCGGTGCTCGGTGCTCGGGGTGCTGGGTGCTTAGTGCTCGGGGTGCTGGGTGCTCAGTACTCAGGGTGCTGGGTGGTCAGTACTCACGGTGCTGGGTGCTCAGTACTCGGGGTGCTGGGTGCTCACTACTCAGGGTGCTGGGTGCTCAGTACTCAGGGTGCTGGGTGCTCAGTGCTCGGGGTGCTCGGTGCTCAGTACTCAGGGTGCTCATTACTCAGGGTGCTCAGTACTCAGGGTGCTGGGTGCTCAGTACTCAGGGTGCTCAGTACTCAGGGTGCTGGGTGCTCAGTGCTCGGGGTGCTGGGTGCTCAGTACCCAGGGTGCTCAGTACTCAGGGTGCTGGGTGCTCAGTGCTCGGGGTGCTGGGTGCTCAGTGCTCAGGGTGATCGGTGCTCAGTACTCAGGATGCTGGGTGCTCAGTACTCAGGGTGCTGGGTGCTCAGTACACAGGGTGCTGGTTGCTCAGTCCTCAGGGTGCTCAGTGCTCAGGGTGCTGGGTGCTCAGTGCTCGGGGTGCTCGGTGATCAGTACTCAGGGTGCTGGGTGCTCAGTACTCAGGGTGCTGGGTGCTCAGTACTCAGGGTGCTGGGTGCTCAGTGCTCGTAGTGCTGGGTGCTCAGTGCTCAGTACTCAGGGTGCTGGGTGCTCATTACTCAGGGTGCTGGGTGCTCAGTGCTTAGAGTGCTGGGTGCTCAGTACTCAGGGTGCTGGGTGGTCATTCTCAGGGTGCTGGGTGCTCAGTACTCAGGTTGCTCAGTACACTGGGTGCTCGGTGCTCAGTACTCATGGTGCTGGCTGCTCAGTACTAAGGGTGCTCGGTGCTCAGTTCTCAGGGTGCTCGGTGCACAGTGTTTGGGGTGCTGGGTGCTCAGTACTCAGGGTGCTGAGTGCTCAGTGCTCAGGGTGCTCGGTGCTCAGTGCTCTGGGTGCTGGGTGCTCAGTACTCAGTGCTCAGGATGCTGGGTGCTCAGTGCTCAGGGTGCTGGGTGCTCAGTGCTCAGGGAGCTCAGTGCTCAGTACTAAGGGTGCTGGGTGCTCAGTACTCAGGGTGCTGGGTGCTCAGTGCTCGGGGTGCCCGGTGCTCAGTGCTCGGGGTGCTCGGTGCTCAGTACTCAGGGTGCTGGGTGCTCAGTACTCACGGTGCTGGGTGCTCAGTGCTCGGGGTGCTGGGTGCTCAGTGCTCGGGGTGCTGGGTGCTCAGTGCTCAGGGTGCTGGGTGCTCAGTATTCAGGGTGCTGGGTGCTCAGTGCTTGGGGTGCTGGGTGCTCAGTACTCAGGGTGCTGGGTGCTCAGTACTCAGGGTGCTCGGTGCTCAGTGCTTGGTGTGCTGGGTGCTCAGTACTCAGGGTGCTGGGTGCTCAGTGCTCAGGGTGCTGCGTGCTCAGTGCTCAGGGTGCTGGGTGCTCAGTACTCAGTGCTCAGGATGCTGGGTGCTCAGTGCTCGGGCTGCTGGGTGCTCAGTGCTCAGGGTGCTGGGTGCTCAGTACTCAGGGTGCTGGGTGCTCAGTTCTCAGGGTGCTGGGTGCTCAGTGCTCTGGGTGCTGGGTGCTCAGTGCTCGGGGTTCTCGGTGCTCAGTGCTCAAGGTGCTGGGTGCTCAGTACTCAGGGTGCTCATTGCTCAGGGTGCTGGGTGCTCAGTACTCAGGGTGCTGGGTGCTCAGTGCTCAGGGTGATGGGTGCTCAGTACTCAGGGTGCTCAGTGCTTGGGGTGCAGGGTGCTCAGTACTCAGGGTGCTCTGTGCTTGCTGTGCTGGGTGCTCAGTACTCAGGGTGCTGGGTGCTCAGTACTCAGGGTGCTGGGTGCTCAGTGCTCGGGGTGCTGGGTGCTCAGTGCTCGGGGTGCTGGGTGCTCAGTGCTCAGGGTGCTGGGTGCTCAGTGCTCGGGGTTCTGGGTGCTCAGTGCCCGGGGTGCTGGGTGCTCAGTGCTCGGGGTGCTGGGTGCTCAGTGCTCAGGGTGCTGGGTGCTCGGTGCTCGGGGTGCTGGGTGCTTAGTGCTCGGGGTGCCCGGTGCTCAGTACTCCGGGTTCTGGGTGCTCAGTGCTCAGGGTACTCGGTGCTCAGTACGTTGGGTGCTCAGTACTCAGGGTGCTGGGTGCTCAGTGCTCAGGGTGCTGGGTGCTCAGTGCTCGGGGTGCTGGGTGCTCAGTGCTCAGTACTCAGGGTGCTGGGTGCTCAGTGCTCAGGTTGCTGGGTGCTCAGTGCTCAGGGTGCTTCGTGCTCGGTGCTCGGTGCTCGGGGTGCTGGGTGCTTAGTGCTCGGGGTGCTGGGTGCTCAGTACTCAGAGTGCTGGGTGGTCAGTACTCACGGTGCTGGGTGCTCAGTACTCGGGGTGCTGGGTGCTCACTACTCAGGTTGCTGGGTGCTCATTACTCAGGGTGCTCAGTACTCAGGGTGCTGGGTGCTCAGTACTCAGGGTGCTCAGTACTCAGGGTGCTGGGTGCTCAGTGCTCGGGGTGCTGGGTGCTCAGTACTCAGGGTGCTCAGTACTCTGGGTGCTGGGTGCTCAGTGCTCGGGGTGCTGGGTGCTCAGTGCTCAGGGTGATCGGTGCTCAGTACTCAGGATGCTGGGTGCTCAGTACTCAGGGTGCTGGGTGCTCAGTACTCAGGGTGCTGGTTGCACAGTCCTCAGGGTGCTCAGTGCTCAGGGTGCTGGGTGCTTAGTGCTCAGGGTGCTCGGTGCTCAGTACTCAGGGTGCTGGGTGCTCAGTACTCAGGGTGCTGGGTGCTCAGTACTCAGGGTGCTGGGTGCTCAGTGCTCGTAGTGCTGGGTGCTCAGTGCTCAGGGTGCTCAGTGCTCAGTACTCAGGGTGCTGGGTGCTCATTACTCAGGGTGCTGGGTGCTCAGTGCTCGGGGTGCTGGGTGCTCAGTACTCAGGGTGCTGGGTGCTCAGTGCTCAGGGTGCTCGGTGCTCAGTACTCATGGTGCTGGGTGCTCATTCTCAGGGTGCTGAGTGCTCAGTACTCAGGTTGCTCAGTACTCTGGGTGCTCGGTGCTCAGTACTCATGGTGCTGGCTGCTCAGTGCTAAGGGTGCTCGGTGCTCAGTTCTCAGGGTGCTCGGTGCTCAGTGTTTGGGGTGCTGGGTGCTCAGTAATCAGGGTGCTGAGTGCTCAGTGCTCAGGGTGCTCGGTGCTCAGTGCTCTGGGTGCTGGGTGCTCAGTACTCAGTGCTCAGGATGCTGGGTGCTCAGTGCTCAGGGTGCTTGGTGCTCAGTGCTCAGGGAGCTCAGTGCTCAGTACTTAGGGTGCTGGGTGCTCAGTACTCAGGGTGCTGGGTGCTCAGTGCTCGGGGTGCCCTGTGCTCAGTGCTCGGTGTGCACAGTGCTCAGTACTCAGGGTGCTGGGTGCTCAGTATTCACGGTGCTGGGTGCTCAGTGCTCGGGGTGCTGGGTGCTCAGTGCTCGGGGTGCTGGGTGCTCAGTACTCAGGGTGCTGGGTGCTCAGTGCTCAGGGTGCTGGGTGCTCAGTACTCAGGGTGCTGGGTGCTCAGTGCTCGGGGTGCCCTGTGCTCAGTGCTCGGTGTGCTCGGTGCACAGTACTCAGGGTGCTCAGCGCTCAGTACTCAGGGTGCTGGGTGATCAGTGCTCAGGGTGCTCATTGCTCAGTACGTTGGGTGCTCAGTGCTCAGGGTGCTGGCTGCTCAGTGCTCAGGGTGCTGGGTGCTCAGTGCTCAGGGTGCTTGATGCTCAGTACTCAGGGTGCTGGGTGCTCAGTGCTCAGGGTGCTGGGTGGTCAGTGCTCGGGGTGCTGGTTGCTCAGTGCTCAGGGTGCTGGGTGCTCAGTACTCAGGGTGCTGGGTGCTCAGTACTCGCGGTGCTGGGTGCTCAGTGCTCAGCGTGCTGGGTGCTCAGTACTCAGGGTGCTCGGTGCTCAGTGCTTGGGGTGCCGGGTGCTCAGTACTCAGGGTGCTGGGTGCTCAGTGCTCAGGGTGCTGCGTGCTCAGTGCTCAGGGTGCTGGGTGCTCAGTACTCAGTGCTCAGGATGCTGGGTGCACAGTGCTCGGGCTGCTTGGTGCTCAGTGCTCAGGGTGCTGGGTGCTCAGTACTCAGGGTGCTCAGTGCTCGGGGAGCTCGTTGCTCAGTACTCAGGGTGCTGGGTGCTCAGTACTCAGTGATCGGGGTCCTGGGTGCTCCGTGCTCGGGGTGCTGGGTGCTCAGTGCTCTGGGTGCTTAGTGTTCAGTACTCAGGGTACTGGGTGCTCAGTACTCAGGGTGCTCAGTGCTCGGGGTGCTGGGTGCTCAGTACTCAGGGTGCTGGGTGCTCAGTACTCAGGGTGCTCAGTGCTCAGGGTGCTGGGTGATCACTGCTCGGGGTGCTCGGTGCTCAGTACTCAGGGTGCTGAGTGCTCAGTACTCAGGGTGCTGGGTGCTCAGTACTCAGGGTGCTGGGTGATCAGTGCTCGGGGTGCTGGGTGCTCAGTGCTCAGGGTGCTCAGTGCTCAGTACTCAGGGTGCTCAGTGCTCAGTACTCAGGGTGCTGGGTGCTCAGTGCTCAGGGTGCTGGGTGCTCAGTACTCAGGGTGCTGGGTGCTCGGTGCTCAGTACGCTGGGTGCTCAGTACTCAGGGTGCTGGGTGCTCAGTACTCACGGTGCTGTGTGCTCAGTGTTCGGGGTGCTGGGTGCTCAGTACTCAGGGTGCTGGGTGCTCAGTGCTCGGGGTGCTCGGTGCTCAGTACGCTGGGTGCTCAGTACTCAGGGTGCTGGGTGCTCAGTACTCAGGGTGCTGGGTGCTTAGTACTCAGGCTGCTGGGTGCTCAGTGCTCAGGGTGCTGGGTGCTCAGTGCTCAGTACTCAGGGTGCTGGGTGCTCAGTGCTCAGGGTGCTGGGTGCTTGGTGCTCGGGGTGCTGGGTGCTTAGTGCTCGGGGTGCTGGGTGCTCAGTACTCAGGGTGCTGGTTGGTCAGTACTCACGATGCTGGGTGCTCAGTACTCGGGGTGCTGGGTGCTCACTACTCAGTGTGCTGGGTGCTCAGTACTCAGGGTGCTCGGTGCTCAGTGCTTGGGGTGCTGGGTGCTCAGTACTCAGGGTGCTGGGTGCTCAGTGCTCAGGGTGCTGCGTTCTCAGTGCTCAGGGTGCTGTGTGATCAGTACTCAGTGCTCAGGATGCTGGGTGCTCAGTGCTCGGGCTGCTGGGTGCTCAGTGCTCAGGGTGCTGGGTGCTCAGTACTCAGGGTGCTGGGTGCTCAGTGCTCAGGGTGCTCGGTGCTCAGTACGTTGGGTGCTCAGTACTCAGGGTGCTCGGTGCTCAGTACTCGGGGTGCTGGGTGCTCATTAATCAGGGTGCTGGGTGCTCAGTACTCAGGGTGCTCATTGCTCAGGGTGCTGGGTGCTCAGTACTCAGGGTGCTGGGTGCTCCGTACTCAGGGTGCTCTGTGCTTGCTGTGCTGAGTGCTCAGTGCTCGGGGTTCTCGGTGCTCAGTGCTCAAGGTGCTGGGTGCTCAGTACTCAGGGTGCTCATTGCTCAGGGTGCTGGGTGCTCAGTACTCAGGGTGCTGGGTGCTCAGTGCTCAGGGTGATGGGTGCTCAGTACTCAGGGTGCTCAGTGCTTGGGGTGCAGGGTGCTCAGTACTCAGGGTGCTCTGTGCTTGCTGTGCTGGGTGCTCAGTACTCAGGGTGCTGGGTGCTCAGTACTCAGGGTGCTGGGTGCTCAGTGCTCGGGGTGCTGGGTGCTCAGTGCTCGGGGTGCTGGGTGCTCAGTGCTCGGGGTGCTGGGTGCTCAGTGCTCGGGGTTCTGGGTGCTCAGTGCCCGGGGTGCTGGGTGCTCAGTGCTCGGGGTGCTGGGTGCTCAGTGCTCAGGGTGCTGGGTGCTCGGTGCTCGGGGTGCTGGGTGCTTAGTGCTCGGGGTGCCCGGTGCTCAGTACTCCGGGTTCTGGGTACTCAGTGCTCAGGGTACTCGGTGCTTAGTACGTTGGGTGCTCAGTACTCAGGGTGCTGGGTGCTCAGTGCTCAGGGTGCTGGGTGCTCAGTGCTCGGGGTGCTGGGTGCTCAGTGCTCAGTACTCAGGGTGCTGGGTGCTCAGTGCTCAGGTTGCTGGGTGCTCAGTGCTCAGGGTGCTTCGTGCTCGGTGCTCGGTGCTCGGGGTGCTGGGTGCTTAGTGCTCGGGGTGCTGGGTGCTCAGTACTCAGGGTGCTGGTTGGTCAGTACTCACGGTGCTGGGTGCTCAGTACTCGGGGTGCTGGGTGCTCACTACTCAGGGTGCTGGGTGCTCAGTACTCAGCGTGCTGGGTGCTCAGTGCTCGGGGTGCTCGGTGCTCAGTACTCAGGGTGCTCATTACTCAGGGTGCTCAGTACTCAGGGTGCTGGGTGCTCAGTACTCAGGGTGCTCAGTACTCAGGGTGCTGGGTGCTCAGTGCTCGGGGTGCTGGGTGCTCAGTACTCAGGGTGCTCAGTACTCTGGGTGCTGGGTGCTCAGTGCTCGGGGTGCTGGGTGCTCAGTGCTCAGGGTGATCGGTGCTCAGTACTCAGGATGCTGGGTGCTCAGTACTCAGGGTGCTGGGTGCTCAGTACTCAGGGTGCTGGTTGCACAGTCCTCAGGGTGCTCAGTGCTCAGGGTGCTGGGTGCTCAGTGCTCAGGGTGCTCGGTGCTCAGTACTCAGGGTGCTGGGTGCTCAGTACTCAGGGTGCTGGGTGCTCAGTACTCAGGGTGCTGGGTGCTCAGTGCTCGTAGTGCTGGGTGCTCAGTGCTCAGGGTGCTCAGTGCTCAGTACTCAGGGTGCTGGGTGCTCATTACTCAGGGTGCTGGGTGCTCAGTGCTCGGGGTGCTGGGTGCTCAGTACTCAGGGTGCTGGGTGCTCAGTGCTCAGGGTGCTCGGTGCTCAGTACTCATGGTGCTGGGTGCTCATTCTCAGGGTGCTGAGTGCTCAGTACTCAGGTTGCTCAGTACTCTGGGTGCTCGGTGCTCAGTACTCATGGTGCTGGCTGCTCAGTGCTAAGGGTGCTCGGTGCTCAGTTCTCAGGGTGCTCGGTGCTCAGTGTTTGGGGTGCTGGGTGCTCAGTACTCAGGGTGCTGAGTGCTCAGTGCTCAGGGTGCTCGGTGCTCAGTGCTCTGGGTGCTGGGTGCTCAGTACTCAGTGCTCAGGATGCTGGGTGCTCAGTGCTCAGGGTGCTTGGTGCTCAGTGCTCAGGGAGCTCAGTGCTCAGTACTTAGGGTGCTGGGTGCTCAGTACTCAGGGTGCTGGGTGCTCAGTGCTCGGGGTGCCCTGTGCTCAGTGCTCGGTGTGCTCAGTGCTCAGTACTCAGGGTGCTGGGTGCTCAGTATTCACGGTGCTGGGTGCTCAGTGCTCGGGGTGCTGGGTGCTCAGTGCTCGGTGTGCTGGGTGCTCAGTACTCAGGGTGCTGGGTGCTCAGTGCTCAGGGTGCTGGGTGCTCAGTACTCAGGGTGCTGGGTGCTCAGTGCTCGGGGTGCCCTGTGCTCAGTGCTCGGTGTGCTCGGTGCTCAGTACTCAGGGTGCTCAGCGCTCAGTACTCAGGGTGCTGGGTGATCAGTGCTCAGGGTGCTCGTTGCTCAGTACGTTGGGTGCTCAGTGCTCAGGGTGCTGGCTGCTCAGTGCTCAGGGTGCTGGGTGCTCAGTGCTCAGGGTGCTTGATGCTCAGTACTCAGGGTGCTGGGTGCTCAGTGCTCAGGGTGCTGGGTGGTCAGTGCTCGGGGTGCTGGTTGCTCAGTGCTCAGGGTGCTGGGTGCTCAGTACTCAGGGTGCTGGGTGCTCAGTACTCGCGGTGCTGGGTGCTCAGTGCTCAGCGTGCTGGGTGCTCAGTACTCAGGGTGCTCGGTGCTCAGTGCTTGGGGTGCCGGGTGCTCAGTACTCAGGGTGCTGGGTGCTCAGTGCTCAGGGTGCTGCGTGCTCAGTGCTCAGGGTGCTGGGTGCTCAGTACTCAGTGCTCAGGATGCTGGGTGCACAGTGCTCGGGCTGCTTGGTGCTCAGTGCTCAGGGTGCTGGGTGCTCAGTACTCAGGGTGCTCAGTGCTCGGGGAGCTCGGTGCTCAGTACTCAGGGTGCTGGGTGCTCAGTACTCAGTGATCGGGGTCCTGGGTGCTCCGTGCTCGGGGTGCTGGGTGCTCAGTGCTCTGGGTGCTTAGTGTTCAGTACTCAGGGTACTGGGTGCTCAGTACTCAGGGTGCTCAGTGCTCGGGGTGCTGGGTGCTCAGTACTCAGGGTGCTGGGTGCTCAGTACTCAGGGTGCTCAGTGCTCAGGGTGCTGGGTGATCACTGCTCGGGGTGCTCGGTGCTCAGTACTCAGGGTGCTGAGTGCTCAGTACTCAGGGTGCTGGGTGCTCAGTACTCAGGGTGCTGGGTGATCAGTGCTCGGGGTGCTGGGTGCTCAGTGCTCAGGGTGCTCAGTGCTCAGTACTCAGGGTGCTCAGTGCTCAGTACTCAGGGTGCTGGGTGCTCAGTGCTCAGGGTGCTGGGTGCTCAGTACTCAGGGTGCTGGGTGCTCGGTGCTCAGTACGCTGGGTACTCAGTACTCAGGGTGCTGGGTGCTCAGTACTCACGGTGCTGTGTGCTCAGTGCTCGGGGTGCTGGGTGCTCAGTACTCAGGGTGCTGGGTGCTCAGTGCTCGGGGTGCTCGGTGCTCAGTACGCTGGGTGCTCAGTACTCAGGGTGCTGGGTGCTCAGTACTCAGGGTGCTGGGTGCTTAGTACTCAGGCTGCTGGGTGCTCAGTGCTCAGGGTGCTGGGTGCTCAGTGCTCAGTACTCAGGGTGCTGGGTGCTCAGTGCTCAGGGTGCTGGGTGCTTGGTGCTCGGGGTGCTGGGTGCTTAGTGCTCGGGGTGCTGGGTGCTCAGTACTCAGGGTGCTGGTTGGTCAGTACTCACGATGCTGGGTGCTCAGTACTCGGGGTGCTGGGTGCTCACTACTCAGTGTGCTGGGTGCTCAGTACTCAGGGTGCTCGGTGCTCAGTGCTTGGGGTGCTGGGTGCTCAGTACTCAGGGTGCTGGGTGCTCAGTGCTCAGGGTGCTGCGTTCTCAGTGCTCAGGGTGCTGTGTGATCAGTACTCAGTGCTCAGGATGCTGGGTGCTCAGTGCTCGGGCTGCTGGGTGCTCAGTGCTCAGGGTGCTGGGTGCTCAGTACTCAGGGTGCTGGGTGCTCAGTGCTCAGGGTGCTCGGTGCTCAGTACGTTGGGTGCTCAGTACTCAGGGTGCTCGGTGCTCAGTACTCGGGGTGCTGGGTGCTCATTAATCAGGGTGCTGGGTGCTCAGTACTCAGGGTGCTCATTGCTCAGGGTGCTGGGTGCTCAGTACTCAGGGTGCTGGGTGCTCAGTGCTCAGGGTGCTCGGTGCTCAGTACGTTGGGTGCTCAGTACTCAGGGTGCTCGGTGCTCAGTACTCGGGGTGCTGGGTGCTCATTAATCAGGGTGCTGGGTGCTCAGTACTCAGGGTGCTCAGTGCTTGGGGTGCACGGTGCTCAGTACTCAGGGTGCTCTGTGCTTGGGGTGCTGGGCGCTCAGTACTCAGGGTGCTGGGTCCTCAGTGCTCAGGGTGTTGGGTGCTCAGTACTCAGGGTGCTGGGTGCTCAGTACTCAGGGTGCTGGGTGCTCAGTGCTCGGGGTGCTGGGTGCTCAGTGCTCGGGTTGCTGGGTGCTCAGTGCTCGGGGTGCTCGGTGCTCAGTGCTCGGGGTGCTGGGTGCTCAGTGCTCAGTACTCAGGGTGCTGGGTGCTCAGTGCTCAGGTTGCTGGGTGCTCGGTGCTCAGTACGCTGGGTTCTCAGTACTCAGGGTGCTGGATGCTCAGTACTCAGGGTGCTCGGTGCTCAGTACTCAGGGTGCTGGGTGCTCAGTGCTCGGGGTGCTGGGTGCTCAGTACTCAGGGTGCTGGGTGCTCAGTGCTCAGGGTGCTGGGTGCTCAGTGCTCGGGGTGCTCAGTGCTAAGTACTCAGGGTGCTGGGTGCTCAGTACTCAGGGTGCTGGGTGCTCAGTACTCAGGGTGCTGGGTGCTCAGTGCTCGTAGTGCTGGGTGCTCAGTGCTCAGGGTGCTCAGTGCTCAGTACTCAGGGTGCTGGGTGCTCATTACTCAGGGTGCTGGGTGCTCAGTGCTCGGGGTGCTGGGTGCTCAGTACTCAGGGTGCTGGGTGCTCAGTGCTCAGGGTGCTCGGTGCTCAGTACTCATGTTGCTGGGTGCTCATTCTCAGGGTGCTGGGTGCTCAGTACTCAGGTTGCTCAGTACTCTGGGTGCTCGGTGCTCAGTACTCATGGTGCTGGCTGCTCAGTACTCAGGGTGCTCGGTGCTCAGTTCTCAGGGTGCTCGGTGCTCAGTGTTTGGTGTGCTGGGTGCTCAGTACTCAGGGTGCTGGGTGCTCAGTGCTCATGGTGCTCGGTGCTCAGTGCTCTGGGTGCTGGGTGCTCAGTACTCAGTGCTCAGGTTGCTGGGTGCTCAGTGCTCAGGGTGCTGGGTGCTCAGTGCTCAGGGAGCTCAGTGCTAAGTGCTCAGTACTTAGGGTGCTGGGTGCTCAGTACTCAGGGTGTTGGGTGCTCAGTGCTCGGGGTGCCCGGTGCTCAGTGCTCGGGGTGCTCGGTGCTCAGTACTCAGGGTGCTGGGTGCTCAGTACTCACGGTGCTGGGTGCTCAGTGCTCGGGGTGCTGGGTGCTCAGTGCTCGGGGTGCTGGGTGCTCAGTGCTCGGGGTGCTGGGTGCTCAGTACTCAGGGTGCTCAGCGCTCAGTACTCAGGGTGCTGGGTGCTCAGTGCTCAGGGTGCTCGTTGCTCAGTACGTTGGGTGCTCAGTGCTCAGGGTCCTGGCTGCTCAGTGCTCAGGGTGCTGGGTGCTCAGTGCTCAGGGTGCTTGATGCTCAGTACTCAGGGTGCTGGGTGCTCAGTGCTCAGGGTGCTGGGTGCTCAGTGCTCAGGGTGCTGGGTGCTCAGTGCTCAGGGTGCTGGGTGCTCAGTGCTCAGGGTGCTTGATGCTCAGTACTCAGGGTGCTGGGTGCTCAGTGCTCGGTGTGCTCAGTGCTCAGTACTCAGGGTGCTGGGTGCTCAGTATTCACGGTGCTGGGTGCTCAGTGCTCGGGGTGCTGGGTGCTCAGTGCTCGGTGTGCTGGGTGCTCAGTACTCAGGGTGCTGGGTGCTCAGTGCTCAGGGTGCTGGGTGCTCAGTACTCAGGGTGCTGGGTGCTCAGTGCTCGGGGTGCCCTGTGCTCAGTGCTCGGTGTGCTCGGTGCTCAGTACTCAGGGTGCTCAGCGCTCAGTACTCAGGGTGCTGGGTGATCAGTGCTCAGGGTGCTCGTTGCTCAGTACGTTGGGTGCTCAGTGCTCAGGGTGCTGGCTGATCAGTGCTCAGGGTGCTGGGTGCTCAGTGCTCAGGGTGCTTGATGCTCAGTACTCAGGGTGCTGGGTGCTCAGTGCTCAGGGTGCTGGGTGGTCAGTGCTCGGGGTGCTGGTTGCTCAGTGCTCAGGGTGCTGGGTGCTCAGTACTCAGGGTGCTGGGTGCTCAGTACTCGCGGTGCTGGGTGCTCAGTGCTCAGCGTGCTGGGTGCTCAGTACTCAGGGTGCTCGGTGCTCAGTGCTTGGGGTGCCGGGTGCTCAGTACTCAGGGTGCTGGGTGCTCAGTGCTCAGGGTGCTGCGTGCTCAGTGCTCAGGGTGCTGGGTGCTCAGTACTCAGTGCTCAGGATGCTGGGTGCACAGTGCTCGGGCTGCTTGGTGCTCAGTGCTCAGGGTGCTGGGTGCTCAGTACTCAGGGTGCTCAGTGCTCGGGGAGCTCGGTGCTCAGTACTCAGGGTGCTGGGTGCTCAGTACTCAGTGATCGGGGTCCTGGGTGCTCCGTGCTCGGGGTGCTGGGTGCTCAGTGCTCTGGGTGCTTAGTGTTCAGTACTCAGGGTACTGGGTGCTCAGTACTCAGGGTGCTCAGTGCTCGGGGTGCTGGGTGCTCAGTACTCAGGGTGCTGGGTGCTCAGTACTCAGGGTGCTCAGTGCTCAGGGTGCTGGGTGATCACTGCTCGGGGTGCTCGGTGCTCAGTACTCAGGGTGCTGAGTGCTCAGTACTCAGGGTGCTGGGTGCTCAGTACTCAGGGTGCTGGGTGATCAGTGCTCGGGGTGCTGGGTGCTCAGTGCTCAGGGTGCTCAGTGCTCAGTACTCAGGGTGCTCAGTGCTCAGTACTCAGGGTGCTGGGTGCTCAGTGCTCAGGGTGCTGGGTGCTCAGTACTCAGGGTGCTGGGTGCTCGGTGCTCAGTACGCTGGGTGCTCAGTACTCAGGGTGCTGGGTGCTCAGTACTCACGGTGCTGTGTGCTCAGTGCTCGGGGTGCTGGGTGCTCAGTACTCAGGGTGCTGGGTGCTCAGTGCTCGGGGTGCTCGGTGCTCAGTACGCTGGGTGCTCAGTACTCAGGGTGCTGGGTGCTCAGTACTCAGGGTGCTGGGTGCTTAGTACTCAGGCTGCTGGGTGCTCAGTGCTCAGGGTGCTGGGTGCTCAGTGCTCAGTACTCAGGGTGCTGGGTGCTCAGTGCTCAGGGTGCTGGGTGCTTGGTGCTCGGGGTGCTGGGTGCTTAGTGCTCGGGGTGCTGGGTGCTCAGTACTCAGGGTGCTGGTTGGTCAGTACTCACGATGCTGGGTGCTCAGTACTCGGGGTGCTGGGTGCTCACTACTCAGTGTGCTGGGTGCTCAGTACTCAGGGTGCTCGGTGCTCAGTGCTTGGGGTGCTGGGTGCTCAGTACTCAGGGTGCTGGGTGCTCAGTGCTCAGGGTGCTGCGTTCTCAGTGCTCAGGGTGCTGTGTGATCAGTACTCAGTGCTCAGGATGCTGGGTGCTCAGTGCTCGGGCTGCTGGGTGCTCAGTGCTCAGGGTGCTGGGTGCTCAGTACTCAGGGTGCTGGGTGCTCAGTGCTCAGGGTGCTCGGTGCTCAGTACGTTGGGTGCTCAGTACTCAGGGTGCTCGGTGCTCAGTACTCGGGGTGCTGGGTGCTCATTAATCAGGGTGCTGGGTGCTCAGTACTCAGGGTGCTCATTGCTCAGGGTGCTGGGTGCTCAGTACTCAGGGTGCTGGGTGCTCAGTGCTCAGGTGAAGTAATAGGGGTGGAGGGGCTGCATTCCCAGCACCCCAGCCGCCTGCCCGGCTAGCTTATGCCCCAAAATAATTACACAGACACTGTATTCTTTTAAGCACTGCTTGGCCCTTTAGCTCTAGCACTTACAGGCTAATTCTCACATTCTGATCAACCCATCTCTAATAATCTGTGAGCACCGGTCTTACCGGGAAAGGTTCAGCATGTCTAACCTGGTGGCTTGCTTCATGGCGTGTGTCTGCCCAGGAGCCGGGAGCATGGCGTCTCTCTCTGAGGCGTCTGCTCCCGAGAGAGCTGTGGAGTCTCTGCGCTCACTTCCTCTTCCTCCCAGCATTTTGTTCTGTTTACTCCTCCCACCTATCCTCTAACCAATAAAATGGGCCAGGGCAGTGCCTTTATTAGCCAATGACCTTCCTCCATCATTTCCCCTTTTTCGGTTTAAACAAAAAAAAGGCTTTAACATAGCAAAATTACATATAACAAAACAGTTATCAAGTAAAAGTTACAATAATCTTTATCATAACTAAGGAAAACTATAACTATAACTAACAATTCTTAACTCCATCAAAGACTCCAGAAAGATATATTACCTAAGTAAACAAGAACTAAGAAACTTCAAACTCTAGAAATGACAAAGACATCTCGCTGCCTGGACAGTCACCCAAAGTTCTTTTGTACCGTTGGGGCATCCATCTTCAGCCTTCAGGCCCATGGTATCCAGCAGACATTTCCATAAAGCAGGAAAATTCAAAGTCAGTTCAGTCACTATCTGTTGTGTCCTGCAGAATGTCTCGCAGACTCTTTCATGAATCAGGAACCCCGAAAGATCATCTCACCTTAGGCAAGTTCAGTAGTCCTCTCTCTGCGGGTTCTCTGTGTCCAGTTTATGCAATAGTCCAGGCAAGAGCAGTTTCTTGCCCAAATGGCTATCAAACTCCATAAGGTGCCTCTTTGATGCCCATTTTCCTCTTGAAGTAGATTGGTGCTGCCAGGAGCAGAGTGTCTCATTGTCATGAAAAGTCCTCAGTTATTAAAACATTAAATGTCCTATTCTGTAATCTTTGAAAGACATGAAGAATGTCTATCTAAAATATATCTCTATATATCTAGAAAATCTAACTAACATGACTACAAGCTTTACTATTATCAATGATTATCCATTAACAACCTATATTTCTTAATTATACAGTACATATTTAAATGAACTACACAATCACAATACCTTAATCAAAATCAGAAACACTTATACATATAACAAAATTGACCTTAAATCTCTATCAATAAAGCAAAATCTATACTAATGCAAATTATTCATATCTATATCATATCCCCCTTTAAATGTAAAAGAACGTTTATAAACCATATTTGGGAACATGGGCGCAGTTTTTTCTCTCCAAACTGCTTCCTGCTGAATGGGGGCGTCGTTAATTAGGTCTTTCATGGTATAACCTGTGTGCTAGTTTCTTCTCAGTTGGCAGTTGAGCAAAGCAATTTTCTGAAGGTGTTCACACCAACCCTTCAGGAGGGCGTGGTCCATCATACCAAATCGGAATAGAAGAAATGAACAGCGTCTCATCCTCTGTGAAAACAAAATAAGAAACTCCTTTCCAAAGTATCATATCCTTAGATCCAAATTCATAATATCTATGTTGGATTAGTTCAGCAGTATTTATAAATAAATATCTTTTAGCATCTGTTTCTCCTTCCTCAGCATTTAAACAATTCAAAGAGAGCATAATAGCATATAGTATCAAGATTCTCTGTGTATTTTCCATCTTTGTTCGTTTTATTTTAACCTCTATTTTGTTTATTTTTACTTTTAACTTTTTGCTTTTTGAGATAGGTTCTCTGTATTTTGACCTGAAGTAACTCTGTAGACCAGGCTGTCCTTGAACTCTCAGAGATCTGCCTGTCTCTGCCTCCCAGGCATTGGGATTAAAGGTGTAAGCTACTACACCTTGAACTCACAGAGATCTGTTTGCCTCTGCCTTCTAGGCACTAGGATTAAAGGCGTGTGCTACCACACACAACAACTCTCTTCCTTTTTTTGTTTTTTACTTTAAGAACTTCAACTTTTAGTCTGCATATATTTTTAACACACTTTAAACCATTCACAAATTTTCTCTGTCTTTGAATCTCTCTTTACTGTATATCTCTCTTTTTCTGACCACATGAATCTTTAATTTACCAAGCTATCTCAGTAGGACTAAAGGCGTGGCTTTGCCAGCTAGATCCAGTCCATTCCTTAGCTTTCCAGCCTCATGGCTGAGGTACTGGCTGTAGTCATGTTTACTGCCACAACTGTATGGCATTTCAAGGTTCCTGCCAGCAAGTGAGTTACAACAGACAACACTCAAGTCCTCTCTCGGTAGCCGGCCCTCCTGCCTCAAACAGTCAGAGTTTGCCCTGGCAGGACGGCCCAGAAAGCCGGCATTTTTAAATGGCGCAGCTTTTTTCCTGTTATGGCTGAAAACCGAAAAGCATGTGTTCAGCTTTTGGTCAACACCGTTTAAGTGTTTCGTGGCAGGACCTCTTAATGAGCTGCAGGCTTTGCAGCTAAAGCTGAGTCAGGAAGCCTCTCTTAGATGAGGTGCTTGCTTGCCTCTAGCAAGCAGAGTAGAACCGAGAAATTGCTGCTACCAAGAAACCAGGCACAATGCTTTCATTTTGTTCTAGAATTACTTCCCAAGCTGTCTCGGGCTTTATGTGGAAGTAGTTGTCCACGTGGGCGCCATATGAAGTAATAGGGGTGGAGGGGCTGCATTCCCAGCACCCCAGCCGCCTGCCCGGCTAGCTTATGCCCCAAAATAATTACACAGACACTGTATTCTTTTAAGCACTGCTTGGCCCTTTAGCTCTAGCACTTACAGGCTAATTCTCACATTCTGATCAACCCATCTCTAATAATCTGTGAGCACCGGTCTTACCGGGAAAGGTTCAGCATGTCTAACCTGGTGGCTTGCTTCATGGCGTGTGTCTGCCCAGGAGCCGGGAGCATGGCGTCTCTCTCTGAGGCGTCTGCTCCCGAGAGAGCTGTGGAGTCTCTGCGCTCACTTCCTCTTCCTCCCAGCATTTTGTTCTGTTTACTCCTCCCACCTATCCTCTAACCAATAAAATGGGCCAGGGCAGTGCCTTTATTAGCCAATGACCTTCCTCCATCACTCAGGGTGCTCGGTGCTCAGTACGTTGGGTGCTCAGTACTCAGGGTGCTCGGTGCTCAGTACTCGGGGTGCTGGGTGCTCATTAATCAGGGTGCTGGGTGCTCAGTACTCAGGGTGCTCAGTGCTTGGGGTGCACGGTGCTCAGTACTCAGGGTGCTCTGTGCTTGGGGTGCTGGGCGCTCAGTACTCAGGGTGCTGGGTCCTCAGTGCTCAGGGTGTTGGGTGCTCAGTACTCAGGGTGCTGGGTGCTCAGTACTCAGGGTGCTGGGTGCTCAGTGCTCGGGGTGCTGGGTGCTCAGTGCTCGGGGTGCTGGGTGCTCAGTGCTCGGGGTGCTCGGTGCTCAGTGCTCGGGGTGCTGGGTGCTCAGTGCTCAGTACTCAGGGTGCTGGGTGCTCAGTGCTCAGGTTGCTGGGTGCTCGGTGCTCAGTACGCTGGGTTCTCAGTACTCAGGGTGCTGGATGCTCAGTACTCAGGGTGCTCGGTGCTCAGTACTCAGGGTGCTGGGTGCTCAGTGCTCGGGGTGCTGGGTGCTCAGTACTCAGGGTGCTGGGTGCTCAGTGCTCAGGGTGCTGGGTGCTCAGTGCTCGGGGTGCTCAGTGCTAAGTACTCAGGGTGCTGGGTGCTCAGTACTCAGGGTGCTGGGTGCTCAGTGCTCATGGTGCTCGGTGCTCAGTGCTCTGGGTGCTGGGTGCTCAGTACTCAGTGCTCAGGTTGCTGGGTGCTCAGTGCTCAGGGTGCTGGGTGCTCAGTGCTCAGGGAGCTCAGTGCTAAGTGCTCAGTACTTAGGGTGCTGGGTGCTCAGTACTCAGGGTGTTGGGTGCTCAGTGCTCGGGGTGCCCGGTGCTCAGTGCTCGGGGTGCTCGGTGCTCAGTACTCAGGGTGCTGGGTGCTCAGTACTCACGGTGCTGGGTGCTCAGTGCTCGGGGTGCTGGGTGCTCAGTGCTCGGGGTGCTGGGTGCTCAGTGCTCGGGGTGCTGGGTGCTCAGTACTCAGGGTGCTCAGCGCTCAGTACTCAGGGTGCTGGGTGCTCAGTGCTCAGGGTGCTCGTTGCTCAGTACGTTGGGTGCTCAGTGCTCAGGGTCCTGGCTGCTCAGTGCTCAGGGTGCTGGGTGCTCAGTGCTCAGGGTGCTTGATGCTCAGTACTCAGGGTGCTGGGTGCTCAGTGCTCAGGGTGCTGGGTGCTCAGTGCTCAGGGTGCTGGGTGCTCAGTGCTCAGGGTGCTGGGTGCTCAGTACTCAGGGTGCTGGGTGCTCAGTACTCGGGGTGCTGGGTGCTCAGTGCTCAGCGTGCTGGGTGCTCAGTACTCAGGGTGCTCGGTGCTCAGTGCTTGGGGTGCTGGGTGCTCAGTACTCAGGGTGCTGGGTGCTCAGTTCTCAGGGTGCTGCGTGCTCAGTGCTCAGGGTGATGGGTGCTCAGTACTCAGTGCTCAGGATGCTGGGTGCTCAGTGCTCAGGCCGCTGGGTGCTCAGTGCTCAGGGTGCTGGGTGCTCAGTACTCAGGGTGCTGGGTTCTCAGTACTCAGGGTGCTGGGTGCACAGTGCTAGGGGTGCTGGGTGCTCAGTGCTCGGGGTCTGGGTGCTCAGTACTCAGGGTGCTGGGTGCTCAGTACTCAGGGTGCTGGGTGCTCAGTGCTCAGGGTGCTGGGTGCTCAGTGCTCTGGGTGCTGGGTGCTCAGTGCTCAGGGTGCTGGGTGCTCAGTGCTCAGGGTGCTGGGTGCTCAGGGCTCGGGGTGCTGGGTGCTGAGTGCTCAGGGTGCTGGGTGCTCAGTGCTCGGGGTGCTCGGTGCTCAGTACACAGGGTGCTAGGTGCTCAGTGCTCGGGGTGCTGGGTGCTCAGTGCTCAGTAGTCAGGGTGCTGGGTGCTCAGTGCTCGGGGTGCTGGGTGCTCAGTACTCAGGGTGCTGGGTGCTCAGTGCTCAGGGTGCTGGGTGCTCAGTGCTCAGGGTGCTGGGTGCTCAGTGATCGGGGTGCTGGGTGCTCAGTACTCAGGGTGCTCAGTGCTCGGGGAGCTCGGTGCTCAGTACTCAGGGTGCTGGGTGCTCAGTACTCAGTGCTCGGGGTCCTGGGTGCTCCGTGCTCGGGGTGCTGGGTGCTCAGTGCTCTGGGTGCTTAGTGCTCAGTACTCAGGGTGCTGGGTGCTCAGTACTCAGGGTGCTCAGTGCTCGGGGTGCTGGGTGCTCAGTACTCAGGGTGCTGGGTGCTCAGTACTCAGGGTGCTCAGTGCTCGGGGTGCTGGGTGCTCAGTGCTCAGGGTGATCGGTGCTCAGTACTCAGGATGCTGGGTGCTCAGTACTCAGGGTGCTGGGTGCTCAGTAATCAGGGTGCTGGTTGCTCAGTCCTCAGGGTGCTCAGTGCTCAGGGTGCTGGGTGATCAGTGCTCGGGGTGCTCGGTGCTCAGTACTCAGGGTGCTGAGTGCCCAGTACTCAGGGTGCTGGGTGCTCAGTACTCAGGGTGCTCATTGCTCAGGGTGCTGGGTGCTCAGTACTCAGGGTGCTGGGTGCTCAGTGCTCAGGGTGCTCGGTGCTCAGTACGTTGGGTGCTCAGTACTCAGGGTGCTCGGTGCTCAGTACTCGGGGTGCTGGGTGCTCATTAATCAGGGTGCTGGGTGCTCAGTACTCAGGGTGCTCAGTGCGTGGGGTGCAGGGTGCTCAGTACTCAGGGTGCTCTGTGCTTGGGGTGCTGGGTGCTCAGTACTCAGGGTGCTGGGTGCTCAGTGCTCAGGGTGTTGGGTGCTCAGTACTCAGGGTGCTGGGTGCTCAGTACTCAGGGTGCTGGGTGCTCAGTGCTCGGGGTGCTGGGTGCTCAGTGCTCGTTGTGCTGGGTGCTCAGTGCTCAGGGTGCTGGGTGCTCAGTGCTCAGGGTGCTGGGTGCTCAGTGCTCGGGGTGCTGGGTGCTCAGTGCTCGGGGTGCTTGGTGCTCAGTGCTCGGGGTGCTGGGTTCTCAGTGCTCGGTGTGCTGGGTGCTCGGTGCTCGGGGTGCTGGGTGCTTAGTGCTCGGGGTGCCCGGTGCTCAGTACTCGGGGTTCTGGGTGCTCAGTGCTCAGGGTACTCGGTGCTCAGTACGTTGGGTGCTCAGTACTCAGGGTGCTGGGTGCTCAGTGCTCAGGGTGCTAGGTGCTCAGTGCTCAGGGTGCTGGGTGCTCAGTGCTCAGGGTGCTGGGTGCTCAGTGCTCAGGGTGCTGGGTGCTCGGTGCTCTGGGTGCTGGGTGCTTAGTGCTCGGGGTGCCCGGTGCTCAGTACTCGGGGTGCTCAGTGCTCAGTACTCAGGGTGCTGGCTGCTCAGTGCTCAGGGTGCTGGGTGCTCAGTACTCAGGGTGCTGGGTGCTCGGTGCTCAGTACGCAGTGTGCTCAGTACTCAGGGTGCTGGGTGCTCAGTACTCAGGGTGCTCGGTGCTCAGTGCTCAGGGTGCTAGGTGCTCGGTGCTCGGGGTGCTGGGTGCTTAGTGCTCGGGTTGCTGGGTGCTCAGTACTCAGGGTGCTGGGTGCTAAGTGCTCAGTACTCAGGGTGCTGGGTGCTCAGTGCTCAGGGTTCTGGGTGCTCAGTGCTCAGGGTGCTGGGTGCTCGGAGCTCGGGGTGCTGGGTGCTTAGTGCTCGGGTTGCTGGGTGCTCAGTACTCAGGGTGCTGGGTGCTCAGTACTCAGGGTGCTGGGTGCTCAGTGCTCAGGGTGCTGGGTGCTCGGTGCTCGGGGTGCAGGGTGCTTAGTGCTCGGGTTGCTGGGTGCACAGTACTCAGGGTGCTGGGTGCTCAGTGCTCGGGGTGCTGGGTGCTCAGTGCTCAGTACTCAGGGTGCTGTGTGCTCAGTGCTCAGGGTGCTGTGTGTTCAGTTCTCAGGGTGCTGGGTGCTCAGTACTCAGGGTGCTGGGTGCTCAGTGCTCAGGGTGCTGGGTGCTCGGTGCTCGGGGTGCTGGGTGTTTAGTGCTCGGGTTGCTGGGTGCTCAGTACTCAGGGTGCTGGGTGCTCAGTGCTCGGGGTGCTTAGTGTTCAGTACTCAGGGTACTGGGTGCTCAGTACTCAGGGTGCTCAGTGCTCGGGGTGCTGGGTGCTCAGTACTCAGGGTGCTGGGTGCTCAGTACTCAGGGTGCTCAGTGCTCAGGGTGCTGGGTGATCACTGCTCGGGGTGCTCGGTGCTCAGTACTCAGGGTGCTGAGTGCTCAGTACTCAGGGTGCTGGGTGCTCAGTACTCAGGGTGCTGGGTGATCAGTGCTCGGGGTGCTGGGTGCTCAGTGCTCAGGGTGCTCAGTGCTCAGTACTCAGGGTGCTCAGTGCTCAGTACTCAGGGTGCTGGGTGCTCAGTGCTCAGGGTGCTGGGTGCTCAGTACTCAGGGTGCTGGGTGCTCGGTGCTCAGTACGCTGGGTGCTCAGTACTCAGGGTGCTGGGTGCTCAGTACTCAGGGTGCTGGGTGCTCAGTGCTCAGGTTGCTGGGTGCTCGGTGCTCAGTACGCTGGGTTCTCAGTACTCAGGGTGCTGGATGCTCAGTACTCAGGGTGCTCGGTGCTCAGTACTCAGGGTGCTGGGTGCTCAGTGCTCGGGGTGCTGGGTGCTCAGTACTCAGGGTGCTGGGTGCTCAGTGCTCAGGGTGCTGGGTGCTCAGTGCTCGGGGTGCTCAGTGCTAAGTACTCAGGGTGCTGGGTGCTCAGTACTCAGGGTGCTGGGTGCTCAGTACTCAGAGTGCTGGGTGCTCAGTGCTCGTAGTGCTGGGTGCTCAGTGCTCAGGGTGCTCAGTGCTCAGTACTCAGGGTGCTGGGTGCTCATTACTCAGGGTGCTGGGTGCTCAGTGCTCGGGGTGCTGGGTGCTCAGTACTCAGGGTGCTGGGTGCTCAGTGCTCAGGGTGCTCGGTGCTCAGTACTCATGTTGCTGGGTGCTCATTCTCAGGGTGCTGGGTGCTCAGTACTCAGGTTGCTCAGTACTCTGGGTGCTCGGTGCTCAGTACTCATGGTGCTGGCTGCTCAGTACTCAGGGTGCTCGGTGCTCAGTTCTCAGGGTGCTCGGTGCTCAGTGTTTGGTGTGCTGGGTGCTCAGTACTCAGGGTGCTGGGTGCTCAGTGCTCATGGTGCTCGGTGCTCAGTGCTCTGGGTGCTGGGTGCTCAGTACTCATTGCTCAGGTTGCTGGGTGCTCAGTGCTCAGGGTGCTGGGTGCTCAGTGCTCAGGGAGCTCAGTGCTCAGTGCTCAGTACTTAGGGTGCTGGGTGCTCAGTACTCAGGGTGTTGGGTGCTCAGTGCTCGGGGTGCCCGGTGCTCAGTGCTCGGGGTGCTCGGTGCTCAGTACTCAGGGTGCTGGGTGCTCAGTACTCACGGTGCTGGGTGCTCAGTGCTCGGGGTGCTGGGTGCTCAGTGCTCGGGGTGCTGGGTGCTCAGTGCTCGGGGTGCTGGGTGCTCAGTACTCAGGGTGCTCAGCGCTCAGTACTCAGGGTGCTGGGTGCTCAGTGCTCGGGGTGCTCGTTGCTCAGTACGTTGGGTGCTCAGTGCTCAGGGTGCTGGCTGCTCAGTGCTCAGGGTGCTGGGTGCTCAGTGCTCAGGGTGCTTGATGCTCAGTACTCAGGGTGCTGGGTGCTCAGTGCTCAGGGTGCTGGGTGCTCAGTGCTCAGGGTGCTGGGTGCTCAGTGCTCAGGGTGCTGGGTGCTCAGTACTCAGGGTGCTGGGTGCTCAGTACTCGGGGTGCTGGGTGCTCAGTGCTCAGCGTGCTGGGTGCTCAGTACTCAGGGTGCTCGGTGCTCAGTGCTTGGGGTGCTGGGTGCTCAGTACTCAGGGTGCTGGGTGCTCAGTTCTCAGGGTGCTGCGTGCTCAGTGCTCAGGGTGATGGGTGCTCAGTACTCAGTGCTCAGGATGCTGGGTGCTCAGTGCTCGGGCCGCTGGGTGCTCAGTGCTCAGGGTGCTGGGTGCTCAGTACTCAGGGTGCTGGGTTCTCAGTACTCAGGGTGCTGGGTGCACAGTGCTAGGGGTGCTGGGTGCTCAGTGCTCGGGGTCTGGGTGCTCAGTACTCAGGGTGCTGGGTGCTCAGTACTCAGGGTGCTGGGTGCTCAGTGCTCAGGGTGCTGGGTGCTCAGTTCTCTGGGTGCTGGGTGCTCAGTGCTCGGGGTGCTGGGTGCTGAGTGCTCAGGGTGCTGGGTGCTCAGTGCTCAGGGTGCTCGGTGCTCAGTACACAGGGTGCTAGGTGCTCAGTGCTCGGGGTGCTGGGTGCTCAGTGCTCAGTACTCAGGGTGCTGGGTGCTCAGTGCTCGGGGTGCTGGGTGCTCAGTACTCAGGGTGCTGGGTGCTCAGTGCTCAGGGTGCTGGGTGCTCAGTGCTCAGGGTGCTGGGTGCTCAGTGATCGGGGTGCTGGGTGCTCAGTACTCAGGGTGCTCAGTGCTCGGGGAGCTCGGTGCTCAGTACTCAGGGTGCTGGGTGCTCAGTACTCAGTGCTCGGGGTCCTGGGTGCTCCGTGCTCGGGGTGCTGGGTGCTCAGTGCTCTGGGTGCTTAGTGCTCAGTACTCAGGGTGCTGGGTGCTCAGTACTCAGGGTGCTCAGTGCTCGGGGTGCTGGGTGCTCAGTACTCAGGGTGCTGGGTGCTCAGTACTCAGGGTGCTCAGTGCTCGGGGTGCTGGGTGCTCAGTGCTCAGGGTGATCGGTGCTCAGTACTCAGGATGCTGGGTGCTCAGTACTCAGGGTGCTGGGTGCTCAGTACTCAGGGTGCTGGTTGCTCAGTCCTCAGGGTGCTCAGTGCTCAGGGTGCTGGGTGATCAGTGCTCGGGGTGCTCGGTGCTCAGTACTCAGGGTGCTGAGTGCCCAGTACTCAGGGTGCTGGGTGCTCAGTACTCAGGGTGCTCATTGCTCAGGGTGCTGGGTGCTCAGTACTCAGGGTGCTGGGTGCTCAGTGCTCAGGGTGCTCGGTGCTCAGTACGTTGGGTGCTCAGTACTCAGGGTGCTCGGTGCTCAGTACTCGGGGTGCTGGGTGCTCATTAATCAGGGTGCTGGGTGCTCAGTACTCAGGGTGCTCAGTGCTTGGGGTGCAGGGTGCTCAGTACTCAGGGTGCTCTGTGCTTGGGGTGCTGGGTGCTCAGTACTCAGGGTGCTGGGTGCTCAGTGCTCAGGGTGTTGGGTGCTCAGTACTCAGGGTGCTGGGTGCTCAGTACTCAGGGTGCTGGGTGCTCAGTGCTCGGGGTGCTGGGTGCTCAGTGCTCGGGGTGCTGGGTGCTCAGTGCTCGGGGTGCTGGGTGCTCAGTGCTCAGGGTGCTGTGTGCTCAGTGCTCGGGGTGCTGGGTGCTCAGTGCTCGGGGTGCTTGGTGCTCAGTGCTCGGGGTGCTGGGTTCTCAGTGCTCGGTGTGCTGGGTGCTCGGTGCTCGGGGTGCTGGGTGCTTAGTGCTCGGGGTGCCCGGTGCTCAGTACTCGGGGTTCTGGGTGCTCAGTGCTCAGGGTACTCGGTGCTCAGTACGTTGGGTGCTCAGTACTCAGGGTGCTGGGTGCTCAGTGCTCTGGGTGCTAGGTGCTCAGTGCTCAGGGTGCTGGGTGCTCAGTGCTCAGGGTGCTGGGTGCTCAGTGCTCAGGGTGCTGGGTGCTCGGTGCTCTGGGTGCTGGGTGCTTAGTGCTCGGGGTGCCCGGTGCTCAGTACTCGGGGTGCTCAGTGCTCAGTACTCAGGGTGCTGGGTGCTCAGTGCTCAGGGTGCTGGGTGCTCAGTACTCAGGGTGCTGGGTTCTCGGTGCTCAGTACGCAGTGTGCTCAGTACTCAGGGTGCTGGGTGCTCAGTACTCAGGGTGCTCGGTGCTCAGTGCTCAGGGTGCTAGGTGCTCGGTGCTCGGGGTGCTGGGTGCTTAGTGCTCGGGTTGCTGGGTGCTCAGTACTCAGGGTGCTGGGTGCTAAGTGCTCAGTACTCAGGGTGCTGGGTGCTCAGTGCTCAGGGTTCTGGGTGCTCAGTGCTCAGGGTGCTGGGTGCTCGGAGCTCGGGGTGCTGGGTGCTTAGTGCTCGGGTTGCTGGGTGCTCAGTACTCAGGGTGCTGGGTGCTCAGTACTCAGGGTGCTGGGTGCTCAGTGCTCAGGGTGCTGGGTGCTCGGTGCTCGGGGTGCAGGGTGCTTAGTGCTCGGGTTGCTGGGTGCTCAGTACTCAGGGTGCTGGGTGCTCAGTGCTCGGGGTGCTGGGTGCTCAGTGCTCAGTACTCAGGGTGCTGTGTGCTCAGTGCTCAGGGTGCTGTGTGTTCAGTTCTCAGGGTGCTGGGTGCTCAGTACTCAGGGTGCTGGGTGCTCAGTACTCAGGGTGCTGGGTGCTCAGTGCTCAGGGTGCTGGGTGCTCGGTGCTCGGGGTGCTGGGTGTTTAGTGCTCGGGTTGCTGGGTGCTCAGTACTCAGGGTGCTGGGTGCTCAGTGCTCGGGGTGCTGGGTGCTCAGTGCTCAGTACTCAGGGTGCTGGGTGCTCAGTGCTCAGGGTGCTGTGTGCTCAGTGCTCAGGGTGCTGGGTACTCAGTGCTCAGGGTGCTGGGTGCTCAGTACTCAGGGTGCTGGGTGCTCAGTACTCAGGGTGCTGGGTGCTCTGTGCTCGGGGTGCTGGGTGCTCAGTGCTCGCGGTGCTGGGTGCTCAGTGCTCAGGGTGCTCGGTGCTCAGTACTCAGGGTGCTGGGTGCTCAGTGCTCGAGGTGCTCAGTACTCAGGGTGCTGTGTGTTCAGTGCTCAGTGTGCTGGGTGCTCAGTACTCAGGGTGCTCGGTGCTTAGTACTCAGGGTGCTGGGTGCTCAGTACTCCGGGTGCTGGGTGCTCAGTGCTCGGGGTTCTCGGTGCTCAGTTCTGAAGGTGCTGGGTGCTCAGTACTCAGCGTGCTCATTGCTCAGGGTGCTGGGTGCTCAGTACTCAGGGTGCTGGGTGCTCAGTGCTCAGGGTGCTCGGTGCTCAGTACGTTGGGTGCTCAGTACTCAGGGTGCTTGGTGCTCAGTACTCGGGGTGCTGGGTGCTCATTAATCAGGGTGATGGGTGCTCAGTAATCAGGGTGCTCAGTGCTTGGGGTTCAGGGTGCTCAGTACTCAGGGTGTTCTGTGCTTGGGGTGCTGGGTGCTCAGTTCTCAGGGTGCTGGGTGCTCAGTGCTCAGGGTGTTGGGTGCTCAGTACTCAGGGTGCTGGGTGCTCAGTACTCAGGGTGCTGGGTGCTCAGTGCTCGGGGTGTTGGGTGCTCAGTGCTCGGGGTGCTGGGTGCTCAGTGCTCGGGGTGCTGGGTGCTCAGTGCTCGGGGTTCTGGGTGCTCAGTGCCCAGGGTGCTGGGTGATCAGTGCTCGGGGTGCTGGGTGCTCAGTGCTCATGGTGCTGGGTGCTCGGTGCTCGGGGTGCTGGGTGCTTAGTGCTCGTGGTGCCCGGTGCTCAGTACTCGGGGTTCTGGGTGCTCAGTGCTCAGGGTACTCGGTGCTCAGTACGTTGGGTGCTCAGTACTCAGGGTGCTGGGTGCTCAGTGCTCAGGGTGCTGGGTGCTCAGTGCTCAGGGTGCTGGGTGCTCAGTGCTCAGGGTGCTGGGTGCTCAGTGCTCAGGGTGCTGGGTGCTCAGTGCTCAGGGTGCTGGGTGCTCGGTGCTCTGGGTGCTGGGTGCTTAGTGCTCGGGGTGCTCGGTGCTCAGTACTCGGGGTGCTCAGTGCTCAGTACTCAGGGTGGTGGGTGCTCAGTGCTCAGGGTGCTGGGTGCTCAGTACTCAGGGTGCTGGGTGCTCGGTTCTCAGTACGCTGGGTTCTCAGTACTCAGGGTGCTGGGTGCTCAGTACTCAGGGTGCTCGGTGCTCAGTACTCAGGGTGCTGGGTGCTCAGTGCTCGGGGTGCTGGGTGCTCAGTACTCAGGGTGCTGGGTGCTCAGTGCTCGGGGTGCTCGGTGCTCAGTACGCTGGGTGCTCAGTACTCAGGGTGCTGGGTGCTCAGTACTCAGGGTGCTGGGTGCTTAGTATTCAGGGTGCTGGGTGCTCAGTGCTCCGGGTGCTGGGTGCTCAGTGCTCAGTACTCAGGGTGCTGGGTGCTCAGTGCTCAGGTTGCTGGGTGCTCAGTGCTCAGGGTGCTTCGTGCTCGGTGCTCGGTGCTCGGGGTGCTGGGTGCTTAGTGCTCGGGGTGCTGGGTGCTCAGTACTCAGGGTGCTGGGTGGTCAGTACTCACGGTGCTGGGTGCTCAGTACTCGGGGTGCTGGGTGCTCACTACTCAGGGTGCTGGGTGCTCAGTACTCAGGGTGCTGGGTGCTCAGTGCTCGGGGTGCTCGGTGCTCAGTACTCAGGGTGCTCATTACTCAGGGTGCTCAGTACTCAGGGTGCTGGGTGCTCAGTACTCAGGGTGCTCAGTACTCAGGGTGCTGGGTGCTCAGTGCTCGGGGTGCTGGGTGCTCAGTACCCAGGGTGCTCAGTACTCAGGGTGCTGGGTGCTCAGTGCTCGGGGTGCTGGGTGCTCAGTGCACAGGGTGATCGGTGCTCAGTACTCAGGATGCTGGGTGCTCAGTACTCAGGGTGCTGGGTGCTCAGTACACAGGGTGCTGGTTGCTCAGTCCTCAGGGTGCTCAGTGCTCAGGGTGCTGGGTGCTCAGTGCTCGGGGTGCTCGGTGCTCAGTACTCAGGGTGCTGGGTGCTCAGTACTCAGGGTGCTGGGTGCTCAGTACTCAGGGTGCTGGGTGCTCAGTGCTCGTAGTGCTGGGTGCTCAGTGCTCAGTACTCAGGGTGCTGGGTGCTCATTACTCAGGGTGCTGGGTGCTCAGTGCTCGGGGTGCTGGGTGCTCAGTACTAAGGGTGCTGTGTGCTCAGTGCTCAGGGTGCTCGGTGCTCAGTACTCATGGTGTTGGGTGCTCATTCTCAGGGTGCTGGGTGCTCAGTACTCAGGTTGCTCAGTACACTGGGTGCTCGGTGCTCAGTACTCATGGTGCTGGCTGCTCAGTACTAAGGGTGCTCGGTGCTCAGTTCTCAGGGTGCTCGGTGCTCAGTGTTTGGGGTGCTGGGTGCTCAGTACTCAGGGTGCTGAGTGCTCAGTGCTCAGGGTGCTCGGTGCTCAGTGCTCTGGGTGCTGGGTGCTCAGTACTCAGTGCTCAGGATGCTGGGTGCTCAGTGCTCAGGGTGCTGGGTGCTCAGTGCTCAGGGAGCTCAGTGCTCAGTACTTAGGGTGCTGGGTGCTCAGTACTCAGGGTGCTGGGTGCTCAGTGCTCGGGGTGCCCGGTGCTCAGTGCTCGGGGTGCTGGGTGCTCAGTGCTCGGCGTGCTGGGTGCTCAGTGCTCAGGGTGCTGGGTGCTCAGTATTCAGGGTGCTGGGTGCTCAGTGCTTGGGGTGCTGGGTGCTCAGTACTCAGGGTGCTGGGTGCTCAGTACTCAGGGTGCTCGGTGCTCAGTGCTTGGGGTGCTGGGTGCTCAGTACTCAGGGTGCTGGGTGCTCAGTGCTCAGGGTGCTGCGTGCTCAGTGCTCAGGGTGCTGGGTGCTCAGTACTCAGTGCTCAGGATGCTGGGTGCTCAGTGCTCGGGCTGCTGGGTGCTCAGTGCTCAGGGTGCTGGGTGCTCAGTACTCAGGGTGCTGGGTGCTCAGTTCTCAGGGTGCTGGGTGCTCAGTGCTCTGGGTGCTGGGTGCTCAGTGCTCGGGGTTCTCGGTGCTCAGTGCTCAAGGTGCTGGGTGCTCAGTACTCAGGGTGCTCATTGCTCAGGGTGCTGGGTGCTCAGTACTCAGGGTGCTGGGTGCTCAGTGCTCAGGGTGATGGGTGCTCAGTACTCAGGGTGCTCAGTGCTTGGGGTGCAGGGTGCTCAGTACTCAGGGTGCTCTGTGCTTGCTGTGCTGGGTGCTCAGTACTCAGGGTGCTGGGTGCTCAGTACTCAGGGTGCTTGGTGCTCAGTGCTCGGGGTGCTGGGTGCTCAGTGCTCGGGGTGCTGGGTGCACAGTGCTCGGGGTGCTGGGTGCTCAGTGCTCGGGGTTCTGGGTGCTCAGTGCCCGGGGTGCTGGGTGCTCAGTGCTCGGGGTGCTGGGTGCTCAGTGCTCGGGATGCTTGGTGCTCAGTGCTCGGGGTGCTGGGTGCTCAGTGCTCAGGGTGCTGGGTGCTCGGTGCTCGGGGTGCTGGGTGCTTAGTGCTCGGGGTGCCCGGTGCTCAGTACTCCGGGTTCTGGGTGCTCAGTGCTCAGGGTACTCGGTGCTCAGTACGTTGGGTGCTCAGTACTCAGGGTGCTGGGTGCTCAGTGCTCAGGTTGCTGGGTGCTCAGTGCTCAGGGTGCTGGGTGCTCAGTGCTCAGGGTGCTGGGTGCTCAGTGCTCAGGGTGCTTGGTGCTCAGTGCTCAGGGTGCTGGGTGCTCGGTGCTCTGGGTGCTGGGTGCTTAGTGCTCGGGGTGCCCGGTGCTCAGTACTCGGGGTGCTCAGTGCTCAGTACTCAGGGTGGTGGGTGCTCAGTGCTCAGGGTGCTGGGTGCTCAGTACTCAGGGTGCTGGGTGCTCGGTTCTCAGTACGCTGGGTGCTCAGTACTCAGGGTGCTGGGTGCTCAGTACTCAGGGTGCTCGGTGCTCAGTACTCAGGGTGCTGGGTGCTCAGTGCTCGGGGTGCTGGGTGCTCAGTACTCAGGGTGCTGGGTGCTCAGTGCTCGGGGTGCTCGGTGCTCAGTACGCTCTGTGCTCAGTACTCAGGGTGCTGGGTGCTCAGTACTCAGGGTGCTGGGTGCTTAGTACTCAGGGTGCTGGGTGCTCAGTGCTCGGGGTGCTGGGTGCTCAGTGCTCAGTACTCAGGGTGCTGGGTGCTCAGTGCTCAGGTTGCTGGGTGCTCAGTGCTCAGGTTGCTGGTTGCTCAGTGCTCAGGGTGCTTCGTGCTCGGTGCTCGGTGCTCGGGGTGCTGGGTGCTTAGTGCTCGGGGTGCTGGGTGCTCAGTACTCAGGGTGCTGGGTGGTCAGTACTCACGGTGCTGGGTGCTCAGTACTCGGGGTGCTGGGTGCTCACTACTCAGTGTGCTGGGTGCTCAGTACTCAGGGTGCTGGGTGCTCAGTGCTCGGGGTGCTCGGTGCTCAGTACTCAGGGTGCTCATTACTCAGGGTGCTCAGTACTCAGGGTGCTGGGTGCTCAGTACTCAGGGTGCTCAGTACTCAGGGTGCTGGGTGCTCAGTGCTCGGGGTGCTGGGTGCTCAGTACTCAGGGTGCTCAATACTCTGGGTGCTGGGTGCTCAGTGCTCGGGGTGCTGGGTGCTCAGTGCTCAGGGTGATCGGTGCTCAGTACTCAGGATGCTGGGTGCTCAGTACTCAGGGTGCTGGGTGCTCAGTACTCAGGGTGCTGGTTGCTCAGTCCTCAGGGTGCTCAGTGCTCAGGGTGCTGGGTGCTCAGTGCTCAGGGTGCTCGGTGCTCAGTACTCAGGGTGCTGGGTGCTCAGTACTCAGGGTGCTGGGTGCTCAGTACTCAGGGTGCTGGGTGCTCAGTGCTCGTAGTGCTGGGTGCTCAGTGCTCAGGGTGCTCAGTGCTCAGTACTCAGGGTGCTGGGTGCTCATTACTCAGGGTGCTGGGTGCTCAGTGCTCGGGGTGCTGGGTGCTCAGTACTCAGGGTGCTGGGTGCTCAGTGCTCAGGGTGCTCGGTGCTCAGTACTCATGGTGCTGGGTGCTCATTCTCAGGGTGCTGGGTGCTCAGTACTCAGGTTGCTCAGTACTCTGGGTGCTCGGTGCTCAGTACTCATGGTGCTGGCTGCTCAGTGCTAAGGGTGCTCGGTGCTCAGTTCTCAGGGTGCTCGGTGCTCAGTGTTTGGGGTGCTGGGTGCTCAGTACTCAGGGTGCTGAGTGCTCAGTGCTCAGGGTGCTCGGTGCTCAGTGCTCTGGGTGCTGGGTGCTCAGTACTCAGTGCTCAGGATGCTGGGTGCTCAGTGCTCAGGGTGCTTGGTGCTCAGTGCTCGGCGTGCCCTGTGCTCAGTGCTCGGTGTGCTCGGTGCTCAGTACTCAGGGTGCTGGGTGCTCAGTACTCAGGGTGCTGGGTGCTCAGTGCTCGGGGTGCCCTGTGCTCAGTGCTCGGTGTGCTCGGTGCTCAGTACTCAGGGTGCTGGGTGCTCAGTACTCACGGTGCTGGGTGCTCAGTGCTCGGGGTGCTGGGTGCTCAGTGCTCGGGGTGCTGGGTGCTCAGTACTCAGGGTGCTGGGTGCTCAGTGCTCAGGGTGCTGGGTGCTCAGTACGCAGGGTGCTGGGTGCTCAGTGCTCGGGGTGCCCTGTGCTCAGTGCTCGGTGTGCTCGGTGCTCAGTACTCAGGGTGCTCAGCGCTCAGTACTCAGGGTGCTGGGTGATCAGTGCTCGGGGTGCTCGTTGCTCAGTACGTTGGGTGCTCAGTGCTCAGGGTGCTGGCTGCTCAGTGCTCAGGGTGCTGGGTGCTCAGTGCTCAGGGTGCTTGATGCTCAGTACTCAGGGTGCTGGGTGCTCAGTGCTCAGGGTGCTGGGTGGTCAGTGCTCAGGGTGCTGGGTGCTCAGTACTCAGGGTGCTGGGTGCTCAGTACTCAGGGTGCTCGGTGCTCAGTGCTTGGGGTGCCGGGTGCTCAGTACTCAGGGTGCTGGGTGCTCAGTGCTCAGGGTGCTGCGTGCTCAGTGCTCAGGGTGCTGGGTGCTCAGTACTCAGTGCTCAGGATGCTGGGTGCACAGTGCTCGGGCTGCTGGGTGCTCAGTGCTCAGGGTGCTGGGTGCTCAGTACTCAGGGTGCTGGGTGCTCAGTGCTCAGGGTGCTGGGTGCTCAGTGCTCTGGGTGCTGGGTGCTCAGTGCTCAGGGTGCTGGGTGCTCAGTGCTCAGTGTGCTGGGTGCTCAGTGCTCGGGTTGCTGGGTGCTGAGTGCTCAGGGTGCTGGGTGCTCAGTGCTCGGGGTGCTCGGTGCTCAGTACGCAGGGTGCTGGGTGCTCAGTGCTCGGGGTGCTGGGTGCTCAGTGCTCAGTACTCAGGGTGGTGGGTGCTCAGTGCTCGGGGTGCTGGGTGCTCAGTACTCAGCGTGCTGGGTGCTCAGTACTCAGGGTGCTCAGTGCTCGGGGAGCTCGGTGCTCAGTACTCAGGGTGCTGGGTGCTCAGTACTCAGTGATCGGGGTCCTGGGTGCTCCGTGCTCGGGGTGCTGGGTGCTCAGTGCTCTGGGTGCTTAGTGCTCAGTACTCAGGGTACTGGGTGCTCAGTACTCAGGGTGCTCAGTGCTCGGGGTGCTGGGTGCTCATTACTCAGGGTGCTGGGTGCTCAGTACTCAGGGTGCTCAGTGCTCAGGGTGCTGGGTGATCACTGCTCGGGGTGCTCGGTGCTCAGTACTCAGGGTGCTGAGTGCTCAGTACTCAGGGTGCTGGGTGCTCAGTACTCAGGGTGCTGGGTGATAAGTGCTCGGGTTGCTGGGTGCTCAGTGCTCAGGTGCTCAGTGCTCAGTACTCAGGGTGCTCAGTGCTCAGTACTCAGGGTGCTGGGTGCTCAGTGCTCAGGGTGCTGGGTGCTCAGTACTCAGGGTGCTGGGTGCTCGGTGCTCAGTACGCTGGGTGCTCAGTACTCAGGGTGCTGGGTGCTCAGTACTCACGGTGCTGTGTGCTCAGTGCTCGGGGTGCTGGGTGCTCAGTACTCAGGGTGCTGGGTGCTCAGTGCTCGGGGTGCTCGGTGCTCAGTACGCTGGGTGCTCAGTACTCAGGGTGCTGGGTGCTCAGTACTCAGGGTGCTGGGTGCTTAGTACTCAGGCTGCTGGGTGCTCAGTGCTCAGGGTGCTGGGTGCTCAGTGCTCAGTACTCAGGGTGCTGGGTGCTCAGTGCTCAGGGTGCTGGGTGCTTGGTGCTCGGGGTGCTGGGTGCTTAGTGCTCGGGGTGCTGGGTGCTCAGTACTCAGGGTGCTGGGTGGTCAGTACTCACGATGCTGGGTGCTCAGTACTCGGGGTGCTGGGTGCTCACTACTCAGTGTGCTGGGTGCTCAGTACTCAGGGTGCTCGGTGCTCAGTGCTTGGGGTGCTGGGTGCTCAGTACTCAGGGTGCTGGGTGCTCAGTGCTCAGGGTGCTGCGTTCTCAGTGCTCAGGGTGCTGGGTGATCAGTACTCAGTGCTCAGGATGCTGGGTGCTCAGTGCTCGGGCTGCTGGGTGCTCAGTGCTCAGGGTGCTGGGTGCTCAGTACTCAGGGTGCTGGGTTCTCCGTACTCAGGGTGCTGGGTGCACAGTGCTAGGGGTGCTGGGTGCTCAGTGCTCGGGGTCTGGGTGCTCAGTACTCAGGGTGCTGGGTGCTCAGTGCTCGTAGTGCTGGGTGCTCAGTGCTCAGGGTGCTCAGTGCTCAGTACTCAGGGTGCTGGGTGCTCATTACTCAGGGTGCTGGGTGCTCAGTGCTCGGGGTGCTGGGTGCTCAGTACTCAGGGTGCTGGGTGCTCAGTGCTCAGGGTGCTCGGTGCTCAGTACTCATGGTGCTGGGTGCTCATTCTCAGGGTGCTGGGTGCTCAGTACTCAGGTTGCTCAGTACTCTGGGTGCTCGGTGCTCAGTACTCATGGTGCTGGCTGCTCAGTGCTAAGGGTGCTCGGTGCTCAGTTCTCAGGGTGCTCGGTGCTCAGTGTTTGGGGTGCTGGGTGCTCAGTACTCAGGGTGCTGAGTGCTCAGTGCTCAGGGTGCTCGGTGCTCAGTGCTCTGGGTGCTGGGTGCTCAGTACTCAGTGCTCAGGATGCTGGGTGCTCAGTGCTCAGGGTGCTTGGTGCTCAGTGCTCGGCGTGCCCTGTGCTCAGTGCTCGGTGTGCTCGGTGCTCAGTACTCAGGGTGCTGGGTGCTCAGTACTCAGGGTGCTGGGTGCTCAGTGCTCGGGGTGCCCTGTGCTCAGTGCTCGGTGTGCTCGGTGCTCAGTACTCAGGGTGCTGGGTGCTCAGTACTCACGGTGCTGGGTGCTCAGTGCTCGGGGTGCTGGGTGCTCAGTGCTCGGGGTGCTGGGTGCTCAGTACTCAGGGTGCTGGGTGCTCAGTGCTCAGGGTGCTGGGTGCTCAGTACGCAGGGTGCTGGGTGCTCAGTGCTCGGGGTGCCCTGTGCTCAGTGCTCGGTGTGCTCGGTGCTCAGTACTCAGGGTGCTCAGCGCTCAGTACTCAGGGTGCTGGGTGATCAGTGCTCGGGGTGCTCGTTGCTCAGTACGTTGGGTGCTCAGTGCTCAGGGTGCTGGCTGCTCAGTGCTCAGGGTGCTGGGTGCTCAGTGCTCAGGGTGCTTGATGCTCAGTACTCAGGGTGCTGGGTGCTCAGTGCTCAGGGTGCTGGGTGGTCAGTGCTCAGGGTGCTGGGTGCTCAGTACTCAGGGTGCTGGGTGCTCAGTACTCAGGGTGCTCGGTGCTCAGTGCTTGGGGTGCCGGGTGCTCAGTACTCAGGGTGCTGGGTGCTCAGTGCTCAGGGTGCTGCGTGCTCAGTGCTCAGGGTGCTGGGTGCTCAGTACTCAGTGCTCAGGATGCTGGGTGCACAGTGCTCGGGCTGCTGGGTGCTCAGTGCTCAGGGTGCTGGGTGCTCAGTACTCAGGGTGCTGGGTGCTCAGTGCTCAGGGTGCTGGGTGCTCAGTGCTCTGGGTGCTGGGTGCTCAGTGCTCAGGGTGCTGGGTGCTCAGTGCTCAGTGTGCTGGGTGCTCAGTGCTCGGGTTGCTGGGTGCTGAGTGCTCAGGGTGCTGGGTGCTCAGTGCTCGGGGTGCTCGGTGCTCAGTACGCAGGGTGCTGGGTGCTCAGTGCTCGGGGTGCTGGGTGCTCAGTGCTCAGTACTCAGGGTGGTGGGTGCTCAGTGCTCGGGGTGCTGGGTGCTCAGTACTCAGCGTGCTGGGTGCTCAGTACTCAGGGTGCTCAGTGCTCGGGGAGCTCGGTGCTCAGTACTCAGGGTGCTGGGTGCTCAGTACTCAGTGATCGGGGTCCTGGGTGCTCCGTGCTCGGGGTGCTGGGTGCTCAGTGCTCTGGGTGCTTAGTGCTCAGTACTCAGGGTACTGGGTGCTCAGTACTCAGGGTGCTCAGTGCTCGGGGTGCTGGGTGCTCATTACTCAGGGTGCTGGGTGCTCAGTACTCAGGGTGCTCAGTGCTCAGGGTGCTGGGTGATCACTGCTCGGGGTGCTCGGTGCTCAGTACTCAGGGTGCTGAGTGCTCAGTACTCAGGGTGCTGGGTGCTCAGTACTCAGGGTGCTGGGTGATAAGTGCTCGGGTTGCTGGGTGCTCAGTGCTCAGGTGCTCAGTGCTCAGTACTCAGGGTGCTCAGTGCTCAGTACTCAGGGTGCTGGGTGCTCAGTGCTCAGGGTGCTGGGTGCTCAGTACTCAGGGTGCTGGGTGCTCGGTGCTCAGTACGCTGGGTGCTCAGTACTCAGGGTGCTGGGTGCTCAGTACTCACGGTGCTGTGTGCTCAGTGCTCGGGGTGCTGGGTGCTCAGTACTCAGGGTGCTGGGTGCTCAGTGCTCGGGGTGCTCGGTGCTCAGTACGCTGGGTGCTCAGTACTCAGGGTGCTGGGTGCTCAGTACTCAGGGTGCTGGGTGCTTAGTACTCAGGCTGCTGGGTGCTCAGTGCTCAGGGTGCTGGGTGCTCAGTGCTCAGTACTCAGGGTGCTGGGTGCTCAGTGCTCAGGGTGCTGGGTGCTTGGTGCTCGGGGTGCTGGGTGCTTAGTGCTCGGGGTGCTGGGTGCTCAGTACTCAGGGTGCTGGGTGGTCAGTACTCACGATGCTGGGTGCTCAGTACTCGGGGTGCTGGGTGCTCACTACTCAGTGTGCTGGGTGCTCAGTACTCAGGGTGCTCGGTGCTCAGTGCTTGGGGTGCTGGGTGCTCAGTACTCAGGGTGCTGGGTGCTCAGTGCTCAGGGTGCTGCGTTCTCAGTGCTCAGGGTGCTGGGTGATCAGTACTCAGTGCTCAGGATGCTGGGTGCTCAGTGCTCGGGCTGCTGGGTGCTCAGTGCTCAGGGTGCTGGGTGCTCAGTACTCAGGGTGCTGGGTTCTCCGTACTCAGGGTGCTGGGTGCACAGTGCTAGGGGTGCTGGGTGCTCAGTGCTCGGGGTCTGGGTGCTCAGTACTCAGGGTGCTGGGTGCTCAGTGCTCGGGGTGCTGGGTGCTGAGTGCTCAGGGTGCTGGGTGCTCAGTGCTCGGGGTGCTCGGGGTGCTCGGTGCTCAGTACACAGGGTGCTGGGTGCTCAGTGCTCGGGGTGCTGGGTGCTCAGTGCTCAGTACTCAGGGTGCTGGGTGCTCAGTGCTCGGGGTGCTGGGTGCTCAGTGCTCAGGGTGCTGGGTGCTCAGTGCTCAGGGTGCTGGGTGCTCAGTGCTCGGGGTGCTCGGGGTGCTCGGTGCTCAGTACGCTGGGTGCTCAGTACTCAGGGTGCTGGGTGCTCAGTACTCAGGGTGCTGGGTGCTTAGTACTCAGGGTGCTGGGTGCTTAGTACTCAGGGTGCTTGGTGCTCAGTGCTCAGGGTGCTGGGTGCTCAGTGCTCAGGGTGCTGGGTGCTTAGTGCTCGGGGTGCTGGGTGCTCAGTACTCAGGGTGCTGGGTGGTCAGTACTCACGGTGCTGGGTGCTCAGTACTCGGGGTGCTGGGTGCTCACTACTCAGGGTGCTGGGTGCTCAGTACTCAGGGTGCTGGGTGCTCAGTGCTCGGGGTGCTCGGTGCTCAGTACGCAGGGTGCTGGGTGCTCAGTGCTCGGGGTGCTGGGTGCTCAGTGCTCAGTACTCAGGGTGGTGGGTGCTCAGTGCTCGGGGTGCTGGGTGCTCAGTACTCAGCGTGCTGGGTGCTCAGTACTCAGGGTGCTCAGTGCTCGGGGAGCTCGGTGCTCAGTACTCAGGGTGCTGGGTGCTCAGTACTCAGTGATCGGGGTCCTGGGTGCTCCGTGCTCGGGGTGCTGGGTGCTCAGTGCTCTGGGTGCTTAGTGCTCAGTACTCAGGGTACTGGGTGCTCAGTACTCAGGGTGCTCAGTGCTCGGGGTGCTGGGTGCTCATTACTCAGGGTGCTGGGTGCTCAGTACTCAGGGTGCTCAGTGCTCAGTGATCGGGGTCCTGGGTGCTCCGTGCTCGGGGTGCTGGGTGCTCAGTGCTCTGGGTGCTTAGTGCTCAGTACTCAGGGTACTGGGTGCTCAGTACTCAGGGTGCTCAGTGCTAGGGGTGCTGGGTGCTCAGTGCTCGGGGTCTGGGTGCTCAGTGCTCAGGGTCCTGGGTGCTCAGTACTCAGGGTGCTGGGTGCTCAGTGCTCAGGGTGCTCAGTGCTCAGTTATCAGGGTGCTCAGTGATCAGTACTAAGGGTGCTGAGTGCTCAGTGCTCAGGGTGCTGGGTGCTCAGTACTCAGGGTGCTGGGTGCTCGGTGCTCAGTACGCTGGGTGCTCAGTACTCAGGGTGCTGGGTGATCAGTACTCAGGGTGCTCGGTGCTCAGTACTCAGCGTGCTGGGTGCTCAGTGCTCGGGGTGCTGGGTGCTCAGTACTCAGGGTGCTGGGTGCTCAGTGCTCGGGGTGCTCGGTGCTCAGTACGCTGGGTGCTCAGTACTCAGGGTGCTGGGTGCTCAGTACTCAGGGTGCTGGGTGCTTAGTACTCAGGGTGCTGGGTGCTTAGTACTCAGGGTGCTTGGTGCTCAGTGCTCAGGGTGCTGGGTGCTCAGTGCTCAGTGCTCAGGGTGCTGGGTGCTTAGTGCTCGGGGTGCTGGGTGCTCAGTACTCAGGGTGCTGGGTGGTCAGTACTCACGGTGCTGGGTGCTCAGTACTCGGGGTGCTGGGTGCTCACTACTCAGGGTGCTGGGTGCTCAGTACTCAGGGTGCTGGGTGCTCAGTGCTCGGGGTGCTCGGTGCTCAGTACGCAGGGTGCTGGGTGCTCAGTGCTCGGGGTGCTGGGTGCTCAGTGCTCAGTACTCAGGGTGGTGGGTGCTCAGTGCTCGGGGTGCTGGGTGCTCAGTACTCAGCGTGCTGGGTGCTCAGTACTCAGGGTGCTCAGTGCTCGGGGAGCTCGGTGCTCAGTACTCAGGGTGCTGGGTGCTCAGTACTCAGTGATCGGGGTCCTGGGTGCTCCGTGCTCGGGGTGCTGGGTGCTCAGTGCTCTGGGTGCTTAGTGCTCAGTACTCAGGGTACTGGGTGCTCAGTACTCAGGGTGCTCAGTGCTCGGGGTGCTGGGTGCTCATTACTCAGGGTGCTGTGTGCTCAGTACTCAGGGTGCTCAGTGCTCAGGGTGCTGGGTGCTCAGTGCTCAGGGTGCTTGGTGCTCAGTGCTCGGCGTGCCCTGTGCTCAGTGCTCGGTGTGCTCGGTGCTCAGTACTCAGGGTGCTGGGTGCTCAGTACTCAGGGTGCTGGGTGCTCAGTGCTCGGGGTGCCCTGTGCTCAGTGCTCGGTGTGCTCGGTGCTCAGTACTCAGGGTGCTGGGTGCTCAGTACTCACGGTGCTGGGTGCTCAGTGCTCGGGGTGCTGGGTGCTCAGTGCTCGGGGTGCTGGGTGCTCAGTACTCAGGGTGCTGGGTGCTCAGTGCTCAGGGTGCTGGGTGCTCAGTACTCAGGGTGCTGGGTGCTCAGTGCTCGGGGTGCCCTGTGCTCAGTGCTCGGTGTGCTCGGTGCTCAGTACTCAGGGTGCTCAGCGCTCAGTACTCAGGGTGCTGGGTGATCAGTGCTCGGGGTGCTCGTTGCTCAGTACGTTGGGTGCTCAGTGCTCAGGGTGCTGGCTGCTCAGTGCTCAGGGTGCTGGGTGCTCAGTGCTCAGGGTGCTTGATGCTCAGTACTCAGGGTGCTGGGTGCTCAGTGCTCAGGGTGCTGGGTGGTCAGTGCTCAGGGTGCTGGGTGCTCAGTACTCAGGGTGCTGGGTGCTCAGTACTCAGGGTGCTCGGTGCTCAGTGCTTGGGGTGCCGGGTGCTCAGTACTCAGGGTGCTGGGTGCTCAGTGCTCAGGGTGCTGCGTGCTCAGTGCTCAGGGTGCTGGGTGCTCAGTACTCAGTGCTCAGGATGCTGGGTGCACAGTGCTCGGGCTGCTGGGTGCTCAGTGCTCAGGGTGCTGGGTGCTCAGTACTCAGGGTGCTGGGTGCTCAGTGCTCAGGGTGCTGGGTGCTCAGTGCTCTGGGTGCTGGGTGCTCAGTGCTCAGGGTGCTGGGTGCTCAGTGCTCAGTGTGCTGGGTGCTCAGTGCTCGGGTTGCTGGGTGCTGAGTGCTCAGGGTGCTGGGTGCTCAGTGCTCGGGGTGCTCGGTGCTCAGTACGCAGGGTGCTGGGTGCTCAGTGCTCGGGGTGCTGGGTGCTCAGTGCTCAGTACTCAGGGTGGTGGGTGCTCAGTGCTCGGGGTGCTGGGTGCTCAGTACTCAGCGTGCTGGGTGCTCAGTACTCAGGGTGCTCAGTGCTCGGGGAGCTCGGTGCTCAGTACTCAGGGTGCTGGGTGCTCAGTACTCAGTGATCGGTGTCCTGGGTGCTCCGTGCTCGGGGTGCTGGGTGCTCAGTGCTCTGGGTGCTTAGTGCTCAGTACTCAGGGTACTGGGTGCTCAGTACTCAGGGTGCTCAGTGCTCGGGGTGCTGGGTGCTCATTACTCAGGGTGCTGGGTGCTCAGTACTCAGGGTGCTCAGTGCTCAGGGTGCTGGGTGATCACTGCTCGGGGTGCTCGGTGCTCAGTACTCAGGGTGCTGAGTGCTCAGTACTCAGGGTGCTGGGTGCTCAGTACTCAGGGTGCTGGGTGATAAGTGCTCGGGTTGCTGGGTGCTCAGTGCTCAGGGTGCTCAGTGCTCAGTACTCAGGGTGCTCAGTGCTCAGTACTCAGGGTGCTGGGTGCTCAGTGCTCAGGGTGCTGGGTGCTCAGTACTCAGGGTGCTGGGTGCTCGGTGCTCAGTACGCTGGGTGCTCAGTACTCAGGGTGCTGGGTGCTCAGTACTCACGGTGCTGTGTGCTCAGTGCTCGGGGTGCTGGGTGCTCAGTACTCAGGGTGCTGGGTGCTCAGTGCTCGGGGTGCTCGGTGCTCAGTACGCTGGGTGCTCAGTACTCAGGGTGCTGGGTGCTCAGTACTCAGGGTGCTGGGTGCTTAGTACTCAGGCTGCTGGGTGCTCAGTGCTCAGGGTGCTGGGTGCTCAGTGCTCAGTACTCAGGGTGCTGGGTGCTCAGTGCTCAGGGTGCTGGGTGCTTGGTGCTCGGGGTGCTGGGTGCTTAGTGCTCGGGGTGCTGGGTGCTCAGTACTCAGGGTGCTGGGTGGTCAGTACTCACGATGCTGGGTGCTCAGTACTCGGGGTGCTGGGTGCTCACTACTCAGTGTGCTGGGTGCTCAGTACTCAGGGTGCTCGGTGCTCAGTGCTTGGGGTGCTGGGTGCTCAGTACTCAGGGTGCTGGGTGCTCAGTGCTCAGGGTGCTGCGTTCTCAGTGCTCAGGGTGCTGGGTGATCAGTACTCAGTGCTCAGGATGCTGGGTGCTCAGTGCTCGGGCTGCTGGGTGCTCAGTGCTCAGGGTGCTGGGTGCTCAGTACTCAGGGTGCTGGGTTCTCCGTACTCAGGGTGCTGGGTGCACAGTGCTAGGGATGCTGGGTGCTCAGTGCTCGGGGTCTGGGTGCTCAGTACTCAGGGTGCTGGGTGCTCAGTGCTCGGGGTGCTGGGTGCTGAGTGCTCAGGGTGCTGGGTGCTCAGTGCTCGGGGTGCTCGGGGTGCTCGGTGCTCAGTACACAGGGTGCTGGGTGCTCAGTGCTCGGGGTGCTGGGTGCTCAGTGCTCAGTACTCAGGGTGCTGGGTGCTCAGTGCTCGGGGTGCTGGGTGCTCAGTGCTCAGGGTGCTGGGTGCTCAGTGCTCAGGGTGCTGGGTGCTCAGTGCTCGGGGTGCTCGGGGTGCTCGGTGCTCAGTACGCTGGGTGCTCAGTACTCAGGGTGCTGGGTGCTCAGTACTCAGGGTGCTGGGTGCTTAGTACTCAGGGTGCTGGGTGCTTAGTACTCAGGGTGCTTGGTGCTCAGTGCTCAGGGTGCTGGGTGCTCAGTGCTCAGTGCTCAGGGTGCTGGGTGCTTAGTGCTCGGGGTGCTGGGTGCTCAGTACTCAGGGTGCTGGGTGGTCAGTACTCACGGTGCTGGGTGCTCAGTACTCGGGGTGCTGGGTGCTCACTACTCAGGGCGCTGGGTGCTCAGTACTCAGGGTGCTGGGTGCTCAGTGCTCGGGGTGCTCGGTGCTCAGTACGCAGGGTGCTGGGTGCTCAGTGCTCGGGGTGCTGGGTGCTCAGTGCTCAGTACTCAGGGTGGAGGGTGCTCAGTGCTCGGGGTGCTGGGTGCTCAGTACTCAGCGTCCTGGGTGCTCAGTACTCAGGGTGCTCAGTGCTCGGGGAGCTCGGTGCTCAGTACTCAGGGTGCTGGGTGCTCAGTACTCAGTGATCGGGGTCCTGGGTGCTCCGTGCTCGGGGTGCTGGGTGCTCAGTGCTCTGGGTGCTTAGTGCTCAGTACTCAGGGTACTGGGTGCTCAGTACTCAGGGTGCTCAGTGCTCGGGGTGCTGGGTGCTCATTACTCAGGGTGCTGGGTGCTCAGTACTCAGGGTGCTCAGTGCTCAGTGATCGGGGTCCTGGGTGCTCCGTGCTCGGGGTGCTGGGTGCTCAGTGCTCTGGGTGCTTAGTGCTCAGTACTCAGGGTACTGGGTGCTCAGTACTCAGGGTGCTCAGTGCTAGGGGTGCTGGGTGCTCAGTGCTCGGGGTCTGGGTGCTCAGTGCTCAGGGTGCTGGGTGCTCAGTACTCAGGGTGCTGGGTGCTCAGTGCTCAGGGTGCTCAGTGCTCAGTTATCAGGGTGCTCAGTGATCAGTACTAAGGGTGCTGAGTGCTCAGTGCTCAGGGTGCTGGGTGCTCAGTACTCAGGGTGCTGGGTGCTCGGTGCTCAGTACGCTGGGTGCTCAGTACTCAGGGTGCTGGGTGATCAGTACTCAGGGTGCTCGGTGCTCAGTACTCAGCGTGCTGGGTGCTCAGTGCTCGGGGTGCTGGGTGCTCAGTACTCAGGGTGCTGGGTGCTCAGTGCTCGGGGTGCTCGGTGCTCAGTACGCTGGGTGCTCAGTACTCAGGGTGCTGGGTGCTCAGTACTCAGGGTGCTGGGTGCTTAGTACTCAGGGTGCTGGGTGCTTAGTACTCAGGGTGCTTGGTGCTCAGTGCTCAGGGTGCTGGGTGCTCAGTGCTCAGTGCTCAGGGTGCTGGGTGCTTAGTGCTCGGGGTGCTGGGTGCTCAGTACTCAGGGTGCTGGGTGGTCAGTACTCACGGTGCTGGGTGCTCAGTACTCGGGGTGCTGGGTGCTCACTACTCAGGGTGCTGGGTGCTCAGTACTCAGGGTGCTGGGTGCTCAGTGCTCGGGGTGCTCGGTGCTCAGTACGCAGGGTGCTGGGTGCTCAGTGCTCGGGGTGCTGGGTGCTCAGTGCTCAGTACTCAGGGTGGTGGGTGCTCAGTGCTCGGGGTGCTGGGTGCTCAGTACTCAGCGTGCTGGGTGCTCAGTACTCAGGGTGCTCAGTGCTCGGGGAGCTCGGTGCTCAGTACTCAGGGTGCTGGGTGCTCAGTACTCAGTGATCGGGGTCCTGGGTGCTCCGTGCTCGGGGTGCTGGGTGCTCAGTGCTCTGGGTGCTTAGTGCTCAGTACTCAGGGTACTGGGTGCTCAGTACTCAGGGTGCTCAGTGCTCGGGGTGCTGGGTGCTCATTACTCAGGGTGCTGTGTGCTCAGTACTCAGGGTGCTCAGTGCTCAGGGTGCTGGGTGATCACTGCTCGGGGTGCTCGGTGCTCAGTACTCAGGGTGCTGAGTGCTCAGTACTCAGGGTGCTGGGTGCTCAGTACTCAGGGTGCTGGGTGATCAGTGCTCGGGGTGCTGGGTGCTCAGTGCTCAGGGTGCTCAGTGCTCAGTACTCAGGGTGCTCAGTGCTCAGTACTCAGGGTGCTGGGTGCTCAGTGCTCAGGGTGCTGGGTGCTCAGTACTCAGGGTGCTGGGTGCTCGGTGCTCAGTACGCTGGGTGCTCAGTACTCAGGGTGCTGGGTGCTCAGTACTCACGGTGCTGTGTGCTCAGTGCTCGGGGTGCTGGGTGCTCAGTACTCAGGGTGCTGGGTGCTCAGTGCTCGGGGTGCTCGGTGCTCAGTACGCTGGGTGCTCAGTACTCAGGGTGCTGGGTGCTCAGTACTCAGGGTGCTGGGTGCTTAGTACTCAGGCTGCTGGGTGCTCAGTGCTCAGGGTGCTGGGTGCTCAGTGCTCAGTACTCAGGGTGCTGGGTGCTCAGTGCTCAGGGTGCTGGGTGCTTGGTGCTCGGGGTGCTGGGTGCTTAGTGCTCGGGGTGCTGGGTGCTCAGTACTCAGGGTGCTGGGTGGTCAGTACTCACGATGCTGGGTGCTCAGTACTCGGGGTGCTGGGTGCTCACTACTCAGTGTGCTGGGTGCTCAGTACTCAGGGTGCTCGGTGCTCAGTGCTTGGGGTGCTGGGTGCTCAGTACTCAGGGTGCTGGGTGCTCAGTGCTCAGGGTGCTGCGTTCTCAGTGCTCAGGGTGCTGGGTGATCAGTACTCAGTGCTCAGGATGCTGGGTGCTCAGTGCTCGGGCTGCTGGGTGCTCAGTGCTCAGGGTGCTGGGTGCTCAGTACTCAGGGTGCTGGGTTCTCCGTACTCAGGGTGCTGGGTGCACAGTGCTAGGGGTGCTGGGTGCTCAGTGCTCGGGGTCTGGGTGCTCAGTACTCAGGGTGCTGGGTGCTCAGTGCTCGGGGTGCTGGGTGCTGAGTGCTCAGGGTGCTGGGTGCTCAGTGCTCGGGGTGCTCAGGGTGCTCGGTGCTCAGTACACAGGGTGCTGGGTGCTCAGTGCTCGGGGTGCTGGGTGCTCAGTGCTCAGTACTCAGGGTGCTGGGTGCTCAGTGCTCGGGGTGCTGGGTGCTCAGTACTCAGCGTGCTAGGTGCTCAGTACTCAGGGTGCTGGGTGCTCAGTGTTCAGGGTGCTGGGTGCTCAGTGGTCAGGGTGCTGGGTGCTCAGTGATCGGGGTGCTGGGTGCTCAGTACTCAGGGTGCTCAGTGCTCGGGGAGCTCGGTGCTCAGTACTCAGGGTGCTGGGTGCTCAGTACTCAGTGCTCGTGGTCCTGGGTGCTCCGTGCTCGGGGTGCTGGGTGCTCAGTGCTCTGGGTGCTTAGTGCTCAGTACTCAGGGTGCCTGGTGCTCAGTACTCAGGGTGCTCAGTGCTCGGGGTGCTGGGTGCTCAGTGCTCAGGGTGATAGGTGCTCAGTACTCAGAATGCTGTGTACTCAGTACTCAGGGTGCTGGGTGCTCAGTGCTCGGGGTGCTCGGTGCTCAGTACTCAGGGTGCTGAGTGCTCAGTACTCAGGGTGGTGGGTGCTCAGTACTCAGGGTGCTGGGTGCTCAGTGCTCGGGGTGCTGGGTGCTCAGTGCTCAGGGTGCTCAGTGCTCAGTTATCAGGGTGCTCAGTGATCAGTACTAAGGGTGCTGAGTGCTCAGTGCTCAGGGTGCTGGGTGCTCAGTACTCAGGGTGCTGGGTGCTCGGTGCTCAGTACGCTGGGTGCTCAGTACTCAGGGTGCTGGGTGATCAGTACTCAGGGTGCTCGGTGCTCAGTACTCAGCGTGCTGGGTGCTCAGTGCTCGGGGTGCTGGGTGCTCAGTACTCAGGGTGCTGGGTGCTCAGTGCTCGGGGTGCTCGGTGCTCAGTACGCTGGGTGCTCAGTACTCAGGGTGCTGGGTGCTCAGTACTCAGGGTGCTGGGTGCTTAGTACTCAGGGTGCTGGGTGCTTAGTACTCAGGGTGCTTGGTGCTCAGTGCTCAGGGTGCTGGGTGCTCAGTGCTCAGTGCTCAGGGTGCTGGGTGCTTAGTGCTCGGGGTGCTGGGTGCTCAGTACTCAGGGTGCTGGGTGGTCAGTACTCACGGTGCTGGGTGCTCAGTACTCGGGGTGCTGGGTGCTCACTACTCAGGGTGCTGGGTGCTCAGTACTCAGGGTGCTGGGTGCTCAGTGCTCGGGGTGCTCGGTGCTCAGTACTCAGGGTGCTGGGTGCTCAGTGCTCAGGGTGCTGGGTGCTCAGTACTCAGTGTGCTGGGTGCTCAGTGCTCAGGGTGCTGGGTGCTCAGTACTCAGGGTGCTCAGTACTCAGGGTGCTGGGTGCTCAGTACTCAGGGTGCTCAGGACTCAGGGTGCTGGGTGCTCAGTGCTCGGGGTGCTGGGTGCTCAGTACTCAGGGTGCTCAGTACTCAGGGTGCTGGGTGCTCAGTGCTCGGGGTGCTGGGTGCTCAGTGCTCAGGGTGATCGGTGCTCAGTACTCAGGATGCTGGGTGCTCAGTACTCAGGGTGCTGGATGCTCAGTACTCAGGGTGCTGGTTGCTCAGTCCTCAGCGTGCTCAGTGCTCAGGGTGCTGGGTGCTCAGTGCTCGGGGTGCTGGGTGCTCAGTGCTCAGGGTGCTGGGTGCTCAGTGCTCAGGGTGCTCAGTGCTCAGTACTCAGGGTGCTGGGTGCTCATTACTCAGGGTGCTTGGTGCTCAGTGCTCGGGGTGCTGGGTGCTCAGTACTCAGGGTACTGGGTGCTCAGTGCTCAGGGTGCTGGGTGCTCAGTGCTCGGGGTGCTGGGTGCTCAGTATTCAGGGTGCTGGGTGCTCAGTACTCAGGGTTCTGGGTGCTCAGTGCTCGGGGGGCTGGGTGCTCAGTGCTCAGGGTGCTGGGTGCTCATTACTTAGGGTGCTGGGTGCTCAGTGCTCGGGGTGCTCGGTGCTCAGTACTCAAGGTGCTGGGTGCTCAGTGCTCACGGTGCTGGGTGCTCAGTCCTCGGGGTGCTCCGTGCTCAGTGCTCAGGGTGCTGGGTGCTCAGTGATCAGGGTGCTCGGTGCTCAGTACTCATGGTGCTGGGTGCTCATTCTCGGGGTGCTGGGTGCTCAGTACTCAGGTTGCTCAGTACTCTGGGTGCTCGGTGCTCAGTACTCATGGTGCTGGGTGCTCAGTACTCAGGGTGCTCGGTGCTCAGTTCTCAGGGTGCTCGCTGCTCAGTGTTTGGGGTGCTGGGTGCTCAGTGCTCAGTGCTCAGGGTGCTGGGTGCTTAGTGCTCGGGGTGCTGGGTGCTCAGTACTCAGCGTGCTGGGTGCTCAGTACTCAGGGTGCTCAGTGCTCGGGGAGCTCGGTGCTCAGTACTCAGGGTGCTGGGTGCTCAGTACTCAGTGATCGGGGTCCTGGGTGCTCCGTGCTCGGGGTGCTGGGTGCTCAGTGCTCTGGGTGCTTAGTGCTCAGTACTCAGGGTACTGGGTGCTCAGTACTCAGGGTGCTCAGTGCTCGGGGTGCTGGGTGCTCAGTACTCAGGGTGCTGGGTGCTCAGTACTCAGGGTGCTCAGTGCTCAGGGTGCTGGGTGATCACTGCTCGGGGTGCTCGGTGCTCAGTACTCAGGGTGCTGAGTGCTCAGTACTCAGGGTGCTGGGTGCTCAGTACTCAGGGTGCTGGGTGATCAGTGCTCGGGGTGCTGGGTGCTCAGTGCTCAGGGTGCTCAGTGCTCAGTACTCAGGGTGCTCAGTGCTCAGTACTCAGGGTGCTGGGTGCTCAGTGCTCAGGGTGCTGGGTGCTCAGTACTCAGGGTGCTTTGTGCTCGGTGCTCAGTACGCTGGGTGCTCAGTACTCAGGGTGCTGGGTGCTCAGTACTCACGGTGCTGTGTGCTCAGTGCTCGGGGTGCTGGGTGCTCAGTACTCAAGGTGCTGGGTGCTCAGTGCTCGGGGTGCTCGGTGCTCAGTACGCTGGGTGCTCAGTACTCAGGGTGCTGGGTGCTCAGTACTCAGGGTGCTGGGTGCTTAGTACTCAGGCTGCTGGGTGCTCAGTGCTCAGGGTGCTGGGTGCTCAGTGCTCAGTACTCAGGGTGCTGGGTGCTCAGTGCTCAGGGTGCTGGGTGCTTGGTGCTCGGGGTGCTGGGTGCTTAGTGCTCGGGGTGCTGGGTGCTCAGTACTCAGGGTGCTGGGTGGTCAGTACTCACGATGCTGGGTGCTCAGTACTCGCGGTGCTGGGTGCTCACTACTCAGTGTGCTGGGTGCTCAGTACTCAGGGTGCTCGGTGCTCAGTGCTTGGGGTGCTGGGTGCTCAGTACTCAGGGTGCTGGGTGCTCAGTGCTCAGGGTGCTGCGTTCTCAGTGCTCAGGGTGCTGGGTGATCAGTACTCAGTGCTCAGGATGCTGGGTGCTCAGTGCTCGGGCTGCTGGGTTCTCAGTGCTCAGGGTGCTGGGTGCTCAGTACTCAGGGTGCTGGGTTCTCCGTTCTCAGGGTGCTGGGTGCACAGTGCTAGGGGTGCTGGGTGCTCAGTGCTCGGGGTCTGGGTGCTCAGTACTCAGGGTGCTGGGTGCTCAGTGCTCGGGGTGCTGGGTGCTGAGTGCTCAGGGTGCTGGGTGCTCAGTGCTCGGGGTGCTCGGGGTGCTCGGTGCTCAGTACACAGGGTGCTGGGTGCTCAGTGCTCGGGGTGCTGGGTGCTCAGTGCTCAGTACTCAGGGTGCTGGGTGCTCAGTGCTCGGGGTGCTGGGTGCTCAGTACTCAGCGTGCTAGGTGCTCAGGACTCAGGGTGCTGGGTGCTCAGTGCTCAGGGTGCTGGGTGCTCAGTGCTCAGGGTGCTGGGTGCTCAGTGATCGGGGTGCTGGGTGCTCAGTACTCAGGGTGCTCAGTGCTCGGGGAGCTCGGTGCTCAGTACTCAGGGTGCTGGGTGCTCAGTACTCAGTGCTCGGGGTCCTGGGTGCTCCGTGCTCGGGGTGCAGGGTGCTCAGTGCTCAGGGTGCTCAGTGCTCAGTACTCAGGGTGCTCGGTGCTCAGTACTCAGGGTGCTGGGTGCTTAGTGCTCGGGGTGCTGGGTGCTCAGTACTCAGGGTGCTGGGTGGTCATTACTCACGGTGCTGGGTGCTCAGTGCTCGGGGTGCTGGGTGCTCAGTACTCAGGGTGCTCAGTACTCAGGGTGCTGGGTGCTCAGTGCTCGGGGTGCTGGGTGCTCAGTGCTCAGGGTGATCGGTGCTCAGTACTCAGGATGCTGGGTGCTCAGTACTCAGGGTGCTGGATGCTCAGTACTCAGGGTGCTGGTTGCTCAGTCCTCAGCGTGCTCAGTGCTCAGGGTGCTGGGTGCTCAGTGCTCGGGGTGCTGGGTGCTCAGTGCTCAGGGTGCTGGGTGCTCAGTGCTCAGGGTGCTCAGTGCTCAGTACTCAGGGTGCTGGGTGCTCATTACTCAGGGTGCTTGGTGCTCAGTGCTCGGGGTGCTGGGTGCTCAGTACTCAGGGTACTGGGTGCTCAGTGCTCAGGGTGCTGGGTGCTCAGTGCTCGGGGTGCTGGGTGCTCAGTATTCAGGGTGCTGGGTGCTCAGTACTCAGGGTGCTGGGTGCTCAGTGCTCGGGGGGCTGGGTGCTCAGTGCTCAGGGTGCTGGGTGCTCATTACTTAGGGTGCTGGGTGCTCAGTGCTCGGGGTGCTCGGTGCTCAGTACTCAAGGTGCTGGGTGCTCAGTGCTCACGGTGCTGGGTGCTCAGTCCTCGGGGAGCTCGATGCTCAGTGTTTGGGGTGCTGGGTGCTCAGTACTCAGGGTGCTGTGTGCTCAGTGTTCAGGGTGCTGGGTGCTCAGTGCTCAGCGTGCTGGGTGCTCAGTACTCAGTGCTCAGGATGCTGGGTGCTCAGTGCTCAGGGTGCTCAGTGCTCGGGGTGCAGGGTGCTCAGTACTCAGGGTGCTGGGTGCTCAGTACTCAGGGTGCTCAGTACTCAGGGTGCTGGGTGCTCAGTGCTCAGGGTGCTGGGTGCTCAGTACTCAGGGTGCTGGGTGCTCAGTGCTCAGGGTGCTTGGTGCTTAGTTCTCGGGGTGGTGGGTGCTCAGTGCTCAGGGTGCTGGGTGCTCAGTACTCAGGGTGCTGGGTGCTCGGTTCTCAGTACGCTGGGTTCTCAGTACTCAGGGTGCTGGGTGCTCAGTACTCAGGGTGCTCGGTGCTCAGTACTCAGGGTGCTGGGTGCTCAGTGCTCGGGGTGCTGGGTGCTCAGTACTCAGGGTGCTGGGTGCTCAGTGCTCGGGGTGCTCGGTGCTCAGTACGCTGGGTGCTCAGTACTCAGGGTGCTGGGTGCTCAGTACTCAGGGTGCTGGGTGCTTAGTACTCAGGGTGCTGGGTGCTCAGTGCTCCGGGTGCTGGGTGCTCAGTGCTCAGTACTCAGGGTGCTGGGTGCTCAGTGCTCAGATTGCTGGGTGCTCAGTGCTCAGGGTGCTTCGTGCTCGGTGCTCGGTGCTCGGGGTGCTGGGTGCTTAGTGCTCGGGGTGCTGGGTGCTCAGTACTCAGGGTGCTGGGTGGTCAGTACTCACGGTGCTGGGTGCTCAGTACTCGGGGTGCTGGGTGCTCACTACTCAGTGTGCTGGGTGCTCAGTACTCAGGGTGCTGGGTGCTCAGTGCTCGGGGTGCTCGGTGCTCAGTACTCAGGGTGCTCATTACTCAGGGTGCTCAGTGCTCGGGGTGCTGGGTGCTCAGTACCCAGGGTGCTCAGTACTCAGGGTGCTGGGTGCTCAGTGCTCGGGGTGCTGGGTGCTCCGTGCTCAGGGTGATCGGTGCTCAGTACTCAGGATGCTGGGTGCTCAGTACTCAGGGTGCTGGGTGCTCAGTACACAGGGTGCTGGTTGCTCAGTCCTCAGGGTGCTCAGTGCTCAGGGTGCTGGGTGCTCAGTGCTCGGGGTGCTCGGTGCTCAGTACTCAGGGTGCTGGGTGCTCAGTACTCAGGGTGCTGGGTGCTCAGTACTCAGGGTGCTCAGTGCTCAGTACTCAGGGTGCTGGGTGCTCATTACTCAGGGTACTGGGTGCTCAGTGCTCGGGGTGCTGGGTGCTCAGTACTCAGGGTGCTGTGTGCTCAGTGCTCAGGGTGCTCGGTGCTCAGTACTCATGGTGCTGGGTGCTCATTCTCAGGGTGCTGGGTGCTCAGTACTCAGGTTGCTCAGTACACTGGGTGCTCGGTGCTCAGTACTCATGGTGCTGGCTGCTCAGTACTAAGGGTGCTTGGTGCTCAGTTCTCAGGGTGCTCGGTGCTCAGTGTTTGGGGTGCTGGGTGCTCAGTACTCAGGGTGCTGAGTGCTCAGTGCTCAGGGTGCTCGGTGCTCAGTGCTCTGGGTGCTTGGTGCTCAGTACTCAGTGCTCAGGATGCTGGGTGCTCAGTGCTCAGGGTGCTGGGTGCTCAGTGCTCAGGGAGCTCAGTGCTCAGTACTTAGGGTGCTGGGTGCTCAGTACTCAGGGTGCTGGGTGCTCAGTGCTCGGGGTGCCCGGTGCTCAGTGCTCGAGGTGCTGGGTGCTCAGTGCTCGGGGTGCTGGGTGCTCAGTGCTCAGGGTGCTGGGTGCTCAGTATTCAGGGTGCTGGGTGCTCAGTGCTTGGGGTGCTGGGTGCTCAGTACTCAGGGTGCTGGGTGCTCAGTACTCAGGGTGCTCGGTGCTCAGTGCTTGGGGTGCTGGGTGCTCAGTACTCAGGGTGCTGGGTGCTCAGTGCTCAGGGTGCTGCGTGCTCAGTGCTCAGGGTGCTGGGTGCTCAGTACTCAGTGCTCAGGATGCTGGGTGCTCAGTGCTCGGGCTGCTGGGTGCTCAGTGCTCAGGGTGCTGGGTGCTCAGTACTCAGGGTGCTGGGTGCTCAGTTCTCAGGGTGCTGGGTGCTCAGTGCTCTGGGTGCTGGGTGCTCAGTGCTCGGGGTTCTCGGTGCTCAGTGCTCAAGGTGCTGGGTGCTCAGTACTCAGGGTGCTCATTGCTCAGGGTGCTGGGTGCTCAGTACTCAGGGTGCTGGGTTCTCAGTGCTCAGGGTGATGGGTGCTCAGTACTCAGGGTGCTCAGTGCTTGGGGTGCAGGGTGCTCAGTACTCATGGTGCTCTGTGCTTGCTGTGCTGAATGCTCAGTACTCAGGGTGCTGGGTGCTCAGTACTCAGGGTGCTGGGTGCTCAGTGCTCGGGGTGCTGGGTGCTCAGTGCTCGGGGTGCTGGGTGCTCAGTGCTCGGGGTGCTGGGTGCTCAGTGCTCGGGGTTCTGGGTGCTCAGTGCCCGGGGTGCTGGGTGCTCAGTGCTCGGGGTGCTGGGTGCTCAGTGCAAGGGGTGCTTGGTGCTCAGTGCTCGGGGTGCTGGGTGCTCAGTGCTCAGGGTGCTGGGTGCTCGGTGCTCGGGGTGCTGGGTGCTTAGTGCTCGGGGTGCCCGGTGCTCAGTACTCCGGGTTCTGGGTGCTCAGTGCTCAGGGTACTCGGTGCTCAGTACGTTGGGTGCTCAGTACTCAGGGTGCTGGGTGCTCAGTGCTCAGGGTGCTGGGTGCTCAGTGCTCAGGGTGCTGGGTGCTCAGTGCTCAGGGTGCTGGGTGCTCAGTGCTCAGGGTGCTGGGTGCTCAGTGCTCAGGGTGCTGGGTGCTCGGTGCTCTGGGTGCTGGGTGCTTAGTGCTCGGGGTGCCCGGTGCTCAGTACTCGGGGTGCTCAGTGCTCAGTACTCAGGGTGGTGGGTGCTCAGTGCTCAGGGTGCTGGGTGCTCAGTACTCAGGGTGCTGGGTGCTCGGTTCTCAGTACGCTGGGTGCTCAGTACTCAGGGTGCTGGGTGCTCAGTACTCAGGGTGCTCGGTGCTCAGTACTCAGGGTGCTGGGTGCTCAGTGCTCGGGGTGCTGGGTGCTCAGTACTCAGGGTGCTGGGTGCTCAGTGCTCGGGGTGCTCGGTGCTCAGTACGCTCTGTGCTCAGTACTCAGGGTGCTGGGTGCTCAGTACTCAGGGTGCTGGGTGCTTAGTACTCAGGGTGCTGGGTGCTCAGTGCTCGGGGTGCTGGGTGCTCAGTGCTCACTACTCAGGGTGCTGGGTGCTCAGTGCTCAGGTTGCTGGGTGCTCAGTGCTCAGGGTGCTTCGTGCTCGGTGCTCGGTGCTCGGGGTGCTGGGTGCTTAGTGCTCGGGGTGCTGGGTGCTCAGTACTCAGGGTGCTGGGTGGTCAGTACTCACGGTGCTGGGTGCTCAGTACTCGGGGTGCTGGGTGCTCACTACTCAGGGTGCTGGGTGCTCAGTACTCAGGGTGCTGGGTGCTCAGTGCTCGGGGTGCTCGGTGCTCAGTACTCAGGGTGCTCATTACTCAGGGTGCTCAGTACTCAGGGTGCTGGGTGCTCAGTACTCAGGGTGCTCAGTACTCAGGGTGCTGGGTGCTCAGTGCTCGGGGTGCTGGGTGCTCAGTACTCAGGGTGCTCAGTACTCTGGGTGCTGGGTGCTCAGTGCTCGGGGTGCTGGGTGCTCAGTGCTCAGGGTGATCGGTGCTCAGTACTCAGGATGCTGGGTGCTCAGTACTCAGGGTGCTGGGTGCTCAGTACTCAGGGTGCTGGTTGCTCAGTCCTCAGGGTGCTCAGTGCTCAGGGTGCTGGGTGCTCAGTGCTCAGGGTGCTCGGTGCTCAGTACTCAGGGTGCTGGGTGCTCAGTACTCAGGGTGCTGGGTGCTCAGTACTCAGGGTGCTGGGTGCTCAGTGCTCGTAGTGCTGGGTGCTCAGTGCTCAGGGTGCTCAGTGCTCAGTACTCAGGGTGCTGGGTGCTCATTACTCAGGGTGCTGGGTGCTCAGTGCTCGGGGTGCTGGGTGCTCAGTACTCAGGGTGCTGGGTGCTCAGTGCTCAGGGTGCTCGGTGCTCAGTACTCATGGTGCTGGGTGCTCATTCTCAGGGTGCTGGGTGCTCAGTACTCAGGTTGCTCAGTACTCTGGGTGCTCGGTGCTCAGTACTCATGGTGCTGGCTGCTCAGTGCTAAGGGTGCTCGGTGCTCAGTTCTCAGGGTGCTCGGTGCTCAGTGTTTGGGGTGCTGGGTGCTCAGTACTCAGGGTGCTGAGTGCTCAGTGCTCAGGGTGCTCGGTGCTCAGTGCTCTGGGTGCTGGGTGCTCAGTACTCAGTGCTCAGGATGCTGGGTGCTCAGTGCTCAGGGTGCTTGGTGCTCAGTGCTCAGGGAGCTCAGTGCTCAGTACTTAGGGTGCTGGGTGCTCAGTACTCAGGGTGCTGGGTGCTCAGTGCTCGGGGTGCCCTGTGCTCAGTGCTCGGTGTGCTCGGTGCTCAGTACTCAGGGTGCTGGGTGCTCAGTACTCACGGTGCTGGGTGCTCAGTGCTCGGGGTGCTGGGTGCTCAGTGCTCGGGGTGCTGGGTGCTCAGTACTCAGGGTGCTGGGTGCTCAGTGCTCAGGGTGCTGGGTGCTCAGTACTCAGGGTGCTGGGTGCTCAGTGCTCGGGGTGCCCTGTGCTCAGTGCTCGGTGTGCTCGGTGCTCAGTACTCAGGGTGCTCAGCGCTCAGTACTCAGGGTGCTGGGTGATCAGTGCTCGGGGTGCTCGTTGCTCAGTACGTTGGGTGCTCAGTGCTCAGGGTGCTGGCTGCTCAGTGCTCAGGGTGCTGGGTGCTCAGTGCTCAGGGTGCTTGATGCTCAGTACTCAGGGTGCTGGGTGCTCAGTGCTCAGGGTGCTGGGTGGTCAGTGCTCGGGGTGCTGGGTGCTCAGTGCTCAGCGTGCTGGGTGCTCAGTACTCAGGGTGCTGGGTGCTCAGTACTCGCGGTGCTGGGTGCTCAGTGCTCAGCGTGCTGGGTGCTCAGTACTCAGGGTGCTCGGTGCTCAGTGCTTGGGGTGCCGGGTGCTCAGTACTCAGGGTGCTGGGTGCTCAGTGCTCAGGGTGCTGCGTGCTCAGTGCTCAGGGTGCTGGGTGCTCAGTACTCAGTGCTCAGGATGCTGGGTGCACAGTGCTCGGGCTGCTGGGTGCTCAGTGCTCAGGGTGCTGGGTGCTCAGTACTCAGGGTGCTGGGTGCTCAGTGCTCAGGGTGCTGGGTGCTCAGTGCTCTGGGTGCTGGGTGCTCAGTGCTCAGGGTGCTGGGTGCTCAGTGCTCAGTGTGCTGGGTGCTCAGTGCTCGGGGTGCTGGGTGCTGAGTGCTCAGGGTGCTGGGTGCTCAGTGCTCGGGGTGCTCGGTGCTCAGTACACAGGGTGCTGGGTGCTCAGTGCTCGGGGTGCTGGGTGCTCAGTGCTCAGTACTCAGGGTGCTGGGTGCTCAGTGCTCGGGGTGCTGGGTGCTCAGTACTCAGCGTGCTGGGTGCTCAGTACTCAGGGTGCTCAGTGCTCGGGGAGCTCGGTGCTCAGTACTCAGGGTGCTGGGTGCTCAGTACTCAGTGATCGGGGTCCTGGGTGCTCCGTGCTCGGGGTGCTGGGTGCTCAGTGCTCTGGGTGCTTAGTGCTCAGTACTCAGGGTACTGGGTGCTCAGTACTCAGGGTGCTCAGTGCTCGGGGTGCTGGGTGCTCAGTACTCAGGGTGCTGGGTGCTCAGTACTCAGGGTGCTCAGTGCTCAGGGTGCTGGGTGATCACTGCTCGGGGTGCTCGGTGCTCAGTACTCAGGGTGCTGAGTGCTCAGTACTCAGGGTGCTGGGTGATCAGTACTCAGGGTGCTGGGTGATCAGTGCTCGGGGTGCTGGGTGCTCAGTGCTCAGGGTGCTCAGTGCTCAGTACTCAGGGTGCTCAGTGCTCAGTACTCAGGGTGCTGGGTGCTCAGTGCTCAGGGTGCTGGGTGCTCAGTACTCAGGGTGCTGGGTGCTCGGTGCTCAGTACGCTGGGTGCTCAGTACTCAGGGTGCTGGGTGCTCAGTACTCACGGTGCTGTGTGCTCAGTGCTCGGGGTGCTGGGTGCTCAGTACTCAGGGTGCTGGGTGCTCAGTGCTCGGGGTGCTCGGTGCTCAGTACGCTGGGTGCTCAGTACTCAGGGTGCTGGGTGCTCAGTACTCAGGGTGCTGGGTGCTTAGTACTCAGGCTGCTGGGTGCTCAGTGCTCAGGGTGCTGGGTGCTCAGTGCTCAGTACTCAGGGTGCTGGGTGCTCAGTGCTCAGGGTGCTGGGTGCTCAGTACTCACGGTGCTGGGTGCTCAGTGCTCGGGGTGCTGGGTGCTCAGTGCTCGGGGTGCTGGGTGCTCAGTACTCAGGGTGCTGGGTGCTCAGTGCTCAGGGTGCTGGGTGCTCAGTACTCAGGGTGCTGGGTGCTCAGTGCTCGGGGTGCTCGGTGCTCAGTAGGCTGGGTGCTCAGTACTCAGGGTGCTGGGTGCTCAGTACTCAGGGTGCTGGGTGCTTAGTACTCAGGCTGCTGGGTGCTCAGTGCTCAGGGTGCTGGGTGCTCAGTGCTCAGTACTCAGGGTGCTGGGTGCTCAGTGCTCAGGGTGCTGGGTGCTCAGTACTCACGGTGCTGGGTGCTCAGTGCTCGGGGTGCTGGGTGCTCAGTGCTCGGGGTGCTGGGTGCTCAGTACTCAGGGTGCTGGGTGCTCAGTGCTCAGGGTGCTGGGTGCTCAGTACTCAGGGTGCTGGGTGCTCAGTGCTCGGGGTGCCCTGTGCTCAGTGCTCGGTGTGCTCGGTGCTCAGTACTCAGGGTGCTCAGCGCTCAGTACTCAGGGTGCTGGGTGATCAGTGCTCGGGGTGCTCGTTGCTCAGTACGTTGGGTGCTCAGTGCTCAGGGTGCTGGCTGCTCAGTGCTCAGGGTGCTGGGTGCTCAGTGCTCAGGGTGCTTGATGCTCAGTACTCAGGGTGCTGGGTGCTCAGTGCTCAGGGTGCTGGGTGGTCAGTGCTCGGGGTGCTGGGTGCTCAGTGCTCAGGGTGCTGGGTGCTCAGTACTCAGGGTGCTGGGTGCTCAGTACTCGCGGTGCTGGGTGCTCAGTGCTCAGCGTGCTGGGTGCTCAGTACTCAGGGTGCTCGGTGCTCAGTGCTTGGGGTGCCGGGTGCTCAGTACTCAGGGTGCTGGGTGCTCAGTGCTCAGGGTGCTGCGTGCTCAGTGCTCAGGGTGCTGGGTGCTCAGTACTCAGTGCTCAGGATGCTGGGTGCACAGTGCTCGGGCTGCTGGGTGCTCAGTGCTCAGGGTGCTGGGTGCTCAGTACTCAGGGTGCTGGGTGCTCAGTGCTCAGGGTGCTGGGTGCTCAGTGCTCTGGGTGCTGGGTGCTCAGTGCTCAGGGTGCTGGGTGCTCAGTGCTCAGTGTGCTGGGTGCTCAGTGCTCGGGGTGCTGGGTGCTGAGTGCTCAGGGTGCTGGGTGCTCAGTGCTCGGGGTGCTCGGTGCTCAGTACACAGGGTGCTGGGTGCTCAGTGCTCGGGGTGCTGGGTGCTCAGTGCTCAGTACTCAGGGTACTGGGTGCTCAGTGCTCGGGGTGCTGGGTGCTCAGTACTCAGCGTGCTGGGTGCTCAGTACTCAGGGTGCTCAGTGCTCGGGGAGCTCGGTGCTCAGTACTCAGGGTGCTGGGTGCTCAGTACTCAGTGATCGGGGTCCTGGGTGCTCCGTGCTCGGGGTGCTGGGTGCTCAGTGCTCTGGGTGCTTAGTGCTCAGTACTCAGGGTACTGGGTGCTCAGTACTCAGGGTGCTCAGTGCTCGGGGTGCTGGGTGCTCAGTACTCAGTGTGCTGGGTGCTCAGTACTCAGGGTGCTCAGTGCTCAGGGTGCTGGGTGATCACTGCTCGGGGTGCTCGGTGCTCAGTACTCAGGGTGCTGAATGCTCAGTACTCAGGGTGCTGGGTGATCAGTACTCAGGGTGCTGGGTGCTCAGTGCTCGGGGTGCTGGGTGCTCAGTGCTCAGGGTGCTCAGTGCTCAGTACTCAGGGTGCTCAGTGCTCAGTACTCAGGGTGCTGGGTGCTCAGTGCTCAGGGTGCTGGGTGCTCAGTACTCAGGGTGCTGGGTGCTCGGTGCTCAGTACGCTGGGTGCTCAGTACTCAGGGTGCTGGGTGCTCAGTACTCACGGTGCTGTGTGCTCAGTGCTCGGGGTGCTGGGTGCTCAGTACTCAGGGTGCTGGGTGCTCAGTGCTCGGGGTTCTCGGTGCTCAGTACGCTGGGTGCTCAGTACTCAGGGTGCTGGGTGCTCAGTACTCAGGGTGCTGGGTGCTTAGTACTCAGGCTGCTGGGTGCTCAGTGCTCAGGGTGCTGGGTGCTCAGTGCTCAGTACTCAGGGTGCTGGGTGCTCAGTGCTCAGGGTGCTGGGTGCTTGGTGCTCGGGGTGCTGGGTGCTTAGTGCTCGGGGTGCTGGGTGCTCAGTACTCAGGGTGCTGGGTGGTCAGTACTCACGATGCTGGGTGCTCAGTACTCGGGGTGCTGGGTGCTCACTACTCAGTGTGCTGGGTGCTCAGTACTCAGGGTGCTCGGTGCTCAGTGCTTGGGGTGCTGGGTGCTCAGTACTCAGGGTGCTGGGTGCTCAGTGCTCAGGGTGCTGCGTTCTCAGTGCTCAGGGTGCTGGGTGATCAGTACTCAGTGCTCAGGATGCTGGGTGCTCAGTGCTCGGGCTGCTGGGTGCTCAGTGCTCAGGGTGCTGGGTGCTCAGTACTCAGGGTGCTGGGTTCTCCGTACTCAGGGTGCTGGGTGCACAGTGCTTTGGGTGCTGGGTGCTCAGTGCTCGGGGTCTGGGTGCTCAGTACTCAGGGTGCTGGGTGCTCAGTGCTCGGGGTGCTGGGTGCTGAGTGCTCAGGGTGCTGGGTGCTCAGTGCTCGGGGTGCTCGGGGTGCTCGGTGCTCAGTACACAGGGTGCTGGGTGCTCAGTGCTCGGGGTGCTGGGTGCTCAGTGCTCAGTACTCAGGGTGCTGGGTGCTCAGTGCTCGGGGTGCTGGGTGCTCAGTACTCAGCGTGCTGGGTGCTCAGTACTCAGGGTGCTGGGTGCTCAGTGCTCAGGGTGCTGGGTGCTCAGTGCTCAGGGTGCTGGGTGCTCAGTGATCGGGGTGCTGGGTGCTCAGTACTCAGGGTGCTCAGTGCTCGGGGAGCTCGGTGCTCAGTACTCAGGGTGCTGGGTGCTCAGTACTCAGTGCTCGGGGTCCTGGGTGCTCCGTGCTCGGGGTGCTGGGTGCTCAGTGCTCTGGGTGCTTAGTGCTCAGTACTCAGGGTGCCTGGTGCTCAGTACTCAGGGTGCTCAGTGCTCGGGGTGCTGGGTGCTCAGTGCTCAGGGTGATAGGTGCTCAGTACTCAGAATGCTGTGTACTCAGTACTCAGGGTGCTGGGTGCTCAGTGCTCGGGGTGCTCGGTGCTCAGTACTCAGGGTGCTGAGTGCTCAGTACTCAGGGTGCTGGGTGCTCAGTACTCAGGGTGCTGGGTGCTCAGTGCTCGGGGTGCTGGGTCCTCAGTGCTCAGGGTGCTCAGTGCTCAGTTCTCAGGGTGCTCAGTGCTCAGTACTCAGGGTGCTGAGTGCTCAGTGCTCAGGGTGCTGGGTGCTCAGTACTCAGGGTGCTGGGTGCTCGGTGCTCAGTACGCTGGGTGCTCAGTACTCAGGGTGCTGGGTGATCAGTACTCAGGGTGCTCGGTGCTCAGTACTCAGCGTGCTGGGTGCTCAGTGCTCGGGGTGCTGGGTGCTCAGTACTCAGGGTGCTGGGTGCTCAGTGCTCGGGGTGCTCGGTGCTCAGTACGCTGGGTGCTCAGTACTCAGGGTGCTGGGTGCTCAGTACTCAGGGTGCTGGGTGCTTAGTACTCAGGGTGCTGGGTGCTTAGTACTCAGGGTGCTGGGTGCTCAGTGCTCAGGGTGCTGGGTGCTCAGTGCTCAGTGCTCAGGGTGCTGGGTGCTCAGTGCTCAGGGTGCTGGGTGCTCGGCGCTCGGGGTGCTGGGTGCTTAGTGCTCGGGGTGCTGGGTGCTCAGTACTCAGGGTGCTGGGTGGTCAGTACTCACGGTGCTGGGTGCTCAGTACTCGGGGTGCTGGGTGCTCACTACTCAGGGTGCTGGGTGCTCAGTACTCAGGGTGCTGGGTGCTCAGTGCTCGGGGTGCTCGGTGCTCAGTACTCAGGGTGCTGGGTGCTCAGTGCTCAGGGTGCTGGGTGCTCAGTACTCAGTGTGCTGGGTGCTCAGTGCTCAGGGTGCTGGGCGCTCAGTACTCAGGGTGCTCAGTACTCAGGGTGCTGGGTGCTCAGTACTCAGGGTGCTCAGGACTCAGGGTGCTGGGTGCTCAGTGCTCGGGGTGCTGGGTGCTCAGTACTCAGGGTGCTCAGTACTCAGGGTGCTGGGTGCTCAGTGCTCGGGGTGCTGGGTGCTCAGTGCTCAGGGTGATCGGTGCTCAGTACTCAGGATGCTGGGTGCTCAGTACTCAGGGTGCTGGATGCTCAGTACTCAGGGTGCTGGTTGCTCAGTCCTCAGCGTGCTCAGTGCTCAGGGTGCTGGGTGCTCAGTGCTCGGGGTGCTGGGTGCTCAGTGCTCAGGGTGCTGGGTGCTCAGTGCTCAGGGTGCTCAGTGCTCAGTACTCAGGGTGCTGGGTGCTCATTACTCAGGGTGCTTATTGCTCAGTGCTCGGGGTGCTGGGTGCTCAGTACTCAGGGTACTGGGTGCTCAGTGCTCAGGGTGCTGGGTGCTCAGTGCTCGGGGTGCTGGGTGCTCAGTATTCAGGGTGCTGGGTGCTCAGTACTCAGGGTGCTGGGTGCTCAGTGCTCGGGGGGCTGGGTGCTCAGTGCTCAGGGTGCTGGGTGCTCATTACTTAGGGTGCTGGGTGCTCAGTGCTCGGGGTTCTCGGTGCTCAGTACTCAAGGTGCTGGGTGCTCAGTGCTCACGGTGCTGGGTGCTCAGTCCTCGGGGTGCTCCGTGCTCAGTGCTCAGGGTGCTGGGTGCTCAGTGATCAGGGTGCTCGGTGCTCAGTACTCATGGTGCTGGGTGCTCATTCTCGGGGTGCTGGGTGCTCAGTACTCAGGTTGCTCAGTACTCTGGGTGCTCGGTGCTCAGTACTCATGGTGCTGGGTGCTCAGTACTCAGGGTGCTCGGTGCTCAGTTCTCAGGGTGCTCGCTGCTCAGTGTTTGGGGTGCTGGGTGCTCAGTACTCAGGGTGCTGGGTGCTCAGTGTTCAGGGTGCTGGGTGCTCAGTGCTCAGCGTGCTGGGTGCTCAGTACTCAGTGCTCAGGATGCTGGGTGCTCAGTGCTCAGGGTGCTCAGTGCTCGGTGTGCAGGGTGCTCAGTACTCAGGGTGCTGGGTGCTCAGTACTCAGGGTGCTCAGTACTCAGGGTGCTGGGTGCTCAGTGCTCAGGGTGCTGGGTGCTCAGTACTCAGGGTGCTGGGTGCTCAGTGCTCAGGGTGCTTGGTGCTTAGTTCTCGGGGTGCTGGGTGCTCATTCTCGGGGTGCTGGGTGCTCAGTACTCAGGGTGCTGGGTGCTCAATGCTCGGGGTGCTGGGTGCTCAGTACTCAGGGTGCTGGGTGCTCAGTACTCAGGGTGCTCAGTACACAGGGTGCTGGGTGCTCAGTGCTCGGGGTGCTGGGTGCTCAGTACTCAGGGTGCTGGGTGCTCAGTTCTCAGTACTCAGCGTGCTCTGTGCTCAGTGCTCAGAGTGTTTGATGCTCAGTACTCAGGGTGCTGGGTGCTCAGTGCTCAGTGCTCAGGGTGCTCAGTGCTCAGTGTGCTGGGTGCTCAGGGTGCTGGGTGCTCAGTGCTCGGGGTGCTGGGTGCTCAGTGCTCAGGGTGCTGGGTGCTCAGTGCTCAGTGCTCAGGGTGCTGGGTGCTCAGTGCTCAGTGCTCAGGGTGCTGGGTGTTCAGTACTCAGGGTGCTGGGTGCTCAGTACTCAGGGTGCTGGGTGCTCAGTGCTCAGGGTGCTGGGTGCTCAGTGCTCACGATGCTGGGTGCTCAGTACTCAGGGTGCTGGGTGCTCAGTTCTCAGGGTGCTGGGTGCACAGTGTTCGGGGTGCTCGGTGCTCAGTGCTCGGGGTGCTGGGTGCTCAGTACTCAGGGTGCTGGGTGCTCAGTACTCAGGGTGCTGGTTGCTCAGTCCTCAGCGTGCTCAGTGCTCAGGGTGCTGGGTGCTGAGTGCTCGGGGTGCTCGGTGCTCAGTACTCAGGGTGCTGAGTGCTCAGTACTCAGGGTGCTGGGTGCTCAGTGCTCAGGGTGCTGGGTGCTCAGTGCTCAGGTTGCTCAGTGCTCAGTACTCAGGGTGCTGGGTGCTCATTACTAAGGGTGCTTGGTGCTCAGTGCTCGGGGTGCAGGGTGCTCAGTACTCAGGGTGCTGGGTGCTCAGTGCTCAGGGTGCTGGGTGCTCAGTGCTCGGGGTGCTGGGTGCTCAGTACTCAGGGTGCTGGGTGCTCAGTACTCAGGGTGCTGGGTGCTCAGTGCTCGGGGGGCTGGGTGCTCAGTGCTCAGGGTGCTGGGTGCTCATTACTTAGGTGCTGGGTGCTCAGTGCTCGGGGTGCTCGGTGCTCAGTACTCAAGGTACTGGGTGCTCAGTGCTCACGGTGCTGGGTGCTCAGTCCTCGGGGTGCTCCGTGCTCAGTGCTCAGGGTGCTGGGTGCTCATTGCTCAGGGTGCTCGTTGCTCAGTACTCATGGTGCTGGGTGCTCATTCTCGGGGTGCTGGGTGCTCAGTACTCAGGTTGCTCAGTACTCTGGGTGCTCGGTGCTCAGTACTCATGGTGCTGGGTGCTCAGTACTCAGGGTGCTCGGTGCTCAGTTCTCAGGGTGCTCGGTGCTCAGTGTTTGGGGTGCTGGGTGCTCAGTACTCAGGGTGCTGGGTGCTCAGTGTTCAGGGTGCTTGGTGCTCAGTGCTCAGCGTGCTGGGTGCTCAGTACTCAGTGCTCAGGATGCTGGGTGCTCAGTGCTCAGGGTGCTCAGTGCTCGGGGTGCAGGGTGCTCAGTACTCAGGGTGCTGGGTGCTCAGTACTCAGGGTGCTCAGTACTCAGGGTGCTGGGTGCTCAGTGCTCGGGGTGCTGGGTGCTCAGTACTCAGGGTGCTGGGTGCTCAGTGCTCAGAGTACTGGATGCTCAGTGCTCGGGGTGCTGGGTGCTCATTCTCGGGGTGCTGGGTGCTCAGTACTCAGGGTGGTGGGTGCTCAGTGCTCGGGGTGCTCGGTGCTCAGTACACAGGGTGCTGGGTGCTCAGTGCTCGGGGTGCTGGGTGCTCAGTACTCAGGGTGCTGGGTGCTCAGTGCTCAGTACTCAGCGTGCTCTGTGCTCAGTGCTCAGAGTGTTGGATGCTCAGTACTCAGGGTGCTGGGTGCTCAGTGCTCAGGGTGCTCAGTGCTCAGGGTGCTGGGTGCTCAGGGTGCTGGGTGCTCAATGCTCGGGGTGCTGGGTGCTCAGTGCTCAGGGTGCTGGGTGCTCAGTGCTCAGTGCTCAGGGTGCTGGGTGCTCAGTGCTCAGTGCTCAGGGTGCTGGGTGTTCAGTACTCAGGGTGCTGGGTTCTCAGTACTCAGGGTGCTGGGTGCTCAGTGCTCAGGGTGCTGGGTGCTCAGTGCTCACGATGCTGGGTGCTCAGTACTCAGGGTGCTGGGTGCTCAGTTCTCAGGGTGCTGGGTGCACAGTGTTCGGGGTGCTCGGTGCTCAGTGCTCAGGGTGCTGGGTGCTCAGTACTCAGGGTGCTGGGTGCTAAGTGCTCGGGGTGCTGGGTGCTCAGTGCTCGGGGTGCTGGGTGCTCAGTACTCAGGGTGCTCGGTGCTCAGTGCTCGGGGTGCTGGGTGCTCAGTGCTCGGGGTGCTGGGTGCTCAGTACTCGGGGTGCTGGGTGCTCAGTGCTCAGGGTGCTGGTTCTCAGTGCTCGGGGGTACTGGGTACTCAGTGCTCAGTACACAGTGCGCTGAGTGCTCAGTGCTCGGGGTGCTGGTTGCTCAGTGCTCAGTACTCAGGGTGCTGGGTGCTCAGTGCTCGGGGTGCTGGGTGCTCAGAGCTCGGCGTGCTCGGTGCTCAGTACTCAGGGTTCTCAGTGCTCAGTGCTCAGGGTGCTGGGTGCTCAGTGCCCAGGGTGCTGCGTTCTCAGTGCTCAGGGTGCTGGGTGGTCAGTACTCAGTGCTCAGGATGCTGGGTGCTCAGTGCTCAGGGTGCTGGGTGCTCAGTACTCAGGGTGCTGGGTTCTCCGTACTCAGGGTGCTGGGTGCACAGTGCTAGGGGTGCTGGGTGCTCAGTGCTCGGGGTCTGGGTGCTCAGTACTCAGAGTGCTGGGTGCTCAGTGCTCGGGGTGCTGGGTGCTGAGTGCTCAGGGTGCTGGGTGCTCAGTGCTCGGGGTGCTCGGTGCTCAGTACACAGGGTGCTGGGTGCTCAGTGCTCGGGGTGCTGGGTGCTCAGTGCTCAGTACTCAGGGTGCTGGGTGCTCAGTGCTCGGGGTGCTGGGTGCTCAGTACTCAGCGTGCTGGGTGCTCAGTACTCAGGGTGATGGGTGCTCAGTGCTCAGGGTGCTGGGTGCCCAGTGCTCAGGGTGCTGGGTGCTCAGTGATCGGGGTGCTGGGTGCTCAGTACTCAGGGTGCTCAGTGCTCGGGGAGCTCGGTGCTCAGGACTCAGGGTGCTGGGTGCTCAGTACTCAGTGCTCGGGGTCCTGGGTGCTCCGTGCTCGGGGTGCTGGGTGCTCAGTGCTCTGGGTGCTTAGTGCTCAGTACTCAGGGTGCTGGGTGCTCAGTACTCAGGGTGCTCAGTGCTCGGGGTGCTGGGTGCTCAGTGCTCAGGGTGATAGGTGCTCAGTACTCAGGATGCTGTGTACTCAGTACTCAGGGTGCTGGGTGCTCAGTGCTCGGGGTGCTCGGTGCTCAGTACTCAGGGTGCTGAGTGCTCAGTACTCAGGGTGCTGGGTGCTCAGTACTCAGGGTGCTGGGTGCTCAGTGCTCGGGGTGCTGGGTGCTCAGTGCTCAGGGTGCTCAGTGCTCAGTTCTCAGGGTGCTCAGTGCTCAGTACTCAGGGTGCTGAGTGCTCAGTGCTCAGGGTGCTGGGTGCTCAGTACTCAGGGTGCTGGGTGCTCGGTGCTCAGTACGCTGGGTGCTCAGTACTCAGGGTGCTGGGTGCTCAGTACTCAGGGTGCTCGGTGCTCAGTACTCAGGGTGCTGGGTGCTCAGTGCTCGGGGTGCTGGGTGCTCAGTACTCAGGGTGCTGGGTGCTCAGTGCTCGGGGTGCTCGGTGCTCAGTACGCTGGGTGCTCAGTACTCAGGGTGCTGGGTGCTCAGTACTCAGGGTGCTGGGTGCTTAGTACTCAGGGTGCTGGGTGCTCAGTGCTCAGGTTGCTGGGTGCTCAGTGCTCAGTGCTCAGGGTGCTGGGTGCTCAGTGCTCAGGGTGCTGGGTGCTCGGTGCTCGGGGTGCTGGGTGCTTAGTGTTCGGGGTGCTGGGTGCTCAGTACTCAGGGTGCTGGGTGGTCAGTACTCACGGTGCTGGGTGCTCAGTACTCGGGGTGCTGGGTGCTCACTACTCAGGGTGCTGGGTGCTCAGTACTCAGGGTGCTGGGTGCTCAGTGCTCGGGGTGCTCGGTGCTCAGTACTCAGGGTGCTTTGTGCTCAGTGCTCAGGGTGCTGGGTGCTCAGTACTCAGTGTGCTGGGTGCTCAGTGCTCAGGGTGCTGGGTGCTCAGTACTCAGGGTGCTCAGTACTCAGGGTGCTGGGTGCTCAGTACTCAGGGTGCTCAGGACTCAGGGTGCTGGGTGCTCAGTGCTCGGGGTGCTGGGTGCTCAGTACTCAGGGTGCTCAGTACTCAGGGTGCTGGGTGCTCAGTGCTCGGGGTGCTGGGTGCTCAGTGCTCAGGGTGATCGGTGCTCAGTACTCAGGATGCTGGGTGCTCAGTACTCAGGGTGCTGGATGCTCAGTACTCATGGTGCTGGTTGCTCAGTCCTCAGCGTGCTCAGTGCTCAGGGTGCTGGGTGCTCAGTGCTCGGGGTGCTGGGTGCTCAGTGCTCAGGGTGCTGGGTGCTCAGTGCTCAGGGTGCTCAGTGCTCAGTACTCAGGGTGCTGGGTGCTCATTACTCAGGGTGCTTGGTGCTCAGTGCTCAGGGTGCTGGGTGCTCAGTGCTCGGGGTGCTGGGTGCTCAGTGCTCAGGGTGCTGGGTGCTCAGTGCTCAGGGTGCTCAGTGCTCAGTACTCAGGGTGCTGGGTGCTCAGTACTCAGGGTACTGGGTGCTCAGTGCTCAGGGTGCTGGGTGCTCAGTGCTCGGGGTGCTGGGTGCTCAGTATTCAGGGTGCTGGGTGCTCAGTACTCAGGGTGCTGGGTGCTCAGTGCTCACGGTACTGGGTGCTCAGTCCTCGGGGTGCTCCGTGCTCAGTGCTCAGGGTGCTGGGTGCTCAGTGATCAGGCTGCTCGGTGCTCAGTACTCATGGTGCTGGGTGCTCATTCTCGGGGTGCTGGGTGCTCAGTACTCAGGTTGCTCAGTACTCTGGGTGCTCGGTGCTCAGTACTCATGGTGCTGGGTGCTCAGTACTCAGGGTGCTCGGTGCTCAGTTCTCAGGGTGCTCGGTGCTCAGTGTTTGGGGTGCTGGGTGCTCAGTACTCAGGGTGCTGGGTGCTCAGTGTTCAGGGTGCTGGGTGCTCAGTGCTCAGCGTGCTGGGTGCTCAGTACTCAGTGCTCAGGATGCTGGGTGCTCAGTGCTCAGGGTGCTCAGTGCTCGGGGTGCAGGGTGCTTAGTACTCAGGGTGTTGGGTGCTCAGTACTCAGGGTGCTCAGTACTCAGGGTGCTGGGTGCTCAGTGCTCAGGGTGCTGGGTGCTCAGTACTCAGGGTGCTGGGTGCTCAGTGCTCAGGGTGCTTGGTGCTCAGTTCTAGGGGTGCTGGGTGCTCATTCTCGGGGTGCTGGTTGCTCAGTACTCAGGTTGCTGGGTGCTCAGTGCTCGGGGTGCTCGGTGCTCAGTACACAGGGTGCTGGGTGCTCAGTGCACGGGGTGCTGGGTGCTCCGTACTCAGGGTGCTGGGTGCTCAGTTCTCAGTACTCAGCGTGCTCTGTGCTCAGTGCTCAGAGTGTTTGATGCTCAGTACTCAGGGTGCTGGGTGCTCAGTGCTCAGTGCTCAGTGTGCTCAGTGCTCAGGGTGCTGGGTGCTCAGGGTGCTGGGTGCTCAGTGCTCGGGGTGCTGGGTGCTCAGTGCTCAGGGTGCTGGGTGCTCAGTGCTCAGTGCTCAGGGTGCTGGGTGTTCAGTACTCAGGGTGCTGGGTGCTCAGTACTCAGGGTGCTGGGTGCTCAGTGCTCAGGGTGCTGGGTGCTCAGTGCTCACGATGCTGGGTGCTCAGTACTCAGGGTGCTGGGTGCTCAGTTCTCAGGGTGCTGGGTGCACAGTGTTCGGGGTGCTCGGTGCTCAGTGCTCGGGGTGCTGGGTGCTCAGTACTCAGGGTGCTGGGTGCTCAGTACTCAGGGTCCTGGTTGCTCAGTCCTCAGCGTGCTCAGTGCTCAGGGTGCTGGGTGCTCAGTGCTCGGGGTGCTCGGTGCTCAGTACTCAGGGTGCTGAGTGCTCAGTACTCAGGGTGCTGGGTGCTCAGCGCTCAGGGTGCTGGGTGCTCAGTGCTCAGGGTGCTCAGTGCTCAGTACTCAGGGTGCTGGGTGCTCATTACTCAGGGTGCTTGGTGCTCAGTGCTCGGGGTGCAGGGTGCTCAGTACTCAGGGTGCTGGGTGCTCAGTGCTCAGGGTGCTGGGTGCTCAGTGCTCGGGGTGCTGGGTGCTCAGTACTCAGGGTGCTGGGTGCTCAGTACTCAGGGTGCTGGGTGCTCAGTGCTCGGGGGGCTGGGTGCTCAGTGCTCAGGGTGCTGGGTGCTCATTACTTAGGGTGCTGGGTGCTCAGTGCTCGGGGTGCTCGGTGCTCAGTACTCAAGGTGCTGGGTGCTCAGTGCTCACGGTGCTGGGTGCTCAGTCCTCGGGGTGCTCCGTGCTCAGTGCTCAGGGTGCTGGGTGCTCAGTGCTCAGGGTGCTCGGTGCTCAGTACTCATGGTGCTGGGTGCTCATTCTCGGGGTGCTGGGTGCTCAGTACTCAGGTTGCTCAGTACTCTGGGTGCTCGGTGCTCAGTACTCATGGTGCTGGGTGCTCAGTACTCAGGGTGCTCGGTGCTCAGTTCTCAGGGTGCTCGGTGCTCAGTGTTTGGTGTGCTGGGTGCTCAGTACTCAGGGTGCTGTGTGCTCACTGTTCAGGGTGCTTGGTGCTCAGTGCTCAGCGTGCCGGGTGCTCAGTACTCAGTGCTCAGGATGCTGGGTGCTCAGTGCTCAGGGTGCTCAGTGCTCGGGGTGCAGGGTGCTCAGTACTCAGGGTGCTGGGTGCTCAGTACTCAGGGTGCTCAGTACTCAGGGTGCTGGGTGCTCAGTGCTCGGGATGCTGGATGGTCTGTACTCAGGGTGCTGGGTGCTCAGTGATCAGGGTGCTGGGTGCTCAGTGCTCGGGGTGCTGGGTGCTCATTCTCGGGGTGCTGGGTGCTCAGTACTCAGGGTGGTGGGTGCTCAGTGCTCGGGGTGCTCGGTGCTCAGTACACAGGGTGCTGGGTGCTCAGTGCTCGGGGTGCTGGGTGCTCAGTACTCAGGGTGCTGGGTGCTCAGTGCTCAGTACTCAGCGTGCTCTGTGCTCAGTGCTCAGAGTGTTGGATGCTCAGTACTCAGGGTGCTGGGTGCTCAGTGCTCAGGGTGGTCAGTGCTCAGGGTGCTGGGTGCTCAGGGTGCTGGGTGCTCAATGCTCGGGGTGCTGGGTGCTCAGTGCTCAGGGTGCTGGGTGCTCAGTGCTCAGTGCTCAGGGTGCTGGGTGCTCAGTGCTCAGTGCTCAGGGTGCTGGGTGTTCAGTACTCAGGGTGCTGGGTTCTCAGTACTCAGGGTGCTGGGTGCTCAGTGCTCAGGGTGCTGGGTGCTCAGTGCTCACGATGCTGGGTGCTCAGTACTCAGGGTGCTGGGTGCTCAGTTCTCAGGGTGCTGGGTGCACAGTGTTCGGGGTGCTCATTGCTCAGTGCTCAGGGTGCTGGGTGCTCAGTACTCAGGGTGCTGGGTGCTCAGTGCTCGGGGTGCTGGGTGCTCTGTGCTCGGGGTGCTGGGTGCTCAGTACTCAGGGTGCTCGGTGCTCAGTGATCGGGGTGCTGGGTGCTCAGTGCTCGGGGTGCTGGGTGCTCAGTACTCGGGGTGCTGGGTGCTCAGTGCTCAGGGATCTGGTTCTCAGTGCTCGGGGGTACTGGGTTCTCAGTGCTCAGTACACAGGGTGCTGAGTGCTCAGTGCTCAGTACTCAGGGTGCTGGGTGCTCAGTGCTCGGGGTGCTGGGTGCTCAGTGCTCGGGGTGCTCGGTGCTCAGTACTCAGGGTTCTCAGTGCTCAGTGCTCAGGGTGCTGGGTGCTCAGTACTCAGGGTGCTCAGTGCTCAGTACTCGGGGTACTGGGTGCTCAGTACTCAGGGTGCTCAGTGCTCAGTACTCGGGTTCTGGGTGCTCAGTGCTCAGGGTGCTCAGTGCTCAGTGCTCGGGGTGCTGGATGCTCAGTGCTCGGTGTGCTGTGTGCTCAGTGCTCAGAGTGCTGGGTGCTCAGTACTCAGGTTGCTGGGTGCTCAGTGCTCAGGGTGCTGGGTGCTCAGTACTCAGGGTGCTGGGTGCTCAGTACTCAGGGTGCTGGGTGCTCAGTGCTCGGGGTGCTCGGTGCTCAGTACACAGGGTGCTGGGTGCTCAGTGCTCAGGGTGCTGGGTGCTCAGTACTCAGGGTGCTGGGTGCTCAGTGCTCAGTACTCAGCGTGCTCTGTGCTCAGTGCTCAGAGTGTTTGATGCTCAGTACTCAGGGTGCTGGGTGCTCAGTGCTCAGTGCTCAGGGTGCTCAGTGCTCAGGGTGCTGGGTGCTTAGGGTGCTGGGTGCTCAGTGCTCGGGTGCTGGGTGCTCAGTGCTCAGGGTGCTGGGTGCTCAGTACTCAGGGTGCTGGGTGCTCAGTGATTGGGGTGCTGGGTGCTCAGTACTCAGGGTGCTCAGTGCTCGGGGAGATCGGTGCTCAGTACTCAGGGTGCTGGGTGCTCAGTGCTCGGGGTGCTCGGTGCTCAGTACTCAAGGTGCTGGGTGCTCAGTGCTCACGGTGCTGGGTGCTCAGTCCTCGGGGTGCTCCGTGCTCAGTGCTCAGGGTGCTGGGTGCTCAGTGCTCAGGGTGCTCGGTGCTCAGTACTCATGGTGCTGGGTGCTCATTCTCGGGGTGCTGGGTGCTCAGTACTCAGGTTGCTCAGTACTCTGGGTGCTCGGTGCTCAGTACTTATGGTGCTGGGTGCTCAGTACTCAGGGTGCTCGGTGCTCAGTTCTCAGGGTGCTCGGTGCTCAGTGTTTGGGGTGCTGGGTGCTCAGTACTCAGGGTGCTGGGTGCTCAGTGTTCAGGGTGCTTGGTGCTCAGTGCTCAGCGTGCTGGGTGCTCAGTACTCAGTGCTCAGGATGCTGGGTGCTCAGTGCTCAGGGTGCTCAGTGCTCGGGGTGCAGGGTGCTCAGTACTCAGGGTGCTGGGTGCTCAGTACTCAGGGTGCTCAGTACTCAGGGTGCTGGGTGCTCAGTGCTCGGGGTGCTGGATGCTCTGTACTCAGGGTGCTGGGTGCTCAGTGATCAGGGTGCTGGGTGCTCAGTGCTCGGGGTGCTGGGTGCTCATTCTCGGGGTGCTGGGTGCTCAGTACTCAGGGTGGTGGGTGCTCAGTGCTCGGGGTGCTCGGTGCTCAGTACACAGGGTGCTGGGTGCTCAGTGCTCGGGGTGCTGGGTGCTCAGTACTCAGGGTGCTGGGTGCTCAGTGCTCAGTACTCAGCGTGCTCTGTGCTCAGTGCTCAGAGTGTTGGATGCTCAGTACTCAGGGTGCTGGGTGCTCAGTGCTCAGGGTGGTCAGTGCTCAGGGTGCTGGGTGCTCAGGGTGCTGGGTGCTCAATGCTCGGGGTGCTGGGTGCTCAGTGCTCAGGGTGCTGGGTGCTCAGTGCTCAGTGCTCAGGGTGCTGGGTGCTCAGTGCTCAGTGCTCAGGGTGCTGGGTGTTCAGTACTCAGGGTGCTGGGTTCTCAGTACTCAGGGTGCTGGGTGCTCAGTGCTCAGGGTGCTGGGTGCTCAGTGCTCACGATGCTGGGTGCTCAGTACTCAGGGTGCTGGGTGCTCAGTTCTCAGGGTGCTGGGTGCACAGTGTTCGGGGTGCTCATTGCTCAGTGCTCAGGGTGCTGGGTGCTCAGTACTCAGGGTGCTGGGTGCTCAGTGCTCGGGGTGCTGGGTGCTCTGTGCTCGGGGTGCTGGGTGCTCTAGTACTCAGGGTGCTCGGTGCTCAGTGATCGGGGTGCTGGGTGCTCAGTGCTCGGGGTGCTGGGTGCTCAGTACTCGGGGTGCTGGGTGCTCAGTGCTCAGGGTGCTGGTTCTCAGTGCTCGGGGGGTACTGGGTACTCAGTGCTCAGTACACAGGGTGCTGAGTGCTCAGTGCTCGGGGTGCTGGGTGCTCAGTGCTCAGTACTCAGGGTGCTGGGTGCTCAGTGCTCGGGGTGCTGGGTGCTCAGTGCTCGGGGTGCTCGGTGCTCAGTACTCAGGGTTCTCAGTGCTCAGTGCTCAGGGTGCTGGGTGCTCAGTACTCAAGGTGCTCAGTGCTCAGTACTCGGGGTACTGGGTGCTCAGTAC